>NC_057855.1:16355500-16990000 GCF_015237465.2 Chelonia mydas
GAAGTCAAAACCTAAAGTTAATAGAAATAATTGTATAATTCAAAACTCCAGGCCATATCCTATTATTATAATGTATTCTTTGTATGACAGTAGCACCCAGAAGACTCAGTTGTAGACCACGAGAGAGAAAGAATTAGTGTATCAAGAATGACAGCAAATAAGAATAAAAAATAAAATGGATCATTGACAGTGTAATAAAATAGAATCATACCTAAGACATAATTAAAATATTAGCCATAATCTATCTTTAATATTAGCTGTAAATATAGGATAGTATCAATCTAGTAGAATTTTGAATTCTATGTGTATTATAATTAGTGGGTGAGATCCTGCGCTGTTGAAATCAGTTGGAGTTTTGCCATGGTCTGACTCTGGAGCAGGACTTGTTGCAAGAGGAGCAGCACTTCTCCCTTCATCTCTGTACCAAAAGGGAGACAGCGAGGAGCCCATACCTGGCAATATGAGGATGTCCACTAGTGGCTTGCAGTGATAGAGCCCTGTTGCCATGACACAATCTGCCCACAGCCCTTTGGATCCCAGCTCGTCCATCTTCCTACAAGTGGTGATGGTGTAGCCACAAGTGACGACCCACTCATTGGTGGCTGTTGCCACGATCACACCAATCCAGCCAACAAAACTAGAGACAAATCCAACTAGGTGCAAGCAGGTGGCAACCATGTTAAGCTGTCAAGCCAGGCAGCTGAAAGGAAAAGCACAAAAAGTAAAGAGTAAAGGAGATGACTGGGCTCTGTAAGCTGGAGCAGCCTTGGTGCTGAAGAAAACAAGTGCTGGGACCTGCCCTAAACTGTCAGCAGATAGGACTGGAGTTTGGTGTAAGCAGATCCTGAGTGGTGCTCTAGTGGCAGGGATGCCTCTGATCAGCTCAGCCTCTGGGAGTGGTCAGAACTCCTGCCAGCCCCACTGACAGAGATGGGAGGAGTAACACAGGGAGCCCTACTTCTTCCAGCTAATCAAGAAGGAGCTGAAAGACAAACTAGCCAATCAGAGAGCAGGGAGAAGAGAAGGCTTCAGAAGTGTAGACTTACCCCATTTCTATTACCTTGCCTTGGGGGTCCTATGTTACTGTCAGAGAACTAAACCCGTCAGAATGTAACAGAGTTGAGTGTGGCTTTGTATATTTATAAATACATTCTCTCTCTCTCTCTGGCTAACTGAACTAATAAAAGGAAAGGCCAGAGCTTTAATTTAAAAAAATATCAAATAGTTGGACTATTGGAAGTGCAGATGAAAGTGGAGGTTAAGCAACATTGTGGGGCTGACTACAGGTCATCACACTAAGACACTCCCGTTGGAATGGGCTGGGGAGGGAGGGAGGGAGGGAATAAAACTGGCAGATAAAGTTACTGGAAAGAAGAAATTGATCCTCTTACCAAAACAGAAGTGTCTGTAGTAAGCAGCCTAGTGAAGATCAGTCATGTTTCCTTGGGATCTTTTCTGATGCCTTCTCTGTCGATGGAAAGAAAGGACAGACAAGTTCCTGCACTACCTCTGCTGTGCCCCAGTTCTCAAAGTACTTTGTAATTCAGACTCAAAATGTCTCACTGATCTACTTTCCAGCATCTTATTATTTCCACTTCTGAATCGTGAGACCCAGAGTAACTGATTTTTCACTCATAATTACTTAGGTTTGTAGATTTCAGGTTATTTATTCTGTAAAGAGAGGAGCAATACATTTTTTTAATGTCAAAGAAGAAAAAATTCACTTTTCCTTCTTAGTCTGAACCAGGTCAAGAAAGGTTGAGAGAGACAGGAGATCTTCCTATTCTTATACTTATTTGCAAAAAAGCATAAAGTATTTCCAATGCCAGCAGAGTTCTAGCAGAACTGCATAGTGCTGCAGTAGCCAATGTTTGGAATTTGTCAAAGAGAAGATTTGAGTTTAATTGCAAAGCTTTGAGTCTGTACACATAAAATGTGCCTGTGGAGACCACTAGTGGAATTTTTTTACCATTGCACTGTGTAAGGGAAGAATCTAACCTGAAGTAAGATTACATCAAATGCTTTCTCCTCTTAATTTGTGTTTAGAGCTGTTAAAGGAAAGCATTGGGAGCTGATCCCTACCATTTAGATACTGATAATAAATAGCAGCCATGGGCTGTCATTCCAGTGGAGAAATCTAATGAATTCAGATTGTTTGGAGCAGGTCTTCCTTGGCACATAGTTTGTTAAAGTGTTTGCAAGCCTGTGAGAAGTCATGCCCCGTGGCTTTAAAAAGAGATGAACTAGTCAATTTCTAACAAGAATTTCACCTCCAAAATCTTCATTTTTCAAATCTTAGAAATAAGTACGAACAGAGAGAAAACATGAATTTAATAATTGTTTCAGACAGAATTAAAATGAAATGTTTTCCCTGTCAGACATAGTTATTTTTCAGCTTTGAAAAATATTAGAACTTCAAGTCTTTTTCTAAAAGTTCTTTTAGCCTTACATCTCAGCAAATAAACTACGCAAAAGCACAAGAACTAACAAGACACATGCTAAGCTTCCCCTGTCAATCACTTTACTTTTTATTGCATCCCAGCTCCTCTTTGTATGTTATTTAGATTTAAAGCTCACTGGGTCAGGGCCTTTGTCTGTAAAGCAGCTGCTAGCACATTGTGGGTACTATATAAACAATAATATAAGGTTCAGAATGAATCATAGAATCATAGAATATCAGGGTTGGAAGGGACCCCAGAAGGTCATCTAGTCCAACCCCCTGCTCAAAGCAGGGGGGACTTAGTAAAAATACATATTTTTGTGGTATGTTTAAATTAACAACGCTGTTGCATATGGATTCCTGCGTTGTTTGGTTTGACATGGCTAAGTATGAATTCTTGTTTGTATGCTGTCCAGAATTTGTTGTAGATTTCATAAAAAATTAAGGATTTGGGGAAAAAATTGTAGTCCAAGGAGTCAGAGCACAAGAAGAACACACCTTCTAAAACAAATCCTTCTGTGGTGGTGGTCTCTTTATTAGATGGGACTTGTGAAACTACAGGAAAATTAACCTGAAAACTATAGACTTCTATTAAAACATGCATAGGTTGCCTTGATCTGTTATGAAAGTGGGTGAACTCTAAAAAATGGAAAGTCACATTAGGAGATAAGCAGCCCAGAATTGCAGACAATAAAAAAATACAGCTTTATACCCTGATCCTGCAAAAGCTTCAGTGAGTAGTCCCATGAGTACTCATGACAGTAACTGCACGTTAGTAAATATTTGCAGGATAAGGTCCTTCGTTTATATGTAGCCTTCCTATATACTAGAGTCTTCCTGGTATGAGTAGCTGCCATTTCTGAGACTACTGTTGCTAGTGGTCACCTTGCTGAGAAGGGCTGGCAATGTGGAAGCTTCAGTGACCAACACCAGTTTCTGACTCAATAGCTAACAGGATTAATTTCTCCTGGTTTTTGCCTTTCCTATTTAGTTTCCCCGGGCTGTCTTTAAATTCTCCTAAAGTGTGTTAAAAGGTAGGAGATGCCAAAGACATTTTCGATAGGATATGCTTCTAATTTCTTTTTAGATCATAAAGAAAGGATAACATACTTCCCGTTTTTAAGTAGCTTTCACATAGATAAGGCTCTGGCATTGAAACACTTTATTATGTGTATTATGACCTAGAGTCCCCAGCTGAGATCTGTGTCTCATTGTGCTAGGCACTGTATAAATGCATAGTAAGAGACAGTCCATCTCGGAAGAATTTACAATCTAATTAGACAAAGACAGACAAAGGATGGGAGGGAAAAGAGTCACAGAGAGGTGAAGTGACTTGCCCACAGTCACATAGCAAGTCATTGGCACAGCCAGGGTAGAACCCAGGTCAGATACTATTCCAGAGCTGTAACATGGTCCCTTATTGCATGGAGCACAAATCTGCTTTTATGAGAAGCAGCGGCAGTTTACCATATGCAGCTCTCTAAAGCTTTTGACAAGACAATCTTCTGCAGCTATTAACATCCCTTCATTTATTTCCACTGATAGAAGGGCATGATGCAAGATAACAGGAGTCCTTTCAGAGGACAGAATGATCTCTTACGTGGAGAAAGCCATGCAAAGGGACATGGAAGCAGGAAAATTCCATGCAATCCTGCAAAACATTCCTTCAAAGGAAGATACATTGGCTAGCCAAAAGACATACTGCTCCAAAAAATACTGTGTCCATATTCTAATTACTTCCTGCATGGGTGTGGGAAAAACTGCCCTGAGCTCCCTCCCCAAATCACTCTGCAACTGCTCAAGGGCAGCCACAGCATAGTACTAAGTTGCTATTAGTAATACAGGTAAGGAAATTCACCTTTTAAAAATGTGTTTTTAACCGGAGAGCATCTCTAACATCTATGGAAATGTCAAGATATTATTTGAGCTCATAATTAACCAAGGAATACAACAGAAACATACTGAGCATTACTATTGAAACATTGATGAAAATTGACTTGGTTGAAGGTTGACTGGCTTTGGAGTTTAAAAACCAAACAAATGCCCTATATCATACCAACGTACATTGTCCTAAGAAATTCTGAGTGTATTTGGGTTTTTCAACACAAAGCAAGAAGCATTTCCCTACATTTTGGCTATACATTTAATCTCAAACAGGGCAACCATTCACATTTTTGCATGGTGGCTAGGGCAAATACCTCTTGCACACAGCACAAAAACAATAACACAAATGTTCAAATCTGCCAGAGAATACAGATGTCCATTTCCCATTAATTTTAACAGGAATAAGGTGTTCAAATACCTTAGGCATCTTTGAAAAATCTGTTTAAAGTTTCAATATCTTGTCATGGTCAGAGCAACACCCAGATTCTTGTACCAAGATTGTGACACCAGAATCAATAAAACAACAAACCACAAACAACAAAGAATGATCTGTCATAGTGCATTTAATATATATTCTTCAGGACAATATTTTGACTGACATGAGTGAATAAGTAATTTTAATATTAAAAAGTAAATGAATTTGCCAACTTAAAAGCAGCTGCCATTAATGTCAATATTTATTACTTAGGCAACAATAGCGTAAATGCTTTAAAGCTTCTAAACTTTATGCCTTATTATTTAGGAGAGCTCCCTGGATCAGCATTCAGTGTTTGCTCTGACAAGTGATCCGATGAAGTGAGCTGTAGCTCACGAAAGCTTATGCTCAAATAAATTGGTTAGTCTCTAAGGTGCCACAAGTACTCCTTTTCTAGTTGCAATTAGTTTAACATATTTGTATCAGTTTTGATGGCAGTCTGAATTTTTAAATCATTCAAGCGATTCACTCCTGGATTGTTTCTCCATGTAATTTTCCTAAAACTTTTCAGAATTAATGACTGCTGATTAATCTGGACACCTAGAAAAAGCATGCAACAGGTATATTGACTGCTCACAAGATGCAAAACCACAAAGCTGTATGTGCGAGCAGGTTTACTCTGTTGGTTGCATTAATCTAATTACAGCTACTGATTCACTTTTTCTACTCTGATGTCAGAGTTCCTGACAAACCTTAATGATTTTATCCCTGTGAGATAAGAAAGCACCCCTGTTTTACAATCAAAAATTAAGAGACTTGCCCACAACCACACTAAAATTTTGTGATGGTCAAGAGCAGAACCAAGATCTGCCAAGATCTAGTCCAGTCCCATAATCACAAGACATTTTTCCTCTCACAAGAACAAAAATAATATACAGCATAAATATTTTAACATTTCCTCGGCAAGAGAGAAAAATCACCTAGAAATTCTCCAGTTTGTCAACTGAAAACACACAATTTTTATTTAAACTAAAAAAAAAAAAAGTAAAATCATTTTACTAGAATCTTTGTTTTAAACTTAGTCACTGCAGGAGTATATAAAAAGGCCTGACCCAAAGTCCATTAAAGTCAACAGAAAGAGTCCCACTGATTTCAACAGGCTGTGAATCAGGCCCTAAATGTTACAATAGGAATACGTTCCGCTTTAATAGGAGAACTTGGCACAGAGGATTTGCAGGAACAGGTCCCAACATGTTAAAGTTTACTACCGGTATTTGAGCTTTCTGATGGTTGGGGACAGAAAAATGACATTCAGGACACTGATTTATGAAAACATGTTAGATTATTGTCATAAATATAAAGGGAAGGGTAAACCCCTTTAAAATCCCTCCTGGCCAGAGGAAAAATCCTCTCACCTGTAAAGGGTTAAGAAGCTAAAGGTAAGCTCGCTGGCACCTGACCAAAATGACCAATGAGGAGACAAGATACTTTCAAAAGCTGGGAGGAGGGAGAGAAACAAAGGGTCTGGGTCTGTCTATATGCTGCTTTTGCTGGGGATAGACCAGGAATGGAGTTTTAGAACTTTTAGTAAGTAATCTAGCTAGGTATGCGTTAGATTATGATTTCTTTAAATGGCTGAGAAAAGCATTGTGCTGAATAGAATGACTATTTCTGTCTGTGTGTCTTTTTTGTCACTTAAGGTTTTGCCTAGAGGGATTCTCTATGGTTTGAATCTAATTACCCTGTAAGGTATCTACCATCCCGATTTTACAGGGGTGATTCCTTTACTTCTATATCTATTAAAAGTCTTCTTGTAAGAAAACTGAATGCTTTTTCATTGTTCTCAGATCCAAGGGTTTGGGTCTGTGGTCACCTATGCAAATTGGTGAGGATTTTTACCAAACCTTTCCCAGGAAGTGGGGTGCAAGGGTTGGGAGGATTTTGGGGGGTAAGACTTGTCCAAACTACGTTTCCCAGTAAACCCAGTTAGAGTTTGGTGGTGGCAGTGGTTATTCCAAGGACAAAGGATAAAATTAATTTGTACCTTGGGGAAGTTTTAACCTAAGCTGGTAAAAGTAAGCTTAGGAGGTTTTCATGCAGGTCCCCACATCTGTATCCTAAAGTTCAGAGTGGTGGAGGAACCTTGACAATTATAATCAGACATGATCTTGAAATTAAAAATAATTTTAATAGTGGTTTTAAAATAGAAAGGATTTACACATTTTTATTTTTAAAGCATTTTGAAAATTGATCTACAACTCCCACATTAACAGGGATATAAATAATTACTCAGCATAATGGCTCCCCAGCATCAGAAGATTCAGAAATGCCAACTGTGATTTTAAATTCCATTGTCACCAACATATTTCATATGGTGACATGTGCTTACCTTATGCACTTTCAGGCTGCAAAGAAAGGGGTGGAATTTTCTTTTAAAACAATTTTTCTGGTGTTTTCACTTTCCCAAAGAGAGACTATACTGTATTTTTACAGTAGCTAGATAGGGGAAAGGCCTGTTTTCCTGAGAGAATCTGCCAAGCACACAAAGGAGGTTTCATTTACATAAATACAAATACCAGTATTTCCAGGTATATAGAATCTTGGTTCCATAATTCCCAAGTAATGTACTGATGCTAAGGGCAGCGACAGTTACGGAAAAGTGGACCTACAAGTTTTAGGAATGCAAAAGTTTTTGGAATCCTGGTCCTACTATAGTCAATGGGAATTTTGCTATTCTTTTAATGGGGACCTGGATTTCAGCCCTAGCATTACCCACCCCCACCCCCCAACCTACGTATTTTGTAGCAGGAAGGTTAGGTGTTTTTTGAAAACAAGCCATGAATGTTCCAGTGTCCTGTGTAGAACTGTAATACTCAGAAAGGCCTTCCACAAAGGTTAAGTTCACACAGCATTGTAAATAAATACCATGAAAACAAGTGTTTTGACAGTACAGTTCTTTATTTGTATTTGAATGCACAATCTATACAGAATATTTACAAGGCATGAAAATGGAAAACAGCACAAAATACAATTGAGGTATAAGCTAAGAGCACAGTATGTCATGTTTCAATAAATATAATTCAAAATTTGTAAACTAAGTGACCAGATAGATGCATCTTGTTTTACTAAAACCATATAAAATATTGGTTAATCTCACGTGAGGTAGAGGACAGCTTTGCATGTCATGTAATGCAACCACAGCAATGCTAACCATAAAACTGTACATCATTGGCAGAAAATTAAAAATTGTTGAATGCACTGATCATTTTATCTCAGGCTTTTTACTAATTTCAGAATAGTTATTCCACTTGTTGCCTTAATTAGAGATATATTCTACAATGTTTTATCAGTTATTCTTTGTAATTGAAAGATTAATTATACTGCCATGTCAGCATCAATAAATACTTCCAATAGTGAGCATGAAAACACAAAAATAGATTTGGTCAATCACAGACCTTATAACCCTGGAAGGCAACATAACTGCAGCAAAACATTTTTAGACAAACTTTTATATTTCCTAGAATTATTTTAAATACAGTACAACTGTGCTTTCCTTGTTTTCAAGTGAGGTATCTACATTTGAAGAAAAATATTTTATAGATTTTTATTACATTTAGCTGATTTTCAAGTGTTTTGCTTTCTTTTTAAAACCTTTTGATCTGCTGTGCTTGATGAAGAAATGTCTCAACCCACCAATTTTTCAAGCGTTTTCCAACTAGAACAGTAACTCAGCAGAAAACAAAAATTCTATCCTTAATAATAATGGAGACATATCATTAAATGTACCATGCAGTTGGTAAGTTGGTGACTTTTACTTTCACAAAAGTGGCTACTAGGCAGAAAACTGACTGTCCTTTTGAACTTAAGGAGAAATGTAACCAATATAAAATACTAGAACCAACATTCCAGTAAGGAAAATGTGTAACTGCCTCTCATACTACAAATGCAACAAACAAATGTAACATTACTGAAATCTGCAGCTTTTTGTACTAAGATATTTTACTGTTGACAGCTTAGATAAAATTACTTAACCACTGCAAGCACAGAATTACAGGTAGGTGTACTTAAGTATTTTGTTAACTTTACCATACTATAAAAAGTTCTGTCATGTGGATTAATTACATGGATTAAGTGCAGGGGAAAAAATACAAAGTCAATATTTTTACTGACTAGTCAAAATATATACCCTACTAACAAGAAGTAAATTTTAGGAAGCTGACTATGAAAGTATTTCAAGGCCAACTTTACAACTAATCCTACAAAAATGTTTCTAAAATTTCTTATCCCATCATTATAGTTAATTGAAAAATTAATTTTTCAAATTTAATTTAATGCTTTTTTCAAACTAAAACCAAGAATGTATGAATAAAAAGTTGTTCGTGACTTCCAAAAGGTGGGCCTGTGCAGTGCCTGACAGGCCAACATACCAGTAGCTTTATACGCCCTCTAACTTTGCCTACTTCACTAACTGCATTTTACCTTTACTATATACAAATAATTTTACACCTAAGCTATTAATATATTAAATATAGAATAAAATTACTTCAAGAATGTAAAACAACTACTATATTTAGCCAGATACTAAAGTTAAAGGATAACAAAAACTAAAGCAAAGCTTCTTTGAATTAATGTCAAGATTTTGCTAACCTCTCTTTATCTAGTGTTAAATGATTGCATTTGTGAATCTGGGTGATTTTACAGCTTCCAACATTACAAAAGATTTACTACTCTTCTAAAGTCATTACATTTCTCTTGCAGAGTCGAGTGCACCTAATATATGAAAGTTTTCCTTTAAATTAAAATGTATATTAATAAACTAGGTATTTATGTTGAATACTAATTATTTTCTTCCAAAAGTGCTCTAGGCAACTTTGCTTCTAAGTGTTCATTAATGAAACTTTTAAAATTAAGAATATTTTAGTCTTTTTCTAAAAAATTAATATTAGGAAAATCTGGAAAACAAACTTCCTGTGTAAAAGACCAACATACAGAAACTAGAATCAAAACAAATTTCACTATTAATATATAAAATGAGCATCATAAGATTAAGAAACCAAGTTCATATTGACAGATTAACTTTTGCCAGCAGTCTCTCTAAATGGGCATTCCAAGTCTCTGCATACATTGTCAAATAAGCAATTTTTCATAACTACTCTAAGTCAGTAAAACAGCTCAACATAAAACTATTTATTCTAGAACTTATACAGTATTTACAGTTTACTAGAAAACTATCTTTCTATTACTATGGACACAAAACCTATGGCACATTTGTATATATTTTATTACCTAAAATCTGTATAAAATTAAGTCTACACATGTGGAATTGTGTTATGCAAAGAACCTAAAATGGTTATTTCTTTACTCAATGTAGGAGGATTACAGTAATTTAAAACTTATTGTAATTTTAGAATTAAATGGTATATTTACAAAGTTACCTTTTAAAAGATTTTAATCAATTTTAAGTGGCATTTTGAGCCAATTATTTTATAATTAAGAGGCCATATCTGCAATGGGAATTGTTTTGCTAAAATTTACCACAGCTCCACCTCTGGTTCCAGTAATGGGAATACTAGTATAGATTGTAGCCACTAGCATTTTAAACACTGTATCATTTAGACGGGTTTTGAACAGAGTTAGATAGCATGTGATTACAACACTGGCAGATCCATGGAGCCCTGTCTACAGTAGCACTGGACTCCCACGGTTGTTACGACTGGTAAGTTGAAATAGTGGCAACAACAATGGGAAATTTTGCAGAAATCACCTAGTGTGGACAAGAGTCTAAAAGTGAAAATTGATATACTACTACTACTGTAATTATCCAGTGAGGACTCTACCCATTCAACAATACATGAAATACTGTGGTAAATCAGATAGTATAAGAATATTAAACAACCCCTTTAGGTCCTATCTACACTGATGATTAAACTATGTGAGCCAACATGGTTTGAAGTGCAAGATACACTCTGAAAAGTAAGTAGAAATGGCATAATGGGATTCTTTACTGCCTCAATGACATTCAGATCAAACATTTTCAGTTTACCAGAAAACAGGGTATTTTTCCCAGCTGTTAACTAGCACTCACAGCCTGAGACCGGAGAGCCAAGCTGTGTTCTTTCAGGCTCCAACATCTAATAATAAGGATTTTGCAGTTGGAATGTGGTCAGCAGTTTTTTTGGTATGTAAACTAGACTAGAACACAGCTCACTCTCTCATAGCTGTATTGACTATGTATATAGTAGTAAGACTTTTTTTGGGGGGGGGTCTTTAAAGCAAATAGACATGACTTTGAATACAAAAGCATATAAGGAGCAATCAGGCACTTTTGTCTCCACCCTATAGTCCCCTTTAAATAGTTTGGCTTGCCCAGAGTAGATAGGTATACCTATTTTTAAAAGAATGATCCCAAGATGCCAGAGTGAAAATTTTGTGCTCTGTAATCCATAATAGCAAGGGACACGATGTTTCAAATTGCTTCATTTAACCTGCTTTAATCCTCAGTGTAGATGGGACATTAAGAATTTA
The DNA here is from genome assembly GCF_015237465.2 of Chelonia mydas. Lineage (NCBI taxonomy): Eukaryota > Metazoa > Chordata > Testudines > Cheloniidae > Chelonia > Chelonia mydas. The sequence goes on from NC_057855.1 coordinate 16,366,765, forward strand.
TTAAAATTCTAAAACACATATTCTTAATTTTATCTCTCCAAACTTGAACAAGCAGTATATGGCACATATGCCAACTTAATCTTTCTTTGTACAATATTTGCTACATTTGTGAAAAAATTAAAATGCATGCAAAGTTTTTAATTTTAGCTAATTCAGAACAAAAATGGAAGCAGACATTTTTACTCATGATTTTATCTAACACTAATTTAACTGTGGAGAGAACAACAAAGACACAAAACTATAGCAAAACTATTTCAGTTAACAGTGGACTCAGATTATGGAACACGGAACTACTAAAAGTATTTCTAATCAACAACAACTAAAGTCTGTCACTAGAGATCCTTCAAATTTTTTGGAAAGAAGTAAAAGACTGTATTCTTTCACCCAATTTTGTAATAATGCATTTAATATGTCAGGATTCTAATAATAAGGGATTCTAAATCCAATCCTTTGTGACCAGGATTTTTCAACATTAATGTCAAGTATACCAATATAGGGATTCTGTACTTCTATCCATTTTTAAATATTATGGGTTGAACATGCAGTATTTTTGAAGATTATGGTAATATTTGCCATGTTATTTAACCACACAAAGTATCAAAATGACTTTCAAAGTGTCATAGCTCAAAATTTGATTTTTTTTAAAACTTTTTACTAATTACCTAAATGTCAATAAGGCCTGTTTCTACATACCAAAAGAAATCTGTAGAGAAGAGAGACTTTTGGATATCAAAGTAACTAACATATATGAATGATAACAATTGTTATTCTCCAGAGCATTAATATTTTCAAAACAATGTTAATAATCCAAATGTTCAGGGTTTCTACAATACAGCCCCCAATTTTTTTTAAAGACTTTCTTCAATAGTTGTTACCTGAAAAGGATGGGGGGGGAGAGAGAAAGAGAGAGAGAGAGATGGGATGGGATGGGAGCAGAGGGAAGGAGATTTTTAAACTTTAAAATACACAGGATTCCATTTCAGTTGTTCCTTTTCACACTGAAATGCATAATGTTGTCATCCTCCAAAATGCCAACAGAATACCACAACTTAGATTTTGAAATTCTTTCATCTTGATAATGGACATTTAATAGCAACTATTAAAAACAACAGTTTGAAAATTCTTACAGATGAAATTATGGAAAAAAACCTCTGGCTATTATATTTCTGATGGTCAAATCTCCTTTTATCAACATGTAAACATGCAGCATTAATTTACAAATGAAAAGCTGCCCTTATTGTCACTGAATTCCTTACTGTAACCTAAATTCTGCTTTTCTATTTTAAGTTTAGAAAAAATCATAATTAAAAAAAATACATTTCTATAACTGGATATCCAATAGATAGCAAAATAAAAATGACCACAGTATATTTTAAACATACAATGCTGCTTTCAAAAGGTGCAGAGTCCTCAAGACTGCATTAGAAATATAGGCAGAAACTGACTGTTCTTAAACAAAAGGTTTCATATTGTTAATAGCTGTCTGAGAAAAAACACCAGTACAAATAAATGCAGATTTTCATTAGTTAAGAAAATCTAAAAATGTATATCAAGATATATATCATCACCTTGGTTTTCAGTTTGGGAACTAGAAATACCTTGTCTTATCATACAGATAAATTGCGCACAATTCAACTACAAAAAACCGGGGTTGAAGGGTACAACTGAGTTTCCCGCTACCAACTTCTATTTTCCTTTTCCATTCTTTGAAGATTTCAAAATCTGAAGCTTCAATTCCTTAATCATCATCTCTAACTTTTCTCTTGCTTCTCGTTCTTGTCTCAGTTCATCTTGGAGCTCTTGTCTATCTGCCTCTGCATGATCCAGTCTCTGTCTCAGTTCTGCCAACTGCACAAATAATTAAAAAGAAAGGAGAGAGCAATTTTTACATATATATTTGTAAAGGCCAGGTATTCATTTAATGAACCAGCTGATTAATGTTGTAAGTATCAGATAAAAATATTTCAGATGAACAATGTGTCTCAGATCAGGTCACAAAGACTTTTTTAAAATAAAGAATCTTTTTCAAAAAGATGCCATGTACTAGTACACTATTGGCAACAATGTAGTACTATACATGCATACCCACCCTGGTACAATACAAGTAGATCCCCACATTGTGTATATTTAGATATGTTTTCATATTAGTATATGAACTGTCATACCACATCATATCATTAGTACATGTAATCAGATATTAAGTCTCTGCCAGTGGTCAGTACCAGATGCTTTTCATATCCCATATTGTATCCCATTGTTTTTGTTCTCTCCATTTAATTGTCTTGCCTGACAAAATGCTACTTTATTCCGTAAGCATTAATTTTAATGTGCCTCTATAACTAAGGATGTCACCAGAATAAGACATGATGGTATGGTCAGCTATGATTACCTTTAGTTCAAACCAAAGAGAACTGTGCAAACTAAAGAGAAGATGACTATTTAAATTACCTACATAAAAATGTATAAGTTAAAACATGAGCATACATATAGCACAAATATTTTGAATAATATAAAATCAGTGTGCTTACTTCACAAAGAAAGCCATGCTAAGTGAAAAATATAATGTAAAATACCCCAAAGCCAAGACATTCATAGTTACAGTTCAAACTCACTAGAGTGATAGAGAATTTAAATTAATTTGCTACATGAAGTCACCTATTGTTGCAAAGACAATGACCCCAATAATACCAAATCATTCTTGGCAAACTGATTAGTGCATACACTATACTCTTGGGATTATATACTTTCATTTCAATGTCACATGTCTACCATGCTGGAAACTCATACCCCCAGTTAACTTGGTCGCCATGAGCACGCACACACTTCTCTCCTTAACAGTCAATTCAATATGTTCAGTATATTGCATTACTTAATATTGAAGGTAAACTGAAGAACCTGATGACCAGTTATGCAAATGATACAGTAATGCCAAGCTACAAGTTCTCTCATAGAATTCTTTGTTCATTTCTGGCAATGACACTGATGAAGATTTTGTTGAACTGATAGCTTGAGGAGGTAATCTGTTAGAGCTGGTTGGAACATTTTGACAAAAACATGACATTTTTGCGTTCTTTTCAATTTTCCAAAGACTTAGTAATTGGTGACCTTTGAAGGCCTCCCCCACCCCCATTCTGCTAAGGAATAGTGTTCCATGTACAATGGGTGATGTGAAAGAAGATAAAGAAATATCTCCCAAGACTGAACTGAACTAATTTATCCCTGAGTCTCCCCATTCTTTTTTTAAGAAGGTGGTGGGGACAGCAGATATGGACGCATTTTTGAAAAGAGACATTAAGCCTAATGCAGTAAAAACAAAGAGCAGAAATGAGAGAAATTAATCAGACATTGAAGCCATTTACTATAGAACTGTAATATAAATATAACATTGCTTTGGGTTTTGTTTAGAGTGTCTCTTACATTCAAACTCCTTTCCCCCCCAAAGGAATGATCATGGATTCAGGTGTCTTAGTCTAGATTTTTCCTCCCCTCCATTCCTCTCCTTCCACAAAACTCTTTTTAGGACAGAAGTGGGAACTGGAGAAGCCTGCTGATGTTGTTGGCTTTTTTTGAGGGAGCTCGGCCAGCTTGATCAGAAGGGTACTTTAAGCAGTGATGACAGTTATACTCCTGCTCCCTATCTGACTCATGTATATAGATAATCCAATAATTTATCTCTAACAAAAGGGCCTTATGAAATCTGGAGAACTTCAAGATTAAACTCGGTAAGTTTATGGAGGAGATGGTACAATGGGATAACATGATTTTGGCAATTAATTGATCTTTAACTATTCATGGTAAATAGGCCCAATGGCCTGTGATGGAATGTTAGATGGGGTGGGATCTGAGTTACTACAGAGAATTCTTTCATGGGTATCTGGCTGGTGAATCTTGCCCACATGCTCAAGGTTCAGCTGATTGCCATATTTGGGGTTGGGAAGGAATTTTCCTCCAGGGCAGATTGGAAGAGGCCCTGAGGGTTTTTCGCCTTCCTCTGCAGCGTGGGGCATGGATCACTTGCTGGAGGATTCTCTGCACTGTGAAGTCTTTAAACCATGATTTGAGGACTTCAATAGCTCAGACATAGGTGAGAGGTTTATTGCAGGAGTGGGTGGGTGAGATTCAGTGGCCTGCATTGCACAGGAGGTCAGACTAGATGATCATAATTTTCCCTTCTGACCTTAATATCTATGAGTCTATGAGCTGGGCACTGACACAGGCGTAAGCATTTTCTAATTGTTCTGAAGTATGACAGGCACAGATGACCCAGCTGCTTTGAATTTAGAACCATGCCATTTAGAACCATTTGTGGCACTTTCTCCTTTAGTACTGACCTCTTTCTTCATGATCAAGGCCAATTACATGGTCCTTTGAAAGTGGCAGGCTGTTAGCATGGACTCCTTGACTCTACTACTGTGCTTTTGTGGAGAGCAGGTAACAGGTGCAATGAAATAATATGCATAATGCCACTGTGATGTATGCAGTGCAGGAGCCAGGAAGAGAGCCTCTGATTTCACTTTCTTGCAGGATTCCAGCCATTTGGAAGGATCCACTGGCAGGCTAGTGATACTGGCTAAACTACTCCACCGTACTTTGTAGGGAACTGGTGGCAAGTGTGGTAAAATGGCAGATTAGACTAGACCATTTTGCTATACTCACTGAGGGAGCCAGGAAGAAGGGACTTCCACCCACAACACCCTCAGGCTGGTCTAGAAGGAAGAACAATGATCCAGGTAAGCTCTGAATTCTGCTTTCTCTTGGTTTCCCAGCAGAAGGGTATTTCTCACAATTTAAAGCTCTCAGAGGTAGAGAGCAGAGCCTGCAGATGCTTTCTATGATAGAAACAGTGAACTGAGGATCTCTGGAATGCTACATCCAGCCTATGAAGAAATCACTGTTCAGAAGAATTATATTTCACTCAGATGTGTCTGTGACTGATGCTGATGGGTATGGCCAAAATCAATTGCTAGTAACATAGAAATAATTAGACAAGAACGCTTGAATGAGCTGTACTGTCCCATTGAACCACACAGCTAAACAATTGGGAGTTTACGTGAAAAATGTGTTTAGCCTCATAAATCTAACTTTTTAAAAAACCCTTTGGAGAATAATTTACTATTTGTGCCCTCCAAAGAATGTACACTATACAAAAAACACACTGAACACAATTATCTTCATAAATCAGAATACGCTGCAGTAATGGGGCTTGTACCAGATGTTTAGTAATTGGACTACACACAGAAAAGATTATTTCTGACAGCAGAGTTTAGGAATCCTACTGAGCAGAATGTCATGAAATTAAGCTCAACAGAAAGGATTACCCATCCTAAATCAAATACTTCTTCATTCAGCCAGTGGCTGCTTTTCATCTTGTAGTAGTTTTAGTATAGTAAGGGAAGTATAATATAATTTTATTGACAAGTTGACCACAAAATTTATCGACTTTGGGTTTTAGAATTTGTTTTTAAATAATTAGGATGACTAGATCTCTATGACAGAGGATCTGAGACCTGAAATAATGAAAGTTTCATGGCAAGCAAAATTAATAAACAAAATATTTAAAAGAGTCAGACTCCACGCTGCCTGATGTATCCAGCAGGATGACAGACACTAGCTCCTATAGAAAAGAACAATGATATAGCTTAAAAGTTATTTAGTCTAAAGAAGTGAAAGTCACCACAGCTTTTGACATAGCAGCGTTGGAGACAGGAAAGCTGGGGGAACTTCCAGAGGTAACGAATCGGGAGACATCATGGGATGAAGAACCCAGACTATGGCCTTCCTCTCCAATAGGACTCTTAATCAAATGCTTCGATGAAAAGTAGAGGTAGCCTCACCTAATCCTATAGTGGACTCTGACACCAAGGGAAGCTGTCAGTCTAACCAAAGTGTGGCCAGAGAAGTGGTTGCTTCCAAAAAATATAAGTATTCTTTTTTTCCTCTACAACTAAAAGAAGAATATTTTATTTTGTTTAGTTTACAAGTGCAAATCTAAATGTATTAAGCAAACCATTTTTGTTTTAATTGCATTTTCTCCTCATTTTTAAAAATTCTTGTTTTTATTAAATTACTGTGGTATGGGTAATTTAATGCAGGCATCCCCAAAAAGAAGAGAACTGCATAACCTCTAAGGAGAGATGCTGAAGGATAAAGAGTTTCTGGACCCTATGTCCCCTTCAACTCTGGTCAGCAGGCATGGTGAGGTGTGCTGCCATTAGGTGAACAAGAGAGGAAAGACCAAAGAAGATGAAAGCTGGCAGTGGTACAGGTAACACACTCTTCATAGTAAAGTTTAAGAGCTGAACTGCCAACAGCCTAGTACAATTAACTCTATTTGGCAATTTCATAATTAAGTAGGTGGTGCTAGACAAAACACAAGACAGATTTCAAGCAGTGTTTTTTTCCTTACCTGTGCTGCATACTCAGCTTCTTTGTCCTTTTCTAAATTGGAGTCACAGGTACACTTTTGCTTCATCACCTGTTCCAGTTTTTTCTCCAAGTCTCTCTGCTCAACATAGAATTCTTCCATTCTTTGAGCATGCTCAGTTTGCAAAGATTCAAGTTCTTTCTGTAAATTCTGCTGCTCCTCAGTTAGTTCCTTCATAACTTTAGAGTTACTTAACATTTCCACTTCCTGTCAAGAAATGATGACGATTATACACAGAGTGATTCTAAAATCACTACAATCAAAATCATTGTTTCTATTAATTTAAATGGGTATCTGGAAATACTGAGGAGAAACAAACAGAATGTCCACTTTGCTGCTGTGTAAATAGAAATGTTGAATTCTGTAGTCATTATGCAATATAACAAAGTGGTATTGTCAAACACCCAGGGCTTCCAGAAACAAATTCACAGGTCGCAAAAGTGAACCTATGTGAGCAGCAATTTCATTTTATAAACCAATTAAAATAATAAGAACATTACATTTGTTCTTTTATATAAAAATGCAGAGATCAAAATGGGCTGGCTTGTGGCAGCTTAGTAAGTCAGTATTTTTTCTGGATATTGCCTTCTTTTCCTCTGTAGTTTTAATATGTTTTTTAAATGAAAGCTAAGTCTTTGAACCAGGTGTAATCAAACTAGTGATATATACTAGAGTCTGCAAGCAGCCTGAAATAGCAGCTCTGAGAGGCGTGAGCTGTCCCATTTTACCTCAGTTGTGTTGATTCTAAAGTTAATTATACCAGTGTTAAAATGCAAATTAACTACTTTATTGCTGGTCAAAGAACATGAAACAAAGACAACGATCAACTGACATAAATGCATGCAAAGCATGCAAGAAAGAGAGAGAAACACATTATGAAGATATGAACAACCTGATGTAAGTGGCATCTTGCTTTGGGGCCTGAAGTGGGCAGAGTTTAGTTTGTGATTAGAGCTTATGATAATTACATTTAGCTTTTTCTTCAATTCAGTCCCTGTACTACTATTTCTCTGATAAGTATCTATGGAAGAGAGGGTTTTAAGGCTAGCTATGGAGAGCTGCGGAGGTCTCTGCTACCACAAATAGAAGGGAAAGAAATCTTCTGTATTTAAATTAATCTTGCCTTAATTTGAATTTAACAAAGAAGCAGAGCCGAACTGGTGATGACAACAGACTTTCAAGGGGAGAGATATTTTTCTGCTGCAAAGGGAAAAACAGACAAACTTTGCTGGAATATTTAGTTAAAAAGCTACTACAAAAGGGAAACCCTTGTAAGCAGCCTAAACAGTAAATATAATCATATTTCAAGCTGGCAGAAGTGGTTAACTTAAAACTAAAGTACTACATGGAACCAGAGAGGAAGATAATATTTATACTTTCACAAAAGTTTATTTTTGTTTAAATACCAATACATAGCATCTTTCATCCACAGATCTCAACGCACTTTACAAAGGTAGATAACTATCATTTTTCTCCATTTTACAGCTGTAAAATCTGAAATATGGAAAAGTAAACTGACTTGCACAAGGTCACAGTGAGACAGTGAAAGAGCTGATGACAGAACCCAAACCTCCTGACTCCAAGTCTGATGCCCTAGACATTGAACCATAAAACTTCCCTGAACCTCTGAAATAAGTCTCGTACCTGGTACTAGTGCCCATTATAAAAATCAAACATTTACCAAACTGTGGCACTAGAGGGAAGGACTAGTGAAAAACTATATTGTGGTGCATGGGATCAGAGTCAAAATTTCAAAAGCCATCATATGGTGGTAAAAACCTTTGTGGGATCAGCCAAACCACAACCAACTAAACAGAAAAGTTGATGGTTTGGAGCACAAAGGAACAGAAAGTATATGGGCCAAAGAGAGGCCCAGGACAATCAAGTGCAGTGTTTTTAGCCACAGATGAATAACCCTGGAATAAATTTCACAAAAATCTAGAACAAAATCATAACAGATGAACAATGACCTAGAGCAACTCAATCCTTTGCTGAATCCCATGTTCAATCCACCTGAAAAGACAGACTTGCCTAATGAGAAGTGACTGAACCCTACTGGAGTTTGAAACACTATTTAATAGTTTTTGACAAATGTTTATTTTTTAACTCTTGGTGCTGAAGAAAAAAATTAAGATTAAAATTAACACACATTCTAATTAAAAAACAAGCATTATAAAAATCAATATAGCACATATTAAATGGATTAAAAACTGGCTGACAGATGTCAAAACACAATTGTTAGTAGGAAGTCATCAATGAGTGGCATGTTTTTACTAGGGTTCTACAGGGATCAATTCTTAGCACTGCGCTATTCAGTATATATTTTTGTTAAAGATCTGGAAGAAAGATAAAATCACTGTTGATAAAGTTTGCAAATGGCACAAAGATTGGTGGAGTGGAAATAATGACGTCATTTATACAGAACACTCTAGATCTCTTGGTATTCTAGGCACAACAGACAACTTGAGTTTTAATACAGCCAAATGCAAGATCTTACATCCAGGATGGAAGACTGTAGGCCATATTTACGGGATGGGGGGACTGAATCCTGGAAAGCAGCGACATTGAAAAGGACTTAGGGGTCAGGGTAGATAACTAACTGACATGAGCTTCGATTGTTATGCATTCGCAAAAGTCTAACAAAATCCTTTTGGCTGTATAAAGAGGAATATCAAATAGAAATAAAAAGATGTCATCTCTTTATATGGACTGGGTGGGACTACTGCTGAACAGTGTGTTCAGTTTTGATGTTCACACCTTAAGATGACGTTGAAAACTGGAAAAAGTTCAGAGAATTGCTAGAAGAATAATTTAAGGTTTGGAGGACATGCTTTACAGATGGAGACTCAATCTCTTAAAGAGCTCAATCTATTTTACTGAAGTAAGGGTTAAGAGGCTACTTGATCACAGTCTGTAAGTTCCTACACAAAGGGAGAAGACTCCTGGTACTAGTGGGCTCTTTAATCTAGCAGGCAAAGGCATAACAAGATCCAGTGTCCAGAAGTTCAAACTAGAAAAATTAAAACTGGAAATAATGCACTTTTAAGAAAAAAAAAACAATGAAAGCACTTAACCACTGGAACATCTTATCAAATGTGTGCTTTCTCCATTGCATAAAGACTTTAAATCAAGATTTGATGTTTTCTTAAAAGATATTGTCTAGTTCAGTCATAAATTATTGGGTTTAAGGCAGGAATTACTGGGTGAAGTTCAATGTTCTGTCAGACTAAGTGATCATAAAGGTCCTTTGTGGCCTTAATCTGTAATTCTATGAAGATGTGAGTATGGCTGGGGAGAATGTATTTACCTGCTAACTGAACTAGAGAGTTAACACAGTGAAATTACTGAAGCCCAGATCTTGCAATTTACTCTGCGTAGGAACAAGGATCTGCCCACTCTGAACCAGTTGCAGGATCAGTGCTAATATTTATTCATTCAGAGTAAAGATTACCACAGTGTCAACAGGACCTATACACCAGTGACAGTGCTAAACTTTATCACAAGGTTTAAGAGGGACTCAAGTAGAGCAAAGGTCCTTGTGCAAATGTAGATGCAAACTTCAGGTATAAACAAACACAAAACTTTATTTCATACTAAACTAAATAAGCATGAAATTCACCCCACTGCAGAGGGCCTGCACAAAGCCTTGGGCACCATGCAAGCCCTTAACTTTTGCAATGGGCTGAATTTCAGTCTCATTTATTATTAAATTATATTTTCAGGTATGTAAGGCCTAGTGTAAAATTTGGTATACAAATGTAGTGTGCAAGCATAAAAATTGTGTGAATACAACTTTAGCAAGAATATTAGGTAACTATTTTTGTAATGCCAATGCTGTTTAATTTTAGTTAACAACAGAAATATCCTGTAAAAAAAAAGAAATTTAAGTACAGTACCTGAACTGTTTTTAAAAATATATTACACTACTCTGGAAATGACATTTTATTATTGCTGAATTAAATCTTAGCTATCAATGAATACAGCATTGATACATTATTTCAAAAGTAAGTGTACCATATTGTACCTCACACAAAGATAAAAGTCAAAGCTTTTGTTATCTGTCAATCCTAAATGCCAATGATAGCTCGAAGAAGGCTGAGATTTTTCTATTGACCAAACCACCTCAATTTTTCTACCACAGATATAAACTCAAAGCATAGTTTTATTCATTAAGAATTCTTCCCTTTTGTTAATTTTACTTAATAGGTCAAAAGCCTAAGACATGATCTGACAGTATGTGAGAGGTGATCTTAAATTTTATTCAAAACTGAGTCAAATAATTGTTGTTCAAGTAGCTAGCAACTTGCAGCTCATTTGAAATGGTTAAATGTAGAGTAAATTATGTCAACTGCTAGTGAAACAATATTAGACAAAGGAAGTTTCTATTCCGGTAATGGTTTAGACAGCAGCAAGATCTTAAACTACCTGGCATGTGATAGAAAAAACATAAGGTTTGAATAAAGAATAGCTTAATAGCTGACTGTAATTATTAAGGTCATATACTGGTTGAGTATTTAACCTCCAAACCTACAAATTAACACCATAGAGTACCTATGGATTATTTTGGTTAAAAAGAGGATTTTGACAATTATACTTAAAGAATTCTATTAAAATATGCAATGCACATTGAAAGAAATATCTAAGCACCAAAAATTAATTAGAAAGTGAAGCACGTGGATTTTTTTCTCCCAAGTGGCGATCTTGGCAATACACATGTACCAAGATCTGAAACTCGGTAAAATCCATTAAAAAATGGTTTTATAGTTTATCCTGCAAATGTTAACATAACGTACATTAGAAAGACAATATAGTGAATGTCAGGTTCCTAATATGAAGTATCACTTGTGCTTTATTTGTAACAGTAGCACTGATTCTAGGACCAACAAGTTAAAAGGAACAACAGTTTTCTGGTGATAAAATCAAAGGTTGGTACCATACCATTTGAAGCTGCTGCTTCTTTTGCAAAATAGTATTCAGTTTTTCTTGCTGTTTAAGGTAGGTTTTCATTACTTCCTCCATGATTCTTCCCTTGTCATCTTCACAACTGATGTCCTTGATAGGAGTTGGGGATGAGGTTTGTGCACCATTGCCTACTTCAACCTGGTTAGATTCTGCAGCGGCTTTGGAAGTGGCATGTTCAGATTTCCCTCTTCTTGTACAATTAGTTGACATAGGTGGATCTTTAGAAGACAAAAAGGTAGCAGAACACTTGTGGAAATTTGTTTGTTGAAATTCCAGATTGCAAAAATACAAAGCAACCTATAAGATTATGTAAAATGCATAAGAATGTAGAAAAAGAATGCAGTAATATATGAAAATTACAAAATTGGCTTGCCTTTGATCTTTACTAAAGTAGATATTATTGGGTATAAAAACTGAAAGAACATGAAAGCATGTTTCAAATTTCATTATCTACTCACCCACACTTTTATGCAGTTCTGTGCTAGTTTTTAAGTCGATTTTTTCCTGCTCTTCAAGAGAGAGCTCTGGATAGGAGGCAGCTTTTTTGTGTTTGACACTATTGAATGGTTTCTGTGACTGTCCAGGTAAAGATTTAATTACTTCTGAAATCTTGACTGCTGTTTTTGTAGCTTCTTTACATTGCAATGTAAGGGATACATTTGGAGCAACCACTTTATCACACATGTAAAGGTAATGGCTGAAAGAGTAGAATAGCAAAATTAACAAAAAAACCTAAGATTTAACAAATGTGAATTAAAGCAGCAGTAAGTTATATTTAAGATGATTTCAAATATTAAATGTTTCATAAGTATAAAAAATTTGCAAGAGAAAATAAATGAATGCCAGAGGATGTTGTGAAGGTCAAGACTATAAAAAGGATTCAAAAAAGAACTAAATAAATTAATGGAGGATAGGTCCATCACTGGCTATTAGCCAGGATCAGCAGGGATGGTGTCCCTAGCCTCTGTTTGCCAGAAGTTGGGAATGGGCGACAAGGAATAGATCACTTGTTCTGTTCAGTCCCTCTGGGGCGCCTGGCATTGGTCACTGTTGGAAGATGGGATACTGGGCTAGATGGACCCTTGGTCTGACCCAGCATGGCCGTTCTTATGTTCCCTTTTAAAGTGTTCTTGTATAATAGAAAGCATAGCTATCTACTGAATCTTTATGCAGTGATTACATAATCTAGGATCTTCCGAACCAAATCAAGTGGAGGAATCCAATTTTCAGTTGATTACTTTAACATGATGTACAAATTACTCATTGGATACAAAAGATAAAATTAAAAATATAAAGGCACTTATGCATGTTAAATGACCATTTTAATTTCTCAAGTATTAATCTGAGGATTCAAATGTTCGATATGGACATTCCATTAAAGATTCTTCTTTTAAAAACTGGGTTCACAGTCTCTAGACTGTTACAAGACACCTTAGAACTCTTACATTAACAGTATGTCACTGTAATAAGTTGTTAAAGAAGATTACCAAGGTGAAATCAGCAGTTGCACTCAGAGATTAATCATATTCCTTACTCAGTTAACTAAGTGGGATGTTAAAAGGGTTGTTTCCTCTCTGAACATTATTTTTGAGAGCCAGATTTATTTACAATGCACTGCTGGAATCTCCCAAACTACTTCATTCAGTACCAAAAAGAAATTTATATTTAATCACCAGTACATCAGTCACACAGCAAATATATTCTTTCACAGAAAGAATTCACATTTTCAGTTCAGAAGAAAACTTCTTCCCATCAATCTTAATGATTAGGTCTTGTGCAATGTTCCCTCTAATTTTTTACATCCATGTGTGGAATGAATTTTGTTATGTGCACCAATATGGAGGTGATGTGTGGCAGGGGTGGGGCCAAGGGGTTTGGAGTGTGGGAGGGGGCTCGGGGCTGGGTTGGATAGTTGGGTGCGGGGAGGGCTCTGGCTGGGGGTGGAGGCGCTGAGGTGGGGCTGAGGATGAGGGGTTTGGGGTGCGGAAGGGGGCTCAGGGCTAGAGCAAAGGGTTGGAGTACGGGGGGGTGAAGGCTACCCTGGGGCTGTAGTGGGGAGAGAGGACTCCACCCAGTTCTCTCTTACTGCAGCGGCCCAGGGCTGGGAAAAAGTGCCTCTCCCCAGTTGCGACAGCTCCAGGGCTGGGAGAGAGACACCTCTCCCCACCGCAGCCCTGCACACCCCCTACCTCTCTCTTCTCCAGTCCAGGCCCCTGTGGCTGCGTGCCTGCATGGCCCTTGATAGCCTGCTGCGTGGCCGTGCAGCTTAGAGGGAACTTAGGTCTGGTGTATCAGTGCATCACGATACAGAATAGTAGTCAGGGAGGATACCAAAAGAGAAGCTTTTACTATTAAAGGTCATGTTTTTCAAAACATTGTGCCTCAGACAAACCAATGTAGAAGTTTTTAAATTTTTGTTTATATTTAGGATTACTGAACAGACAAGATGCTAATAATTCTACTCTCCCACTGGAACTTATGTTCTGACAGGTTTCTAAACAGGAGACAGTAGGAAAGCCACTGGTCTGCATTGATATTATCTGTTAAAAATATTCAAGTATGAATCTGTACTAAGCACTAAAATACCGCCTGCTATGACACACAGAATGTTGCTATGCTATTGGAGCTGTGGCCATTTGAAAGGAAAACAATGCCACACAGTATATTTTCTGTTTCCACCTATTTTCCTTACTGTTTCTCATAGTTGCATATTTTAGAGAAAGCATGCAATGTAAAAACTGCAAATCAATCAGCCTCGCTCAGAAATAAAAAGTTTAATTAGATAATAATGCAAGCTAACACACTAGTCATACAGTGTTTCAGTATTCTTTTCTTAAAAATATAAATGAAACTCTAATAAAGAAGGTGGGGAACAGAAGAAATAATTTGAAAGAAAATGTGTAAAATCACTGAGAAAGGTACCTGCACTTCCATGAATTTGATTTTTTAAAGTCCTGTTCGGCATCACCAGTTTTGCCCACTATGTGATTTTATCGCTAGAGCCCTGCAAATCCACAGATATCTGCCTTATATCTCCGGACCATTTTTGCAGATCATGACTCGGATGCAGATACAAATTTTATATCGGTGCTGGACTCTATTTATCACAAGTCTCACAATACTTGATGTTTGTCTTAAAGCTCAAGCTCCTGGAGTCAAGTGATTATGTGAGTATCTCAGCTTTCATTTTAAAAAGTAAGCCTGGAAATGTGAACCAAGCATACCCTAAAGCTAAGAAACCAGAAGACAAGTAAGAACCCCAAATTCATGACTTTTTTTTTTCAATAATGATTTTTAAGCCAATTGCATGATCTTCTGGAGCTTGACTTTAAATTTTTGAAGATTTGGGGTTGGCAATACTACTGACATACATCTCTAACTCTGACTGATTTTATTGTGTAAGTGCAGGGCTCATCACAACAGATTTGAAGGAAAATGACACATGGGAGGGAAAGGGGGAAATTACAGGGGAATAGAAGGACACATACTCTACAGCAACTGTGGTTCTTTGAGATATTGTAGTCAGCGTGGATCCCACTGCAGAAGTGCATGTGCCTCACGTGTGCAAGACTGATTTTTTTTTTTAAATAAATGCATCTACTGAGGCTGCACAAGTGCCTCCTTGTGCTCCCACAGGAGGACAAAAGGGGTGTTGTGGCCACAACCATCCCTGAGTTCCCTTGAAATTCAAAGACTGTGACAATAGGGGATTCTGAAAGTGGGGATGGAGGGCAGGGCCATAGGATCCCCACTAACTACATCATCTCTAAGAACCACAGTTAATGCAGGGCAAGAAATTATTCTTTCTTCTGTGAATTTGTGTCAGTGTGAACCCCATTGTAGGTGACTGGCAAACAGTACCCCTCTGGATAGTGGGATGAGGAATATCACCTACATCAGTCCAACAGAGTTTGTAGTCTCTCTCTCCTGAACTTGGCATTTTAATCCAATGCATAATGCTTGACAAAAGTCAGTACGTTAACTCCACATGACCGCCTTGCAGATTTCAGAAACTGGCTGTTAGATGCAGGGACTTCATGTCTGGATATATTATCTCACTGTAATGTTGTGAAACTAGGTCTGGGAAGCCTGGTAGCTGAACAGACATCTGTAGCAGGTCTGTCAGACACAACTACCTCCGCCCATAGGGAGCTAAAAGAATGATTGTAGCTCTCTCTCATTTGACTCTGGAAAAGATCCTGGGGATCAGGGGATTAATTGAAAGACCAGATGAAAAAGGAAGGCATGTGGTAACAATCCCAGACTCATGCCACCTCTGGAACAAAACCTCAAGAATTTGGCATTGTCCTTGGTGGTGAACAGGTCTATCATGGGAAGTGCCCAGGGACTAGTCTCTATGACAGACCTCTACAGCAACCACTCATGACTAGTCACAAACTGTCTTCTCAGCAAGTCCACCAGGTTATTGTCCACCAGGTTATTGCTGACACTCAGGAAGTGAAGAACCACAGAGGCTAGCCTGATGGCTCAGAGGTCTAAGACATTTACATAGTATGCCATGTCTGCTAGGGACGATGTCCCTTGCATTTGTACGTGGTTCCGGTGGGCTCCCCATTCTATTCCTGACGCATCAGTGATTAAGTCCTTGTCAGAGAGGGGACTGAGAATTGTACTTCTCCTCATACACTGTTGAGTTCTAGCCAGTATCCTAGTTCTGCAACAACATGAGGTGGCAACAACATCTTCCTGTCCATCCAGCATATCACCAGAGAGTAGACTGACATAAGCCAGAGTTACAAAAGCCACAGAGGAAGTCAAATAAGCAGCGTCATGTATGTGCATGTTGACATATGGCCCAACCCTCCATGGCGGGCCAGTATCATTGTAGCCAAGCTTGATTTTTATCTTGAGTAGTAGTAATTGCAATAACAGGAATCTGTCCTCGAGAAGGTGCATTCTCTCTTACCTGTAATTGATCATAATTCCCATGAACTCTATCATCTGTGATGGAATGAGAGATGATTTTTCAATACTTCACTATGAGGCTCATCTGAGCAAACAGAGTGCATATTCAAGGTTTATCATCATCCCCTGCTGGGACCTGTCTCTGATCTGCTAATAGTCCAGGTAAGGACAGACATGGATGCCCTGTCTTCTTGGTGCGCCACTACCACCGCTAGGCATTTTGTGAAGATTCTTGGTGCTGTGGAGAGTCTGAATGGCAGTAGTTGTATTAGTAGAGATCTGGCCCTACTGTGAACCTCAAGTAGTTTCTGTGGGCCAGGTTGATGGCTATGTGAAAGTACATATCCTGTAAGTCAAAAGCCATGAACCAGTCTTGTGCCTGAAGAGATGGAATGATGGAGGTAAGTGTTACCATCTTGCATATGAGGCCGTGTATGTATTTGTTCAATCCTACAACTTTGGATCCTGAACGATCAACCCCTTTTCTTCTTTGGGATATGGAAATATTGGGAGTAGAGACCTCTTCTTCTATATCCTAGAAGTGGTACCTCTGTGGCAGTGCTCCTTCTAATTTTTTCAGTCTATGTGTGGAATAAATTTTGTTATGTGCACCAATATGGAGGTGATGTGTGGTGGGGCTGGGGGGTTCAGAGTGTGGGAGGGGGCTCAGTGCTGGGGCAGAGGGTGGGGTGCAGGGGGGTGAGGGCTCTGGCTGGGGGGTGCAGGCTCTGGGGTAGGGCTGGGGATGAGGGGACTGGAGTGCGGGAGGGGGCTCAGAGCTAGGGCAGGGGGTTGGTGTGTGGGAGGATGAGGGCTCTAGGGGAGGGGCTCCTCTCCCTGGCTGCGGCAGCTCCAGTGGGCCTGGGCTGGACGAGGGGAGGGGCTCCTCTCCGTGGCAGCTCTGGCAGACTTGGGCTGGGCTAGGCCAGGGGAGGCGCTCCGACGGGGCTGGGCCAAGCGAGGGGCTCCTCTCCCCAGCTGTGGCAGTTCTGGAGGGCCTGGGCCGGGCTGGGGGACGGGCTCCTCTCCCCGGCAGCTCCAGCGGGCCTGGGCCTGGCTGGGGGAGGGGTTCCTCTCCCCAGCTGCAGCAGTTCCAATGGGCCTGGGCTGGGTGAGGGGTGCCTCTCCCCCCGGCACAGCCCTTTATAGCCTGCTGTGCGGCCGCACAGTTACAGGAAACTTAGCTTTGTGGCTCCTAGACGAAACAATGAGGACACAAGAATGGTCCCTGCAGAGGGATGGGGAAGAAAGGTGGGTGGAGGCAAGGAATAGAAATGGATATAATAGCCTTCGGCAATGATATCTAGCACCCATTTTTAGGCTGTTATAGCATACCACGCCCAGTGGCAAGGGGTTCCCAAAGGTAGCAATAAGCTCTGGATTGGCTCCAGTGTCATTCTCGACACTCCTATCAAACCTGCTGTCTCTACGACTGCCAGATGTGTGACTAAAGAGGTTGACAATGGGCATCTCTTGGCAGGTACTCAGGCTGTCAAGCTTGAGAATAGGACACCTATTGAGAATATGACCGTCCTCTACTTCTGGGGCTGGTATTTATGTTTTTCAGGAGGGAGTCAGTGTTTAAGTCCCTAATGACCGCAGATAAAGGGAGCACTTTCTCAGTTCTGTGGCTAAAGAGCTCCAACCCTTTAAAGGGCATGTCCCCTATGGTAGTTTATTCCTCTTTTGGTACACCAGATGCTAGAAGCCATGAGGACCGCCTGATCATAATGGCCATGGCCATCGATCCCCCACCCCATGCTGATAGCAGCTGTGTCCAAGGCCACTTGCAATGACATTCTAGCAACCATTTGACAGTTTACTGATTTTTTTTAGTTCCTCCCTATTCTCCTGGGGGATCTTAGGAAGGGAATGACCCTTTCCCAGGTGAGGAAGTTATTTTGCAAACAGGGCCTGGTAGTTCGCAACCTGGAACTGCGGTGAGGCGGCAAAAGAGTATACTTTGAACCCGAAGCATTCCAGTTTCTCAGGGTCTTTACCTTTAGGTGTATCCTCTGTACCCCGTGTTTGGGTGGGCATAGAAAGATTCAAAGCCCTTCAGGGGTACCCTGTATCTCTTTTCCATTCATTTAGATGTGGGACGAAAAATAGACAGTGTTTGCCAAAGTCCCTTTGCCAGCTCAGCTATACCCTCTTTGAAAGGTAAGCGATCCTGGATGGAGTTGTAGAGCTCAGTATATGAAAAAGTTTGTGGGACTTCCCCTGGATGACTGTGGTTTCAATGTCTAGGATCTCCGTGATCTGGGACAAAGGTCCCAGAAAGCCTCAAAATTGACTGCTGGTGCTACTGCTTTATCTGACGACAGGAATGATTCCTTAGGTAGCGAGTGAGATTGTTGCTGTCCCTCAGTTGTCACCTGCTCCTGGATGCAGACCTCTGGTTCTGGAGTGAATTGCCTGTCTAATGATACTACTTGGAAGTAAGATGTCCTTTGCACCAATGTATGAGAGAGGCATCTGCTCCGGAACATATCTGACACTGGTCCCCAGTATGGCCAGAATGGCCACGGTGACATGCTATAAAGTTGCTGGCCAGGTTGAGGATGGTTGTCCCAGTGCCATTCATGGCTTGCCAGAGGTGGGACCCAGAATTAGTGGCCTCCAGAACTCTCCCTAGGGTCACTCTCCAATAGTAGGGGAGAGAGATCTCTATTCAACATCAGCAAGAATGATTTGGCAATGGAGTATACTTCCTCAAACAGTGGGGCTGTAGAGTGGCATGATTCAAGTGCTAGGAGAGCCTGCATTGGTCGCTGTTTGGAGCAGTGGATGTCTCCAGTTCCTCTATTTAGGTATAGCTCAAACCCTTGACAGGTTTGGCTACCAGTGCTGAGGTCAATAGTGAGGCCAGCACCAGGACTTCTTTACCACTTGCTACATCAGCTGACTGGCTTTTCTTGTCCAATTTGGGAACCATCAGGAATTTGGAAGCTTTACCTTTGGAGAAGTAGGGTTTTGAGTCCTTTTTATGAGGGGATCCGATGTGGTGCTTGGCACAGTGTTTGCACTCCAAACCGCTTTCCCCCTCAGAGTTTCCCTTTGGTGTTAGTGGCACACATTCTGGCCTTGTCAGAGTTGGTGCCAAGGTAATTGGTGCCAAGTCACCATCATTGAAGTTATCAGTACCAATGTTGTTGGCTCCTTCTTCAATGTATCCTTCTCTTCGAAACCCCAGAGTATGGTGTCTGCTTGAGGAGTGATAGCAAATTATTTCTTTGGCTCAGGTGAAGCTGTTAGCATCTCTTCTGGGTCATAAGTGACCTGCATGGACTGCTCTAGCAGATGTAACCTGAGCCGAGTATTACTGGACTTGTGAATCCTTGAGGGGAAAGACCAGCACATAGAGCACCTGTCTGGGATGTGGCTCTCTTCCAAGGGGGAAAGGCATAGACTGAGTCCATCCATAAGTGGGATGAGGCCATCAAAGGACAAGCAGGGTTTGAACCCTGATAGCTTAGTCTACCATGAAAAGAGGCAGCAGCTGCAAAACTCCTCACCTAGCCATAACACGGTGTGTCTGGCAGGGGGGAAGAGCATTGATGTTGGAGTTCTTTTCTTTTCTTTTGGAAATGTCCAATATGAAAAGATAAAGAAGATGAAGTTCTTCACCCATTTTTGTGAAAAACAGAGGTTTTGAAGCTCTCAAGAGTACCGGTTTGAACACTTGTTAAAATCCGTTTCGCTACCACAGGCAGTAAGAGGAAACCAAGGAAGGTTCATGGCCACTCCATCCTTTATGTCCCTCACTCAGAAACACAAGGAGGCACAGGGTGCATGAGTGGCCCCCATAAATATGACTATTCAAAGGAATCTTATCTCACACATGAGGCACATGTGCACCTACAGTGCACACATTAACACATACTCAAAGAAAAAACACTGTTTTTCTGGCTGCTATAGGGACGAAGTGAGTGCTATACTGAAGAAATGTGCTTGGTTTGTGAAATCAGGGAACCGACTAAACAACTGCAGTAGTCAGCATTTACAGACATGTCATCAGAAGGGTGAGGTTTCACCTTGCTTCAGTGTAGAATACAAACTATGGAAAGATTTAGTCCTAGTTACACATGAAAATTATATTTCAATTATGGCATTAATGAGGTGTGTGGCTTTCTACACACACATTAAGTTACAGAGAGGTTAGAATTTAGCATCCATCACAAAGCCATTTTTACTTTGAAAAGTGACTCAGTGTGATTGCACTTTCCAATTTTTTCCAGTTCAACAATGCTCAAACATCTCTATTAAGCAAAACAAAGTTACTATTAAGTGATGTATCATTTGTTTATTAGCACTACGCATGACAACTTCACTACCTTACACTAAAAAAATCCAGTAGACTTAACTTATCCTTGTGTAATATGCTGCAATATTCCCATAAAATTTCAGTTAACAAGTAAAGTTATAATTACATTTTAAAACTAAAATAATCTTTGAATCATTAAAAACTATTAGACTTAACATACACATTTCTGTAGAAGATGTTCAGTTACCTGGGATGGATGAAAGAATGTGACTGAGTAACAGGGTCTGCTTCATGCTTTATAACTGGATACCATTGCTGCAATTCTAGGCTTTGCTGAGGATCTGCCTGAAAATAAATAAATAAATAAATAAAACCAATTTAGGATTGTTTTCACTCATCTTTCAACTTCTAAGAAGTCAGCTTTGCTAAAGAGTTAGTAAAAATGTTATTCAATTATTAATGGCATTCATACAATAAACTCATTTTATTTCAAGCTGGGCAGCATAAGGCAGATAGGGGAACAGAGAGAGGAGAAAGGAAATATAGGCCAATGAAGAGCAGCAATGCGGGGCAAGGAAAGCTGCATGACCTCTAATTTGTCCCATCCAACTATGGGTAAAGATGAAACTGCATTAAATATAAACATAGAACATTCACTAATGCTTGTTTAAAATTGGCTCAGAGACACAACACAAATGGATTATTTTTCACATATGGCATTTCAGTAACTGATAACTCTTAGACTGAAATATGGCATGCAAAAAGACAGAATGGGTGTCTACACTGAAAATATATACCTTAAAGCTACAGATATTAACTTCTTTATTAAAAAGATGCTGCTTATTTATTTTAGAAATGTACTGTATTACACATAATTCAACTTTAACAATATCTATATTAGCTATATATAGAAAGCAAGAGGGAAAAAGTAGTAATGTGCACTTCATCCCCGAGCCAAGTCTACATACTGAACTGCATGGAAAAACTCCTAAAAATCCATACAAAGATTTCATTGGCTTTCCAAATTTCTGCCAGAAGCATACTATAATTATATGTAGTAAAGGGAAGTAGAACCCAGGATTGCTAATGAGGGCAAGGACAGGGCCTATGCTGCAATGAAATGTTCATCTCACTTTACACAGTTGTCACATACTTTATTGCAAAATGAAGTCTACAAAGAAAAAGCAAGAGCAAATTACTCCAATCACACACTAGGGGATTTTACTAGTCATAGATTTCTGTTTATAGAGGAGGGAAAGATTCACCACAATAAAATGACTACACAATGTTATCTTGAAATACTGACATACTTTAGATATTACCAAGGAGTGACATTGTAAAAGCCTTCCTCATTTCATATTTGAAGAGAAATTTTTGTTCATTTTGTTTCAAGAATATAGAGCCTGGGAAACATTCCTTATCAATTTCTGGCAATATTCAATGCTCCACTGTGCAAAAAGCAGTAATATTACTAGAGAAGAGTCTGATACACACATGAGCAACACATATTTTAACACCTAAGAAAATTTTTTTAAAAAGTGTGCACACATATCATCTACCAATATATAACAACTTTACAGTAGGAATCCCAAAAATAAGTTCTCATAACTACATCCTTAGCTGTTGAGAGAATACCTGATTGGATAAGCGTACCTTGCACTTCACCACGTAGAGTCAAACTTGAACTCTAGCAGACCATGACAGAGAGCAAGCTCCGTAGCCAACAACCCTCCAATCAGAATCTCCAGTCCACCAAGTTCAATCTTAGGAACTAAAATCAAGAATGCCCCCTTCTGATCTCAGGACAGGACACTGGGGAGATGTAGGCCCCAAAGGAGCTAGGTCCCAGAATGGTAAAAACTTTTAAAACAATAAATACTGCCTTAAATGTAAAGGATTTGAAATACAGAGAACACATAACTTCCACACAAATGGCCCGAGAGGCTGGATTCCAGTCTATTAGTCAGGTCATTCTGATAATTTAAATACTTTATATTCATTTTTCTACTTATGTAGTAGCTATTGTACAGTATGATTTTTACTTTTACCATTTCTGGATTACATTATCTCCACCTTTTATATCAGATGTTTTAACTTATAGATGACCTTTTATACAATTATGTTATACATTACTATGCTATCAGACCAGTTTTTTTTAATGTACATGTTCTCCTTCGGTGTCTATTTCACAACTGAATTATTCGAAATACAATGAAAATGCTACTTGGTAAAGCCTCTGCCAGATACATTTAAATATATAATTAAAATATTTTCCTTTTCTCTCACTCACTGTCCAGGTCCAGCCATTCTAAACCAAACTATTAATAACATTTTCAGCCACTGAGGGAAGTGTCCATTTAAATATAGACTGTATATGCACATATAAGCACATCCAACCAAATCACAGATTTTAAGTAGTTAATGAATATTTAAATATACTGTACATAAAAAGACATTATCAAAGCTGGTAAGCCTAAAATTTGACCTCATTTTACTCATGTTTGTAAAAGCTATATAAAAATGATTTTATATAAAACAAATGCTTCCAGGCTCTTTTCTAAAAAACCCAAAACAAATAAAGTCGTTGCCTTAATAACTTAACTTAATAAAAGTATGCATATAAAATGAAGAAATGTATTTATATTTGTATTATGGTAGCATCTAGGGCCTCAGCCAGGGATCTGAAGACCACTGTGGTAGGTACTGTACAAACAAGTAACTCAGACCCTTTCTGTCCCAAAAAAGCTCACAAGGTAAGACAAGACATAACATGTGAATGAAAGACAAATGGTGATGTAATGGTATGGGAAGACAAGGTATCTGTTAAATGAGCATAATAGGTAGTGGTTTCAGCTCATAACCTGCTTAGCCATTATCAGCTGGCAGCGGTTTGTATGGGGTTTTTTTGGTTTGTTTTTTGTTTTTGGTTGGTTGGTTTTTGTTGGTTTGTTTTTAAGTACTACTGCAGAGGTAGGATTTAAGGAGAGATTCAGAAGAAAAACTGTTGACTCTGCAGATTGTGACTGGGAGTTTTCCCCATACCTAATGAGCAGTGTGGCGGCACTTGTGGGAAAAGCAGACTAGCAGGCAATCAAAACAGAGATCATGGACAGAGCAAAGGTGAAGGTCAGCAACATAAGATCTTGGTAAGGTGGGGTTAAATAGTCATTACCTTTAAAATCCTTCATCAGAAGCATAGTCAATGGAGGGATGCAAAGAGGTAGGGGTCAGGTGGTCAGAGCAATGAGCTACTGAAATGAGCCTACCAGCATTCTGAATGAACTAAAGGGAGACCAAAGTGGGGATGGGTGAGAAGACAACTGCAGCAGTCAAGGCCAGAGAGGAGGAGATTACAGTGACCAAGCAAGAGTTTAAGCAGCCTGGATAGACAGGGGTTAGATCTTTGAACTGATACATAAGAAGTGGCAAGATTTAGACACTGCCTATATATGTGGGTCCAGAAATAGGGCTGTGATGACACTTAGGCTACTTGGGCCTTCATGAAAGGAAAGGAAGGCAATGGCTTGGGGGAGATGCCAGCTTGGTTTTGGCTATGATGAGTTTAAGTTACATATGAACAGAAGAACAAGCATACTGGGTCAGACCAATGGTCCATCTAGCCCAGTGTCCTGTCTCTGACAGTGGTCAGTGCCAGATGCTTCTGGTAGTTGGAGGTTTAAGGACACCCGGAGCATGGGGTTGCATTTCTGACCATCCTGGTTAATAGCCACTGATGGACCTATCCTCCATTAACTTATCTAATTCTTTTTTGAACCATTATACTTTTGGACTTCACAACATCCCATGTCAATGAGTTCCACAGGTTGACTGTACACTGTGTGAAAAAATATTTCCTTGTTTTAAATTGTATTAATTTCATTGGACGACCACTAATTCTTGTGTTATGTGAAAGGGTAAATAACACTTCCCTAATCACTTTCTCCATACCATTCATAATTTTATAGACCTCTATCATATCTCCCCTTAGTTGTCTCTTTTCTGTGATGAACAGTCCCAGTCTTTTTACTATCGCCTCAAACTGAAACTGTTCCACACCCTAATAATTTTCATTGCTTGTCTCTGAAACTTTTTCACTTCTAATATATCTTTTTTGAGATGGGGGACCAGAACCACATGCAACATATAAGGTGAAGGTGTACCATGGATTTATGTAGTAGCATTATGATATTTTCTGTCTTAGTATCTATCCCTTTCCTAACATTGTTAGCTTTTTTGACTGCCACTGCACATTTAGCAGATCTTTTCAGGGACCTATCAACAATGACTGCAAGATTTCTTTGATGAGTGGTAACAGCTAATTTAGAGCTCAACATTTTGTATGTATAGCTAGGATTATTTTTTCCAAAGTGTATTACTTTGCATTTATCAACATTGAATTTCATCTGCCATTTTGTCACCCAGTTTAGTGAGATCTCTTTGTAACTCTTCACAGTCAGCTTTTGACTTAACGATCTTGAATAATTTTGTATTATCTGCAAATTTTGCCACCTCATTGTTCATCCCCTTTTCCAGATTATTTATGCTGAACAGCACTGGTCCCAATATGTATTTTGGAGGGTCCTTTTATTTACCCCTTCCATTGCTATAGCAAGTATCTATGCTACAGCAGCACACCTGCTGTACTGCGGCTGTGCTACTGTAGCACTTGTAGTGAACACGTGCCCTTGAAGAGATCATTAGAGAGTTTAGTGAGAGCACTTTCAGTGGAATGGAGAGTGGAAATTGGATTGTGGAGAGTCAAGAACTGAGCTGAATGAAAGTCAATACATCAGCTGTAGACAGTCAATTCAGTTAGCTTGGAGGTGAAGGGGAAAAGGGAAATAATACTGGTGAAACAGGTCGGATCAAGGGTGTTTTATTTTTTAAGATAGGTGAGATCAAAGCATACTTGTATTGTGAGGGGAGTGAAACTGGAGAGTGAAAAGTTCAGAAGTGAGGCAACTCAGGGTCTGGAAGTGGCAGTGCTCAAGGAGCTTGATTTTATTACTTTCAATTCTTTATTCACTAATTTTTAAAATTGAGTTTGTGTTATTGTTTTCCTGTTCTGCAGGTGCACTATGCTTCATTCTCTTTTGTTCCCCTTTAGCAGTAAGAAATAGGAGTTCTGAGAAGAATTCTGCTGGGGTGAACAAGAAAAGACAACACAAACTGAATACTGCCTCTGCTGCCCTCAGATCTGCTCTTAACTGGTGGGTTTCATGGACTGGACACAGCAGAAGCCACCTGAAGATCGCTCTTTTTACTTTTGGGCCTGCGTATAACCAGCTTGAGAAGTGACAGAGCCAGTGCTTTAGGCTGTCAAAACCGTCACCGAGAGGTAGAAGGCATAGAGGGATTGCACAGAAAGCATATTTGTACTTTTGCAGGTGTTATACCAGTGTGTGGCACTGCAATGATAGAGTGATGCAGTGGTTAATCATTCTAGGAGCAAGCACACCACCAACCGTACTATGAACATCTGTGCATGCTTAGTAATAACTGTATGTGCGGAAGGAGGATTTGTTACAGGCATGTTATAATGTTAAAATGTCAAAATTCTCTATTGGCTTATTAATAACTGTCACATTACTGTTGTAAAGTGGGCAGCCTCTGGGTCCCTACACTGAAGGTTTCTCAGAACTTGTTTCCAAGCGGTGCCAACTACCTGTAACGTTCATGATCAGCTGCTGCTCCCTTGAATTGGATGGCAAAACTTGCACCCACTTTAATGGGTGCGTGATTAGTCCTGTAGCTTGCAAATGGACAAGTAAATGCTTCAAAGAACACAATATATCCCAACAGGAAGAGGGAAGCATTTCAAAACCTCAAAGTTTAAACTCTCTCTACAGCAAAATTAATAGTTGCACACAAACATCAATAAAACCAGTGCCTCAAACAATCTCCTGTCTTCACCCATTACTTACCCTCACTTCTCCTCCAAATCTCTTACAACCCACTTCTTCAAGCACTAATAATTCCTTCACTAGGACTGTTTAATGTTTTGGCTAATATTTGTATTATTCAGATTATGAGCTCTTTGTGGCACAGACTAGCTTTATGTTTGTGAAGCAATGTATAGACTTATAGCAATACTATTTGCATATTTTTGTTACAAGTCCCTCCATAGTATCTCAAGGTGCTGGCATAAAGAATTGTTAGATTGCTTAAAAAACCATTTACGGCATATCTATATTATATATAACCTGTTTAATGAAGAAAAAAAAATTACCAAAGCCTTCTGTTTTTAAATAGTATCTTATCAATGCATCATTACATTAATTGAAAAATCATGGCATGCTAGTGGGTGCTTGACAAGCTAACAAACTCGCTTTAACTGACACAAACAGAATTAAAGCTGATGCTCCATTCTGAGGCTCCCTCCTGCTTTGCTTAGCCATGGCAACACACACTACATAGAACATCACACAAAATCGGTAACTGAAATGAGAAAAGTAGTGCAGTGTTTCCATGATGGCTCTAAAGTTCCTAGCTTTTGCCAGTTTAAAGAAAAAGAAACCTACCTTTTAGATTAAAAGTTTTTTGGCAAGTTTCCTACCACCAAAAAAACCCCAACACAAAAGGAATATTCATTACTGCTTTGTATTATCTATGCTGAAGATCTATAGTGGCCTTAACTTATACTTGGCTTGATACCTACTCATATTGATAAAAATGAACATACTTCTAAAAATAAATATTTCATCTTTGATCCAGAAGTTTTTCAAGAGTAGTTGAACTTACTTTGGAGTGAATTCTTTTCTGATTTTTCATGCTAAACTTCTCCTTCATTTCCTCCAAAAGATGTTTCAGTTCTCTCTCCTCTGAAGTGCCTAAATATTTTTGGTTAACATGAAGATAACAATGCCATTTGGCTGATTCAAAGCCCCAGTGGCAGGTCCTCTTGTCAGGAGATCTATGCGAATGCATCACAAATGTCTGGGGTGAAAACATTCCGTAGCACTCCAAACACTGGATACACGGAGCATCCGGCTGAAGATAAAATTGAGGTGCAAACAAACCCTGGCACTTGCCCAAGCATTCATGCTCTACTTCAAAGGCACTGCCACTCTCTTTCAATTGGACCAATGTGTTTTTTGCAGGAAGCAGAGTGCCATTTTGAGGAAAAGTGCGAGGACGTAGTAAAGCATTGCATAGTCTTTGAGCATCAGTCAGTGTTATCAACCCACAGGATGGGGCATTAAATGGAAGGATCCCCAAAACCTTCAGGATATGAAGCTGGTCGGAAGTGCACCTCGAGCAGTATATATACAGTTCATCGCACACTGTATTAATTTGCTGTAGTGAAAAGTCTCGGAGCACTGAATTCAACACTTGAGGCAAACAGAGTCTTTTTTCCCCTCCAACTTTAAAACAAGAAATAGATTCTCCCTCCAATATACTCTGAGTGAGCTCTGTGGAACTGTCTGAAGGAATGAGCAGTGGACTAGGAAGTATCTGTGGTGATGGAAGAGGCACGAAGACAGTGGGTGACATGCTTTCCTGGGAATAACGAGCTGAAAAAGCTGCTGGTCCACCCAGTGAACTCTGGCTGCTTAAATGAAACTGTGCCAATGTGTGTTTCAAACCAGGATTTAAATTCAAAGACTCAGATAGTGTAGTACTGTTTGGTTTGGCATTTTCTCCATCAGACTCCATGGGAGTGTCTTCATATTCATCCACGTTTTCCTTCTTTATTGTTGGCATCTTATTTACTACAGCTTGTACTTTGCTATTTACATGCTTTTCTGTCATTACTTTTTTTACTGGTGGACTGCCATCTTCTTGGACTTCACTTTCTTTTTGGTCAGAACCTGGACTTACAGAGAAATCCGTTTGTGGACTTTCCATCACTGAACTGCAGAATTTTAAATAAATAAATTTGAAATGTGCATCTTCCTAGTTGTGTTTGTTTTGTTTTTCTTAAAGACACACCAATTTCCAACTATTTTAATTATATCATGCCCAGCAAATGTTGTGCCACCTCCTTATAGAGGTTAAAAGATTAAATCCTTGCAAGAGCTACAAACGTAACCCACTTTGCATGTAACAGCATAAAATTAAAGGGTGGAAGGGTTAACAAGAGGTTTTTTGGGGGGTTTAAAAATATTTGTTGAGTTCTCTTTTATTAAATGGACAGCACAATGTACATACAAAAGAGTATAATTTCCTACCCCTACACCACTATATATAGATCATTCTAATAAATTAATCTAGTAGAAAAATTGGGGTTTGGTGATCAAAACCAGACTTTTTTTGCAAGTTTTTCTTTTAAAAAACATATTGATTTTTCATATATGTTTGCATTTAAGTATTAAAATACAAAAATGCTCACTTGTTCTCACTGAGCAGTGCTGGTCTTAATGCAAATCTTCCAAAAGATAATTTCAGTTGCGTGTACACTTTACGCAGCACATCCCTTTCAACTCACAGGATCCAACACAGAGCTTAGTCACTTTATTTATTGTGCAGCCAAGTTTAAATCACACCTCTAGTGTTGGAGAAATGTATTATGGTAATTCAGTGATAAATCCACGAATTAAAGGCTGATCCAGGTTTGCTGATGGAAACTAAACATCCCTATAAGGTCGGCATCAGTAAAAATTATCCTAGCATGTGTCAGTTTTCCTACCCTAAATTACTGACAATGAAAATAAGATCCAGGCCATCTGCAAGATTCATTGTTTGGGCTAATAATACAAATCTCTGTCAATCCTTTTATATAACCTGTAAAAAGAGGAAAAGATCAGTAATCATCATTCAAATTTATTTGAAGAATACAGTCTTTATCTAAAACAGTCTCTCAATCTTGAAATAGATTCAATATACCAAGGTAGGGATATGTTCCCTAAATAACTCTAATTTGCAGAGAACTTTGATTTAAGATCATAAACCCTATTATGGCAGCTGCAATGTAACTCATTCAGAGTGCTGCAAACATGTGGCAAAGGGGACACAGAGGGGAATCACCTATTCCCTCACCTTATTCAATGCTCTGTAAACCCCAGGGACAGAATCCAAAAAAAAAAAAAAAAAAAAAAGGGATTACCACATCTCTCTTCCATGCACTGCAAAGTAGGAGAAGATTAACACAGGGAAAGGGGACAACTAGCCCCTCTTTCTTTGAATATGTATATGAAATGAAAGTATTTTCTCCTAACCTCAACCTTCACACTTTTTACATTCAGTGCCATCCAAACAAATCCAACATAACTAAACTGAAACAGCCTAGACCCTTTCCCACACCAGACGCCATGCAACACTCACCACTACTGCTTCCTCTGAGCCAAACTGTACTTATGTGTTTTTCCACAGCTCACATGCCCTGTATTCTCCCTTAGATTAACATCCCCTCCCCCATACTTTCCTCTGACATACTGACCCTTCCTGGAATAACCCCAACACTCACCACCATCCCGTCTCTCTCACACTCCACCCAGACTCGCCTCCCCCTCCCGCCCATGACTCACCTCCACCTCAGTCTATATCACTCACTCAACCATTACCCACGCTCTCCTCTGACTGGACTCCATCAAACACAGGACTTACCCTTTTCTCCTCCTTTCCACAGACACCCCAAATACTGAAGTGATCCCGCATTCAAACCTACCACTGACTCTCCCAACCCCCTGCCAATTCTCGTGTAGCCCCCCGAAGTCCCACCTCTCAACGGCACACCTCACACACAACTTCTCCCCGGCCCCATCCACACACATACAAACCCACCTCACACAAACCCCACCACGCAACTCTTCACCACCCCACCCCCAGGACACACACACACACACACCTCCCAACTAGGAACAATTCCCTTCATTCAGTGACTCCCCACATTATGACCCCCGCTCCTCATGGGGTCCCCCCTTCCCCGAACGCACACCCAACCACGAAATAACACCCCTCCCTCCCCCACTAAGCCCCTTCCCCCACAGACACTCTCCCAGTTTAGGGATAATGCTCCCACCCCCACCGACGCCTATGGACTAAACCCCCACCCTCCACAGACCCTCCTCCACCGCAGGCATAATCAGCCCCTCTCCACACAATCCCCTGGGTTCGCCCCCTTCCCCCAGACACTCCAACCCCTCTCACGAATACCCTCCCCTCCCCTGGGCTTGCCCCCTTCCCCCCAGACACTCCGACCCCTCACGAATAGCCTCCCCTCCCCCCCTCCGCCGCGCACACTCCTCCTACCCCCGGCTGCGCCCCCCAGCCTCCTCCCGCCACCCCCGGGGCGCTCTGCCCTCCGCGTCTGTGGCAGGTCCCCTCACCCCGCCGCCCGGCTGCTCACCCTGCATCGTGGGGTCCCCGACACCCCAACAGTGGAGCAGAAGCCGCGCACGCACCGCCCACTCGTGACCTCACTGCGGAGACGGCGGCGCGCGGGCACCAACCCGGCGGGCGCGCGCCCTCGCCTCCAGCCCCGCCTACTGTCTGGGGTAGCGCCGCGGTTGCGGCGAGCGGCTCCCCCTCCCCCTCCCTCGCGAGCGAAAAGCTGGTGGAATGAAGTGAGGCCCCTCCTCCCTCGTCTCCACACGGAGAGCTCCCGTCCCAGTGCGCAGCGCTTTCCCCCCAGGCACCCCCACGCGCCCATAGGGCCTTTTCGCTCCCTTCCGTGACCCCACGTTCCCACAGGGAGCGCGCCGCGCCCCCAGGGGCCTTCCCTGACAGAACCCTACGCTCCTCCAGGGACCCACCCCACTTCCGTGAGTGACCTCAGCTCCCCCCCCATAGAGACCCAGCCGCCTTTCGTGAGTACCCTCAACGCTCCTACGGGGATTCCCCCCCCCCCCCCCACCGCTGAGAGACCCTGCCCCTTGTGAGAAAAATCCCCACGATCTCACAGGGACCCCACCCCCTTCTGAGACCCCCACGCTCGCACAGACACCCTCCCCTTCCTTCACAGAGACCTGCCCCTTCCATGAGAGAGCCCCATGCTCCCCCCGAGGCCCCACCTCTACTGTGAGGAACCCCCAGCCTCCCACAGGGACTCCTTATCCCTCACGGGTCTCTCAGGGGTTCCTGCCACACAGTGAATCTATCCCCCACAGCAGCCTTCTGCTCCCCTCCTCCTTCGCTCCCAGGGACCCCAGCCTCTTCTCACCCCAGGCCTCCCACTGCCCAGTGAGCCCTGACCTCCACAGAGACCCCCTTCTCCCACAGCCAGCTTTACCCTCTCTTAGAGGCCCCTCACCCCACAGAGACGCTCTCAACCCTCCCCCACCCAGAAACTCACCTCACAGATATCCCACCTCTCAGCAAGAGCTCTGTCTGCACCCCCAAGGGAGACCTTCTCCCACAGAGAGTCCCTTCCCCCAGGTGTTTCCCTCCAGAGAGTCCACCTTTCCACAGAGAGCCTATTCCTACTTCACCATAGTCTCCCCACCCAGATACCTTCCCTCTGACTCCTAAACAAAGCCCATCTCCTTCCCCACTGCCCATGGCAACAAGCCCCCAAGAAGCCCTTCCAGGGCCCTCCTCACAGAGATGCTTCCCCTCCACCAAAATGACCCCCTCCTTACTTTCCCCACACATACAATGCAGCTCCCCTTTTCTTCCATTGTGAGACAAACATGGAGACCTGGGTGAAGGACTGGAATCTGGGGTGACCCTGGGCTGTTACAGCAGGGATAAGAGGGAGAGAAGAGAGAACGCAGGGAAAATCAAATCAGTATCTTAGATGTCTGTATACTAATGCAAGAAGTATGGGGAATAAGCAGAAAGAACTAGACATGCTAGTCAATAAACATGAATGACATAGTTGACGTCCCAGAGAGTTGGTGGGATAATATACATGACTGGAATATTTGGTATAGAAGGGTACAGCTTGTCCAGGAAGGATAGGCGGGGGAAAAAAGAGAGGAGGTGTTGCCTTACATATAAAAAATGTATACACTTGGACTGAGGGTGAGATGGAAATAGGAGACACTTGTTGAAAGTCTCTGGGTAAGGATAAAAGGTAAAAAGTAAGGGTGATGTCATGGTAGGGGTCTACTACAGACCACCTACCCAGGAAGAGGAGGTGGATGAGGCTTTTTATAAGTGACTAACAAAATCATCCAAAGCACAGAACTTGGCGGTGATGGAGGACTTCAACTATGTAGACAGCTGTTGGCAAAATAATACTGCAGGGCACAGATTATCCAACCAAGTTCTTGGAATGTATTGGAGACAATTTTTTATTTCAGAAGGTAGAGAAAGCCACTCAGGAAGAAGCTGTTCTATATTTGATTTTAACAAATAAGTGAGAATTTGAAAGTGGAAGGCAGCTTAGGTAAAAGTAATCATGAAATGATAGAGTTCATTATTCTAAGGCAGGGGTCGGCAACCTTTCAGAAGTGGTGTGCTGAGTCTTCATTTATTCACTCTAATTTAAGGTTTCATGTGCCAGTAATACATTTTAACGTTTTTAGAAGGTCTCCCTCTATAGGTCTATATTATGTAACTAAACTATTGTTGTATGTAAAGTAAACAAGGTTTTAAAAATGTTTAAGAAGCTTCATTTAAAATTAAATTAAAATGCAGATCTTATCAGTTTAGTGCAGTGGTTCTTAACCTGGGGTGCGAGACATGCAAGATTTTTTTTAGAAGGTAAATCATCGAAAACACAAATTAAGCACAGGCACATAATTACAACTACTTTGTTTCATCAAACCTATGTATTTATTAACATTATACATTTTTTAATGACTACTGTAATATACAAAGTTTTTAAGTTTTCAAGTTTTTAAGCTAATTGTAGTGTAATTTTTTTAAGGGGTGAGAGAACATATTTTGAGAACTCTAGACCATCAGCGGGCTGCGTGGGGCCAGGTGTAGTGTATTAAATTGCTCCCCATAGGAACGTGCTACTTACAGTGTACTACTTACGGCGGCCAGTCCTGATGCTCTGAGCAGCATGGTAAAGGGATGGGGAACAGGGGTGGTTGGATAGGCGTGGGAGTCCCGGGGGGCCTGTCGGGGGTGTGGATAGGGGTTGGGGCAGTCAGGGAGCAGGGGGGCTTGGATGGCGGGGGGGCTCTGGGGGGTGGTTAGGGGTGGGTGGTCAGGAGACAAGGAGGGGTGGGGTTGGATGGGTGGAGGGTTCTGAGGGGGGCAGGGAGCAGGGGGTCCTGGGAGGGGGTGGTCAGGGGATAAGGAGCCCGGGGGGGGGGGGGGTGTTGGATGGGTCCGGGGTTATGAGGGGGGCAGTCAGGGGGCAAGAAGTGGACCGGCTGTTTGGGGAGGTGCAGCCTTCCCTACCGCGGTGTACTGTATTAAATTTCTCCCCGTAGGAATGTGCTACTTACGGTGTGCTACTTACGGCTGCCAGTCCTGGTGCTCCGCAAGTAGCACATTCCTATGGGGAGAAATTTAATACACTACACTGGTGGACAGAACCCCAGACCGGCAGTGGACTGAGCAGCTCAGCCTGCCACCGATCTGGGGTTCTGTCCGCCCGGTCCTGCCAGCTGGGGTCTCAGCCGCCGGCCCCGCTCAGCCCGCTGCTGGCTGGGGTTCCGTTCATCCAGTCCGGCAGCGGGCTGGGCGGGGGCAGTGGCCGGGACCCCAACTGGCAGAAGCGTGCCAGTAAAAATCGGCTTACATGCCACCTTTGGCACGCGTGCCGCAGGTTGCCGACCCCTGTTCTAAGGACTGGTAGGAGGGAAGACAGCACAATAAAGAAAATGGATTTCAAGAAGGCAGACATAGAAAACTGGTAGGTAAGATTCCTTGGGAGGCAAGTCTATGGGGAAAAACAGTTCAAGAGTTCACAGTTTTTCAAAGACAAAAGGGCACAAGAGCAAACTATAGGAAAGATAGGAAGTATGGCAAGAGACCACCCTGGCTTAACCAGGAGATCTTCAATGATTCTCAAAAGAGAATCTTACAAAAAGTGGAAACTAGGTCAAATTACAAAAGATGAATATAAACAAATAAGTACATAAGGACAAAATTAGAAAGACTAAGGCACAAAACAGGATTAAACTAGCTAGAGATATAAAAGGTAACAAGAAAATATTCTACAAATACATGAGAAGCAAGAGGAAGACTAAGGACACGGTAGGCCTATTACTCAACGAGGGGGGGAAACAATAACAGAAAATGTGGAAATGGCAGAAGTGCCAAATGACTTTTTGGTGAAAACAAACAAAAAATTTTAGTAGCAATTGGACATATAATTTAATGAATGCCAGAAAATAGGGAAAGAATACTTTAAAAATTACTTAGGGATAGTATACACTAGAAGTGCTACATTGGCACAGCTGCACTGATGCAGCTGCGCCGCTGTAGTGCTTCTGGTGATGACGCTCTACGCTGATGGGAGAGAGCCCTCCTGTCAGCATAATTACTGCACCTCTGCAAGAGCTGGAAGCTATGTTGGCAGGAGAGCATCTCCCGCCGACATAGCACTCGTGTGGACAGCGCTTAGGTTGTTGTAACTTGCGTTGCTCAGGGAGGTGGCTTTTTCACACCTCTGAGTGACATAAGTTATATCAACATAAGCAGTAGTGTAGACCTGCCATTAAACAAAGTTAGATGTTTTCAAGTCACCAGGGCCTGATGAAATACACCCTAGAATACTCAAGGAGCTGACTGAGGAGATATCTGAGCCGTTAGCAATTATCTTCAAAAAGTCATGGAAGATGGGTGAGATTCCAGAGGATTGGGAAAGGGCAAATATAGTGCCAATCTATGAAAAGGGGAATAAGGACAACCCAGGGAATTACAGATCAGTCGTCTTAACTTCAGTACCTGGAAAGATAATGAAGCAAATAATTAAGTAACCAATTTGCAGACATCTAGGAGATAATAAGGTGATAAGTAACAGCATGGATTTGTAAAGAAAAAGTAGTGTCAAATGAACCTAATAGCTTTCTTTGACAGGATAACAAGCCTTGTGGATTGGGGGAAGTGGTAGATGTGGTATATCTTGATTTTAGTAAGGCTTTTGATATTGTCTTGCATGACCTCATAAACAAACCAGGGAAATACAACCTTGATGGAGCTACTATAAGGTGGGTGCATAACTGGTTGGAAAACCATTCCCAGAGAGTAGTTATCTGTAGTTCACAGTCAAGCTGAAAGGTCAGTTTTCAAATACATAAAAGGTTGTTAGAAGGAGGAGGGAGAAAAATTGTTCTCTTTTACCTCTGAGGATAGGACAAGAAGCAATAGGCTGGAATTGCAGTAAGAGAGGTTTAGGAAAAACTTCCTGTCAGGGTGGTTAAGCACTGGAATAAATTACCTAGGGAGGTTGTGGAATCTCCATCACTGGAGATTTTTAAGAGCAGGTTAGACAACCCCCTGTTAGGGTCTAGATTGGGGTGGCCAACCTGTGGCTCCAGAGCTGCATGCTGCTCTTCAGAGGTTAATATGCGGCTCCTTGCATAGGCGATGACGCCGAGGCTGGAGCTACAGATGCTAACTTTCCAGTGTGCTGTGGGGTGCTCACTGCTCAACCCCCTGCTCTGCCTGAGGGCCTGCCACCACTCCACCCCTTCCCCCGAGCCTGCCATGCCCTCGCTCCTCCCTCTCCACCCCAGAGCCTCCTGCGCACTGCAAAACAGCTGATTGTGGTGGGTTGGAGGTGTGGGGAGGGAGTGGGAGGCGCTGATTGGCGGGGCTGCCGGGCGGAAGGCGCTCAGGGCTGGAGGGGGGTAGTGGATGGGGGCGCTGCTGGCATATTACTGTGGCTCTTTGGCAATGTTCATTGGTAAATTCTGGCTCCTTCTCAGGCTGGCCACCCCTGGTTTAGATAATACTTAGTCCTGCCATGAATGGAGGGGACTGGACTAGCAGACCTTTCAAGGTCCCTTCCAGTCCTATAATTGCTCTGATCCAGCAACCCAAGCCCTCTATCCCCCGAGAACATCTCCCCTTCCCTTGAGAGGCCCACAGGCACACTGTCCCAAATATATAACACCACCCTCTTTTCAGTGTTGACCTTAAAGCTTTCTCCTATAAAGAAGAACTTCCCTTTCTTCCACCAGTTTAATAACTTGCCAGCATACAAGTTGCTGGAGAGGCAGATACAGGCTTTGGGGTCTGTCACATGACAAAGTAAAGATTCAAGAGTCGTTTTCTTTTAACACTGAACAAGGAACTTTGTTAGAATAAGGAAACACAGTAGCATCCCTAAATCTATTATCTCTCTACTTCATTGTACATCATCCGCCTAGAAGCTTACACAGCTCCACAACTCCGTTTTGAAGATCCACCTCTGAAAAACCAGACATTGACTTTTCTCCCTCACCTTCCTCCTCTGTAAAATGGGATAATAATACTTACCACATAAGTGTTTGATTAATTATTATTTGCAATGCCCTGGATAGGTGATTCAGGTAATCAGAATCCACATAAAACCCTACCAGTTGCTGGAAAACTAGCAGTCCCAGATCTTTACCTTTTTTAGAATATTGTCCCTTAAATTTTTTTTTTAAATATTAGCAATTATGCACAGACCCCTACAAAAGAAGCTCAGCTCCATATGTGCAACAGTAGGATGGGAACCTGGAAATACAGACCTTTTCCTATGCAATAAAGCAGTAAAATTTGAGGTTGCCCCAAAGAAACATTTCACTAACTTATCCTAAATGTGTCATACTACCCATACCCCTAGTGGGGTATTCAGAGTGAACTAAAATCAGTTACAATGTGGGAGAAGGACAAAAAAATGGCACCAAAAACACTACAGTCAGTTCTGGGGACAGGAGATGAGTTTAGGAGTTGCCTCCCACTCCTGTCCTGTCGATGGAGGGGTTGGATATAGTGGGTTTCCTGCCAGGGAGCTATGTTCAGCTGGCTCATGAATTACAAATTTCCACAGGATGAGGGGAGCTTGAAGTATCTGCTTAAAGGATAGCCTTCTCCTTTATAAAAATCAGGTCTTCTGTGCAGTTTGAGGCAGGGCCCAATTTGCCGTTGCTCTGTATCTTGTGTAATCATTTGGTAAACACTACCAAATCAGAAAAGTAAAATAATGTTGTACAGCCAGTGGGCAATCAACTTTGCACTGGTGTAAATGACTACTCAAGGTGCAGGGCAATGGGCCCAAGCTACTCTCCCTACAGAGTATTGCCTCTCCCCAGTTTGACAGTTCAAGCTGAAGGCAACCTCTATTATTTAGTTGCGTGTCTTCCCACGTTTCCATGCTTAAGTTCAGTTAATTAGTACAATAGAACCTCAGAGTTACAAACACCAGAGTTACCAGGTGACCAGTCAACCATACACCTTATTTAGAACTAGAAGTATGCAATTAGGCAGCCGCAGAGACCAAAAAAAAAGCAAATACTGTACAGTACTGTGTTGAATGTAAACTACTAGATAAAAGGGAAAGTTTAAAAAAAAGATTTGACAAGCTAAGGAAACTGTTTTTGTGCTTGTTTCATTTACATTAAGATGTTTAAAAGTAGCATTTTTATTCTGCACAGTTAAGTTTCAAAGCTGTATTAAGTCAATGTTCTGTTGTAAACTTTTGAAAGAACAACCATAACGTTTTGTTCAGAGTTATGAATAACCTCCATTCCTGAGGTAATTCATAACTCTGAGGTTCTACTGTACAATATTTTGATTTCCTTGGCTGCAGGATGGAAATTACTGACTCCCCTGTTAAGACCCGTCACAGTTTAACCCTGCCATACATAGCCCCTCTATCTTATCATGTTGTCAACCACCCCCTTTACTCCACCAATAATGCCAACCTTTCATAAACCTTCAGGTCCATTTGTCCCTTTCTTCTACAAGAGCTGGAATCACAAAGGGATTTAGGCACCTAACTGCCATTTTAGCTACCTAAGTCCAAAATATAGGTCCTCAAAATCCTTGTTCAGCTGCTGCCTGACCCTAAATGTAGGTGCCCACATTTCTGTTGGTGTGCGTATGCAAAGCCACCTCACTCCCAACGTTACTGGTTTGCTTGGTGGCCTAATGTATGCCTGGGTTCCTGGGGGATTTGCAAACAAGGTGTGATCTTGCCTATTTGCCTGCAGAGCCTGGTTTGGTAGGAGTTCTCAGAGCATGCCTAACCTGCACAAAACACAGCCAAGGAGGAGAAGGTACTTTCCTTGTACCCAATAGTTGAATGGTTAGCACACTTGTTTGTGATATGGGAGACCTAGGTACAAATCTCTATGCTTCTATGCAGGGACTTGAATACATGTGTCCTAACACCCAGATAAGTGCCTTAACTATGGGGCTATAAGGTATTCTGGGGAGGGGCTCTCTTAATCTTCTGTTGAAGCTGTTCCACCTTGCATGGCAACTTAAATTCCTATGAATTGTGCACTTAGTGTGTTCACAAATGTGTGTATATTGCTGTCACTTCCTCTAGTTTTGTGTGTTAAAACACCCCACTTGCTGCATCTGATCTTAAGGTTAAGAACCGCCATACTGGGTCAGAACAAAGGTCCATCTAGCCAAGTATCCTGTCTCCAACAGTGGCTAGTATCAGAGCTTCAGAGGGAATGTACAGAACGGGGCATTTGGAGTTATCCACCCCTTTCTTCCCTCCTTGCTTCTGGCAGTGAGCAGTTTAGAGTCACCCTGAGCATGGAATTGCATCTCTGACCATTTTGGCTAATAGGCATTGATGGGCCTATCCTTCAGGAACTTATCTTGTTTGGTTTTGAAGCCAGTTGTACTTTTGGCTGTCACAACATCCCATGGGCATGAGTTCCACAGATTAATTGTGCTTTGTGTGGAAAAAGTACTACTTCTTGTTTGTATTAAACCTAATGCCTGTTAATTTCATCAGGTGACCCCTGTTTATTGTATTGTAGGAAAGGGCAAATAACACTTCTCTAGTCACTTTTTCCACACCAGTCATGATTTTATAGTCCTCTATTAGATCCCCACCTTAGTCTCTTTTCTAAACTGAACAGCCCTAATATTTTTAGTGTCTCCTCATATGGAAACCATTCTGTATCTTTAATCAGCTTTGTTGCCCTTCTCTGAACTTTTTCCAATTCCACTATATCCTTTTTGAGATGGGGTGACCAGAACTTGATACACTATTCAAGTGGGGGCACACCATGGAATTATGATTAGATTGTCACATCTTTGAGATGGGGACTGGTACACTGTGTTTCTACAGCAGCTAATGAAGGACTCTCTGCTGATTGGAACCCCTTGGTGCAATTGTAATATAAAAATAATAAATATCAGAAAGTTTAAGTAGTAGAAAGGGGCTCAGTATAACTGTGTATAAACAGTTGTTGCTGAGAGTAGAACAATAGTTCTGCTATCACAAAGCCAATAATGATTATATTTATTTTTGAAACCTAGAGAAAAGGAAAACCACTTGACCTTTCTATCACTAAAGGGCTCTGACAGAGATGAGGGAATCATGAATCTGTAACAGAGCATGAACTCAATTCCTTTATTCAGTGGTAGATGTTTCAACAGCAACATACGATCATAATTTTACTTTTACCATAGTGTACAGGCCTATGACAGCACAAAGGTAGGCCTATTATAGAATCATAGAAGATTAGGGTTGGAAGAGACCATAACGAGGTCATCTAGTTCAACTCCCTGCTCAAAGCAGGACCAACACCAACTAAAGCATCCCCTCCAGGGCTTTGTCAAGCTGGGCCTTAAAAACCTTGAAGGATGGAGATTCCATACCTCCCTAGGTAACCCATTCCAGTGCTTCACCACCCTCCAAGTGAAATAGTGTTTCCTAATATCCAACCTAGACCTCCCCCACTGCAACTTGAGACTATTGCTCTTTCTTCTGTCATCTGCCACCACTGAGAACAGCCTAGTTCCATCCTCTTTGGAACCCCACTTCAGGTAGTTGAAGGCTGCAATCAAATCCCCCCTCACTCTTCTCTTCTATAGACTAAACAAGCCCAATTCCCTCAGCCTCTCCTCGTAAGTCATGTGCCCCAGCCCCCTGATCATTTTCATTGCCCTCTGCTGGACTCTCTCCAATTTGTCCACATCCTTTCGGTAGTGGGGGCCCAAAACTGGACGCCATACTCCAGATGTGGCCTCACCAGTGCTGAATGGAGGGGAATAATCACTTCCCTTGATCTGCTGGCAATGCTCCTACTAATGAGGCTCAATATGCCGTTTGCCTTCTAGGCAACAAGGGCACACTGCTGACTCATATCCAGCTTCTCATCCACTGTAATCCCCAGGTCCTTTTCTGCAGAACTACTGCGTAGCCAGTTAGTCCCCAGCCTGTAGCGGTGCATGGGACTCCTCCATCTTAAGTGCAGGACTCTGCACTTGTCCTTGTTGAACCTCATCAGATTTCTTTTGGCCCAGTCCTCCAATTTGTCTAGGTCACTCTGGACCCTATCCCTACCCTCCAGCGTCTCTCTCTCTCCCCTCATCTTTGTGTCATCCGTGAACTTGCTGAGGGTGCAATCTATCCCATCATCCAGATCATTAATAAAGATGTTGAACAAAACCGGCCCCAGGACCGACCCCTGTGGCACTCTTCTTGATACCGGCTGCCAACTAGACATTGAGCTGTTGATCGCTACCCATTGACCTCGACAATCTACCAGCTTTCTGTCCACCTTATAGTCCATTCATCCAATCCATACTTTAAACTTGCTAACAAGTTATGGCTGAAGAGGTGCCAAAACAAAGCCTTAACTTTGCTGAAGGATTTAAGCCTCCAAATTATTGAATATTATGTGCATCCAGCTGTCCATGTTTGAAACAGATTCATTCCACAAACATTTGAATGCTTCCAAAAAGAGTTACCCCTTTTCGTGGGGTGAATTCCTTCTATTCCATGTGTGTCAGAGAAAAGAAGAAAACTTACCAAAACCTCTTATCTCCTTTAGTGCAGACCACAGCCACTGAATACACTCATTTTTTGTCTCTTTAAACTTCTTCCCCTTTGTTCATCCACCTGATTAGCAACCTCAAATCACGGAAAAGCTTCCTAGCTGCAACAGAACTGCTTAAAACGTAACCGACACCTACACAACTGGAAATGTAGTGCACATGTCTCAAAATACTCAGCGAGGATGTTAAAATGCACGGTGATGTTGCAGAATGCCTTCCTGCGTGTGAGGAGAGGGATTGGTCGACTTGGAGATGTTTAAATCACCTCTGAATAACAGTTGGCAGGTCAAAAAGCCAATATGCAGAAGTGGAGCTATTCCAACAATCCAGACAGATGTTAGCAGTGAAACACAAACCATGGAAGTCCGTTGGTCTGCCAGCTCCTGGAGGAATTGTGCACCATGGAAGATCTCACCAGGGCTATAGACTGAACCATATACCATGTGCCCAACACTGGAAAAATCTACAATTGTGGTGGAAGAACACAAGCAGATGTAAGTATACGCACAATAGACTGATATACCCCTATCTACTTTCACCTACACTATGTGAAGCTGTACCTCTCTTGGACTGTTTCCTTGGGAAAGCAGGAGGTGCTGTAGAAATATATGTGCTCGGTACAGACGCCAGTACGGGAAGGGCATATATACACAGGCCTGAGTGATACTGTTTTGCTGCAGGCTGAAAAACTAGCATAATTGAAAATGCCAGGGCTTAACGTAGTCTCAAAGAAATGCTGAATCTATCATTGCCCAAAGAGACAATTTAATTAATATAGCAAAATGTTGGAGCTTGTTTAAACACATAATATTTTTTTCTTCCTGTGAAGGGGGCAGGGAAGGATTTTTAATATTAGATAACAGAAATAGAAGGCATAGCAAATTGAAATTATTTGGATTTGCCAATGTGAATGCACTGCAGGACTATTCCAGCAACATTAGAAGCCAAGCAAGTATGGAACCAGAATGGCTAGACACCAGTGTCTGAATTGGTGCTTCCCTGCTGGCTGTAGGTCATATTACCCCTTCTTCAAGTATCAGTCAAAACCAAAAGTCAATGAGATGTACTTGCAAACCAAAATAAACAAAAATTCCATTTGCAATTCTCCATGTGAACCTGCGTGTTCCCCACATGCCCTCCTCTGGACACATCTTTCCTAAAGTGTGGTGCCCAGAATTGGACAAAATACTCTAGCTGTGGCCTCACCAGTGCTGACTAGAAGAGGACAACTATCTCCCATTCCTTACATACAGCTGTTAATACACCCAGTATTTATCTTTTCCACAGCTGTATTACATTGACTCATTCAATTTGTGATCCAATATAAGCCCCATATCCCAGTATTACCACCTAGCCACTTATTCCCCATCTTGTAGTTGTGTACATGATTCTTCCTTCCTAAGTGAAGTGAATGTGAGCTGACAAAAGAAAAGGAGAGTGAAAGAAATAGAATTCAGAAAAAGTGGCAGAGAAAGAAAATCACTGAAATACAACTTCTACCACGTTTCACTTACAAAGATTCCAATGATGTCAAAGCATTTTTAAAAGATGGAGATCATCCCCATTTAGATTTTTTTCTTTTCCCCTTCATTAAGTAAATTCTTGTGGCTAGGACACTAATTAGTTCTATGAAGGGAACTTTGGAATAGTACTAATACTGTGTGTTCATGTAATATGTAGGGATTCAGGGCCCTAGCAATGGATTATAGCAAATAGAAATATTTTGGATCTACCCATCTTTAGGCCCGAACCTGAAGGATATTGAGGATGGGAACTGTCCTGCCTGGACATTAGTTTTCATGAATTTGTAAGAGTTAGCTATCCTTGTCCAAAACTTTTCTAGCCTTCTGTCCTATTGTACAGTTCACTTGGATGCCTGGCCATCCCATTTTTCTGTAAATAAATTCCTGTACATATAAAAGTGTGTAAAGTGTTTTGGCACAAATGGTGTTACATAAAGACATTTGCCTACAGTTCTTGTTCACAAATTGCGTTAAAAAAAAAGGAGAATTGTGTTTTTACTACTAACCTCTTTGTGCATAAACTAAAATTAATTTCTTAGGATACTAAGGAAACTCATATTTAAGGCAGTCTTACAGTGCAATGCAAAACCAGACACCCTCAGGTATTCAAAATACTGATATGTTTAAGTCTAAAGCAGCCTCAACTTATGTCTTTATGGGAGACCTTTAAAGGCAATACATAAATAGGATTTTTTCTGTATTATATGATGTATTG
Organism: Chelonia mydas; assembly: GCF_015237465.2. Taxonomy (NCBI): domain Eukaryota; kingdom Metazoa; phylum Chordata; order Testudines; family Cheloniidae; genus Chelonia; species Chelonia mydas. Next base: position 16,410,369 of record NC_057855.1, read on the forward strand.
ATATAGCCTGAAAGGGGTGTTTATTTTTCAGTTGAAGTGGGATAACGGATCCATGTCTAAGACATCCAAGAGGTCCTACAAAAGTCATGAAGACAAGAGATGACGTTTCTAATATTTCTAAAATAAAAATAAGCAGAGCACACCCACAAAAATTTAAGCCTTCAATATAATAAAGTAAAAAAAGTACACTTTTTAAAAAACCCATTACAGGTCACCTTTAACATTCTTTAATGTAGTCTCTGGTGGGCGATACCTCTCACCCACACACTAAGAAGGGGAGAGAGTGAGACAACTGATCTGCATTTCTAATGCGTAAGTGAAAAATTTCATTCCAAATTACTGCCTGCAAAGTGACATGTCAATTAATGTTGTACTAAGACTTAAAATAAAAGAATCTTTCAGGTGAGCTGGTTAACACACATACTAAAACTGTTTGTCAAACTGCTAAATGTGTAAAAAAATCTTGTCACACTGTTTTCTGAATCAGATTCCATTCAAGTGGCACATTTGTGAACAAAGGGAGTTTTCTACAGAGAAATTTAGCATTTGCTAATGTTTCCTGATACATAATCTCTGAAATTGCCAAAATAAAATTTAATTGAACACAGAGATAAAGGACAAAAATATGCATTTTCTAGTCAAGCAAGTATTTGTTAGCATGTCCTTTTTTCTGACAAGTTAAAGCTAAAACAGTTCCTTTAGTAATGTTTAAGATGTAATCTTATAAATATTGCAGTAACATCTACAGCACTTGACTTGTGTAACACGGTTGTAGGCCCCACTCCTGGCCTAATCCTGTGAAGTGGTACAAAGCTCCTAGAGGCAAGCTTCCGCTGACATCAACAGAGTTTAGGGTGCTCAGCAGCATGCAGGATCAGATCTTTTAGGAATAACTGTGTATCAAGTGCTTATTAAATAATTGATAGTGTAGGCTTAATAAAACTTTGTTAGTGTCCCCCAAAAGATTGTTCTAAGTGTCTTTCTTCCCCTTTGAAATATGAGGAAGGTCAAGTCTTGTCTGTCTTTCTTGGTGGAGGGCTCTTAGAGATCTCAAATGTGTGCAGGAACATGCAGCCCTGAAGAATAGGTGTTGAGCTCAGAGAGCTTTCATTCATTATTCCACGAGTTTTAATTAGTAGTGCTGGCACTTGATGTCAATCTTACATCAGCCACAGGAGTATTCAAGAATAGTCCATGGGAATTTCTAAAGTGAACAAAACTTGAAGGTGAATTTTCTTTCTAGACACTGCAAAAATAAGCAGAAGCTTGTTGTTCCTTTACAAGTCATTTAGATCAATTTCCTCATCTGTGGGAAAAGCACAGCCAATATTTCTATGCAGAAGATAGACTATTTTGAGGACACATACCCTGCACAAATCTTCACAAGTCCACCAGAATAGAAATCTGGAACAGTTGCATTACTTGTTTTCTGTTGTGCCTATTTCCAGTGTACAGCCTGATATTCTTCCCAAGCCATCCCCAGAAGGCAATGTAACAATCTCACCCAATTTAAAGATTTGATAAATTATAGTAACTAGAATGTTACAATGTACATATAAAATCGTGTTAGCTGCTTGACAGTCTAAGAAGAGACTGTTTAAAAAAACCTGTGAAGGAGAAAATGTCAAGTTGTATCAATGTGAATCATATACAGTAAGTTATTTTTAGCAAAATGACTGAAGCCTGAGTTTAGATACCTATGTATATCCTTTTATTTCATGATGGGACACAAGGACAGGAGGAATTGATCAATTTGAAACATGGAGGGGTTTTTTTGGTACTTGCATTAGTTCTCAGTACCAGTATGTGTCATGGCAAAATATAGTTAATACAATTTTGCAAGAAAATCTGTGGTTTCACCTATCCTAGCTGATGTCACTGCAACTCAAAAATCACACTTAGAAAGAAATTCAAGAGCAATGGTTCTCAACTTTTTCCTACAATAGGACCCCTGCAGATCCCCCCTTCCATTTAACATGGGAAGGGTGTGGTGGTCATAAGACACAGGTTGACAACCTCACACCCTAATCAATCATAGGATCACACAAGGAGGGCAAGTGTCTTTTGAGTCCTTTAAAACTCCAGGGGAATGCTCTAACATCAACGCTCAGCTTCAAATATTGGAAAGTGACAGGTTCTGAAGGCAGGGGGGACATAGGCTTGGACTATGTTTTGGCCTCACAGGTTAGGAGAAGCCGGTCAGACTTACCTTGAGAATGAGATGCTTTCCTGGTGAGAAAGAATGCTTTTTGCTTTTATGATGTTTAGTGGAGGCAGTTAGGTAGTGTAGGAGGTGGCTGCAGCACTCACCTAGGGAGAAGTAAAATTTTCCAAGGGTGTTACTGCAACACAGTCCACATAGAAACCAGAAAAAGATGTTTTCCTGGTAGCAGAATGGAACCTGTTCGTTGGGGCCCTTGGATGTACCCAAGCACACAACTGGGCTGAACTGAGTATGATCTGGCACTCTTAAAAACACAATATCCTTGCCATAATATCTTTTAATGTAATATTTTTGTAAACAGCACTAATCAAATTGTTTGGTTACAGTTGCAACATGATCTCCATATAACAGCTACAAAATTATCCCATTCTTTCTGATTTGAAATAGCACTGTAAACTGTCAATTTTATCCCCAAACCTGTCATATATGCTAGCCGCTCAGTCACTGGCTAGTATCACTAAGTACTCCTAAGCCTTGCTCCTTTCTCTTGCACACAAACTTGATTCTTTTGTTGGGTCACTATTTCAGGACTTCCCTGAGTGAAGGTCTATGGCTACATAATTATGAAATGCAAGTCAGTGTGCTGTGGGACTGCTTGCAGAAGAGACTTGGATAAAACTGTAGAGGTTCCAACTACAGCATACAATCCAGTTACATGAAACTATCCATCATCCCCTGAGTGTGTTATACTGGTGTTAATACAATATTCAGAGCCCTAATATAAATGTTTTATTTAAAGACAAGTAAAAAAAAGTGTGCACAAATACAGGAAATGATTACACAGTATAATGTTCAAAACAGTGTTCTAGGTAAAGCAGAAAAATACAGTAGCAACAGTATTCAACTAGAAGAGCACCCAGAGTCCAATTTGTATACAGAAATGAGGTTACTCCACATAAACACATGATCCTGATGTAGACAGTTTATCTTTACAAGATATAATAACCTACTGTACTTGACTGTCCATGCCTGATTTCCCTGCTGAATATGCTAAGACAGCCTCTACACATTTAACAACTTAAAAAAATTAACAGTTAATGTCATGGCACTTAGAGTTTAGAAGAGAAAGTAAAAAATAGACTTGCAGTGACAACTGTTTAAAATATTTATCACTTTTTTTGTTAACTAAGTTGATACTAAAACAGAAGGCAGATCTTAAGGTTAAAATACATAAATAAAAAATGCATAACTTCTGTAACATTATCTATAAAAAAGTTTTTGCATGAAGCACAAAAACTTCAAAGTGAGAATTCCATTCATCTTTATGTGCATGATGAAAATCTGAAAATGCACTTCCTATATGAAACTGTTTTCCACTGAATATCCTATGAATTTGAGTCACTGTACAGAGTCCAGTCCATTCCTCATGGATAGCAGCCTCCGAGTTTAATACCAACAAATTCCAGACTTCTATACAGATGACGACTTTACAAGTCAAAGGCTAAATACTTCAAGATTATCCCAAATTTAACTTGTGTAGTGGAAAAAAACCTTAAGATTTAAATAGATTAAAGCGTAAAGAGCAGCTTCTGATTTTAAGGGCCCAACTTGAGACATCTTACAGGAGCATTATTTTCATGAGACTAGGGGGGCCAGGCTCAGTACTTCCCAAAAGTTGAGGCACCCAAAACAGCTTGTCAGTTTTGAAAATGTAGCCTAATAAATTTTTTAAAAGATTAGTCTTACAATGTATCTTGTAAACAAAAGTGAGCTAGGTACTGTACTATGGGCGTGAACCAAGTAGTGTCAACCTCTCTTATTAAAGCTACTAAGTCAGTGTATGAAACAGTTTAAGTGTACAAATGAAGGTAATTCACATCACCAAGACTGAAATTATAGTGTCAATGCACTATAGCTTTCAAGGGAAAACAGCAGCAGAGGGGAAGCTCATTAACCTTAGGTAACTCTTGCTAAAGGCTTGTTTACATGGCGTTTGCAATTACATCAATGCAAACTAGGTACTTTTTAGAGCACACCAGCAGGGTGTACCCAGTACAGAATATTAGTGCACTCTACAAATCCCACCCCTGATGTGCTTTGCCAGCACAGTGTAGACAAGCCCTAAGATATGTTGTGTTTTCAGAATAGTGTTCTATTAACTCTGCTTTTACTAAACTTAGCAGTTTAGCTTAAGCCTTTTAGAGGAGAATTTATATAGATTTGACTGTCTCTTAATATCCCTTTTACTTAAAAATATTTTAAAACCAAGCATAAAATATATTTGGCATCTCTTCAGCCAATATATCCCTCAAAGATTCAAAAAAAAAAAGTTTGAATATTTAGGTATCCATAAGGACATTTATAAGAATCACACTTCCGGTCAAGTCACTTCTTGTTTAAATTATTTCCATTTATTCCAATTTTTCTGTCAGTTAGTTTAAGTCCATTGTGGACACCTAAGATTTGGAAGAGCTTATTCATAATTGAAAAACACCAAAAAAGTTCAGGAGTCACTGTGGCTAGCCCTTCCACTTTTCAGATACTGGGTTACATGAATAAAAAACATGCACTCTTTTTTCCACTGGGAAGAGTGAACGCTTTTCCAACAGCATGGCAATAAGATTCTATTAATTTTACTGTCTTCTCCTTAGCTAGGCTGTAGCTATAATATAACCATTTCAGATCTACCAAAACTTAAGGAATAAATAACATGAGGTCCTACATTCTTGAATATTAGCTGCCAATTTCTGCTAAAAAGAATTCTCTATGCAGATTTTTTCCTTTAAAAAAAAAAAGTATGAAGTGAGTTCCACTCATTTAAACTGACACTTTACATCACTTACAGCCCTTGCTGAAAGGGAGAGGCTTGGAAAGGCACTCACTTTTCACATAGCAAAGTGTGTGTGTGAGAGAGAGAGAGAGAGAGAGAGAGTTACCCCCAGTTATCAATCAGAAGTAGCTCAGGAGTGGAATCTATTCATTTAATTACACGAGCATAATCTTCTCTTGGAACAGAATCAATGTTCCCTAGTCCAAGAAAGCAGCCACTCTCCTTCACTCTACCCATTTTAAAGAACTGCTGTCCTACTGTCATTTGAGTGTATGGGGGCAACACTACAGCTTCAACTGTAAACCTGAAAAGATCCATGTACATAACAAGGTTGGAGAGAGGCTTTAGAAGTTACCAGGGCTAAAGTCTTGTCAGTCTTGCTGTTAAAATGCAAGTATTAATGGCTTTTAATGCTGTTTCGTTATGTGCCCTAATGCAACACATGCTCTTAAAGCAGTAAGAAGATTTTTCCTTAAGCAGACAGCTACATTACTTACAGCCGTTTAAACAGAAAAATCACTAGCTGAGAGTTAGCAACCAATGGCTGCTTCTATATTAAAATTAGACTTTGGCAAGATTGTTGGAAGATTAACATTTCAAAAAATTTCTGCAGCCTAACACAAAGTTCAGCATGATAGCAAGTTGTAACAACCAAGATTAAAAATCTGACTCCACAGCTGGTGGCAAGGGTAAAATGTTTTTCATTTGATGCAAGTGCAACCAAATGGCATTTTGTTTATCCATGCAGAAAACAAGTGATAGGTGCAATATATGGCACAGTCCAGAAACGAAAGATCAGACACATTCCTCAGCTGACATCAAAAGAGGATTAATATATTCAAAGCCTTCAAATTCAGATTGGTCAATCTTCTTCACAATATCACTGTTAAAATAAAAACTAGTTAGTATCTTGAGTTAACACAAAATTGCTACTTGCAATATTACTCAACTAAGAGTATCAAAGTTGTATAAAAAGGATGAGGAAACTAAACCATAAAGAGTTGGTCTTAAACTTTAGAACCCTAAGGAGGGCTTTCTTCTGTAGTCCTCTGAGGAACAGGAGTCAAGAAGTTGCAGGGAAGCAAGCAACGAACAGGTGCATAAGAGAACAGGCAACAGCCCTGTTCTGGTCTTCATCCAGGCACCAAAGTATGCCCAGCCACTCCATCTCAGTGCAGCAAAATCCTCACACAAACTTATTTCTCTGCCAGCCTCTAAACACAAAGAGACTTCTGGCTTCATACCACATTCTGCCCTCCCAATGGCTGCTGCTGTCTCTGCTCTTTACCAAAGAGAGGTGGGGGCTGAACACTCCATACAGATTTCAGACTAGCAGCTGTGTTAGTCTGTATCCACAAAAAGAAAAGGAGGACTTGTGGCACCTTAGAGACCAACCAATTTATCTGAGCATAAGCTTTTGAGAGCTACAGCTCACTTCATCGGATGCATTCAGTGGAAAATACAGTGGGGAGATTTTCCACTGAATCCATCCGATGAAGCGAGCTGTAGCTCTCAAAAGCTTATTCTCAAATAAATTTGTTAGTCTCTAATGTGCCACAAGTCCTCCTTTTCTTACTGCATACAGAGGTACGAGGCTGGCTCCATTTATGAGAGCTGACTTGGCTTCTCCTGTCCTTAGGTCCTCCTGGCACAGCACTCTCTACAGGTCTGTTAGGTTAAACCCTTCTAGAATGGATGGTGTCTTAAAAAAATTAAGAAATTAGTTACTACTCCTCTCAGTGTATCTTCACTCAACTATCTCAAGCAAGATACTTATTTACAATAAGTGAGGGTATGGAACATTTTTATCGGCTGGTAGTGCTTACAAGTTACTCATGCATAATGTTCCAAAGTTATTTCATTAAATACTATAGAAAGCCCTCAAGCTCCTAAAATAAAGAGAGCAGTCTGGTTTAGGCTGATTACAGGAGTCTACGGCAGAGCGATCGGGGATCGATTTATCGCATCTACACTAGACTCGATAAATCAATCCAATAGATTGATCGCTACCCGCCAATCCAGCGGGTAGTATAGATGTACCCTTAAGACTGCAGCATCCCAAGAAATCAAATGATGAAATTAAAACCCCCAAATCTTGGTTAAAGATCTACCAGACTGCAAATATGGCGTGTGTTCATAAGCACCAACTCAGAGGATGCTCCGGGATTAAAGCACCCCCGGGGGAAAAACAGTGGGTACTGAGCAGCCCCCCTGTCAGCTCCCTCCCTGCCCCCTCAGTGTCTGCCACCTGCCAGCAGGTCCTGCTGATCAGTGCCTCTCACTCCCTCCCCACCACAATCAGCTGTTTCACAGCGTGCAGGAGGTTTTGGGAGGGATGGGGAAGAGCGAGACGTGCTGGGGGAGGGGGCAGGGCCTTGGAAGAAGGGGTGGAGTGGGGGCAGGGTCTGGAGCAGAGCTAAGGGTCGAGCAAGCCCCAGCACACTGAAAAATCAACACCTGTGCTTGTGTTAGCAAAAGGTCTCTTTGAAGAGGATACCCTCAAGCCTCCACCTCCAAAAGAGCACTCATTGTCTGTCTCCATAAAAATTTTAAACACTTTGAGAGCATCTTTTTCACTCCCAAAGTTTTTGTAATGATGCCTTGGTGTAAAATTCGGTTCACTTTTTCCAAGTCTAGAGAGAACCACACTGAATGGAAGTTCCCACACCCTAGCAGCAGACTGCAATAAAAACCCTGTAGGTACATCTTTTATGAAGCCAATCAAACTGATCTTGCACCATTATAATTTACTAACTTTTTTTAAAAAGGTTTTGTTAAGTTTGAGTTACTTACTCGTCATCTGGAGTGAGCTGGACAGGTTCATTAGTGAACTGGGAATCAAAGTTATCCAGACCAAATTCACCTGATATATTTGGTTTAAATGGAGGAACCACCTGTTTTTGTTCCATCTAGAAATAATTTAAAGTATGTATGAGTAACAGCCTATCAGACAGATTATATTTATGTTTAAAAAAGGACTGAGTTCTGAAAACATTACTTAAATTTCTCATGTCTCTTACAAATATTCCAGCAAATTAATTAAATAAATTAATATGATTAGTGTGTAAAAGGGTTAATGGAATCTATGTCCTCTCTTCACAGTATAGTTTAAAACAGTTAAAAAAAATTAGGCATCCCTTTTAACTTTCAGTTAAGACAAACTTTCAGAGTTATACTGCACATAACAGAAGAGACAAACCCAGTGTTTACATACCAGATCCCAATCAACATTGCGGAAGAATGGATGTCCCTGAATATCTGCAAATCCTGTTTGAGGATGGCAGCCTAAACGTTCCTTTGGATCCTATGGAAAAAAGAAAATGTTTCAAAGTGAAAAATTATTTGGAGAATATGTGACCTTGAGCATAAAAGGCTAAAGTTACTCATTGTAGATTTCATAAGACACACTAATGTCAAAGCTGCAAGTGTATTAGCCTAACGCACTGGCCAAAGTAGCCCTATTCTCAAATTTAAATCTGCAACTGTTTTACTCTGCCTTCAGAAACAGGAAGAATTGCCTAATATACGCTGTAATTCAGTTACAAGCTTCTGTATTTGGTTATATGCCCCCCCCCCCTTTTTTAGTTAAGATGTGCAAATATCAAAATATATTGCATGCTTGAGACCTATACTGACCAGGTCACAACTGGATTTAATATGGGAATTTTCATTGGTGGAGAATGTCTGACAATCCCAGGCAACCCCATTAGAAGACCCCAAGTTGAACCTGGGGCAGACGGTTGGGGTGCAGAAAGGGGTGAAGTGTGAAAGCTCTAAGAGGGAGTTTGGGTGCAGGAGAGAGCCCTGGGCTGGGGCAGTGTATTGGGGTGCAAGAGGGGGTGTGGGCTCTGGGAGGGGGGTCAGGGCTGGGGCTTAGGGTGCTGGCTCCGGGAGGGGCTCAGGTCTGGGGTGCAGGAGGGGGCTTGGGGTGCTGGCTCTGGGAGGGGCTCAGGGATGGGGGTTGGTGTGCGGCCTCCTGCCGGGTAACACTTATCTCCAGTGGCTCCTGGTCGGCAGTGGGCGCAGTGAGGCTAAGGTAGGCTCCCTGCCTACCCCTGCCCCCATGCCTCTCCCGGAAGGGGCCCAACATGCCTCTGCAGCCCCTAGAGGGGAGGGGGCAGGGGACACATGGCTCTGCACACTGCCCCTCTCTGCAAGCACCGCCCCCCGCAGCTCTCCCAGCCAATGAGAGCTGCGGGGGCAGTGCTTGCAAGCAGGAGCAGTGTGCAGAGAGAGACCCCTGCCCCCGGACTGTGCTGGCCGCTCCTAGGAGCGGCATGGGGTTGGGGTAGGCAGGGAGTCTGCCTTAGTGGCAGCCACACTGCGCCACCGGAGAGCGCGATCGATTGAGAGATCCTCTAGGATCAATCTGTTGATCGCGATTGACCAGTTGGTGACCACTGCTGTAACACAAGTTTAACTTATTGAAAAAGTTGATAAGCATTTGCCGCCAGTTCATGTCAATTTTCCAAGCAAATTGTTTTTTAAATACCAAAGACATTAAATGACATGGTCTTTGTCATCACATTTGAAAGTGAAGTTTGTCAAGCCCAGAAACTTGCATTCAAGACCTTCATTAACTAACATGGGGGGAGACATTTTGTTCTGAAATAAGAAGTCTTAAGTGATCTCTCAGAAGTTCCCTTCTGAAATATTCTGGCCATACTGTTTCAATGCAAAATTCCACACGCATCAAGTCCACCTACTTCCAATCATTCAGAATGATTATGATCTAGCAGACCATAAGTACCACAGAATTTCAGAAGTGATGTTTCAAAAATTATGGTAAAAGTATCTGTTTCCTCAATGCCTGGTTAATATGGCTATTCTGTGCATTTCTAGGTCTTTTATTTTGTGGTTTACCCATTAGGTCTGAATATTTGCAAAGTTTCAGGTTTTTTAAACAGTTAAAAAAAAAGCAGCCAAACGTAGGTCAGTTCCATCTATTAAGAATTCTGTTTTAGAACAGTCTCAGACCTTGTCTGCAGAGCTTCAGCTCAAGGGCAATTTTAATTTCAGTTATATCCTCGTAAGTGTAAGTTGACAATGGGAACTCTTGAAAAACCTTAGTCCAAATATAGGGCTTTAGATCTTACCTTGTTAAGAAAACTTTTTAGAACACTTGCTGCTTTAACAGAAAGGGATCGTGGAATACGGATTTGTTTTTCCAAAATGACTAGAAGAATCGAGAATTTAAGACATCAGAACTTCGTATGGTTAAAGTTTCTTTTCTTTGTAAAACAATGTTTTGTAGAGACAACAAAAACCGCTAAATAAAGTGGATGCCGCTTAATAGCAACGCTAATATAAACAACTTCCTGTTAACAGCAACATTTTGTCAGGAACCAATCCCATCCCATTAACTAACATTAAGGATACTGGCAGTGGCAAGCCACTTGTTGAACTTTTTTTTTTTTTTTGGGGGGGGGGGGAGGGGGGGGCCATAGCCACAGGCAGGTTTGTGGGGCTGCAGCCAGGAAGGAAACACTGGACAATGCCTTTCCTGGCTGCAACCCCAAAAACCTGTGTGTAGCTGGTGCTGCCATGTACCAGCGCTTCCTTTCGTGGCTGCAATCCCACAAACCTGCTTGTGCCTAGGGACTGCACAGGAGGTAAGGGACAGAGACGCCTGCATCCACGCCCAATGGGGGAAACCCTGCTAGAGACCCAGTGCTGCCGACTGGGAGAGGAGGCTGTCGGCAGGACAGCAGTGGAGATAGGTACTGTGCAGTTCAGTGGTCCTCTAGCACCCCCACTGCTGCCCTGGCCACAGTTTTCCCTCCTCAGGGAGGGCCCTGGCATCTGAGCTGCACCCATCCTCCCCACAGATAGATTTGCAGGGCTGCAGCCAGGTAAGGCACTTTCCAGTGCTTCCAGCTGCAGCCCTACAAACCTAACTTTTGCTTTTTGGCAACTGCCAGATAATGGTAACTTTTTGCTGTCAGCCAAAGGATTGCCAATAAGCAGAATCTATTATACGTTAAAACCTCACCACTACTCACCTTGAAAGAGATAATCTTCTGTGTTCTGATCGGGGTTATCGGAGCTTCCAACAATATCAAATGGGGATCTGCCAGCCATCATTTCAAACATAAGTACACCTAATGCCCACCAGTCAACACTGAAGCCTAGGATTTAAAAAAAAATCAGAATAAGCACTATTTTATCAGGGAGGACTTAATTTTAATAAGTATCAATGCTAACTATATGAAGAACAAGATATATTTTACAAATGAATAATTGGACGTCTTGATAGTCAGAAAGGCATGCAATGGTTAAGTTATGACCTAAAGACTACTGTACATTTAAGGTGGGCGTGACAATGGCAACAGAAGTCCTCTGGTTCATTATGTGCAGGATGGAAGGCAGTACTCGGGAAGGAGAAGGAATGGAGACTTAAAAGGTTGGTGCTGGAACCTTAAAGATTAGGTTCTCAACTTTAAGTAGTAATTTTAGTATTTGAGGGGGAATAAAAAACTCTCAGTCTCAGCTGTGTATTAACAGCATTTTTTGGTGGAAGGTTACACAGATATTTGTGTCAAACACTGCAATAAACAACAATGGTTATTTACGCAGGTGACATCACATATTCTATTGTTCACTGCTGAAGACAGGGATCAATTAACAGTTCTAGTATCTTGATTCTCCTCAAGGCTGGGACTGCTATAAAGATAGCCTGCTTAGCCTGGGGAGAATCTGGCAGAAAAGAGGAAGGGCCTTGTGTCACTGAAAATTAAGCATACCTAACAAGACAATACTAAGCCATCTCCCTCTTCTGGAAGGAAGGCAAGTGTGATAGGTTATAGGGTAAGCCTCAGGCTTTTGCCAAAAACATAAGATGCAAGTAATGCAATGTTCCAGAAATGTCTGCGACTAGCAAAATACCCTTTTGCATTTGTATAACTATAAAAGTGGCCAAGTTAATCCTGAAAGAAAAAAAAAGTGTTACACCTACAATAGAACTTGTACATACTGTGTTTGTATAAATTTTAGTAGCTATTACAGGTCACTAGATACATTTTACTTACGTTTATATGGATAAAGCATTTTAAAATGCTTAAGTACCTGTTTACTTGATAGTATCTGTGACCCAATACTTAGGTTTATAAGAGAGAGCTACAGTGAAAAAGGGAGCAAATGATCAAGTTCTAAGCTAACAAATGCTTTACCACTGAGACAGGAGAGAGGCAAATTTATCTCGGACCCCGAAAAGAATGATTCTTTACCTTAGAAGGAAGATGAATAAGACGAGACATGACGAAAATACATAATGAATAGTATAGAGAAGGGAGATTAGGAGTTTCTGTTCCTTGTCTCATGACACAAGAGAACATTCTATGAAATTAAAGGGTAGCAAATTCAAAACGGAATTCCCCCCTTCCCCTCACAAAATGCATAACTAAACCATGGAATTCTGTCCCAGAACGTCATTGAGGCCAAGAAGTTAACAAGATTGAAAAAGGGACTAACTGGACATTTATATGGATAACAATCCAGAGTTATAATAGCTAATGTTAATAAACTGTGGAAGATATTAAAACCTCATGCTTCAGGGTTTAATGCTAATTATAAGGGATTAAACCACTAGCTAACGGGGGGTGGGAAAGAGTGTGGAGACTATTCCACATCTGCCTAAAATGAGATATCTTGCCCCTTCCTGTGAAACATCTAGTGCCGACCACTGCTGGAAACAAGATGCTGGACCATGGGTCTGATCTAGTATGGCGATTCTTATTTTCTTCCACAAATCATTTTACAAGGAAGTTAACAGAAATGCATTACAGCTCATGTATTTTATGATGCAGCACTGAAATAAATCAAATTACCATAATCTTCTCCTCGCAAAATCTCAGGAGCAATATAGTTGGGAGTTCCACAGAAAGTGCTGGTTGTGTCTCCAGGCCTTAATCCTTCCTAAAAAAAAAGGAAAGGAAAACAGAGGGGAAAGTTTTATACCATTTGCTAAAAATTCCTTCTGTTTACTATATAAAACAACTATACTTTGTGTAGTGACCCATACCAAAATAAGTTACTAGACTTATAGAGTGCTTTGTATGCAGATTACATGCATTTCTTCTATAAAAATAGATCTGTATGCAGAGTGTACAGTGCACTAAGAAAAGCTCTGTCTTCATTGCACCTGTCACTGTTTTCTAATAATGGTCAAAGAATGAAATTAAATATTCCCTTTCTAAAACACTAGATGTTTAAGTTACAAAAACACTATGTTGAATGCATTAAAAAAACCAAATCATGTTTTAGGCAACACTATCTTAATTACCAGTCAGAAATGTGTGTTTAAGGTATAATGGATTGCAGTGCTTTCCCATGGCATGCAAGGCACCACATAGATCTAAAACAATTTAAAGCAATTGCAGTGTCAGTGGAAATCTGGCTTCATCTAACCTAAAAAGCTAAAAACCACAAAATGACAGACAAAACACAATTCAGAGAAGCTTCTGTTCCTATTACTAGCCAACATGACTGATCCCAACAATGAAGGTCAGAGGTTAAGCCCAGGACAGGCAGAAAATGTTGAAGTATGGCTGAGGGAAAGTAACAAGTTTCTTTCTTTCTTTTTTTTTTTTTTAGCATTTAAAACAGACTCCAGATTCCTATCCCAAACCTTTGTTTGCAGAAGTGATGTATCACAATTGGTTGCATCAAAATGGTGGGAAATCGTAGACGTGACGTTCCTGACCACACCACCACTGAATTCAGAATTTTGACTGTTTTAAAAAGACCTGCACTGTTCTCCAGCCAGTTCCGCAACAGAGTGTGCTTTTAGCACATTTGTCTTGATTTGGGTGACCCTAACAGCCTACTGCTTGAACAAGTAAATAGAAAAGTACTGGTATCCAAGGGCTGATACAGCAGAGTGGCAGATCTAACTAGTTAATAGACTGGGAACTATGTTTTGTTTCAGAAAGTGTGAGCATTTTTACCTTTAATGAATAAATGTATGGCATTAAGTCATAGCATGTTGGGTTTCACTTCATAAAGCCTTTTATTTTCCCGAGGAAAAACAGCAAAAAGGAAAAAAGTAGTGTTTTTTCAGGATTTTGAAAGCAACAGCTCTGATTGCCATGTCCAGATTTCTGTCCAATAGATTGGAGCACAATCCTCTGGTCAGTGACATATGGATAGGGTGTTTTTTGCTGCCATGGCTATTTGGGCATCCAATAACCTTAAGGAAAAACCCTAAGACTGAAAACTTGCTTCTATATACATTAAATAGACCCACTACAGAAAGAGACATTCCCCATAAACAATGATTAGGCAGCCAAAAAATACTTTTTTATAAACTGCCATGGATTTGGAATGACAAAATGCTTAAAAGCTTTTAGCACTATGTTTAAGACAATGTAGTTCTTACTCCTCCCTGAAAAACACACACACAGAGCCCAGCTTAAGTGGCACATATGCAGAGCTCCATTCCTGGGCTTTAATAAGATAACTGAAACTTGAATGCTCTACCCTGTAAAACTGAAGCACCTGAAAAGCACAAATAAAACTTTCTGAGATGAGGATCCAGTTTAGGGGAATGGACCCAGAATGGTGGTCAATGAGGAAATTCTAATTGCCAATCATTTTAATTGAATGAGCGAATTCATGCAAGCAGACGCAGGCTTTCGATCCTAAGCATGTTATAAGAACATCATTTAAATCAGAAGTAAACTAGACCATTTTGAAAGCTGAATTCCACACACAAGTTGTGATTGTATTTCCCTGGCAAGCACCTGCTATGCAACTTATTTTTCTCCAGTGCCCAACAACCAGCTTACAACTGAAAAGTGCACAACAAGCAAAGACAAGTTCATGTTTCAGTATTACATCCACAGCATGAAAGTGGACAATGCTATTTTGGAAAGGGGAGAGTAACGCAGTCTTTAAGAAACATGCTGATATTCCTTACATGACCTATTTTCCGTGGCTATTTTTAGGGTGAGACCTCTCTCCCCCCTCTAGTGTCTGAAAGAATTGTTATCCTCATTCTGTAGCCCAAGCATACCTTTCTGTCTGCTTTGCCTGTAAGCAAAGTAGTGCCTTAATTTTTTTCCCTGGAATTATCTTCAGTCTGGTCTGAATATTTAACTCCTCTGGAAGATGTGGGGAAAAACTAAGCAAGGCAGTTCTCTTGTGGTGCGGAAGCCACGCCCAGCAGCCCAGTGATGACCATTTTAGAAAGGGCCTTGCTCCTGGCCTTGCTCCTAACCTGCCTCCGAGACAGGTATCAAAAGGCTGTTCCTTCTGTTTGGGCTGGGGCATGCTGGGATATGGGAGAGGCGGCCAAGGTCCTTTATAGAATTGGACTTCTTTCCCATTCTCAGAAGACTGAGTGGACACATCTCCTGGCTAGGAGACACAAGAAGCTGTTACTCCCATCTGCGTGTACATAGAATTAATGTGTTTGGGTTCATCTGTTTAAAATAACACAAGGCTGAAACATTCACAGCCAGAGGGTTGGGGTAATACGCTCATTTTGTGTTTTTCCATTTTCAGTTTATTATTTTATCCTGCTACATTCTGCGATTAGCTTTAGATCCCAATATACAGTGGGTTGTAGGCAGGAGTGTTTACACGTCCGAGTAGTTCAGCATTTCTTGTTCTTCCTTCCTCCTTTTAATTTCAGATGGGATAAAGCCTTTTGTTTCCACATGAGCTGTATATAAGTTGATAACAGACTTAGTCAGTTAATAAGCTACCATAAGTTACAAGGTACCCAAGCAGGAAGTTTCACATTTTATCTATTTGGAAATAATTCTCCCTCACCTTGCACATGCCATAGTCTGTGAGTTTAATGTGCCCCTCAGAATCCAGTAACACATTGTCCAGTTTCAAGTCTCTGTAGATTATCCCTCGCTCATGAAGATAGTTCAATGCTAGACTGATTTCTGCAGAATAAAACCTAGAATGAAGTAAGATACATTGATGACACAAGGTCCCTCAGTTTTTCAAAACAGATTTACAACTACAGCATAATAAATAGTGCAGCAATAAAGTGTCCTTCGTGTAATTCTACTCTGAAAACCAATACTGTTTATTCAGTCATAGATGCTTATAAGTACAAAAATACGTTCACTGCTGATAGCCCTGCAGAGCCAATACATCTAAGAGAGAATAGGATTCTGTTCCTTTTTGCACATCAGAATTGTTCACCAAGTTCATGCTGCAGTGACAAAGTCTGACCTCAGTCACACTTGTGACCCCACTGAAGCTGCACAGATGTAAATTGGGGCTGAAGAATTTTCTTAGTAGTAATGATACATAAATAGAAAGAACTCAGTTGAACCCTCAGATCACAGAAATAGTTTGCAGAGATGGAAGTTAGGAAGATTTATATATATATATATATATATATATATATATATATATATATATACACACACACACACACACCTCTTTATTTATCTGTTATCAATATACAATCTATATGGTACACTGTTAAACTGGGAGGGTGTACTGAGTGGGACCCACTGGGGTCAGTTCTGGGTCTGGTACTATTCAATATTTTCATTAGTGACTTGGATAATAGGGTGGAGAGTACACACGTAACATTTGAAGATTATATGAAGCTGGGAGCAGTTGCTAGCACTTTGGAGGACAGGATTAGAATTCAAAATGACATTGACAAATTAGAGAATTGATCCGAAATAAATAAGATGAAATTCAATAAAGTCAAGTGCAATGTACTTCACATAGGAAGGGGAAAAAAAAAAAATCAAATGCACAACTACAAAATGGGGAATAACTGGCTAGGTGATAGTACTGTGAAAAGGATCTGAGAATCATAGTGCATCACAAACTGAATGAGAGTCAACAACGTGACGCAGTTGCAGAAAAGGCTAATATTCAGGGGTTTAAGAGACAAAGTAACTGTCACGCTCTACTTGGAACTGATGAGGTCTTACCTGCACTACTGTGTCCAATTCTGGGCATCACACTTTAGGAGTGATGTGGACAAATTGGAGAGAGCCCAGAGCAGAGCAAAAAACCGATAAGGTTTAGACAAATCTGATGTAAGAGAGGAGGTTAAAAAATGGGTATGTTTAGTCTTGAGAAAAGAAACACAAAGGGGGAGCGGATGATAGCTCTTAACATATTTGAAGACTGTTACAAAGACGACGATGATTGACTGTTCTCAGTGTCCACTGAAGATAGGACAAGTAGTGATTGAGGTTAGATATAAGGGAAAACTATGTAATTTTAAAATCAGTTAAGCACTGGAATAGGTTTCCAAGGGAGGCTGTGAAATCCCCATCTTTGTAGGTTTTTAAGAACAGGTTGGACAAACAGATGTGATCTAGGTTTACTGGGTCCTGCCTCAGCATAGGGGGCTGGACTAGATGACCTCTCAAGGTCCTTTCCAGCACTACATTTCTCCAATTCTATTCTCTGTAATTTAAAATTACTAAGTCACTCTTTAGACTTCAGGGTGATTCTAGTGTGAACAGGACTTCTGGTTAATATTACGGTCTTTATTCTGACTTTAAAAGGTATCTGTAGCTTAAAGCACTAAAAATTAAATAGCTACTTATAGGAACTCATCTCACAGAAAAAGGAGAATTTTTTTAGACAAATATCACCATCTCTTAGCTCCTTTCCATTTGGAGGATGCAAGAGTTGGGAGGCCAGTGTCAACATAAACTTTGCACTGCTGCATCATGTCAGAAACACAGATTTCATGTGAACAATATTCTCTCAGATTAAACATACCTGGCATGCTCCTCGGGCAGTTTCCTCTGCCGCTGCATATGAAACATTAAATCACCTCCATTTACGTACTCTATCACAAAAAATAATCTGAAACACACAAAGGTATATTATGCAAAAATTGATTGTTTCAACTTTTCATTTGATCTTTTTTACCCTCACAGTTCTTGGAGCTTGATAACTTCTGAACAGAAGAACTGAAAGGGTCTAGCAAGGATTCTCCTTCTCTCTCTCTCAGAATATGGATTAGAATGGGTTACTCCCATTCCAACATCTTATGTTCATGTCTCCATATTTCAGGGCTTCTCTCAATAGCCAAACAAACAGAATTTGTCCTGAGGCTTTCTTTATTACTAAAGGAAGGTAATTAACTCTTCCCATTCTCCCAAACCACCAGGATTTCTAAGTTTCTTTAACAACATTTATAAGTGTTATACAAAAACAATTACATAGATTCCAAGGCCAGAAGGGAACATTGTGAGCATCCAGTCTGACCTCCTGTAGACCTTTCCCAAAATAATTCCTTTTGAATTAAGAATCCTACCACTGAACAACCAATGCTCTGTCTGAACTACCCACGCCCAATAATGTGAATGGTTCCCAAATCGACCTCTATACACCCAATCCCACCATTTAGTCCAGCTGTGCCTCTCATTGCCTGACACATCTCAAAAGTTATCACAAACTTTAAAGCTGAACTTATGTTTCCTCATGATTTCCATCACTGACAACCCAACTATCCTTCATTTATCCAGTGTTGTATTTGACTTCTCCCCACCCATATACCCAGTCGCCCACAAGGTCCCTCTAATACAACATAAACAAAATGCAATTTTCTCACTATCCTTGCTGCTTAAGCCATCTTGGCCATCTTTTGCCTTTATTATTTTTAACCTTCTCTCTCATATCCAAGCTATCAAATACCACTACTAAAGTAATCTCTTCTGCCACCTCACCACTCCTTTTTGAATTCCTTCATTCATTTCCTATTTAACAGCATCATATTCAAGCTCCTTTCCCTCTTCGAGGCCCCATGTAACATCACTCCCCCCCCCACATTACATCTGTTCTCATTTCTTCATACTCCCTCTCATTCTCTATGTTCCTACTTCTTTTCTCCCATATTGGGCTTTTTCTTCTATCATACTGTCTCCTATGCTTAGGACAGTTTCCTTCTTCACGAAGCATCCCTCCTTCAAATTCCCTTCTTCTCAGAATCCTTTTGTTTACAAAACACCACAGACGTTTATGGTGCTATAGTTTTTAGTCATTATTCTGCATTCAATATTTGGATAGCCCTTTGGAATACCTACCAGTATGAAAAATATCATGAAGTGTCACAAATAGTTTCTGACCTTACCTGCTTTCTGTCTGGAAGCAAGAGTGTAGTCCAACAAGGAAAGGATGATTTGAAGCCTGTTCAAAGACGTGTTTTTCCGTCTGTACCCAATCAATATCCTATTTATAAAAACATCGCAAGCTTAGAAAACAGTGTTCTTCTTTGCATTTCTTAGGTCAAATACTATTTAAAACTGTATCAGTCAGACACACTGAAATGTTTACATCTTGCATCTAGTTTCAGGATAAATTAAGACAGACTTGTATCAATTTACCTCCATGACAAACTTGCAGCCTTATGCATAATATATAGTGTTATTATAGTAAGGTTGCAAATCTAGTTCTTATGGATACTGTGTGCAAGTTCTTTCTAAATGAAGTATTATTTAGTCCATTGATAGAAACATTGCTTACCTCATCATCATTGACTAGTTCTTTTTTCACAACCTTCATTGCATAAATGCGTTCAGTTTTCTTTAATCGAACCAGTAGCACTTTAGCATAACTACCTCTTCCTATAACTCGGAGCAAATCAAAATCTTGAAGGCCCAGACTGGAGGAAGGTTTGCCACTTTCTCTAATACTCATCGCCTATAAATAAAGATTTTAAACACAACTAAGCAACCTTGCCATTATAATAATACATTGGTAACTGCAGATTTTTTTTTTTTTTTAATATTGGGGGTTCAAATAGCTTATTTACTGTGCTGCAGCAGTAATAAAAAGAGGGGTGGGGGGCGATAATTATTAAAGAACAGCTTTGTAGTTTAAAATGCTTAATCTCTCCTTTCAGTTTCATATTGAAGTTTTTCCTGCATATTGAATTCTGTGTCTGAACACAAACTTTGTGTGGACTAACTTGAGTTTGTACATGAGATAAATTAGGTAATCTGTATGTAGGTCGCTTTGTGCTAAGATTTTAAAGTTAGTACTGATATACATTTCCAGACCTTTGAATAGTTAGGTGTACTGCTCTAAAACACTTTACCTCTTTTTCTTCACCAACATGGTCCAAGCTCTCATGACTAGAAGGATTATATGGAATCACTAAAAGAGCAAGCAAAAAAAAATGAAGGTGTTCACTCTATTAAATGAAAGACAGACAGATATTCTCTATTTTTTAAACTTCCGTGCACAAAAATAGAGGATTACAGTGTAGCAGAAAAGATTTCAGCAAATATTCTAAGAAAAATAGAGTATACTGATTTAAAAGTTGGTTTACCAGCTAAAAAGCTTTGGACACTATTTCACCGCCACATTGTTGAAGAATCTCTCATTCATAATTAATACAAGACTCCAAGTTAAAAATTTGAATCTCTAAAACATAGGATAGTTTGCATTATCTAGGCTGATCTCATGCAGTGATTTCTGAAGACAGAGAATGTTAAAGAGAGAAAAAGATGGAGCGTCTGTTAAATTCTGGTTTTACTGGTAAGAATAGTGACTAGATCCAAGTTTGAAAGTGAAGATACCCCTCCAACTTGATTTTTGTATAAAAGACATTGCCATGATGCTAACTACTAGTTAACTTTATTCTCTCCCTATTTTTGTAGAAATCAAACCACACCCACCACATTCTTTTGAAGAGCTACCCTATTTGCAGAGAGGTATAAACCTAAAACATGGGGAAATATTTGTTCTCCATCTTTAAACTTTTGATTTGAACAGCAGGATAGGAGATTAAGGTGTAGTACAAAGATCTGTGCACGTGCATTAAATAAACAGGCTTAAAAACAGGCCTCTTTCCCTAAACAGAAGAGAGTAAGGGATGTTTTCCTTAGCTTTTCAAAATGGGGTCCCCATCAAGTATCAGACTACAAGCTATGATACCTCACACAAATGTACCATGAAGCCAGAGATACACCTGATATACATGGATGATATTTTTGTGCTCTGGACAGATGACAAACTCCCTCAAATTTCCACCACAACTTCAACCACCACCACACATCCACTAAACTCTCTCTGGAACACTCCCACACTAGCATCAAGTTCTTGGAAAACTCAATGAGCTTCAACAACGGAACCATACAGACAGCTATATACAAGAAACCCTCAGATCACCAGACCTACCTTCATAGAGTCAGTAACCAACCCAAACATACCAAGAAATCTGTTATCTACACCCAGGCACTCATACCACAGAATACGCTCTGAGGAGAAAATCCAGGGAATACACCTTAATACACTCAAAACTACCTTTACCAAAAACAAGGACACTCCACTGAAATACCCCAAGACAACCTGCTTCAATTCAGAAATAAAAAACCCTTCCGAATGCACACCCCTAGTTGTCACCTTCCACCCCACACTTGAACCCATATGGGGAAATCAAACAGCTAAAACCCATATATGATGGGAATCCCATCCTGAAAAAAAAATCTCTTTCCTGAACCTCCTCTTCTGGCCTTCAAACAATGCCCCAACCTCATCAGAAGCAAGCTCTCCACAGACCATGACACACTAAGTCAAAGCTGCACCAGGCCCTGCCAGAACAGATGCAAAACCTGCAGATATCACCCCCACCCCCAACACACCTTTCAAGGTCCATGGGTCCTACACATGCCTATCACAACATGACACACCTCATCCAGTGCACTAAATGCCCCAACAACAACTACTCGGGTGAAACCAAACAATCACTGATCTCAAATGAACTATCACAGGAAATGATAAAAGACAACACACACCATATCACCTAAGTGGGTGAACAATTCAGAAATTGATCACTCTGACCTATCAGGCCTCATCCTGAATGGAAAGCCTGCACAACATTTTCAAAAGACAAGCCTGGGAGCTTAAATTCATAACTTTGCTAGACGTTTTGGGAAAAAAAAAAAAAAAACAAAAACGCATGGTTTTAAGACAGCAGATTTATGGCTTATTGCAACAACCTGTAACTAGTTAACCCTCCTTTTTTGTCCTATAACTACAGGGGTGTTAATAGGCCACTTCACCTTCAATGGTCCCTTAGAATATGTGCTAACCACTTATGGTACACTATCTGTTTGATCTTGTATTTAGCTGTAACATTCTAAGGCCAGCTCTACACTACAGACCTACAATCGGTATAACTACTTCGCTCAGGGATGTGAAAAATCCACACCCCTGTGCAATGTAGTTATACAACATAACCCCCTGTGTAGACCGTGCTATGTTGATGGGAGAGCTTCTCCCATCAGCATAGCTACCACCTCTCAGGGAGATGGATTAACTACGCTGACGGGAGAAACTTTCCCATAGGCATAGTAGCATCTTCACTAAAGCGCTACAGTGGTGCAGGTGCACTGGTGTAGCTGTGCTGCTGTTCATGAAGACAATCCCTAAGTACCTTTCCCATACCTGAGGAAGAACTCTGTGTAGCTTGAAAGCCTGTCTCTCAGCAACAGAAGTTAGTCCAATAAAAAAAATATTACCTCACCTACCTTGTGTCTCTAATATCTTGGGATCAACATGGCAACAACACTACATAAAATTATTCTGTTTGTTCACATGAAATGTTTTAAATTATTTAACAAATCATAATTAACTCTGAAATAATATATTAATTCAGTTTAAAGTACTTGAAATTGCAGAAACTTTATATAAAAATACATTTATTCATTCATCTTACCTGGTTCTATGTTATCTGGGTGCACTGATGATTGATCCATAGGTATTACAGGCTCCTACAAAATGTTCACAGTAATGGTTCATTTCTTGCCTATTACAGTTTGTAACAATTAACTATATCTTTAGGACTGAAAATGGAAGAGCAGAGGCATTTGTCCCTTTAAGTCCAAGACTCAGACTCCTTTTCAGACAGAGCCAAGTTTAACTAGGGGACTCCAGTTCCTACTCCTTTCACATTTTACTTAAAAAAAAAAACCAGACTGACTATCATATATGATCTTTATCTGATTAACATATTCTAGTTAAAATTTAAAAGTTAGACTAAGCAGCATCCATATTGGCATAATTCAAATAGTTATCACAGATTGCACAAGGGACCATTGTGATCTAGTCTGATCTCTTGTTCACACAAGCCATAGAACACCCTCAAAATAATTCCAAGACCATATATTTTAGGAAAAAAATCCAATCTTGATTAAAAATTGTCAGTGATGAAGAATCTACAATGAATCTTGATAAATTGTTTGAATGGTTAATTATCCTCACTATAAAAAAAGTACATCAGAAATGCATGAAGGCGGCAACTATTTGGGAACTATTCTATTAATTCTACATAGATCCAGATTTATTCATACTTCAGACAGATACTGAAATCGCAACCCACTCCAGTAGAGAAAAAAAATAGAGCAGTGGGAATGGGATAGACAAGAAAAGTTCAAATGGCCTTACTAGTCATTTGACTAGTTCAGGGATTCCCAAAATACAGCCTGTTGAATTCTTAAGATGTGGCTGTAGTTGTCTCCTTTTTAATTGCAGGGTGAAGACAAACTGATCTGCAATGTTTTGATGATGTCTGACAGGTAATCCTAGTTATCATGATATTATGGGCTAAACATAGTTGACTTGCTGTGTGGCTTTGGCCAAACTGCAACTTCTGGGCCCCAGATTTTCCCATCTGTAAAACTGGAGATCTACTTTCCCACTCAACAGTGATATGTGAGGAACCATTTTTTTCCCCCCATGGCATTTGAAGATGTAGAGCATTATACAAGTAGCATCAATTAAATACAGATACAAGCAACAGGCAGGGATGTACATTTATTTTTGATACATAGATATGCAAGTTGGGTGCAGGTATCAGGCTCCTGTCCAATTGCCACTGAGGTCCTCAGCATTGCAGAGTTTGGGGACCATTTCCCTAGTTACCATTCCACTATGCTATGAAGTTTTATTTCAGAATAGTTACTAGATAATTTCACTTACTGGTTGTAGTGCATGGCGGCCACATTCAATGTTGACAAGTTTGTGGCACTTCTTGTGAACAAGGAGTTTACAGTTGATACACTTATATCCCTGACGCCCCAGGCCCCAAATTCGGTCAGTGCAGATGGCACAATGAGCTCGCTAAGATGACAAATCAACAAAATTCAGATTAAAAATGAACACTAGAAACAGGAAAACAACCAGCAGCATTTTCATTGTTTATATTACAGTAGAACAGTGGTTCTCAACCAGGAGTCCAGGCCCCCGCGGGGGGGCTGTGAGCAGATTTCAGGGGGTCTGCCAAGCAGGGCCAGCATTAGACTTGCTGGGGCCCAGGACAGAAAGCCTAAGCCCCACTGCATGGGGCTGAAGCCTGGGGCCCTGAGTCCTGCACCCAGGTCTGAAGCAGAAGCCTGAGCAATGTAGCTTTGTGGGGGCCCCTGTGGGATGGGGCTCAGGGCAACTGCCCTGTTTGCTACCCCTAACACTGGCCCTGACATTTATATGCAGAAAAAAATAAATAGTTATGACAGGTGGGCAGTGGAGTTTTTATAGCACGTTGTGGGGCGGGAGGGAAGGGGGCTCAGAAAGAAAAAGGTTGGGAGCCTGTGCAGTAGAACACAAACTCCAATTAGGGCCCCATCATACTTGCCACTGTACCCTTAAAAAAAGATGGTCTCTGCAACAAATTGCTTTCAATCTACATATATGACAAGAGAAAACAAGTGATACTCCTGGAGGAATTCTGCACCACTATGCTTAGGAGACAGAGGAAGATGCTGGCAGTTTACGGGAGCTGCCTGAAGTAAACACTGCCGGGAGCCCACACCCTAAACTCCCTCCAACACCTCAACCCCCTGCCCCAGACCTCAGCTCTGTCCCACACCCAAACTTGCTCCCAGAGCCCACACCCCCTCCTGTACTCCAACCCCTTGCCCCAGCCTGGAGCCCCCTCCCACACCCTGAACCCCCTCTGCCCCAGCCCAGAGCCCCCTACTACTCCAAACCCCTCATCCCAGGCCCCACCCTAGAGCCCTCACCCCCTCCTGCACCCCAATCTGCTGCCCCAGCTGGGAGCCCCCTCCTGCACCCTGAACCCCTCATTTCTGGCCCCACTCCGGAGCCTACACCCCCAGCCCATACCTCCCCTTCCACACCCCAACCCCCTGCCCTAGCCTGGAGCCCCCTCCCACACTCAACCCCTCAGCCCCAACCGCTAGCCCCCTCCTGCACCCCTCATCTCTGGCCCCATCCCAGGGACCACACCCCTAGCCAGAGCCCTCACCTCCTCTTGCACCCCAACCCCCTGCCCCAGTCTGGTGAAAATGAGTGAGTGACTGGGGGTGGGGGAGGAGAAGTGAACGGAGGGCGGGGCCTTGAAGAAGGGGTGGGACAAGAATGTTCGGCTTTCTGCAAACAGAAAATTGGCAACTCTACTCCCTTAGCTCCTTCATTATCCTTGACTCCCTTTGCACTGCTTTTGAGGGGTGCAGGAAATACGTTTCTGTACTACAGTTTAAAGGAATTACTACTCAAAGTTCTGTATTAATATGCCTAGTAAGGAAACTGACAAAAAACATTTCCTGAATTTTTGTTGTCTGTATTATTACAGACCTATTTGTTGACAGGTATTCTGAAATAAATTACCAAAATAATTGAAACTGACATTGTATTGTGTTATTTTGACAAACAAAATATGCAGAATTTTAAAATATTGTGTGCAGAATTATTTTTGGTGAAGAATTCCCCCAGGAGTTAAATGGATATAATAGATGAGGAGCACAAGGTAGTAATAAAGCTATTAACATAAGCAGCAGTTTCAGTACACTTAGAGGTGTGTGTAGGAGGGCCTCACAAACTGAGCTTTGGGCAATACCCTCTGGTAGAAACAGGAATAGGACAATCCACAAAATGAACACTAACAAAGCAACTGGGGACAAACAACCATAGAGGAGGCTAGTTAGAGGTCACTCAAGACACTTTGGAAAGAGCTGCTTCAGTGGAACAAAGAGCAGAAACCAGACTTGGAGAGGGTCAAGGAGGGAGTTGGAGAGAAATTCCATGTGTTTGAGTCCAGTGGTGAAGGGGAGAAGATATATTGTCTATGGACCTGTATTATACAAATACTACTCATTACACATTGCAGATTTTCTTACACCATGTTTAAATGTTTTAAACAAGTCTGAAAAAAGTACCTAAAAAGTAAATAATTTCTTACAGTTAACATGACAAATACATGCTTGTTACTTTTGATTCCTCTTACTCCAGCATATGGAGGCTGGGCTCGCTGAACACCTTAGTTCTTACTGGAAAACCATAAAGAGAAATCCCTGTAACACAAGTGACTCAAACTTGTTTGTTCCTAGAGTTCAAAACACTGACAATGCCTATTGGTAGCTCAGTACCCAGAGTGCTCTGCCAGCTCACAGCCATTTAAAATTAGTGCTGGCATCTAACCTCTGCAAACAAAATTAAAAGAATATTGGTGTTACGTACTGTTGAAATAAAATTTTTTGGTGTGCTTTGGATTAAAAAAAATAATCAGTGAATTTGGGTTATAATTTACCTATTTAAGTGTGTAACATTTAAATAGCCCAAGTGGCAAATTTTACTGAAAGCACAGGGTTATCAAAAGACCAAATACTAGAGATTAACCAAAAAAACTACTTACACTATAAACAAAGAAATGAGAGGTGTTGAAGCCAGAAATGTAAACTTGAGTTACTTCTGTATACTTTGTGGTTATCAGAACTTACATAAAAGGAACCACCTTATTTGATACACTGAGGGCAAAGTCCATTTTCTTTAGACAATCAACATTTTAATCTTTGGAGGCAGTAATAGTACAACTACAGAAGAGAAGGCCAGTGCATCAAGGTTTTAACATTCCATTCAACTACCCACGGAAAGTCTTACCCTGTTAAATCGCTTAGCTTGGAAAGTATGACCATTTGCACAATAGAGCTTCCGCCACCGCCGGGCACCGCGACGATAAATAGATTCTAAGATAAGTAAAATACAATTATATCCATGCAAGTGTGAACATTACACCATAACACATTCATGGACACTTTATACACTAATTTACAAATAAAGGGCCCAATCCTGTAAGTCTCTACTCCAGCAGAATTTGATGTCAATGGGAATGTCTTGCCATGAACAGAAACTACAATTTAGGAATCTAAAACCTCTTCACTGACGTGAGTGCTGCCCCCACCAACCAAAACCTCCAAACACTGATGGTAATTACAAATAATTGCTATTGCCTAAAAGCATTCAAGACTGAGCCAAGAGAATGGAGACTGTCCAGGTATTACAAATATTTGAATAAAAAAGCAACTATTTTATTTAAATTGAAAGAATAAAGAGGAGTGCCCTGATTTACACTTTGTTTGCTGCACTATAATCCCCTGATATTTTAGGCCCACAGCTGCCATCACACAATGCATTTTGCACTGGCAGTACCACATTAGGACCACACTGAACGACACAGAACTGCATCTTAAGTTGTTTTTCAAATCCACTTACGTTTGGGAATGCCAGTTTCTAAAAATCTGAGTGATGTCACACTTACCCTCCATGTGTATGGTCAAGCAAATCAAATAAATTTTAAATGGGTTTCATTCATACCAATAGTATGCTTTTTTATAGCTTTAAGCACCCAAGTTAAAGCTGAGGCTTTTCTTAAGAACTAGTAGAGAACTAACAATTAACACTTGGGTAACATGACCTCAAATTTCAAGAGCAGGAGCTGAATTGAATCTATAAATTGACAACCACTGCTGTACCCAGGAAGACAAAAAAAAAAAAAAAAAAAAGACACTTCATTACTGGTGACAAGGACTCCAAAGATCCACCTACAATATTCAACCAGCAAATTGGTAACTGTCCAGGAGAAGCTGACATGTGAAAGAAAATTGTCATGTTAGGGGGCAAGCTGGAGCGAGTAATACAAAGAGGCATGAGTGGTTACAAATGAGGTAAATTCTTATCCAGGAGTGACAAAATACAGCACAACTTTGAGTGTAGCAAGACCTACAATATTAACTCAATGTGCCTTCCAGCACAAAAATTTGAACAAGTTCATGTTGGATGAAAACACGCAACTTGCATCAAGTGGGTTTACTTCTGTTGTAAGGGTCTGAATTGGTTCTCATGAGATTTTCTCAGCACAGGAAGCTAATTGCAAAATACCAGAAACTCTTAGTTTTCTGTAATCTGCGTAGGAATGTGTTTGAAAGTCCCAACCTCTGGGAGACTTGTCTTCTGTGGTGTCAGAGAAAAGGTATCTCACATACCAACACTGCAAGATTCCTCACACTGCCTTATGAACATGACAAGCCTGATCTGGTGGGACCACATCCAAGGATGAATGGGCAGGTCTGCAACCTTAATTTAAGAGCAGCGGTTGAATGCAAACCATTGTAAAATCAAATATATTGGGGAGCATGGGGAAGGAAAGCCTCAGTTGCATAATCCATTCAAAAGTTATCTGGGCAAATCCAATCTTAATCAAAATATTAATTTCAATTGGCACGACGAGGAATTCCCAAGAGTATAATTTAAGAGGTAAACAGTAATTCCGTCTTCCACTATTTCATTGAATTGTAAAGCATTTTCAGCACCATATACAGTTTTCAGAGTCCATGGAAAGACAGCAACGGGAGACCTGAAAGGTGCCTGAAAAGTAGTTTGATTTTTGGCCATTTCAGCTAATAAGATTGGACAGCACTGTTAGTCATCATGGCTATCCACCTTTGCGGAAAACCGGATAGCCTGTCGAGAAGAGTAATAGCCACATTTCCGTTTCAATTTCTTAGGTTCTATATCAAAGCTTATCAAGAGAAAAATAAAAAGCTACTATTTTAATCAGTTCAGCTTATGTTCTGGGATAACCATACAATGACCATTTACAGAAAGTATTTCCTTTACAAAAATGCCTACTTACTATCTTCTCCTGGACAAGGCATGCCAGGCCTTTCTGGTACACAAGGGAACACTGTAAGGTAAAGAGTAATGCTTCAGATTGATCTTTTACTTCAGATATAAAGATACATTTTCAAAATATACAACAGATACGAAAAGCACTTGTATCATCTGGGAAGAAAGCAGATGTCAAGGTCAATGAAAGATCTATGATGTAAAGCCAATGAGGTTCCTTGAAAAAGGTTCTTTTAAACAGCTGCTCAAGAGGTCTCCTGCATTCCATAAGCCAACCTGTACTGAATTAGTTCACTGCAGACCTCTTGCTATGCTAGAGGCTAGGCTTAAACAAAGAACTGGAGACAGGAACTCCCACATTCTAAGACTATCCTGACTTCTTCTGTGACCTTCGGCAAATAATAAGAATTCTGGCTTCATTTCCGCATGTAAAATGTGGATTACGATACTTCTCACAAGAACATGAATGATTAATGCAAGTTTGTTCATCTGATTATTATCACGGACACAAAAACTGGCTTCAAGTACTCATCAGAAGAGCTTTATTGCTACCAAATCTATAGATCAGACTTTTTCTATAAGATTAAGTACATTTTAACATTTTTGATGGCTACTTCTCAACTCATTTTTAGTCATAGCGTCCATGTGACAGCTACAGCAGTTGCCTACATGGCAAAGTAATATTATGAAATTGTTTAGTGTATTTTTACATGTCAAATAAGGTAACTGAGCAACAGTAACTGAAAAGCCAGCACCATGTAACCAGCAAGCTCTCTAAAGACCACCCGCAGGCCACGGACCCGAGCTCAGGGACCTCAACCATAAATACCCCACGTTATAGAATCATAGACTTTAAGGTCAGACGAGACCATTATGATCATCTAGCTTAACCTCCTGCACAATACAGGCCAAAGAATCTCACCCACCCACTCCTGCAACAAACCCCTAACCTATGTCTGAGCTACTAAAGTCCTCAAATTGTGGTTTAAAGACTTCAAGGTGCAGAGAATCCTCCAGCAAGTGATCCATGCCCCACGCTGCAGAGGAAGGCGAAAAACCCTCAGGGCCTCTGCCAATCTGCCGTGGAGGAAAATTCCTTCCAGACCCCAAATATGGCAATCAGCTAAACCCTGAGCAGGTGGGCAAGACTTACCAGCCAGACACCCAGGAAAGAATTTTCAGATCCCACCCCATCTAACATCCCATCACAGGCCATTGGGCATATTTACTGCTAATAGTCAAAGATCAATTGCCAAAATTAGGCTATCCCATCATACCATCTCCTCCATAAACGTATCAAGCTTAGTCTTGAAGCCAGATAGGTCTTTTGCCCCCACTGCTCCCCTTGGAAGGCTGTTCCAGAACTTCACCCCTCTGATGGTTAGAAACCTTTGTCTAATTTCAAGTCTAAACTTCCTGGTGGTGAGTTTATATCCATTTGTTCTTGTGTCCACATTGTTACTGAGCTTAAATAATTCCTCTCCCTCCGCTGATATATTTATAGAGAGCAATCAAATCTCCCCTCAGCCTTCTTTTGGTTAGGCTAAACAAGCCAAGCTCTTTGAGTCGCCTTTCATAAGACAGGTTTCCTATTCCTCAGATCATCCTGGTAACCCTTCTCTGTACCTGTTCCAATTTGAATTCATCCTTCTTAAACATCGGAGACCAGAACTGCACACAATATTCCAGATGAGGTCTCACCCCTGCCTTGTATAACGGTACTAACACCTCCTTATCTCTACTGGAAATACCTCGCCTGATGCATCCCAAGACCACATTGCTTTTTTCACAGCCATATCACATTGGTGGCTCATAGTCATCCTGTGATAAACCAATACTCCGAGGTCCTTCTCGTCCTCTGTTACTTCCAAGTGATGCATCCCCAGCTTATAACAAAAATTTTTTGTTATTAATCCCTAAATGCATGACCTTGTACTTTTCACTATTAAATTTCATCCTATTACTATTAGTCCAGTTTACAAGGTCATCCAGATCTTCCTGTATGATATCCCGGTCCTTCTCTGTATTGGCAATACCTCCCAGCTTTGTGTCATCCACAAACTTTGTTAGCACATTCCCACTTTTTGTGCCAAGGTCAGTAATAAAAAGATTAAATAAGATTGGTCCCAAAACCAATCCCTGAGGAACTCCACTAGTAACCTCCTTCCAGCCTGACAGTTCACCCTATGGTGCTTTAATAACCAGGCATTTATGGTCTTGCCTACACTAGTACTTTTCACAGTTTGCCTAGCGCCCAGGACTCTCCACTGGAAATAGTAACAGAGGAAGCACTAGTGTAGACCACTGAGTAGAGTTAGACATGGTGCTAGTTTAAATCACTTCAACCTGTCACAACTGAAATGGAGTCAAGGCAGAAGTGAAAGCATATTACGGCAGTGGTTCTCAACCAGGGATACATGTACTTCTGGGGGTATGCCATCTCATCTAGGTATCTGCCTAGTTTTACAACAGGCTACATAAAAAGTACTAGTGAAGTCAGTACAAACTAAAATTTTATACTGACTTGTTTATATTGCTCCATATACTATATAGTGAAATTGTAAGTACAATATTTATGCCAATTGATTTTATAATTATATGATAAAAATGAGAAAGTAAGCAATTTTTCAGTAATAGTGTGCTGAGACACTTTTGTATTTTTATGTTTTATTTTGTAAGCAAGTAGTTTAAGTGAGGTGAAACTCGGGAGTACCCAAGATAAATCAGACTCCTGAAAAAGAGTACAGTAGTCTGGAAAGGATGAGAGCCATTGTATTACAGTATGTCACCATGTATGCAAAGACTTGGGTAATGATCTATTTGAACTAAGTAGAAACTAGAAGGGATCCGGAGAAGTCCTCAAGTCCAGCTCTTTACATTCAGGCAGGACTAATTAAACCTAGACCATCCCTGAAAGTTTCTTAAAAACCGTCAATGATGGGGATTCCACAACTTCCCCAGAAGCCTATTCCAGAGCTTAACTACACTTATGGTTCGCAATTTCCTAATAGCTAACCAAAAATTCCCTTGCTGCAGATTAAGCCCATTACTTCTTGGCCTACAGACACTCTCAGAAGTGAATGCCAGATACTACATTAAATACATGGAATTTTCGCTCTTCCCCCATGCCTTCCCACAGTGAAGATAGTTAACATTAGGAATTCTGTCCTAGGAGGTAGAAAGATCCATCATTTTAGGAATCTTGAAAAACGAAACAGTAATTAGGTCAACAGCAATAACCAAGTATGACTGGAGTTAGAAGTTATGATTCTTGCTCATGTGCACAGAAATAAATTGATTCCCAAATCCAGGACTGTGAAGGTATTTTCCCCTCCTTCCAAGCAGACTGGCACTGAATTTTGGGGCTGTCTCACTTTCACTGAAGCACGGGCCAAATATTCTGTGGCACACACTATCATCGTTTCTCTGGTGACCCATCACTTTCCGAAGAATTTCAAGTTTAACAAAAAGATAGCTCCATCCACAGTCCCAAACTAAGTGAAATTTGTTTTTCCTAATAATACAACCCCTACTCTAAAGCACTGAACAGGAAACATATGTTAGGACATTGCATGATATACATCTCTCAGTCTCCTGTGACTATAAACAGGCAAGCAGTGGTGATGGCCAGACCCTTCCATCCTTCATTTTGGTGTATTTAATGTAATACAAGGAGAAGTATGTATCCTCCAATTAAGGAAGTGCTGACATACTACGATGGGAGTCTGGGGCAGTTTTTTTGCCATGAGGCCACTGAATGTTTTTTGCCATATGAGGCTTTGATGTTTGGGATGGAGAGACAGAGAAAAAAGTGCAAAATAGAGAAGGATCCTCAATATTCAGATATTATGAGATAGGCCATAAAGTATCAACGTATACAGAAAAAAAATATGTACTGGCCCATGGGTGTAAGGAGAAAGACAGAAAGTTCTATCCTACCATGAATTAGAAGCTCTGAATCCTTGTTTAGTTCATACAACCGAAAGGCTTCCTCTAACTCCAGCTGAGAAGAAACTGTGCATGGGTCTCCTAAAAAAAGAATCAATTCAATTTGAGAATACAGCATTGTGACGGAGTCCTCCCAAGACTAGCGACACTTAATTTTAAATCACAGTAATACTATGAATATTTATGCTAGTATCTAGAAATATTAATATTGAGGCTGCTAATATTAATCAACAGTCATCCTGAAAGAATCATATTCCAGAGACACCATCTGAACTCCCTCCAGGATAAAGACGACGACAAGACCTTTTTACTCAGTAACTATTTTGATTTACAAGTCTTTACACATATGACCTGTTATCACACCAATTTAGACTGGGTAGGACTAAATGTGAGCTACAGATCTAAGGGCGTGTCTACACTATGCATTAGTGCGTACCAGCTGGGATGAAAACTTCAGTGTGCACCAGTGTGTCATGCACTAAGTGTACATGTGGGCCCTGCTGTTGTGCACTAAAAAGTTCCCTAGTGTGCACTGATGTAGTCATGTTTCAAACAGCACTGGCACTGTGTAGACAAACTTCTTTCTAAACATCATGCTGTTCTTGCACATACATCTAGTATCTATGATGCTAGAAAAGATTATTGTAGTTGTAGCACAGCATTACTTTCAAGGGAGCTATGAATCGCATGGGAAGGCTGTCTGCTATCTCTAAATCTTTCTTCAACAAATTAGTTCAATCTGGAAAAAAAGAAGATTCTCCTACAGCAGGTATGTGCACTTCCAACTTCCATCAGAATCAGGACTGCCTCAGCCTCAAAAGGGATGCCCAGTAAGAGGCAGGCACACTAAAGCTCTCAAATATTGAGTGGTTTTGGGGTTCATGAGCCTGAGTAGGTACTACTTCACCACATGAGATTATTAAGATTTCGCTCAAGATTTCACACACATTCTAATATTTCATAAATGCACAATGTTAAAACTGGGTTCACTTTGCCTTTATATTTTCTCCATCCTTCCTACCAGACACAAAACCTTAAAGTGAAGAGGAAAAAAAAGGCAGCTAATACTCTAGTACTTTCCTCAAATTAACCTGGATAAAGATATAAAACGAATGATAGTCTTAAACTCAAAATCTGAAGGATGATAAATATGTAGTTGTTCTCCTCTCCCCCCTACCCCTTGGCCCACAAGGGACTATTCGCCCTAACTTTTGCAGCATGAATCACAGCTGAATGGGGATGTCATAACAGACCTGACCATTTTTTACCTTACATTTACCTACAGAAAATGTGGATTTGACTATATTTTAATTTTCGTTCTCATGATCATGTGATTTTATCACTGATATCGCATGTAACGTTCCAACCCTTCGCAATTTTTGTTGTTAGATGATCACCTACTAAAATGTTTTGGCACCAGGTATAAACTTCCTCTTTCCTGCCAGCTATGATTTGTCAAGACTAAAATAATTTATATTCTCTTTAAAGCCAGATTGTCACGTCTCACTACATCCAATGTGAGAAATTAGTTCCTTTGTGGGACATGCATAAATGCATGTGCTCCAGAGGCTTAAAAAAAGGAACTATTTTTATTCAATTGTGCTGCAATATCAAACCAAACCAGTTTTTCTACCACCAAACAGGAACAGAGAACTGTGGCACAGGTTTCAAAAATACAAGAAGAGAATGGGCAGATGCTATTAAATATCTCTAAGGAGATTTAATGCCTATAATGCTTCTGATAGATGGTAAATGTTTCATTCTCAAAACCTGTACTAATAGCTTTTTCTAGGTGTGCCAGGAAAATACGTGCTGTTCTCCCCACCACATTCACACACAATCTTTCCTTTAAACTTTAAGATGAACAATAAAAATGTTTATTCACAAAAGAGCATAGCGACTTACTGCACCACAACATAAATAGGTCACCCATCCACTTGTATACACCCAAGGTCTAGAGTGAGAGGCTAACAGAGCATTAACAGTGAGTAAATTTTTCTGAAAAATTATGCTAGCTCTGACATGACCTACACATTTCAGCTGTGCGCTCCCAACATTAAGAATCATGGCAGGTTATTCAATTAAGTGCTATTAGATAAATAGAGGAAATCTCGTAAGAGCACATGAACAAAGCCATA
The DNA here is from genome assembly GCF_015237465.2 of Chelonia mydas. Lineage (NCBI taxonomy): Eukaryota > Metazoa > Chordata > Testudines > Cheloniidae > Chelonia > Chelonia mydas. The sequence goes on from NC_057855.1 coordinate 16,445,317, forward strand.
AAGGGAGGAAAAAAAGGAGATGGATTTTACAGGGAATAAGCAGCAAGTATCCTTTCAGGAGTAACATCAACATTTGCTGTTTTGCATGCATTCAAAGAAAGTTGGAAGTAATGAATTGTATAATAGTATGCATGTGTGAAAAACACAGAAGTTACAATACATCAAGCTTTTTATTTTACAAGCGCTAAAAAAATTAGACCTAGTAACAAACAAAGGAAAAATCACATAAGAGAGTGTGACTCAAAACTGTTTACTCAGGCAGTTTTAAGCCATAGTTTCACTGCTTGCTTATTAAACGCCATATTTCCTGTATTATATTCCCAAGAAGCACGAATAATTTAGTCTAGTGAGCTGTAGCCCACGAAAGCTTATGCTCAAATAAATTAGTTAGTCTCTAAGGTGTCACAAGTCCTTTTCTTTTTTCTAAAATAATTGAAACTAAAAGCATGTGCATTATAAGCTGTCAGTTTACATACTAGTAGTATAAACAAGCTGTATTGAGGATATTTTAAAAAAAGCTTTGGGAAAGGAATTTTTGTGCAATAAACTAAATTACAAGTTTCTAGGAAAACTAACCTGACTAAGGGTTTTCTTTGGCAGGCAGGCAGGCAAACAATGTATACTGAAGAGCTATACTTAGTACATATGGGTGGGATTTTCAAACGCAATCAGCATGGGATGAACTTTGCTCCCAGTGAAGTCAGTGGTCAGGCCAATGCTGAATGCTTTTGAAAAAATCCCACCATATGAAACTAAAAGATTTCAACATAACCACAGCACTATTAATAAGCCCAATTTTTCACCCTTCTCTAACTTAGGATAGGGCAAAAGACCGCTGGCAGAAAATACCGATATTACAATTCAGATTGAGTACAAAAATTAAGTTCCAAGAAAATTCCTTATATGCAGAAGTTAAACTATTCCCTTTGCACATTTCAAAAAAAAAAGAAAAATTACGGTTTTATAGGCCCTCTCTTCAAAACGGAAATATCATCTATTTAGTTTGTACATACAGCTGTAGATATTTGTGCACAGAGTCAGTTTCTCTTTAAAAAGAAAACAGAAAATTATTTGTAGTCATAGTCACTAGTGTCCATCCCCAGCATGCACTCGTAACAAACTTTCCACATCAGTATAATGGTAAAGGTATACTACTCCTCTACAAGTCGGCTCCTCGGAAAGATGTATGTGCTGAACTGTTACTACTGTTCCTTCCTTCTACAGCACCACTCTTCTCCCCTGAAGAAATAAGGTTTTGAATCAAGGGGTCTGACTGACAGCTCACAGAAAACAATGGGGGGGGTCACTTCAATAGGATTTGATATGTTGCATTAAGATAGTGTGAATAAGATGCTTAAGTGCATTTCCATAGTTTAAGACTAGGGTTGGAGGAAGGAAGGGTGGGTAGGTTCTGCAACATTTGACTCTAGTGGTAGCTATGAATAAGGTTACTATGTTTTTTGTTTTGAACTAATTATTTAGTATAGAATCCAGATACCACCATTATGGATGTTTTATAAATAAATACTTTCAGTAAGAAAATAAGTTTACAGAGAAAAGGGAGGACTGGTTGTCGTCTGAACTCAGTTACACCTTCTCAATTTATGTAGGAGAAGGATGGAAATCTAAATTACCACAAGACAAAACTATATGATGTCACTTTACCTTCTTCATCAATCCATTTCATAGTGAAGAGTTGTTCATTGTCAAAGAAGCACAGGTCTCGAACCTTATTACACAGTCCTTCAAATGAGATGGAAGGTTCAAAATAGGTTATCATGATGTCCCTGAATGAGAAATAAATTTAACAAAATTATTCAAACTCAGAAACTACAATGTTGTATGCAGGACTACAGAGTTATTCATTTCCTGAACTCTACTGCTTGGTTTGCCAATGCCAAAAAAAGTCTTCCAAAAAAAGTTCATCATCCTAAAGTACTTCCTTGTACTCTTATCTGTTTTAATCCATGTGTAACATGAATACACCAGTGCTAGGGAAATAATTTGGCCTTTGTAAGCCATTAAAACAGAATTAATAAGCACTCCAGTTTATTTTCTGCAATTTAGAACCTGGGCTTCAAATGATTTTATTACCTGTTTGAAAACTGGAAGAGTAATCATCTACTTTTGAAAGATTAAGATGTATGGCCCTATGCTACATCATTCCAACATGCATGCTACATCATGAAAACACCAATCACTTATCAACAGGACAGATTTTAGCTATATATGCAAGTAACCAGTACCAAGAGAAGCTCTGGGAAGAGGGAAATGCTACAATTTATAGCTAGAAAGAAAAAAAATTCTGTTAAGGTTAGTTAAGCAGTACATAAGAAGCTTTTTTGTTTCATGAATGTATATTATAGTGAAATAAAATCAAATAATTCTTTCTGCAACAAATGTGCAACAAGCTATGAAATCTTCATATAGTCTGTATATGTACATAGCAATTGACAAGACAGAAGAAATCATTGCCCCCTTTTTGAGCTAATACTGACAGATGAAACAAAACATTAACAGTTCCAGTAATAACTGGGCAGGAGGCCAGCAAAGGAAGGATTCATGAAGTAAGTGGGTTCTAAGAAGGTATCTGAAATGGATAATCTATCAAATAGGTGGGAAACCAGCTCCAACTATTGGAAGCAGCGGGGGGGGGGGAGAGGGGGGGGAAGAGAGCATGAAGCAGTGAAGCAAAGAACAGGAACACAGATGGAGGAACAAAAAAAAAAAAAAAAAAGTGTGTTTCGGGAGAAAGGGGAGTAGCAGGAAAAAGAAGAAAGAAAAAAATTACATGAGCCATTGACAGTGAAGAACAGGGGTAGGAAACAATGGTGGTACCATAACAAAGCTCTACATGCAATCCCAGAGAAGCCAAGTATTTTTATTAAAATGACAAGCAGCTAATAGCACCGCCACAATTTATGTTTGTGGTTGATGGTTTCTATATATTAATGATCTAACATGACCTTTTTAAGCCATCACCTTCTGCCACCCTTTTTCTGCCTTGTTTAGACCTTAAACTCTTCACGATGGGAACAATCTATGGTACTTAGCACAACGTGGCCCTAGTCTGAGGGCTTGTCTCCCCAGAAAAGTTATACTGTTACAAAGTAGGGTGTGTATTTACCAATGAACTTATGCCGGTATAATTGCTTGAGTGGACACACTTACTCTGGTATAAAACAGTGTGCCCTTTTTTGGTTTAAAGTTATGTCCTTTCAGAAGCAGTTTAAAGTACTCTAGAATAAGACTGGCTTTTTTCAGTTCAGATCTATACTGATATAACCAGGACTTAAATTCAGCCAGAGCTGTTCGAAGCGCAGCTCCAGTAAATATTTTCAAACCTTAACTCCAGCCTGATGCTGTGTGGTGTAAACCAGCGCTTCTCAATCTGCGGCCCTCTTGGGGTCCATGAGCCAGTTTCAGGGGGCCATGGGGCAGAAGCCCAGAGCCCCGCTGCCCCATAGTTGAAGCCCGGAGCTCCACCACAGGGCAGGAGCCCTTAGCCCCCCTCTCCTCCAGCCCAGCAGCTGAAACCCGGAGGCCACCCTGACACCAGTGGGCCCTGGAGTTTTTAATAGCATGTTGGAGTGTGGGACAGAGAGTCTCAAAAAGAAAAAGATTGAGAACCCCTGGTATAAGCAATACAAAATGCATCTTTAATAAAAATTATGCAACAATTTATTTTCATGGTAATTATGACAAATTAACAGTTATATACTGTACATGGAGAGCAGGAGGAGCCCTTCATAGGCTGGCAGACCACAGATATGGGTGGCTGACAGAATGTAAACTACCACACCTTTCTGATGTAATCAATGAGGGCAAAAGTCAGTGGGTAATCGCATCTGACTTGCATGTGTGGTTAATATCTGTGTACAGTACTCAATTTTCCAACATGAATCAAAAAAAATAAACGCACTATATTTTTCTACAAGAAAGAGGAAACTGTCTGATTAGGAGGAGAGTGGGGAAGTTGTTCATCAAGATGAAGAAACAGCACAGAGTATCCCTGAAGAGCAAGAACAACACTATGACGCACAGGAATGGGGCAGGAGTGACCTATCGCTGTGTTGGTTAGACAGCCAAGAGAAAGAATTGGGGAGGGGAGGATAAACCCATGACGAAATGTTAGAAAAAAGATTAACTGGGTTGCAGCATCTAAACAAAAGTACAGTTTTCAGAGCTATGAGCAGAAATCATGGCTTGAAGATTGGGCTAATTCTTATATTTCAAGCTATGGGGACAGAAAATTAAAACAAATGAAGCCTCTGTGCTCATATCTTTTTCCTCAAAGTCTCAGTCACAAAGTCAAAGAAAGTATTCACAGTGAGGCAGAGAAAGATAAATTGATAGCATGCCAAGTGCAAGGGCAGTCGCAACATACTGAACCAACTTGCAAAGTATTCCATACTGCGTACAAACTGGTAAAACAAAATTGTCCCTCCTATAATTCTGAAACAAATTGACCTGCAGAAGTTAAACAGACTAAATATGGGGCAAATTCTCCATTCAAATGTCACCTGCATTAGCATACAGCAGCACGTTGTGGAGGAAATGAAGAAAAAATATTTTAAAATATAGTATCTTGTAAGTTCAAAAATCGCAGTAATGATTGATGAGTCAACTACTTTGAGCCAAGCTTACACTGTTAGCATCTACATATGATTTGCAACAGAGGAGATGGAGCAGCCTATGAATGTGTTTTGTTGACCTAATTGAGCTTCTAGCCACTGATGCCTCAACCATTGCCAGAATCTTACTCCAAAAATTGGATGCAGTGGGATTCACAGAGGCTTACCTAAAGGAGCACTTGATGGCTCTTGCTTGTGATGGAGCTGCAGTTATGCTAGGTCAGAAAAGTGGAGTGGCTACTCTGATACAGCTGCATTTTCCTGAATTGTCTTGCACTGCTCTGCCCTGCCCTGAACACTCTGTTCACATCGCCGTGCCGGATATTCATGGAGTCAACCACTTTAAAGTGTTTATGGACAAACTGTACTCTCTACTATGCCCCCCCTAAAAGTGCAAAGGAACTTCAAGAATGTGCGGCAACTTTGCATGTAGAAATCTTGAAAATTGGGCCCGTTCTGGGAACATGGTGGGTTGCATCAAGTAGCCGTGCAGTGAAAGCGATCTGGAAGAATTACAGTCTCTTTTTTCACTTAGAGCAGCAGAAGCACAAAGTAAAGGAAAAAAAAGACACGCTCAGCAGACTCCAGAAATACTTGACATCTACATAATTTGTACTCAACCTGGGCATATTTTCTGACGCTCTACAAGAGTTTGTGGAACTGTCACTTGAGCTACAGTCCATGGAAATCAACATCCAGACTGCACAAGACAAAACTCTGAGGTAGATTTGTGTTTTTGAGCAGAGACTGCAAGCACCAGGGGAGCAAGAGAGGCTTGCCTGAGAAGCTGAAGCTGTGATGGAATTTCAAGACATCACATCAACCAACCAATCCCAATTCTACAGAAGTTTGCAGCATAGGCTCATAGACAAAACGGATGAGCAATTTGCTGCTGATGTTAAATTTCTATAGCCTAGGAACTAGCCGCAGCATGCCAACATACTCCGTGGAGAATGTGAAGTCCACGCTCCCTGCTATAGATTGCAACTGGATAAGAAAGTGGTAGCATGTGGGTTCAGAGAGTAAAAGTACAGTCACCAGAAGGCAATGCCAGGTCCTGTAAAATCTCTTGTAAAGTGCATCAATATCTACTGATAACATCAAGTGAATGGGGTTTCTCGCACATGAATATAATCATGACTCCTTTGCGATCATCTCTGAAAGCGCAGACCATATCAACACTACTTTTCATTAGCTTGGTAGGACTGTCTCTCACAATGTTCAATGCTGAGCCATATGCGAGATCCTAGGTCAGGAAAGGAAGACACCCTGCAACTGATCTCAGGAGTACAGTCAGAGAAGAAAATAAAGTATGAAAACAACTTGATACAGCTGTGGAGTCTCCTCAAGCAGCTTTTTGTCTATCTGGTAGGCGGAAAGGGAGCTCTGGGAAATACTCTGAGAATTTAAGCCGTGGGTATAACCATAATAGTTTATACTAGTATAACCGGAAATACCTCATACAGACATCTCTTATATAGACAAGCCCTTAGCTGGAGCCTGTAAACCCTTCTATAAAGCAAAGAGTCAAAGCAAACACCCCGTGGAGATGAATGGGACACTCAGTGGTATTGCCTGTATTTACCTTCAGACTTTGTAACACAGCGCTGTTCTGTCATAAAGGAGAGGCAGCTTCTGCCATAATTAAGACTGAGAGTCAACTATGTTTCAGAAGACAACTATTCTAAGCCTCTGAAATCCATATGCCAGTTTGGATTGTCCTGACATTTGCAGTGGCTTATGGCAGAGTAGGGTAAGTCCCCTTCCCTCTGCTGTTACCCAACAAGAGGATTATTGGTCCAAATTTAAACAAGGTATTCCTAAAACAAACACCCACACCCCCACTGTGCAGGAGTGAAATCTTCCAACCTGCTCTAACTAATCCTGCCACCATTAATGACAGTTACACCAAAAAGTGAATGTAGGCTCCGGGCTGGGGCAGAGTGTTGGGGTGTGGCAGGGGCTGCAGGCTCTGGGATGGAGTTTGGGTGCAGGAGGGGGCTCTGAGTTGGGACAGAGTGTTGGGGTGCAGGGTGCTGGTTCTGGGACAGGGGTCACGGCTACAGCTTGGGGTGCAGGAGGGGGTATGGGGTGCAGGCTCTGGGAGGGGGCTATGGGCTGGGGTGAGACCTCCTGCCAGGCAGCACTTACCTCTGGCGGCTCTCAGTTGGTGGCGCAGTGTGGCTGCCACTAAGGCAGCCTCTCTGCCTACCCTGGCCCCATGCCGCGCCCAGAAGGGGCCATGCACCCCTGCTGCCCCTGGGGAGGGGATGTGGGGGCACATGGCTCTGTGCACTGCCCCTCTCTGCAAGCACCGCCCCCGGAGCTCCCATTGGCCAGGAACGGGGAACTGTGGCCAATGGGAGCTGCAGGGGCTGTGCTTGCAGGCAGGAGCAGCATGCAGAGGGAGACCCCTGCCACCCTGCCCCCGAGGCCATGCTGGCTGCTTCCAGAAGCGGTGTGGGGCCAGGGCAGGCAGGGAGCAAGCCTGCCTTAGTGGCAGCCCAGCTACACTGCTGGAGATCGCGATCGACTGGGTGGTGACCACTGGTCTAGGTTTCTGGTCCTGCCACGACTTGATGACTTCTCAAGGTCCCTTTCGAGGCCTACATTTCTATTATTTGCTAACTCTTAATGGTGGTGTAAACACCTCCACTATAAAAACTATTTTTCAGATTTTATTATTTTAATTTCAGAGCCCAAATCAAGGCCTTATTTTACAAGGACCTGTACAAATACAGTCAGAGAGAGACCATGGCCTGAATACCTTGCATTTAAAACAAATATTCAAAAGCTCTCTTTGTAAACATTTAAGATGAATAGGATCCTTCTTCAGTAAATAAAAGAGGCCTGCTCCACCCCTGGAAGAAAAAACTTAAAGCAACATTTCACATGAGTAGCCTCTCCAACAGAGTTAGTAAATCATGAGCTACACCAAAATTGTGTTTATCACTATTGTCTTTCCTGGAATTCAGTGCAGTCAAGACTCAAAACAGACTGATTTGTTATTGTATCTAAAAAGGGATGCTGTACACCTTGTTGCTGCCCTCCCACTTTTCAATCGAGATCAAATGGCTTTTCTTCATTATCCTTAACGGTCATTTTATATACAGCCTTTGATTACCTTTAACGGATTTAAAATTTTTTTTTATCTAATGGATACATTTATTCCATTGTTTATTATACCACTGGTCTCCCACGGAAGCCTAAGATTAACTACTATGCACAGTGGGGATAGAGACTAAATTCTTTAGAATCTTACATCTAGATGCTTTGGAAAAAAACTCCTCCATGCATTTATCATGCTCCCACATCAAACATTCATGCTTTTGAGGAGGTCTAATTACATCATTCAGAAAGTCACAATATAAGACTCCCAGAATCAGTCTGCTATTTAAATATTCTCATCCAGTACTAAGTCGGAACTCTTTAGAGCATGATTTAAAGTGACCCTTCTCATAATGGATGCTTCAAGGTCTGGAGATCACGTACTCCTGCACAGTGAGATTTAATTGCTCACCATGCCTGAAGACCCAGTCATCCTCCTACCTAGATTAATTTTTACAGTGAAGTATTTACAGCACCAACAGATAATTTATGAAAAAAAGAGTAAAAGGTTTACTCCTCTTAAGATATTCCTCCACAGAAGACCGTAAGAAGTTTGGTCAAGACAGAGGAGAAAAACTTCTGCTCTACTAACTTCATATTAACTCATGTGCTATAATTTGCCCAATACCACTATAATCCAGAAAAGAATTCTAAAATGAAGATACACAACAAATCAAATTCAAGTGTCTGCTGAGTTATGTTTTGGCTCCTTGGTTATATATTAAACAGTTATTTCCCTTTCCTACTCAACGCTGCTATATTAATGTAAAAAAGAAAAGGCAAGTTAACATCCCACGAAGCTCATGATACAGATATTTTCTTGCTTGTTCTTGGGACAAGACTATTTATGCTCTGTGGTCCTTCGTTATCCCCAGTATATTTAATGATGAATTAGTCTTGATACTAGAACAAGAATTCCGTTTATTTTACTATGCATTCACTTAGGATATCTTCATGATCTATTATAAACAGACTACTAATTTTCCTGGGAATTTAACTTTTCATCACTGGCATAAGTTATACTGTTGAGGGGGCCGAAGCATCTTTATCCTGTCATCTACCTGTCCTCTAAGCCTGGTCTAAATTAGAGCTTATGCTGTTGAAAAATAGGTAAAGAATTTTCTGACACTCCATCTACGCCAATCATTAAAGGTAAGCACTACTCAGCACTTCCTGCAGTCTCATCTTAACCTGGATGGATAATGGTTCCTCCTCAGGACTTGCCTTTAACAATGATAGATCTACAGGATTCATCATTGCATACAACAGCATAATTATTGCATGACCTATTTCTAGCTGTTCTAAACCATGCCACTAATAATTTATTCCTCTACTTCTACAGTATTGAGATCATATAGCTTTATTATTGTACAGCACGGATAACTGGTATCACACAATCGGTTAAGTACACTAAAGTATGGGCCCATCACAACGAACTTCCAATCACAAAGTGGTGAAAATGTACACGAGAGCTCACATGCTTATACCAATGGGTGCTGGCTCTTTTAATTTGTTGTTGCTGAACTCTTTATTAATGTCACTGTGCAAGTACCATGTAAAAAATTTTTTTACTAGTAAGTAAATAAGAATATGGGTAAGGTGCCTAACATAGCCAAATAGTCCTATTAGCAACAGTTATATCTCTTGCCAACTCCCACTCTTAGGAATTTATTTTATGCTCTAACTGCAATGACCACTCTAGCAAGTAAGTGTTTGAGTAAAAGATCTGTTTTATCTTGAGTTACTGTCACTGCTGAAGAAAGCTATGCTGCACACAGGGGTTCAGAGTTTCAGCTCCGAAGCCTGTAGAGGCCTGGAATAGGAGTAGGGAATATCTTGCACACTAACAGTTTCTCAATGGTGCAAGGTGAAAAGTCTGCAAGCGTGCAGGTTTGCTGAAAGTATTTTGACTGCAGGGAAGCAGAAATCAAAATAGGGGATCCCATGATGAAAAAAACCCTGTCAAAATGTAAGACCTTAATACAAATCATGACTAAGGCATTCCAGTCAGATAGCTTGTTTATAACCAACTTCCTGTGTGAGTCATTTTAGTTCCATATTTAGTAATGAACTACTGACTGCATTAACACCACTCAGGTAGAGTAAATAAACGAGACATTAACAATTATTTTTGAGTGATGCCAATTCAAATAATCACACCGATTGGCATAATTGAGACAGACCTTGCTCAAGAGAAGCCCAGAAACAGACTTCTTTACACATTAGGTCAGGAATGAAATTGAGTGACAACGATCAAACGCAGAAAAGGTTTATGGTGCTCAGTCTACACATGGCTTTTTAACTTTCCTCTAAAATTATGAAACTGCAGACATGCCTTAAATATTCACTATTATTGAATGGCAAGCACTACAAACTTAGTAAAATTGCTGCTATACCTTCATCCAACTTTCTGTCAAGAAATGTGATGGTCTCTACATGTGTACCTCTATCTGAAATGAACTTTCACCGATGTTTTAGCTATTTGGATTGTGATTTCTTCAGGGCACATGCTGTCTCTTCCTAGGTATCTGTTCACTGTTTAGCACAATAGGTCCCAACAGAGATTGTGACCCTACGCACTACCTTAGTACATAAATTCAAATCTTTCTAAAAATACTGTAAGTAAATCAAGCAGAATGTGCTCATTCTGAACAGTTGTCAGCTGCTGAAAAATGGATTAGACTATCTGGGAGGGAAGAGGGAAAAGTTATCCCAGGTAAATTCATATTTGTGAGTAATGCCACTGTAATGAGCACAGCTGATGATCTGGAGCCAGAATGGGTTCATCTCTTCACTTCTCCCCTGAGTGCCTCTTCCCACAAGCAGTTTCATGAAACCTGACACCACCCACCACCCCCAAGATGTTCCCTGGAGCACAATCCCTGTTAGTTCCAACTGTGTTCAAAAGAGTGCTTAAGAACCATTTCTGAAAAATACTGCAACTGGCAAGTTTTGGAGCAACTGGCAGCGCTTCCTGAAGCACAGTTTAACACTGTCTATAGATGTATTGCATAAGCTAAGGAACAGAAATTTAGCATCAAAAACCACCCCGAACATTGTTAAAAGCAACAGCATAGGCAGAATTCACACTCCCCTCCCTCCCACCCAGCCAAGAACAACATTCCAAAAAATGGGGCATTCCCATTATTTCACCATTAGGGAGAATACATGAGTATTTTCAAATCACTGACTTATAAAGTCCGCCAGCCCAAAAGTTCACATTATCTAGTCAGCATGATAGTTCTCTCCTAACTTACACGAGGGTGCCCCACCCCCAGCAAAGCCCCATCTCCCTTAGATCCCGTTCAGCTTCAGCAAATACTGCTTCCTGCTTCCTCTGATTTCCCATTCTAATGCAACTCTGGAATCCCCCCATAATCACTGCAGGCACTGGCTGAAACCCCAGATTTCCCCTAGCGCCAAGCTGCTGCAGAGACTGCCGGTACCCCCGCCCCTCCTGTAGGCTCACCCTCTCCCCTGAGGCCTTGCTCCATTACCTGCCCATTCAGTGCCGGTAGCCGCCACCCCACGGCCCTACAAATATCACCTACCACTGCTGTCCCTCAGCTCTATCCCTCAGGGGGAGAGGGATAGCTCAGTGGTTTGAGCATTGGCCTGCTAAACCCAGGGTTGTGAGTTCAATCCTTGAGGGGGCCGTTTAGGGATCTGGGGCAAAAATTGGGGATCAGTCCTGCTTTGAGCAGGGGTTGGACTAGATGACCTCCTGAGGTCCCTTCCAACCTTGATATTCTATGATTCTATGATTCTCTCCCCCCCTCACAGGCCGCTGCCCCGCTCCCGCCCCCATCCACTCCGGTACCTACGCTTCCCCGCAACCGCCCCGCACCGCCCCGGCACCACCCTCCCCCCAATGAACCCCCTGGCCCCTAGACTCCACTCCCACCCCGTGCTCCCCACCCCGCACTCGAGTACCCCCCCCCCCCCCGCCACCCAGCTCCCGTCCGCCAGGCACCCCGCCCAGGCCGTCTCACTCACCCTTTGTAGTAGGCTTTCACCCGGACCTGGTGGGCGCTCTCCCCGCCGAGGCTACTCCCGCCCAGCGTCGGGTGGGACATGATGGTGGTGGTGCTGCTGCTGCCGCCGCTACTGTCCCGCTGAGTCGGCATCTCCCCGGCCCCGCGAGGCGACCAGAGGAGCAGGAAGGGAGGAAACGAGCGACTTCGAGAGCGGCCCCTGTAGTGGCACAAGCGCCGCAGCGCCCAGGCTTCAGGAAGCTCTTCAGCCCCGCCTCCGGCCAGCCGCTACGAGCGCCTCAGAGTCAGCCCCGCCCGTGACGGGCAGAGCCCAGGGCCCATGCCGGGAGGCAGGGACAAACCACTTCTTGGAGGGAAGCAAGATGAGGACAAACCAGTCCGGTGAGGGGAAGAGGCGGGATCAGCCTACACTCCACAGCAATGGGGGAGGGGGGCGACACACCACTACTTCCGGCGAGAGCAGCAAGGGGACCACCCACCCAATCTCCCTATCAATTGCCTCCTTGGTCTCCTCCAGTGCGCACCTGTTGAGGAGATTGGTCTACGCTCTGAGGAAGGAACGGGGGGAAACAAACACCAATCTCCTTAAACGGGCACCAGAGCGATTTATCCGGAGACAAACTGTGCAGAAAAAGATAGGAACTGCCACCACCTTCTCTCGTATCCTGTAAAGTGAAGGTGTGCAACAGCAGTGATCTGTTATCCGCAGTTGGTACAGTCCATAGCTTTCTGGGGAGGGGGCTATTACACCGGGAATGGGCAAAGCCATACGGAATGCTGGGGCTTGTAGTCACTAAGGTTCAGAATCAGGGGGCATGCGCTGCTGCTGTTCTCTACCCTTGCCATAGTTGAGTAGTATGTGTGGGTGAAGGCATAGAGGGTGTTGGAATTTTATAGGGAAGGATCTGCCTAGGGTGAAATAGAAGTGTCTGGCAGAGGTTTCTTCACTTCGAGGAGTTAAGGATGGGGAGCTTGCTACCTTTGGTGGGTTGTACCAGCACAACTGCTACTTCCGCCTCCTCCCTCACGTGGTGTGTGAAATCAAGGAGAGCACTTTTTTTTTTTTTGACAGGTTTCAGAGTAACAGCCGTGTTAGTCTGTATTCGCAAAGAAAAGGAGTACTTGTGGCACCTTAGAGACTAACCAATTTATTTGAGCATGAGCTTTCGTGAACTACAGAATGCATCCGATGAAGTGAGCTGTAGCTCACGAAAGCTCATGCTCAAATAAATTGGTTAGTCTCTAAGGTGCCACAAGTACTCCTTTTCTTTTTTTTTTTTGAAGTTGTCCACGTGCTTGAATGCTTTGCTGGATTTGAGCCTAATCCAATTCCTGTTTTAATGCAGTGTCATTGTAGCTTTGTTGGTCCCAGAATATTACAGAGACGAGGTGAGTGAGGTAACATTTTCCATTGGACCAACTTCTGTTGGTGAGAGAGTCAAGCTCTGTGTAAGTTTGAAAGCTCACTCTCTCTCACTAACAAATTGGTCCAATAAAAGATGTTACATAGAGAAATACATGGGGGGTGAGGTATTTTAATGGTAATATATCAGTTGTTTTGGGAGCAGAAGTGACAACTAGAGCAGCATTTGCTAAAACTCACTGCAAAAATCCTTTTTTAGCACACTGATGTGATTTACCACTGTTTTGAGGTTATGATTAATTAACAGGTTTGAATTCAACAAATGATTGAAACCTGCATGCACTACACTGTTCACTACAGCATTCAGGTGCAACAGGATAAAGTGTCATCAATAATTTGCTAGGACAATCTACTCCATTTTTCAAGGGAGACAAGTAATTTGGTGAGGAGCATTCTGCAGTAATGTAGAATACTCAGGAAGCCTGGGTGATCTATTCTCATTTTTTCCCCTATATCCACTAATATGGGTGTAATTTTAAACCTGTTTCTGTAGGCAGCAAAACAGATCATCAGTAATTTACCAGAAGGAAACATAGAGCTATGGTAGTTCTTTGTCTAAATTATTTCTTTTAAGCAATCATACAGTTAGAAGGTTTCAGAGTAACAGCCGTGTTAGTCTGTATTCGCAAAACGAAAAGGAGTACTTGTGGCACCTTAGAGACTAATAACAAATAAATTGGTTAGTCTCTAAGGTGCCACAAGTACTCCTTTTCTTTATACAATTAGAAGTTTCTAGATCTGTTTTTTTTTTCCTGACAATCGGCTACAGACCTTGTTCCTGCTGTCACTGCTTTTAGGTCGGTGGAGTGAAATATTATAGGATAATACAACAGTTTGTGACAAGCTGGTCAGTGCACTTGTTAATCACCTCCAGAAAAAAAAAAGGGGGGGGGAATCCACACATTCAGATCTGGACCTAACGTAATTTTGAACTTCCATTCACCAGCATTAAACAAAGGAATAAGGCGTGGTCTACACTTAAAAATTAGGTCAACATTGCTACGTTGGTCAAGGGTGTGAACAATCCATGACTGATGTAGCTATGCTGACCTAACTGCGAGTGTAGACACAGTTATGTCTTCCTCTGTCAATGTAGCTACTATTGTTCGGAGAGGTCGTGTCCTACACCAACGGGAAAAATCTGTTCCCTCGGTATAGGCTGCATCTACATTATGGGGTAATACCAGCACAGCTACAGCAACATAGCTATGCTGGCATAGTCTCTGTAGTATAGCCATACCCTAAGACTTGCATTTACTAGAGATCAAATAATATAGGGTAACAATACCTGTAATTTAGTCAAACACGTGCTTCATCTACTGCTTCTTCCAGCTCCCAATATGTTATTTTCTAGTTCATTCTCTATTGTTAATTTACTACCTTACCTGTGAGGGGAATCAAGTGACTGCAGCCAATCAGCTTTGATAAGAAAACAGTTGTTTCCTGGGAAATTATTACAAATCTAGTTGCTAACTACCTGGAACAAGATTTTAACCCTTGGCTTGCCAGGCATCAGACAAAATGTATCAGCCTGCGATGCTTCTGTAATGCAAAATCTTAAATTATCCCACTCTGTTACTGTATCGCTGACAGACCAACCAACCTGATGACCCATATTGTATGATCCATAACAATTTAACAGAAGGCATTACAATTGTAATCAAGTCAATCTACTTGTATGTAAATTTCAAGGAGATGTACTAGACCAAGGGTTCTCAAAATACATTTTTTGGTGGCCTCAGAGTACAGCCATCAACTCTTGCGAGTGGCTGTTCTGACAATTTTTCCTACAATACTTAACTTTAGGAAAAACAAATAAATATGCACATATACATGTCCAAATCATTGTAAATTTATTTTTGTAGAGGTTTTTTTGCAGACTCAATTATTAAAAATAATGTACAGTTGTCTCTATTCTTTACTAGACCTAAACAGAATAGAAACACAAATAAGGCGTTTTGCACATTCTTGTCTCTTTTGTTGTTGTTTCTTTTGCTTTTTGGTTGCTTTTTTAAAAAACTTGCTAGCTAGTAAGTCTGCTGCTGTGAAAAGTAATATTTGTTATCAATTTGTTATAAATTTGTATATCAATTTCCACAGCAGATTTACTAGCTAGCTGGGAGGCTGTGAAAAGTGATATTAACAAACATAAAATATCAATTTTCACAGCAGACTTACTCAGCCCAGGCAAGCCAGGGGACAAATTAAGCCCTGGATGGGAAGGTTATTAGGGAAACAGCGGGGCCAAGGGCAATGGATGGGGAGCAGGGGAGGCAGTGGGGGTCGGAGGCGGTGTGTGGGGGTGTGTGTGTGTGTGTGTGGTGGGGGGTGAGCCGAGGACTGGCACCCACAGCCAGGGTCCAGGGCTGGAGCCTAAACCCCCACGACCAGAGCCTGCTGCCCCCCACCCCAGGACTGAAGCCCAAGCCTCACTGCCCCTGGGAAGGTGGGGAACTCACACCAGCTGCCTGTTCCTGTGGCGTTTGTGGCTCCAGGCGGAGGGAAGTGCCAAACCCCTGTTGATGGCCCTGGGGGAAGGGCCACTGCTTTGCACCTGACCCCCACCCCCCAGTCACTGCCTAAGCGGCTGTGGCCACTAGAAAAGCCTCTGGTGGCTGCATTTGAGAAATGCTGTAGTAGACTAGCCATCATCAACTAATTCATTTGTAGTAAAAGAAATCAAAGGTAGATGCCAAATATATTTGTCTGTGTTTACCTATATCTTGTTATAAGTTTAACAATGTAACCAGATTAGCTTGTAGTAGCTTGTAGCCCCTGGTGCGCCAGATCAGTTTGTTTACCTGCCGCGTCCGCAGGTTCAGCCGATCGTGGCTCCCACTGAATGATGACTCAGCACATGTTCATTTTAAGAACACTTTCACTGTAGATTTCACAAATGCAAAGATGGTACCAATGTGAGATTTCTAACCAACCCAAGGTTTAAGAATCTGAAGTGCCTTCCAAAATCTGAGAGGGATAAAGTGCGGAGCATGCTTTCAGAAGTCTTAAAAGATCAACAATCTGATGCGGAAACTACAGAACCCGAACTACCAAAAAAGAAAATCAACCTTCTGCTGCTGGGATCTGACTCAGATGATGAAAATGAACATGTATTGGTTTGGATTGCTTTGGATTGTTATTGAGCACAACCCGTCATCTGCATGGATGCATGTCCACTGAAACGGTGGTTGAAGTATGAATGGACATATGAATCTTTAGCGCATCTAGCATGTAAATATCTTGCAACGTTGGCTACAACAATGCCATGCGAACACCTGTTGTCACTTTCAGGTGACATTGTAAACAAGAAGCAGGCAGCATTATCCCCTGAAAATTGTAACAAAACTTGTTTGTCTTAGTGATTGACTGAAGTAGGACTGAGTGGACTTGCAGGCTCTACAATTTTACATTGTTTTATTTTTGAATGCAGTTTTTTTGTACATAATTCTACATTTGTAAGTTCAACTTTCAAGCTAAAGAGATTGCACTACAGTACTTGTATTAGGTGAATTGAAAAATACTATTTCTTTTGTTTTTTTACAGTGCAAATATTTGTAATAAAAATAAATATAAAGTGAGCACTGTACACTTTGTATTCTGTGTTGTAATTGAAATCAATATATTTGAAAATGTAGAAAACATCCAAAACTATTTAAATAAATGGTATTCTATTATTGTTTAACAGTGCGATTAATCACGATTAATTGCGCGATTAAAAAAATTAATCACGGTTAATTTTTTTAATCGCTTGAGAGCCCTAGTTATAATGAAGGACCAGCTAATTGCTTTATGTGAATAAGTGTAACTAGTTTACCTGGGTATGCATAGGAAGTAGAAGACTAGCTTCAAAGAAATGGTCCACATAATATATGCATGACCTATTCTTTCTCGGGGGAAGGCCCTGCCATGACAATTTCTGTTAGGAGGTTTGTCAACCTGCTAGAAAAGCTATAAATAGGGCCCTACCAAATTCAGGGACCATTTTGGTCAATTTCACGACCAGAGGGTTTAAAAATTAGTCAATTTAACAATTTCAGATGTTTACATCCAACCCAAAATGGGATAATTGGGGTGGGGGGGCTTGAAAATTGTTGTAGGGTTGTCACAGGATTGCCACCCTCACTTCTATGCTGCCTTCAGAGCTGGGCTCTGAAGACAGTAGCTACCAACCTTCCTGAAGCTAGAGGAGGTTCCCAGAGCTGGGTCCCAACTGCTGGGAGCACCTCAGCTGGGGGCTCCTAACTACTAGTCCACTGGCAGATTAACGCAGGGGCCCTGGCCAATTTGGGGGCCCCCAAATGCGTGATGAAGCTCCAGCTACAGCCATGGGGTCCAGAAGCCCCAAGCCCAGGTGCCCAGAGCCCTGGCAGGAGTGGGGAGGGGGGTGTGGAAGCTCCGAGCCTGGGCAGAAGCCATCAGGGTGAAAGCCCTGGGCCAAGTCCTGAAGCTGCTAAAGCACAGAAGTGAGGGCACTCCCAGCAGCATGAGAAGATCAGACTTCATGGGGCAGGGCTTATTTCACGGTCCGTGACACATTTTCCATGGCCATGAGCTTGATCCTGCCATGTCGAGTCTGCTTAAACTTTGAACAAGGAAAGTATAAGTTGTCAGATGGAGATCTTCCAAATAATTATTTGGAATACTCTGGAAAATGCATGGAAAGACTTCAACAGACTTTACATCTAAGCTGCCTTTCGATTCCGACCTGTTGGGAAGATTCCAGAGAGACTTTTACAAGCCAGCAATTTATTCCATCACTGCTGTGATCCTGAACTCTGAACACTGGAAGTCACTTGTATGTATATTGATCTTTTAACCATTTGTAACCCTCTTCTTTCTTTTTCCTTTTATTGTTAAATCTTTAGCTTTCGATACTAAAAGATTGGCACCAGCATGATTAGTGAGACTCATATTGACCTGGGGATAAGTGTCTAACCAATCCAAAAGGACCAATCTCCCATAGGGTGAATCAGGTTTTCAGTAACCCCTCTCTATACTCGACTTGGCTGTCTATATGCGATCCAGGATTGCCAAAATGTGACTATGGTTGGCTTCTTGTTACCCAGTGTGGCATTGCAGAAGCTGTTTTGTTACTGGCTTGGCTAATAAAATTATAAACTGCCAGTTTGGGGGATTGTCTGCCGTATTTCTTGCAGTCTGCCCTAAGTGTGGCATTCTCAGAGTGGCTATGGCCCATTCAGGCTTCCACTGAAGTCAATGAAAAGACCCTTCTCATCCTTGACATCAGTGGATACAAAATCAGGCCCATATCCTGTGAGGTGCTAAGCACCTCCTAGAAAGTACTGAATACCCTCAACTTCCTTTGAAGTGAATGGATGAAATCCTGACCCCATTGACATAAATGGCAAAACTCCCATTGACTTCAATGGCATCTGGATTTCACCCAGTGAGAACTGAGGGCTCTTGGAATCTGTAGATGTTTAGCACTTTGCATGATCAGGCTCAGAATGAAAGACAGTTCTCTGGCAGCAGACAGTGATTAAAATCATGCACAGATTTGATAGATACGGTACCACTATACCTGCTAAAAATATGGACATTTTCTTAAAAATTCTAAAATGTCATTTTAAAGTTTTTTAAAAGAACTGATTTTTAAAATTTTCACAAAGTATTTACTGAAAATATGAAGGGTATTTTTTTTTAACTTCTTCACCCTATAATTTTACACAGTCCATAAATGGCTGCACTCACTGTTCTCTGCAGGACAGTGAGGGTGTGTCTACAGAGCAAAGAAAAACCTGTGGCTGGCCTATGCCAGCTGACTTGTGCTCACTGGGCTCAAGCTGCCAGGCTGTTTCATTGCTGTGTAGATTTATTGGCTCAGTCTGAAGCCAGAGTTCTGGGACCCTGCCACCCTGCAGGGTCCTAAAGCCCTAGGGTGACCAGATGTTCCCATTTTTTATAGCGGTAGTCCCGATATTTGGGGCTTTTTTTTATATGGGCTCCTATTGCCCCCCACCCCGTCCCAATTTTTCACACTTGCTATCTGGTCACCCTATAAAGCCCGGGCTCCAGCCCAAGCCTCCATGAGCCCAAGTCAGCTAGCATGGGCCAGCCATGGGTTTTTCTTTGCTGCATAGACATATCTTGAGTAACTACCTTATATTGGTCCCAATCCTACAAACAGTTAGGCAATTTATTCTTTTACGTAGAGACTGTCCAGACACAAATGGACACAAATCAGATGTCAAGAATTATAACATTCATAAACCAGTCGGAGAACACTTCAATCTCTCTGGTCACTCAATTTCTGATCTCAAAGTGACTATCCTTCAACAAAAAAACTTCAAAAACAGACTCCAACAAGAGACTGCTGAATTGGAATTAATTTGCAAATTGGATACAATTAACTTAGGCTTGAACAGAGACTGGGAATGGCTGATTCATTATAAAAAGTAACCTATTTTCCCTTGTTTTATTCCTTCCCCCCGCGCCCCCCCCCCCCCACTGTTCCTCAGACGTTCTTGTTAAACCCTGGATTTGTGCTGGAAATGGCCCACCTTGATTATCATACACATTGTAAGGAGAGTGATCACTTTAGATAAGCTATTACCAGCAGGAGAGTGGGGTGGGGGGAGAGAAAACCTTCTGTAGTGATAAACACCCATTTTTTCATAGTCTGTGTGTATAAAAACATCTTCTGTATTTTCCACAGTACGCATCCGATGAAGTGAGCTGTAGCTCACGAAAGCTTATGCTCAAATAAATTGGTTAGTCTCTAAGGTGCCACAAGTACTTTTCTTTTTGCGAATACAGACTAACACGGCTGTTACTCTGAAACTTGTTTTTTTGAATGTGATTGGTGGAATTAACTTGATCACTGAGTTAGCATGTCACTACGCAAGGTGATGACCTTTTGTTGCTATACAGTCATTATCTTGGTGTGAAAATGTCACAACACAACCCAATGTGGTCATGAGTCACAACATCATCATTGAATGTGTGGTATCAAAGGGGAAATTAATATATGATATATATTTGTTCAACACTAAAAATAAATTAGCTGCATTTCTATAGTGTCTTCTATCCAAGGATCTTAAAATACTTACAGATTAAAGTGATTTACAAATGTTAACTAATTTAGCCCTCACAACATCTCTGAGAGAAACATTTAATTATACAGATTTAACGAGGGGGAAACTGAGAGCAAAGATTTCAGAGTTGTCGACCTCTTGCAGGTCTCATTAATTTCTGGGGGAGATGTGAAGGCTGGTACCCCTGAAAATCCGGCCTTAAGTGACCTGCACGGTGTGATCCAAGCACGGCAGGGAATCCAGGTTTCCCTTTCTCTCAGCGCCGTGGTCTAGTTACCCTCTAATTCTGACCAGCCTGTGTCCTGTGCACGCTTTAGATTTTTCCAAAAACAAACACTGGGCAGGGGGACTGGAGGGAGTGCCATTGTGTTGGGCTAAAGCGCGGCCACCATTTTACCATGACCCGTGATAACCTTTCATGGGCCCTGGCCGGAGGCAATTTTGGGATACGGGACTTGATTAAAATGGTAACAGTCCCCTCGAAACTCTCACGACCCTGGGCCACGGCTATTAGCCCTCCGCCTCCCACTCCCGCTTTAAGTCTGTGGCGACTTAGGAGCAGCGTATTGACAACACAAGCGGTGTGGGCTGGGCAGCGTGAGGGACGTAGGACGCGGAGCAGCGGCTGTCTGCCGCACTGTGGCGCCCACACAGCTCCAAGCAGGACCGCGGTGCTAGGTGAGGTACCTGCAGCAGTGGGGCCGGACGTCTGGAGCCGGGGGCTCACAACTCCCCATTTCCCCCCGACTCCGACCTCCCGGCGGCGGAGCGCATGCGCAATGCCTCCCCGTGAGGGAGGAGAGAAGATGGCGGAAGCGGAGTGAGTAATTCGTTCGAGGCGAATCCGGTCCCGCTCGGCTGGATGGGGGAGGGGAAAGCGGGCGGGGCCGGGCCGGGAACTGGGACCTGATAACGCGGCGACCTTGGGCTAGCCTCATGCAGGGAGCCGTTCCCCTCTCCCGTCTGACAGCGGGTGCCAGGCAGGGCATCGCCGGGCGCTGGGCCACGGGCACCTCCTGGCTCAAGGGCTCCTGCCTGCCGCGCTGCCCCCACCGGGGGCCCGTCTTGGCCAGCCCGCCCCACAGGACAGCACTGTGGGGGCGGTGGCACAGTGGGTGTCCTGAGGGGGCGGTGACCTGGCCTGAGGTGGGATGCGGTGGCCTGGCCCAGAGGTGGCAGTACCGTGGTGGGAGGCTGTATAGCGCTGGGGGTCGTGGGGTGGGTGTCTTGGGGCAGCAGCGTGGTTGTCTTAAGGTGTGTGGTGGCACGGAGAGGGCAGTGGCAGGAGCGCGGGGGAGGGTTGTTTCTACCACAGGGCAGTCTGCTGAGGGCACGGCCTGGGGATTGGGGAGGGTGGAGACTGCTGGGGTGGCTAGGCCTCATCAGGCAGTTTCATGGACTCTGCTAAGCTTACTTGGGTTTGTGATTAAACTTCAAAAACAGACTCCAATGAGAGACTGCTGAATTGGAATTAATTTGCAAACTGGACACCATTTAAATTAGGCTTGAATAAAGACTGGGAGTGGATGTGTCATTACACAAAGTAAAACGATTTCCCCATGTTTATTCTCTTCCCCCCCCCGGGTTCCTCATGCGTTCTTGTCAACTGCTGGAAATGGTCCATCTTATTATCACTACAAAAGGTTTTTTTTTTTTTTCTCTCCTGCTGGTAATAGCTCACCTTAACTGATCACTCTCCTTATAGTATAGTGTGCATGGTAACACTCATTGTTTCACGTTCTCTGTGTATATAAAGTCATCCTACTGTATTTTCCACTGCATGCATCCAATGAAGTGGGCTGTAGCCCACAAAAGCTTATGCTCAAATAAATTTGTTAGTCTCTAAGGTGCCACAAGTACTCTTGTTCTTTTTGCCGATACAGACTAACACGGCTGAAACTGTTGTTTGAAACCTATCGTTCTACTGATTCTTGGTGTTTGATGTCTCTGTCATCTGGTAATTTTATGGGTTCGCTTAGTTGCTTGGGTTGCTCCAAATTCTAGTCTAAGGCTATGTCTACACTAGAGAGCTTGTACCAAGGCAGCTGTGCCACTGTAAAATCTCTTGTGTAGCAGCTCTATGCCAATGGGATCAAGTCAGTCCTATAAAGGGACTTTGGTTTCAACCTTCAATATGGAGAGGTTATCCTCTGTGTCATAAATCATCACCCACCTGCTGAACTGATTCTGGATTCCAGGCTCTTCAGCCCCCAAAATACAAATTTCTCAAAAATGGTAGGTCTCTGTCACTTGAGCTAACAAAAGATCATGTTATCTGTCAGCTAATAAAATACCTGTAGTTCTTTCTACGTTGAAGCCAATTAATAGAGAAGATAATGTTCTCTTTTTCTTTCACACACACATAAAATGTCCACATGTTGCTTCCATTACTATTGTTTGTACTGTGGTAGCACCTAGGTGCCACCAATGAAGGACCCTGTTCTGTTAAGCCCTGTCCACATAATCAGTGGCAAAAAACACAAGAGCAGGGTTGATTTGAGTGAGTTATGCACCCAAGGGGTTTAAGACTGGATCTCAAACATAACAAAAACTCTGCATAATTATAGTATATTTTCTTCATATAATTATTGCATTAATGTTCTACAAATGAATGCTTGGGAAAGTTGGGAGCGTAATAAAGGTCTTTTTGAGCAAGTGGGACCATTTAAGCTAAAGGAGTAACTCTTAATCTTGCAGAAATCATAGCCTGTTGGCCTCTTGTGGATCAGCCACTGGAGGCGGATGCATCACACACATAGCCAGTGTTGTACCTTCAAAATATTTATCAATTATGAAAATTAAACATCCAGAGTGATTCCCTATATTAATAACTTAGTTGAATTACACAAGATTCTGCTCAAATCGGAAAGAGAAATTTTAAATGTAAATGTTTCATTGAAGCGCACCCAAGATCCTGCACAGGAGGGAGATACAATACTGTAAAGTTTGCCTCTATCTTAATTGCCTTCTTACCTGTTACATTTTTTTCTTAATATTGAATGATACTGACGTGCACATAGGGGTGTTGTCCTCTGCTGGAGAGTATCAGAACTGATCAGCTTTGTACCATAAGCCGTATACATAACACCTAATGATGATGATACTGTACCTAACTCTTACATATCATTTTTCATTAGTAGATCTCTAAGCACTTTGCAAACAAGTATCATTATTCCCATTTTACAGCTGGAGATTCTCTTTCAGTTCAAGTGGTAGGAGGCCTATGCTTTTGGAGCAAGAATTCTGAGTTATTTTCCCACTACTGCAATGAGGTTCCCAATGGCCATGGCAAGTAGCATAGTGACAAGTGTGAAGTCCTAGATTGTCACATGTTTGTTAGAATTTATTGATTATTACAAGTTATGTACTGTAAGATAGCACTCTACAGAGCTTTGTTATGCTCTTAGCAATGCTGTTCGTCTGCAGTATACTGCAACTTTCTAAAGGACTGCTTTCTGTGCTCTGCTACCTTCTCTTAAAAACATAAAGTAAAAGAAAAAGTATGTTCTCCTATGATCCTACTCCCTCCAAAAATAGTAGTCCTGCTGTTTATTGTTGCTCTGACCATACTGAAACAGAAAATCGAACAAAAATGTTAACTCCACCAGAAACTCATAGTGAGTTTACTTAAATTTTAAACACGGCTTCTATGAAGAGAAGTCATCTTCTACAGAAGAAAGAAAGAAAGGTTGGTTAGGAAAGCTGAGGAGATCTACATTAAGTGAATGGAATCTGTATTTCAGATGGTGGGTAAAGAGAGGCCAGAATAGATAAGAAGATTCCCTTCGTACAACACTGCTCTTCTGCAAAAAGCAGCAGAGAAGTAAAAGCAATTTTCCCACAGTCTTGTCTCCTGAGGGCAAAAGTGAACCACCAATGATTTTTTTTTCAGAATCTTTATCTTGGTGCAGGTGCATGATGTGAGTAGGCAGTGGCTTTCCCACTGTGCTTCTTTGCAGGATGGTGATATAATGTGTAGCTTGGTGGTATTCAGTTTTGACGGTAATTACATCAGTAAACTACTACTTTAGGAGTTTTTGATGTAGCTTAAGTGTATTATACCTAATAATTTGAAATAGAATACCTTTACAAGCTTAAAACTATGTCTGCCTGTCCACAAGTGATATACAATGAGTCCTTTTCTTAGGAATTAACATAAATTGTCCATGATTATTTCTTTGGAATAATTTTAGATTTTTTTTTTCTTTAAATTCAGTACATCATGTACTAGTATAAATGAACTGCTTGAATTTCCTGCCAGACTGAAAGAACATTGCACTGCTATGGAGAATGAATCCAATGCAACAACGTGTTCCGCATGTACAACTACCATCACCACCACCTCCTCCTCTCGGACACAACCACCACAGATATCTGTCTACAGTGGCTCTGACCGACATGCTGTACAGGTACTGGGCTGTGACGTAGAGCAGAGGTTCTCAACCAGGGATCCGGGGCCCCCTGGGGGCCACGAGCAGGTTTCAGGGGGGCCTCCAAAATAAGAGAGCAAAGCCAATGTTAGACTTGCAGGAGCCCAGGGCAGAAAGCCGAAGCCTGAGCCTTGCCATGCGAGGCTGAAGCCGAAGCCCGAGCAACTTGGGCCCCCTGCCCCTGCCCTGCTTGCTACCCCCTAACGCTGGCCGTGGCTTTTAATCTACTGGATATGTAAAAAAACAGTTGTGTGGCACAGGTGGGCCAGGGAGTTTTTATAGCATGTTGGGGGGGCCTCAGAAGGTTGAGAACCTCTGATGTAGTGTAGAGAGAAATAGAAAGAATTTCATAAACAAAGTTTACTGATTAAAAACTCAAACATAGGCAACATACTGGCTTATAAAAATAAATCGGGCAGTGCTGCATGCTAGTAAGTTAAAAGTTTCATTCTTTCTCTTCTGGTTCTCACTGTCTGGGTTGTTTGAGTGTTTTCATGAAATATTGATTGTTTACAAAAAACTTTCAGTGGTAGAAACTGTGCTGCTGACTTGAATCTTGCACTATACAGACTAGTTTTGTTATCACGATCATAAGTAGTAGAGTGGATGAAATATCTAGATTCCCTGGAACCACAGCCTTGTCATGACAAGGGTCAGCTCAGCTCTCTGGTCTTTTGCATAGATAAATTGTGTACCATGTATTTTGTAAGGTTGTATGTGAGGTTTTTCTGATGAGACCTTTAAAAACCACTGTGCATAGACATTAATGATGAAATCTTGGCTTCATTGAAGTCAGTGGTAAAACTCCCATTGACTTCATTGGAGCTAGAATTTTATCCCAAAGGTCCTGTGACACGTTTTTGAAGAGTAGGTGTAGAAGGTTGCCCCAGCATTCTTGCCAGTCTTTTCTCTCTAATCCCGGCTATTGTGCAACGTTTCTTAGTGCCAGTTATTTGCTTATCTGTCATTTACCTCAGAAGAGCCAGCATTTCAGTAGCGCTGTATAGTATGTATTTTATCTGTAAAGTGATTTGGGAACAACTGAGCTGAAAGGTGCTATATAATGTGGATTGTCAAAGAACAGGCTTATACTGTAGACCAGAAAGTGTATGTTAGTTACAATCTATAATTCACTTGAACATTGATTATGTAGGAAGTTTAGTGTTATGCAGGTGTTCAGGGAGTGGGGGAGTGTTTGTGTGTTTCTTATTTTCTTGCAATGGTGAACTTCCATTATAACACTAACAAGATTAAAATAGTTGAGTATTTTGTAGGGCTGTCAATTAATCGCAGTTAACTCACGCAATTAACTCAAAAAAATTAATCACGATTAATACCAGTTTTAATTGCACTGTTAAGCAATAGAATACCAATTGACATTTATTAAATATTTTGGATTTTTTCTACATTTTCATATATATTATATTCTGTGTTGTAATTAAAATCAGAGCGTACATTATTTTTGATTACAAATATTTGCACTGAAAAAATTATAAACAAAAGAAATAGTATTTTTCAGTTCACCACATACAAGCACTGTAGTGCAATCTTTGTAGTGAAAGTGCAACTTACAAATGTAGTTTTGTGGGGGTTTTTTTTGTTACATAACTGCACTCAAAAACAATGTAAAACTTCAGAGCCTACAAGTCCACTCAGTCCTACTTGTTGTTCAGCCAATCACGCAGACAAACAAGTTTGTTTACGTTGACAGGAGATAATGCTGTTCTCTTCTTATTTACAATGTCACCAGAGAGTGAGAACAGGCATTTGCATGGCACTTTTGTAGCTGGCATTGCAAGGTATTTGCGTACCAGGTATGCTAAACATTCATATGCCCCTTCATGCTTCAGCCACCATTCCAGAGGACAAGCTTCCATGCTGATGACGCTCATTAAAAAAAAAATGCGTTAATTAAATTTGTAACTGAACTCTTTGGGGGAGAATAGTATATCTCCTGTTCTGTTTTACGTGCATTCTGCCATATATTTATCGTTAGTGCAGTCTTGGATGATGACCCAGCACATGTTCATTTTAAGAACATTTTCAGTGCAGATTTGACAAAATGCAAAGAAGGTATCAATGTGAGATTTCTAAAGATAGTTACAGCACTCGACCCAAGGTTTAAGAATCTGAAGTGCCTTCCAAAATCTGAGAGGGACGAGGTGTGGAGCATGCTTTCAGAAGTCTTAAAAGTGCAGCATTCCTATGCAGAAACTACAGAACCTGAACCACAAAAGAGAAAATCAACCTTCTGCTGGTGGTATCTGACTCAGATAATGAAAATGAACATGCGTCGGTCCACGCTGTTTTCGATTGTTATCGAGCAGAACCCATCATCAGCATGTGTGCATGTCCTCTGGAATGGTGGTTGAAGCATCAAGGGACGTATGAATATTTATCATATCTGGCATGAAAATATCTTGCAACACTGGCTACAACAGTGCCATGAGAACCCCTGGTCTCACTTTCAGGTGACATTGTAAACAAAAAGTGAGCAACATTATTTCCTGCAAATTGTAACTAAACTTGTTTATCTGAGCGATTGGCTGAAGTAGGACTGAGTGGACGTGTAGGCTCTAAAGTTTTACATTGTTTTATTTTTGAATGCAGTTTTTTTGTACATAATTCTACATTTGTAAGTTCAACTTTCATGATAGAGATTGCACTACAGTACTTGTGTCAAGGTTCCTCCCCCACTCTGAACCCTAGGGTACAGATGTGGGGACCTGCATGAAAACCTCCTAAGCTTACTTTCACCAGCTTAGGTTAAAACTTCCCCAAGGTACAAATTAATTTTATCCTTTGTCCTTGGATCTCCACTGCCACCACCAAACTCTAACTGGGTTTACTGGGAAACGTAGTTTGGACACGTCTTTGCCCCCAAAATCCTCCCAACCCTTGCACCCCACTTCCTGGGAAAGGTTTGGTAAAAATCCTCACCAATTTGCATAGGTGACCACAGACCCAAACCCTTGGATCTGAGAACAATGAAAAAGCATTCAGTTTTCTTACAAGAAGACTTTTAATAGAAGTAAAGAAATCCCCTCTGTAAAATCAGGATGGTAGATACCTTACAGGGTAATTAGATTCAAAACATAGAGAATCCCTCTAGGCAAAACCTTAAGTTACAAAAAAGACACACAGACAGGAATAGTCATTCTATTCAGCACAGTTCCTTTCTCAGCCATTTAAAGAAATCATAATCTAACACATACCTAGCTAGATTACTTACTAAAAGTTCTAAGACTCCATTCCTGTTCTATCCCCGGCAAAAGCAGCATACAGATAGCCACAGACCCTTTGTTTCTCTCCCTCCTCCCAGCTTTTGAAAGTATCTTGTCTCCTCATTGGTCATTTTGGTCAGGTGCCAGCGAGGTTACCTTTAGCTTCTTAACCCTTTACAGGTGAGAGGATTTTTCCTCTGGCCAGGAGGGATTTTAAAGGGGTTTACCCTTCCCTTTATATTTATGACAACTTGTATTAGGTGAATTGAAAAATACTATTTCTTTTGTTTTTTACAGTGCAAATATTTGTAATAAAAAATATAAAGTGAGCACTCTACAGTTAGTATTCCGTGTTGTAACTGAAATGAATATATTTGAAAATGGAGAAAACATCCGAAAATATTTAAATAAATGGTTTTCTATTATTGTTTAACAGTGTGATTAATCGTAATTAATTATTTTAATCGCTTGACAGCCCCAATATTTTGTAATTGTGATTTGTTATGTAATGGTATATTGCAGGTTATTCAACAGGCCTTGCATCGTCCCCCTAGCTCAGCTGCTCAGTATCTTCAGCAGATGTATGCAGCCCAACAGCAGCATTTAATGCTGCAGACTGCTGCTCTACAACAGCAGCACTTAAGCAGTACCCAGTTTCAGAGTCTGGCAGCTGTTCCACAGGTGAGACTTAAATATGTTGTGATGTTCTGCTTAGGACAGCCAGAACTGTGAGCCACCATGTTACCCCCCTGCCCCTCAGCAAGAGTGAGTTTTGCTGGAGATTAAACTGTGTCCCCGCTCCCTGCCAAAGCAACTTGTCTGCTTCACCAGCAAACTCCTCAAGACTCTGCCAGCGTTAATCTTGCCTTGCAGGTAATAATCAATGAACCTCAGTTCCTGAGTTCCTCCCTCAGTGTGTGGTCTCTCTCACTAGACACTCACAGAAATTGTTAAATTAAGTTTTCTTCCTCCAAAGAGACAGTGTACATATTAGCCTGTTTACTTAGCTGAAGACTTTCATTTACTTCAGTATAATGGCACTGAGATGATTCATAGTAAAACTTAGAAAAAGTTTTTATTAACAAAGAAGAGATTTTAGTGATATTCTAAGCAGGAGAGGGAGACAGGTATGGTTATATACAAAACATACTTTATATTGGCTAAAACTTAATTTTAGCAGGATACAATCTTTGCCTAAGCAGTTTTCTTACTTATATCAGGTTACCAGCATCCCCAACCTTTCGGATGACAGGATCCAACTTTCACAGGCTGAAAGGGTACTGTACGCTATGTCCCTTAAATAATGGATAGTTTAAAAGTCTTTTTGCTCCCCTTATGTTACCCAAAGCCCATTGTCTCTGCCTTAAGAGCCAGGAACGCATCCTAGGTACAGGTTCTGTCCCCTGGTGAGCTCACTAACCTCCTCCTTCCATTTGTTAGCTTGATGGCTTTGTTTACCTTATACGTAAATTTACTTTCATTGTCCTTTGCCTGCAATCAAGATGGTGAGACAGGCAAATCCACGTTCCTTTGTTTAGTGTATGCACTGCCTCCCAAGCCCATATTTCCAGCACACACACAACTCTTTGTACACAAACTGTACATATCACACAATGATTTTGGAACCAGCGTGTCATCAGTTTGCATATAATGCCTTACAAGACACCATTTAGATACGTATTATGACACCAGTTCATTGTGGGTACTGTGTTTGTGAGGCCTGATATGAACTACAGTATGATGGGCCCTCTGCCAGTTGGCAATGAGGGCTCCCAGGGTCACATGTGTAAAACTAATACTCTAGGATGAAAAACGTAAACCATTATCAAACATAAACAACAGCTTTACTGTGCATGTCTAAATATCTCACAATAATTCATTGTAGTATTTTAGTGACTTTATTCTTTTAATTGTCTCTGTGTGGACTGCAAACCCACTTGAATATCTTTAGTTTTGTAAGAATCTCAGTAGGTGCCTATCCTATGCTCTGGGTGTCCATTACATATATTATATAATTATCTGTATAGTGTATTTTGGTAAAATAAAGGACATAATGATGTTAACAGGAAAAATCCAAACTTCTCCAACCCTCAACCCCCTTTCCAAGATATGGATGCAGGGGAAGGAACATAATAGTCCTTAATACAGATAAAATAAAAATAATTAGTGTTTTATATTTTATTTTGGTACTTAATTTTAGTGAATCATGCCGAGGAATATGGGTACATAATAAGTTACAATAAACCTTAGTTGTAATTCTGAAATTGGAAAAGAAAGTACGAGACAATGCCATGTTCTGTTCCCATTTACAGAGGCTTTAGCATTAATCATCACAAGAAGCCTTCTCCAATGCTCATTAAAGTCAGTGGAAAGACTTCCATTGACCTCAGTGGTTATTGGAAAGGGAACAGTACCCTGGTGAGAGAGGTAATTGTCATTTTACACGTGGAGAGGCTGAGACATGAAGAGTTAAAGACCTCAAGGCTATATAGCTTTATTTTATCAGACATAGGATTAGGACTCGGGAGTTGCTGGATCACAGTCGTGTACCTCTTCCACTGGATCATGCTGATTGCCTGAGATAGTCATATGATCTCAACCTATAATTGAGATGACTCAGATGAAGGTAGCTGATGTTGCATCCATGTTCAATAAAGGACCTTGAATTTAAAACAATTAAATATAATCCACACAGGACTTGACCTGGTAATCCTTACTCATGTGAGTACATATTAAAATGTATGGGGGATGTCTCATCTGAGTAAGCATAGTGGGATTGCATTCTTAATTAGAAAGTGGATCCTGTTTCCTTGATGTTCAGATATGTTTTAGGCTGTTATCCACATTGCAGGTAACCCTGCTCTCACCCCCAAAAGGAAAACAAGATTGCCATGCAAATAAAAGCGAATATTTTTAAACAGATTCAAAGGTAGCCAACAATAGAGAGAACTGAGGACACTGGGCACTTTAGGACCCATAGTCTGGAGTGCACTGTGCTGTAAACATATCCCTAACTCTACTGGGTAAAATTTATTTATTTTTACTGGTAATTCAGAGAAAGGGTAAAACTAGAGATGGGTTTCTGTTGGCTCATGTAATAATATCTGTTGTTTAAACATTTTTTATTTTCGCTTAGCTGACATATTTAACATATATTCTTGCTATTTAGGCAAGCCTGTCGGGTGGAAGGCAGTGTGCATCACCTACTGGGAGCGTCACTCAGCAGTCAAGCATGTCACAGACCTCGGTATGTAATCAAACAAGGTTCTATATCCCATCCTAGCCTTCAATGGCTTTAATGCAACTTCTTGTAAAGAAAACATTTTTCATGTTTAAAATAAATAAATCTGACTAAAATTATTGCAACATAATGAGAAGTAGATACATAATGAGACTGTAGTAGTTAGAGGTAAAAAAGATGTATTAGATCATAGAATCATTAATTAATGTAAGATACACTCCTCTAAAAGGACATCATGTGTTTAAACTAGTACCCCAATTAGTCTGGGATTTTCAAAGGAATCCAAGATAGTTAGTTGCCCAATTCCCCTTTGAAAATCTCAACCTTTATCTTAAGAAAATACTAAGTACAATTTCTAGGAAGCATAATTTAACATTAAGTTGCATAATATTTTACAGTTATTGGACAAAATTTTCAAATTTGAAAATCTAAAATTAGGCACCTAAACCCATATGTGGGTAGTTAAATAAAGGTAGCTTGATCTTCAGAGCTGCTGAGCAAGCTGTGGGTAGTTAGCACCTTAAAAGAGTAGACCACTTTTAGTCATGCCTAAATATGGATTTAGGCACTTAACTTTAGACACCCAAATGTTAATATTTTTCTTAAAATATTAATTGCTGGCTTGTACCACATTCAGTAAGTATCTATTTGTGGTAGCTGTTCAGATTAATCAGTTTCCACAATATTACCCTTTATACTAATTATTGTTTCAGATTCTGATTGAGGCACAGTGTTAAAGTACACAAATACCCAATTGTTATTTATGAATTACAGGCCACTGTGTTTAGTGCAGTCATTTTCAACCTTTTTTCATTTGCGGACCCTTAAAAAAATTTCAAATGGTGGTGTGGATCCATTTGGAAGTCTTAGACAGTCTGCGGATCCCAGGTTGAAAACCACTGTTGAATGGTGACCGCAGCCTTTCGCGGAGCCCTTAGACATAGTCTGTGGAACCCCAGCGGTTGAAAATCACTGGTGCAGTGCAAAAATAGAAACACTTTGTTTGGCCTCTACAATTACAGATTTTCAATGCTGTTCCTTTAAAATGCCACACCTTATTTGTATGACATAAGGCTTTTTGCAGTTATGGTCTCATAAAATACATGTGTTTAGTAGGGAGCTATTACAGAAGTGCTTGTCAGTCTGTTAACTTGCATCTGTTAATTGGAAATGCTGAGGAACAGATTAAAGTAAACATAAGGTTTAATTTTTCAAAATCTCAGAAGCTCACTGTTGCATCAAATTTCACATTTCTAATTTTGTAACACTAGGTATTGTCATTGTTCAATTTAAATGCACAATGACATTTAGGTATACAAATTGGCCAATTAAGTATATCTGGTCATCTTCTCATATAGATACTTGGTTTGTGTATGCATTCATGATAACTGTATACAGAAATCAGACAAGCGATTACACATAATTTGAAGATTCTGATTCCTTGAAAACCAGTACAAGCATAGCAAAATTTTAATGTGGCGATGCCGGGAAGTGGAATATCTTCAAAGTCAAAACATCGTAAGTCTCAGGAAGACAGATTTAACTGTTTCAATAGGTTCCACTTTTGAATATTGTATAATGGAATAGCTTTGAAAAACTAGATGTGACAGATTACTATGCTTGCAAAATATTTGTATCCTAATGTTTTTCCTAGTTGTGAGCTTAATTCTGAGCTGCTAATCTTATTTTTTACTTTGTAGTAACTCACTTTATAGTAAACTAATTTATAATAATTGGTTGGATTACTAACAATTATAATAGACTACTAAGTATTTAGAGAGACCAACCTTGTCTCTCTAAATATCCTGGGATTGACGCAGCTACAACTACACTTCACACTAAGTCTTTGACTTTTGACGTTCTATGGCCATTTAGCATAAAATAAGTATAATTCTTTGGATAGTACAAACAACTGGCATCATCAGATGAAAACTATGTTATCTTTTCTTCATTTCATGGTAACTCTGGTAAATTATCCATAGTTAAATAACCTTTTCATTAATTAGTTTTTGTTTCTGTTCAACTATAATAAATTAATTGCTGTCTTCTCCAGTGCATTCATTCTTTAGCTAGAACTTCCATTCACAACTCACAAAAACACCTATTGATCCAACAATGACAGTTTATCATTCATTAAGAATACTTACATTAAACCAAACATTCATTATTGGGAATTATGCATTTTTATGTGAAGAATACAATGCACAGTGTAAATTTTAAATTGGCAATGATATTTAAGGATTTGTTTGTAATGGCCTTGTGTTCCTCCAAATGACATTCATGCAACCTAAGCCCCACATTTACTTTTTTTTTTTTTATGTACACACGAATCATTAATTATTTAGAACCTGTATCCGGGTGAATTATGCCAATGCACAATTCTTTGAAGCCAGTTATCTCTGCACCTGTGAAATTTAAGCTAACATTTTCACATTCTTCTTTATCTTCACTAGTTTACAATTTCACGAAAATATTGTGAATTTCTTCATTTGAAAATTTACCTGTGTGAACTCTTTTGTTGTTTACTTCATTTAAATAAACATGCACCTCTGAAGTGATATGTAAATAACTCCTTGTTTTCCATCCTAATTTAGACAGGGGCAGCGCATGAATATGAAGGTGTGAGAAAAGGAGTAGATCGTGTTGCAGTGTGGATTATTGATACCACTGATTTGAATTGGTGCCTTAAATTAGTGACAGACCACACATTTCTGTATTGTATATGCTTTAGCTATTTCTGTTTCATGTTCAATGCAAAACTAAAAATAAAACTTATGGTGACAAGTAACTCTTCAATTCATGGATTGAACTGCCCAAGCGTGGCTGCATGTAAATTGCATTATTATAACGAAAATGTATAATACTGCCACATTAATATTGCTACTTATAAAAAATGGTACTGCATGAGCATTCACACAGTAGCTGACTTATTTTGATGAGAATCTGTAGCAGTCATACACTTTTTAGATCAAAATATTGCTGAAGTCTTTACAGCTTGGATGCTACAACTGCCTTGATGTATTTGGTAACGCTGATTGACTTTAAAACCTAGGATGAAGGGCCATGACCAAAGTAACATTTTTACTTCCTTAGATTAACCTTTCCACCTCTCCTACACCTCCACAATTAATAAGCCGTTCACAGACCTCCAACACTACTAGCAGCAGTATAACCCAACAGACTATGTTGCTGGGGAGCACTTCTCCTACCCTGAGTGCAAGCCAGGCTCAAATGTACCTCCGAGCACAAATGGTAAGTTTCACAAGTTGCCGTGTTCACAGTTAATTTTTGAAAGTTTTACTGGTTTGTTTGTTTGTTTGTAAATGGTTCAGGTATCTTTAGCTTCAGGCAGTGTTGGGAATTTGGTAGCTTATTTTTGTACATAAATAGTTCTTAGAGCAGAGGTGGACAAACTACGGCCCGCGGGACCGTCCTGCCCGGCCCCTGAGCTCCTGGCTGGGGAGGCTAGCCCCCGACCCCCTACCCTGCTGTCCCTCCTCCCCCGCAGCCATGCCGCTGCACTGGCAGTGCTGTGCGTGGCGGGGCTGCGCGCTTATGCAGGGCAGTGCGTCTGGCTCCGGCCGAGCAGTGCGGCTCCAGACATGCTGCTCTGAGCGGCATGGTAAGGGGACCGGGGCCGGGGGGTTGGATATGGGGCAGGGAGTCTCGGGAGGCAGTCGGGACAGGGAGCAGGGGATGGTTGGATGGAGCAGAAGTTTGGGGGGGGGAACAAGGGGGATTGGATAGGGGGTGGGGTCCTGGGGGGGCGGTTGGGGCGGGGGGTCCCGGGAAGGGGTGGTCAGGGGGCAAGGAGCAGGGGGGATTGGATGGGTCGGCGGTTCTGAGGGGGGAAGTCAGGGAGTGGGAAGTGGGAGGGGTTGGGTAGGGGGCTGGGGCTAGGCTGTTTAGGGATGCACAACCTTCCCTACCCGGCCCTCCATACATTTTCGCATCCCGATGTGTCCCTTGGGCCAAAAAGTTTGCCCACCCCTATCTTAGAGCAATGTGAGCCACAGAGACAAAGGGACTGTTTAGTCCTTTGAGAGCAGAAAAAAGAAATTCTGCTTTAGAACAGCTCAATGTTATTTGATGAGATGATTGAACATTTGTAAAATAGGACGAGAACATCTGTCCTTGTTTAGTGGATATATGACTAGACATACAGTAGCTGTCTGTATTCCCAGCAGATTGTTCTAATGTGTTTCTAACATCAGAGTTCACAGGCTCTTGATTAAAGCTTTCTCACATTTAACTAAGAATATGCTTCAATGGAGTATTGCCTCTGGAGACTGACTTGGGTCTATAGATTTCATTCTGTTAAGATTCATATGGGATTCATTTGATTTTTGCAATTTCCTGTCAGTGTTGTATTTTCATGTTTTTAAACAGGGTAATTTTCAAAGTTTGAATAATTCTACAGTAAAAGAAAATGACTGTTGTAAAACCTTAATTATGAAGATTTAAAAAATTTAATGCTGTTCACAGTGCAAACACAAACTCCTGTCCTGCAATGAGCTTTGTATGGGCAGACCCCTGCCCTCGTGCGGAGCCTCACCGAAGGCACTGGGGCTCTGCACAAGTGCACAGATCCATCCAGGTGGTATTCAGTGCTGGTGTGGGGACAGAGATATTTCTGTTTGCATGCAAGCTATGGCCCAGGTCCTGCAAGGACTTATGCATGTGCTTTGTGCACTGAGTACTCCCCATCGACTTCAGATCTCATTCCATAATAGGGGTTCTTGATATTAGTGGGATTACTCACAGTGCATGAAGTTAAGTACACCGGACCCTCGCGCGAATTCACATACAACACGGTTGCAGCCATGGATCCCAAATTGAATTACTTTAATTGCAATTCATTTTAACGTGGTCCCCGCTATAACATGATACCACGCATGGATCCCAAATCCCGCGTTCTAGTGAGGGTTCGGTGTACATGCCTAAGACTTGCACGATTGGGACCTATAATTTAGGAAAAAGCCTCTCGTCCCCCTGAGATTTGTAAAACAATATAGGTACACCCTGGTAGAGCTTTTTCTTATCCTATTAAATTTCCTACATACTTATTGAGAAAGTAGTTAAAACCATAGATGCAGCAATCTAGTATATGCTACCAGTGTATTGTGGACATTTGGAAGGAGCTGTCTCCAATTTGCAAAAAATAAATAAAGGGAGTTTCAAAGAGACTGATGTATAAAGCTAATGGTGGATACCTAATGTATTGAATAGGATGGAAAAAGTCACAATATATACCTGTGTGACCAGAGTCCCAGGGAAGCCACACTGGAGTTACTCAATTAGGGTGTACTGCAAAGAATGGGGCACATCCAATTCTTAACAATACAGGTTTGCATTTCAAAGTTCTAGCCTATCTAGCATGGAGTGGCCCTAATTACCATTCACATACTTTTCTAACATGTCTCTACAGGTTGACTCTGGGTCATTTAGCCTATAGAATGCTTAACCCTTTCTGGCCACGTGTCACACTTTGTATAAGATTTGCTGCAATTATACGACAGTGGTAGCAACAATGATTTGCATGGTCATATTTTAATCAGATAATGTCACAACATGTATATCTATTTAACTTTTCAGTATGTGTTGTCTAGCTAGTGTGAACAGCTAATTTACTCAGATTTTTTCACCCCCAATGCCAGTGATATTGGTATTTCAACATTTGACACTCAATTCAAGTAAATAATGTAAGGTATTGTAGTGTACAGCAGTAATACAATATCAGTAGTTTTTCATTTCAGTTCCCTTTTAGATATTTGAGAGCAGCTATTTACTGAGTCTTGGGAGATTCAGATGTGATGTGGAAAGTGCAGAAGATACGCTTTCATGTCTCTTTAGTTATGATACAGTTCTCTTTATAATATAAAATACTATATTTAAGACCTGTAGGAGAGTGCAGTCTCCAAGCACACCCTCATGCAGTGTGGCATGTCACTGCAGTCCCCTACCTCAGTTTCCAGATATAATTCATTTACACTCCAAAGTCTTTAGGAACAATATTCTCACTCTTTTGGGTTCTAATTTATTAAACATTAACCTAGCTCTCAAAAGAGCTGCCTTTTCATCCAACCCTAGGTTCAGGGTCCCCCAAGTCCTCCTTTCTGGGACTGTGTGCTTCAAGTGCTGGCATCCTCCATCTGCAGACTCCCCTGTTTAGTTCAGGGCTTTTCACAACCTTCCTTGTTGGACTGTGTCCTTTAAATCCTCCCTTCAGCAAGCTCTCCCTGACTGGGCTTGGAACCTTGTTTTTTTGAGTCATCCATCCCCATCATCTGACCACTCCCTTGACCCTTCCCATGTGGGTCTAATTATCCTAAACACCTGGGTAGGGAGCCTTGCTCCTGGGCCTGGGCCTTCCTGCTGCCATAGAGAGCAATGACCTGGGTTTTTCCTATCCCTGCCCCCTTCAGACACTATCTTCCTCTGACCCAGTGGCTGTTTGGGTTTCCTTCAGCCTTTCTCTGCCATCCCCAGACACATGGAATGGGGTGACTGGTCTCTCACATTACTTCCTTTGGCCTTAAAGGGACAGGCCTCTGTTACAGGGCCCAATCTTGAAGACTTTTTCCTGAATAATAACCTTGGGTTTAGGCCATTATGTTTTTATTTTTTATGAAACCTTGTTTGTTGAATTAACTGTTCCATGGTCTCATTTTAACAGACATGTAGTCTGCTTAGTTCAGAGTGGATATCCTCCTCAACCTCTTTGGTTATCCTTTAAAAGCATTCTTTCTTGCCTTTTTTGCAAGAATAATTCTGAGGAATTCTAGTATTATACCTACAAATTATTCTGTCTCTTGCAGTGGATGAACTGAAATATTTTTAAAACAATGTTGACAATATACAACACCAAACCCCCACCACCATTAGAACTCATTTGCAGTCTTGTTGGCAATCTCAGCACCTGGCTCTAGAGAGGATAGAATGGACAGAGTCTGAACTGTCCCTAGAGAAAGTCCTTGCAGGTCATGACTGAGACATACTGGTGGTGCTTTGTGGGGAAGCTTCCATTGGTGTTATCTGTATGGCATGTTATCTTAATGAACAGAGGATTTCAGTCTCTAGCTGTGACAGTTTTTTCCCCACAAAACACTTAGTGTATACTTGAAAAAAGAGTCACTTCTTTGTGTTACTAAACATGATATTCTCTAATTTGAAAATTCATTTTGAGACACTGTAGTCCAGTTGTCTGAGCAGACTATTGGGAGTCAAGATATGTCTGGTTCTGTTGCTGCTTCATTCCATATCTTTATCTGACTCTGGTTGCTTGACTTTGTGTCTCTGTTCACCCCCTTGCTCTGTAAAATGGAAGAAAGATTAAGTAAGCCTCTTTTGAGGCAATCGGATGGAAGGCAACCTATAAGTACGAAAGTATTATTATTCTTAAAATGCAGAACAATTTTTTTAAAAATACTTTTGTTTATATAGTGTATAGTTTGAGATACCATAAACATTTGCTTTAAAAAAAAAAAGTTGAGTTAAACAAATTTAAATTAGAATTCATGCATCCTTAAGTGTAACACATTTTACTCCCTACTATAAAACATTTTCTTTCATAAATTTCAAGGTTTTACTGTTACCTGACTACTTTATCTGTAAATTGTGTTTTCTTCAGTTTTCCTTTTCTGTCTTCCCAGCTGATTTTTACTCCTGCTACCACTGTGGCTGCTGTCCAGTCTGATATTCCTGTTGTCTCATCATCTTCCTCCTCTTCCTGTCAGTCTGCAGCTACTCAGGTGAGCTTGCCTGGATTCGCTGTATCTCCATTTCACTGAGCTAGAGCCCTACGTGAAATATCAATGTGTATATGTTTTCAATGTTTATATTATAATAGTATCTATAAGTCCTTAATGTGCTCTCTTTAATGTCGTAACATAATACATGGAATATTTGGCTTTCAGATGTTACAAACCATAGATACATTTTTTGTTACAGTAATAATTAGTTAATGGCAGTCTTCCACAACTCACCTAGCAATAGTTATTTTGTAGGTTACATTGTATGTCTTGCTTTGCTATGAGGCAGATGCATTCCTTTAAAGATCAAGACCTTACTGTTTGGTTCTCATGTTTTACATTTATGACAGTTCTTCATATAGTTCCATTGTTTTTTGACCTAATTTATAAAAAAAGTAATTTAGTAGAAAGGATTACTACATCTTACAAAGATGAATTTACATATTGGCATGTGTTATTATTCAATGTGTATGAAGCCACAGAATTGAAAAGTGGCAGGGTTTTCAGTAATGTCAGTATGTTAATAGAACCTGGATCTATTCGGACCATCCTTTCAGATCCCAGGATTCAGTTTCAGTACCCTCTCCCTGTCTGATCAAGGTTGATGAGTTCATGGGAGAGCTGATTGAAACTGATCTTGGATAAGGTGGAGGTATTACTAACAGGTTGGAGAAAATGTCCAGAAGATCTTGCTTGCATGGTGGTAGATTTATTGTTTGGGGCCAGGCTATTCTGTTGAGGGGTGGCTAGATGTAATTTTACCATACAATGAACATAGAAATTCAGTACTTGTGGCACCTTAGAGACTAACCAATTTATTTGAGCATAAGCTTTCGTGAGCTACAGCTCACTTCATCAGATGCATAAAAGTGGAAGATGCAGTGAGGATGTTTTTATACACACAGATCATGAAAAAGTGGGTGTTTATCACTTCAAAAGGTTCAAATGGCCCACCTTGATTATCATACACATTGTAAGGAGAGTGATCACTTTAGATAAGCTATTACCAGCAGGAGAGTGGGGTGGGAGGAGAGAAAACCTTTTGTAATGATAAACACCCATTTTTTCATGATCTGTTTGTATAAAAACATCCTCACTGCATTTTCCACTTTTATGCATCCGATGAAGTGAGCTGTAGCTCACGAAAGCTTATGCTCAAATAAATTGGTTAGTCTAAGATGCCACAAGTACTCCTTTTCTTTTTGCGAATACAGACTAACACGGCTGCTACTCTGAAATAGAAATTCAGGTTTCAACAATAGTCAAGAAAGGCTTATTTTCAATTACAGAATATTCTGATGTTGCATTGGACTTGCCACAATGACCTTTTCAGACTCAAAAAACCCCCCACAACTTACGCTCAGAATACAATGATAAAGAATGTGGAAGCACAGCTACTCCAAGGCTTTTGTCCTTGGGGATATGTAACACTCATTCTGTGCATTGTGTACAATTCAAGCTCATTAAAGGTTGGGAAAAAAATTATATAAACCTTTTGCACACACAAGATTATGTGAGAAGAACATTAAAGGTGCCAGATTCAATCAAGCAAAGGTTAGCAAATGCCACAATTTAAGGTTACTTGTTGCCTGTGTAACTTTAATTCAGCCCGCATGTGTATGTATTATAATACAGTCTTTAGTGGATAATACTCACTTAATGAGCAGTGATTCAATATTTTATTTTCTGCTCACTGTTCAGTGTGTGGCCTGTGTCTTATTTACTGTACAGAACTCAAGCCCTGAAAATGATTAATTTACTGTAACAGGGTCATCACTCACCTCACAGAAGGGGCCCTCCCTGGTCAAGTGCATGCGCCTGCAGTTTGTGGACCGGGGTGGCACCCAGATCTTGTGAGTGCCTCCTGTCCTTGATCAATGGTTTCTTCAGTGGGTCTTCAGTGACTCAGCCCTGCGGCTGAGTCACACACACACACACTGTCTGTAGGTGGAACAGAACAAACCCCTTCCAGAATATACAGTCTTTACCTTCTTCTGGCTCTGGTATGGGGCCGTACCTTCCCCAGGGCTTCTTCCTGGGAGACTCTGTTTTCCTGCAGCCCTACCTGGGCTCAGTTCTGGCTCAATCCCCACAGCCAGCCAGGAGCCCCTGGTCCCTGCACTGAACTGTCCATGGTCCTGCTGCTCTTTCAGCCAGCCAGGAACATGGTCCTCTCTCTTCCAGCTCCTGCAACAACTGTCTGCCTTTGTCTCTGCAACTCCTTTTTATATGGCTCTCCTGGCCCCTGACTGGCCACTCTTGCAGCCCCTCTGATTGGCTGCTTCCCCTGCATCCACTCCAGGTCACTTGGAGGACTTTTCTTCTGGAATGCGTTACCTAGGGAGGTGGTGGAATCTCCTTCCTTTGAGGTTTTTAAGGTCAGGCTTGATAAAGCCCTGGCTGGGATGATTTAGTTGGGGATTCGTCCTGCTTTGAGCAGGGGGTTGAACTAGATGACCTCCTGAGGTCCCTTCAAACCCTGATATTCTATGATTCTGCTCCTCTCTGGTGTGAGGTGTGGCAGGTGAAAGGTGGATGGGTAGAAGCAATAGATATATCTTGATTTTTAGTAACACTTTTGACACAGTCACACATGACATTCTTAAAAGTAAATGAAGGAAATGTGGTCTAGATTAAGCTACTATAAGGTGGGTGCAAATCTGGTTCACAGACCATATTCAAAGTTATCAGTGGCTTGCTGTCAAACTGTGGGGACATATCTAATGGTGTTCTGCAGGGGTCAGTTCTGAGTGTGGTACTGTTCAACATTTTTCTTAATGATTGGATAATGGAGTGGAGAGGAGAGTGTGTTTATAAAATTTGCAGGGGACATGAAGCAATGAGTGTTCGCTAGCAATTTGAAGGACAGGATTAGAATTCAAAATGACCTTGAGAAATTAGAGAGTTGGTCTGAGATTAACAAAAGAAATTGAATAAAGACAAGTGCAAAGTACTGCACTTAAGAAAAAATCAAACGCACAGTTACAAAATGAGGAATAACTGGCTAGTCAGTAATATTTTTCAGAATGCTTAGCATTCTAATAAGGCTTGGAAGGATTAAATTTTTATTGGTAAATGTCAATTTCACTATACACACACAAACCAACAAAAATATTTATATTGGTAATTGGAATTTACAGGTAACCAAAGTAAGAAAAATGTTGCTTGAGAATTTATTAGACTGAGTGTGATTTAAGGGTACTTACATTGTACATTTTGACATCATATGCTGAGAATTTGTGTTTTAATGATTATATAGCTTTTTAACATTTTGAATTTCAACATCTACTGACATTAAATAATTATCAGACCCACCGTATAATTTCCTCAACTGTCAAAATTTAAATAGATGATAATTGAAAAAGTTGCTTTAAAAATAAACATTGATATGTCCATTAAAATGATAAAAAAATCAGTTTCTGCCAGGCCTGATTATATAGCACTTCATATGTTCGAAGCACAGCTCCTATTAACTTCACTTGCAGCTGAGAGTGCTCCGCACTTCTGCAGATCAGACTGCAGGGTCTTAAGTCCGGCACTCAGAAAATGAGGAACACACAACTAGTGACCACCTGTGAAAAGTACAGTTTAAGTGATTTGATTGGCATCACATAGGAACTCTGTGGTCGAGGCAGGTATCAACTTTATTTCTGTAGGGCAGCATTCAGCTGCCTTAATCATGAGACCATCCTTTCTCTTCCTGCACTTCCCTGTCTCATTCACAATGCACCTTCCTAGTTTTGCAACAAACGTATGTAGGATGCCTGCCTCAACAGTCTCCTTCACTTCACAACTCTGCTCCATCCCCAGAGCAGGCCCATTCTGTGTACTGAATGAGTCCTTTGGAAAAAATGGTATGTGATCAAGTAATTAAAGACTCTCAGAATGCATGTGCACAAGGTGGCTGAATTAAGGTTGCATAGGCAACCTTAATAGTGGCATTTTTTAACTTGAGTGCTTGATTTTGCAAACCTAATGTTCTTTTAATGTAGTTTGTGCATGTAATTTCCTAGTTTTTTTTTAAAAAAATAGACTGGAAAAAAATTCCATCATTTGGCATCATATTGACACCCACATTGGTGGTCAGCAGGGATGGAACTTTTAGATTCACCACACAAATCTCTGTCAGTTGAGCTAAGTAGTAACTGATAGCTGTAATAGGTTGTCATCCTCTATGTGGAGCAGCACTAGAAGGGGAGGGATTCTTAGATAGTTGCTGACTGCAGTGGGATCTTGGATTCTGTTCCAGGCTCTGGACGTGAATGTGCCTCAGTGGGCACAGATTCTGATCCCCTCCTCACTGGGACCCCTTCTGCCCCATCCTCTCTAAACTCTCTCACTGTTTCAGTTCAGTTTCTTCCTACCCCCTGGGCTCCTTGTTCCAGTTTCATTCTCATCACCTAGCCAGTCCCAAACTCTGCTCCTCAGGCTTCTCATCCCACTCCTCAGGTTTCTCATCTCACACTCCCAGTCCTAGTTTCCATTCTACCATTCCCACTGGCTCCTAGTCCCATTCTCCCTCCCTGGGCTCTTGATTTAGTCTGAATGCCCTCCCTCAGCTCCTTGTCCAGCCAGTCCCAATTCTTTCCTCACCATCCTTGTGAGATCTGTCTTCATCTCCTTCCCCCACCTTTCTCAGTCTGTCCCAGTTTCTGTCCCCTCACCCACAGGCTCCTTATTCCAGTCTCTTCCCTCGGTCCTCCTGCAGGTCTGGCTCTTGTCCCCTCTGCATTTGAGCCAGGCAACTTATTCCTCCAGCTTGCCTGGACCCAGCAGGTGAGTCAGTGACAGTGCAGGAGAGACAGTCTCCCTGCTTTCAGCTCAGGTGCTCGGATCTGGACCTGGCATAACCTGCAGCAGTCCAGAGCTATACCTGTGCCGTAATTACAACTCAGCCCTGGGCTGGAGTATGCCCAGTGTCTATGGAATCTTTGGGGAATTTAGCTGCTAAAATCTAAGGTGTGTCAGCTGAGCATGTGTAAACTGTCATTTTTTTCCAGAGGCTTGTAAATTGGTCAAATTTGGGCACAAGGCACAACCCTGAAACAAAGTTCACTCTCCAGCCAAATTTCATGTGTCTGCTCCAAAGCACAGAGACATTAGAGTTTTTCCAAGAAAAAGCTGCCAGAATTTTTTAACTTGGGCAAAACAATGTATTTTCCCCTAGGCTTTCTTTCAGAAGTGGCTGAACCATTTTGGCTAAAATTTTCAAAAACAAAACAAAACAAAAGTCAGAGGTAGACATCTGGCATTGAAAAATTTAGCTCAAACTGTTCAAAGTTTGACAAAGTTACATGCAACTCAAAATAAGGTATTTATAATGCAACTGCTGGGCAACCTTAATAATAGATGGTGCTACGACC
The DNA here is from genome assembly GCF_015237465.2 of Chelonia mydas. Classification (NCBI taxonomy): domain Eukaryota; kingdom Metazoa; phylum Chordata; order Testudines; family Cheloniidae; genus Chelonia; species Chelonia mydas. The sequence goes on from NC_057855.1 coordinate 16,489,541, forward strand.
TGTGCCTATACTAATCCAAATTAAACATTAAAATGCAACATTGAAGTATCTGTACATAATGCAATTCTGAATCCTTTTTTTGAAGGAAACTACATTTATGTTAATATTTTGTCATAAAGAAACAACAAAATTGAAGTAATTTGTAAACCCCCACAGTAAATGTGGAAAGTTATTCTCTGTCCAAAAGATTTGGAAGAATTGAGGCCATTGCTATAAATGCTTGGAAACGTGATACGTTTGTAAAGAAAACCCTTCATGAACTTATTTTCTTTGTGATCAGTTTTCAGCTGCACAATAGTTATTTATCTCTCATTTTTCCTGAAATCCTGGGATTATAGGACTAAAAATACCTGGAGATCCTAAATTCCGGGATTAAACTCCCTAATATCTCCTCTGTGATAGCCTGTTGTCTCTGACATGGGGAATGTTTCCTTTGATATTCATGTATGGTATATAGTATCATGAGAAGAAGTGAGACTGGGCGTAATAGTCCCTATCTCTCTTTTCAGTTTGGTGTATATCTCAGGGCAAATATCCTTATTGCTTTAAAGGGACAGTGTCAACTTGAAATCAATTAATTGTTTAGGGCAGTGTTTTCCAAACTTGGGACGCTGCTTGTTCAGGGAAAGCCCTTGGCTGGCCTGACCGGTTTGTTTACCTGCCACATTCACAGGTTTGGCCGATCGCGTCTCCCACTGGCCGCGGTTTGCTGTGCCCGGCCAATGGGGGCTGTGGGAAGCGGCGGCCAATACGTCCCTCGGCCCGCACCACTTCCCGCAGTCCCCATGGGCCGGGCACAGCGAACCGCAGCCAGTGGGAGCCGCGATCGGCCGAACCTGTGAACGCGGCAGGTAAACAAACCGGCCGGGCCTGCCAGGGTCTTTCCCTGAACAAGCAGCGTCCCAAGTTTGGGAAACACTGGTTTAGGGGAAAAGAAAGTTAAAAGTAATGTTAGGGACCACATTTGTCTTTGTGCCACCCTGCTTGTTTGAGGTTTTACAACTACATTGTATCTAAACAAATGGGAAACTGCTATAGTGAAACTTCATTTGACAGCCATTTTTGTACAGTTAAGGTAAATAAATTGGAAAAAAAATCTCTAAACTTTCAGTTATTGTAATATTACATATATATTTACAGATACATGTATGCTTTTTAATTTTAAGTTGACTGTGTCCCTTGAAGTATGGGGCTTGAAAAATATACTCACTCTGGGCAAGGAGGATCCATTAACCTCTGCAGAATCTAAATTTTGATTTTAAAATTTCCAACCTTTTTAGCCTTTCTGGTTTTGAAAAAAACCTTCCAAATATGAACAGAGCATAAATTAATGTTGCTTCATCTTTTTGCAAAGAGATGGCTCCAGTGCTTCTGCTGCTGTTGGTAACTTTGCCAAACAGCAGCAGTGTAAAATTAACAAGACTCTGCTCATTTTTACTGCTACTGTTCTGAACCCTGTGGATAGCAGAACTGACAAGAATTGTGTTAATTCTATGCTACAGCTGTTTTAGAAGGCTCTTAAGTAGGAGCAGAGGCAAACTCACTGGGGAGGACACACAAATGTGACTGGGAAGTAGCTACAGGAACACAGATCTCTTCAATCCCACCCTCTACTCCCTGCAGCATCCAGAAGGTTCTGAGGAGGGAGAAGAGACAAAAAGCTCTTTCCAGCAACTAATGGACGATGGAGATAAGTTTTTATCTGACACCTGCTAGTCAGAGGATGATATGAAAGACAAACCTGTGAGCAGGGCCCATGATCAACACCCTAGCCAAAACTCCAGTACCCTTCCACTTCCAACAGCTTATGGCAGGGGAGCTAGGTTTCTCATTATGGCATTGCCTCTGCATCTTGCTGGTGGATACCTTCCTCGCTTTATCTATCTTATCTACCTTTGTTCCAGTACTGTCCTCAGGCTAGTATGTGTGTGGCAATTTTTAAATGTCTGATGAAGTGCTTAATAAAAGAATTAATGGCAATAGGGGTGGTATTTTTTTTATTGATGATATTGCTCAGCTAGTGCGTAACAACCCGAGGAATTCAGTGCAGTGTTGTCTCAGGAAAATCAGTTGTATTGTTCTTGTTATTCCAGCAGGGAGTTAAGATGGGCATTTAGCTGGGCTGAAGTAACATGAGAGGGAAGAGTTGGCAATTGTTCACAGGTTAGCAAGCAGCCAGTCCAACAATCCATAACAAGACACGTTTCCCACAGCGGCATCAATCTGTTGTTTTTCAAAGTACCTCATTACCTCCTGGATAATATCCCCCACGCTGCAGCCCTTCTTTGCTGCTTTTTCAGCCAACAGAGGAAGCTTTTTCAAATTCCCTTCCTCTTCATTCATGAATGACAGATTGGGCACATTGAAGTGGGAAGCAGCCATCCACTGGAGGATAGCCTGGAGCTCCTTGTTCTGTGTGCTGCTGTTGGTATTCTGGTTGTTCACTATCACTTCAGAACCGGATGATAAATCTGATAGCTGTTTTCCACTTGACTTCACTTGTGAAGCTTCCCTTGACCCTTCTTTATCAAAAGCTGTGGATTTGTTTCTTGAGAATGAGGCACCAGCTGCATTTTGCTCATCTGATAGGTCACCTATCGCTAAATCGGAATTGTTGCATTTAGTCATGAATAAACACAAGTTCATCACAGATTCCACCAGTTGGTCAATAAATTTCTTGTTTACCTGATCCATGTTGTCAAACTGATCTATGGCTGAACTGGGCTGTGTAGATAAGGCCTTTTTGCTGGACTCACTATCAGTAGTGGCAACCTGTTTAAAACTCTTGTTTGTCTCACTGGAATTGTCATCTATATTGAAACCGGCCTCACGTAAGACCTTCTGGATGATGGATAAGAGGATACTTGATATATCATCCTTTTGGGAGTTGAGCTCTTGGGGAATATTCCTTGACCCAGCAGCCATTGCAAGAGACTTGGAGCTTTGGCTTTTCCCAGCCTTTTCAAAATGAGATTCACGAGAAACAAACCCAAGTGAAGAAGTGCCCGAATCATGAGCGGTTGAATCTCTGCCACTGTTTGTCTGTTGGATTAAGTGCTGTTGTATCAACATTAATGCTGTCACAGTGAGGTCTTTTGCTAGTGACTCTATTGAGGTGCTGACCTTTTCTGGCTTTTTTTCCTGATTCCCTCTTACCTTTTCTGGAGCTTTGCTTGCAGTTTGTTTGGAATGCAACATGGTTAGTCCCTCCTTAATTATGTGCTCACTTACTTTCTCAGCACAGGTATACATCTTTGGCTTTGGTTTTTCCCTATCCTTCTTTTGTGTTTGAGTTTTCAGTGTTGCAAACTGCATTCTTTGAGATTTTGAGTCTGATGGGAATGCCGTTTTCAGTATGGAATATGCTAGACTGTGAGACTTGGACTGTCCCTTATCGTTTTGCTCTGCTACAAGGACATTATACAGCCGTCTTACCATTACTTCCAAAATTTCAATAGATTTCTGGCTTCCCATGTTATATAGATTCTTCTTCACTGTTGAAGCAAAGTCAGAGTCTGTCATGAGCACCCCTGTGACATTATGCAGATTTTTCATGGTTGAGTCTATCAAGTCTGATATGATGTCTTTGGTGTGTTTGAGGATTACTCTCTTCAAAACTACACAAGCTGGGAGTGTCTTACCATCCTTCCTTTGAACTTTCATGGTCTTCATAAATGAGAACATCATGTCTGAAGCAACCTGATTTGCATAAACCACTAACCCCTTGCTCACAGAAGTACCAGAATCATCCTGCCCAGACTGTTTTACTTGCTGACACATTTGTTTATCTCCAGACTTTTCCCCCTGTCTACAGCCACTTTGATTAGACATCTCACCATAGAAGAGTGATGTTCTCTTAGAACCTGGAGTATCTTCCTTCTTGGTAGTCTTTTCTTGAGATGGCCTGGGGGATGGTAGTTTACCCTGCGGTTTCTGTGTGCTTGCTGCAGTGGATTCATTCACTGTTTGTGATGAAGTTTTGTTCACAGAACCAGGGGGATTGTTATTTTCATGAATTACTTGGTGTATACACTTACTGGCAGCACCTTCCAATTTATCTGCGATCTCTTTACGTGCCATTTGAAAAACCAAAGAACAGAGCTTATTTACATAGCATGAAACATTATCTGGATCTCTCTTTCCCTTTTGGGCACCGGCAGACTTTAAAGATGTGTCACTGTTCTGGGACAACGATGATTCAACGAAGGTGTTGCTGTCTTTGTGTTTCTGAGGGGTATCTGAAGGGGTCAGTGCATGCTGGAGTCCAGCTGCATATTTCTGAAGGTCATTGTTGAGCCAGCTCACAACGCTGAGTTCATCAGTTGAACCTTGTTTGAAAAGACATACTGCTCCTTCAGTTTTAGAATGATTTTGCTTCTCGTTGTCCTTTATTACAATGACTTCTTTTTCCTCCAGATTGCCCAGATCAAGTTCATTTGAAGGTTCAGAGATGTTACTGTACTGGCTAGCAGCTTTCTTTGCTTTTGAATCTTTGCCCTTTACATTCAGGCTGGAGACATCTACAAAACAGATCACTTTCCGGTCCTGGTCCTTCTGTTCATCAGGGTTGTAGAGGTCTACTTTACACACACCTGCTTGGCTATGTAACCAGTCAACTTCCTGAGACATCTTTACAGGTTAAAAGTAGAACTGTAACCAGTGTTCTTGTGTTAGATGAGCTGCTGTGATGACCCTGCCAGACTCGAGATGTTGCCTCCTCTCTCAACTTGCCATGGTCTTCTACTGCCAGATGGTATCTTCACCTTTGTTAACACATCGTTTCTATAGTAGTGGTGACATCATAAAGAAGAGATTTTTGCCAACAACTAGTGGTGTGTTTCCAATTATTTAACACGGACTTGCTATAATTTTTATTTCCTTTTTAGCTTGTGAGAAGTCTGTCCTGCATTGTGGGGAAGTTGGATTTAGATACAGGAGGTGCAAGAGAAGAGGGTGGTGTCTTTGTCTATTTCATCATATAAACAGAAGCACTTCTCATAACCATAACCAAGAATAAAGGCAACCTACGACTTGACAAATAAAGCATTAAGCTGCATTTTTGCTGGAAATATTCATACTTTCACCTGAGAGAGAGATCTGTATATTGATCATACAACACAGAGTTCAGCTTTAAAGAAGATACCTCTGGAGACAAACACCTTTGAGATAGTCTCAGGATGTCTTCCAGAAAAATATGTTTTAAAATGTGTGACATATGCTGTTGTCCTGTCCAATCCTAAATTTTTTTTTATTAGTCCGAAAAACCAAAGCAAAATTAACTTCTCTCTTTGTTACTTACTCTACTCATTGGGGAATGGGGGCTAGAACAAGTGCCCATGACAGTATAGTTGCTGTGGTAGTTTTGGTGCGAACAGGGAGGCAGTTGTATGGATAATAATATTTAGGGATTTTTCTATATGTATTGAAAGGATAGATGTTCATGAGACATGCTAGCACTTTGGCATGTTCAAACACAAGCTTTCATTTTATCTACCTTAAAATACATTGTGAACAACCATGTATTATTAATATCTGTTTCAACTCTGAAAATGTATTTTGTCATTCTGGGATTATGGGATTCTATATTTCTTGTTTTACTTTCATTCTAGATTAAATGTGCTCAATTTTCAGGTAAAAAGCTTTTTCCTAACTGCCTGTCCTGCAACGAGTCTAGAATCTGATAGGCTGATTACTTTCCTTCCTGATCACCACAACTAGCAATAAATGTCAATTATGTTCTGTGGTGCTTGTGTAACCCCATAATCTTTACATTATGCCTTATGCAGCCTCTCTGCCTTTAGTGATTGCACAGGTGTAGCTGTTTTGAATTTAGTTAACAATTATAATGATGAACAAGATAACATGGGGTCTGAGTCAAATCCTGTTAAAATCAGTTGGGGTATTTACATTTGGAATCTTTATTCTTAGTTATGTTGCCTTTGCAAGGCTATGGAGTGTATGTGTAAAAAGCTGGGAGGAGAGGGGGGTGACACAAAAAGAAAACCCCAACCCTTCAAACCTTTACTTTTTTCACTGAAGTCAGATGATATGACTGAATAGACACACAGGCTTATCTGTTAATTAAGAAGGTGCTCTTTTTAGATAGAACAGACTTCCTATAGAGCTGAGCCAATATTAAAATATGTCCTTTACCAATACTAAAGTTGGTTCATTTCAACAGAATCAGTGCCCTTTAGTTGTCATGAATATATAAATTTCTGAAAGGAAACAATATTATTTTAAATGAATGCAAGTATGCATGAATAGATTCAGTATGACTATACATATGTTTGTTTACATATGAACATATTCATTTTATTATTGCTGAGAAGTCCTGTTCCTGCCACCCTGTATATATACAGTCTTTATCTAAGAACAGTATGGGAGTAGGAAGGTTACTTAAATAGGAAGTTTTTATGGGAGACTGGAAGAAATTCTTCCTGTGACTAATTAGTGTACTTCTTTGTCACTCAGTTTCATACAGCAGACACATACTGATCAGTAGTCAAGAGGAGGATTGAGGCTAGATGTTGCCTAGGTGATGACATTTCCATCAACTTCTGGGACCATAATTTGATGTGTATGTGGAGTGATCATATTACATAGCATATCTCTGAATAGCTACTTTGCAAGGCAGCAGCACAGCTTGAAGTGCAGACTTCAGGTGGCTTCCAATGCCAGTCAGCAAATAGAGAGGAAACAGAAATTGCTGGCTGAAGATATCAGGCAGTGGGGAAGTATAGATAGAGATGACCAGTCAGAGGCATTTCTGGATTATTTGAATGTTTCTGTCAATGGTCAGCCATTGTTCCTTAACACTGTGCTGACAAATTTCCTTCTTCAGTTGGGTTTTTGGAAGAATAGGTTGCTTCTGATTTTGGGTGAGAATCTCCTGTTCATGATGTGGCTGGGGAGGAAGACCATGCCATGGATGCACCTGTTCAGACTGAGACACAGTTGGCTGAGGCGCGTGCTGTAGCTGCTAGTGGAGATTTTGGCAAGGATTTTCCTTGTGATGGGGTATGCCTCATCTCATACTACTGATGGCTTGACCAGTCTGCTTTTTCATGTGTTCTATAGGTACAGCTGAGGGAAGGTACTCTCTGCAGAGTACATAAAGACAAAGTGCCAGTTAAATTTTGATGTATAAAGTTTGCCATTGGCCACAGCTATGCAATATCTTATTCTTAATACAGTGTGTTATGAAATTAAATGTTTTAAAAGGGTCGAGCTTTTGGTAGGGGAAAGACTGTAGCACACCCAGAATATACTTTTATTCTCTTTTATGCAATACACACCAATGACTATCATCTGGATAGAAGGTAATGGTCAATTAATTTTCATCAGTGTACATCCAGAAATACATGGGTTTGTTGTTTACAGGGTTCATATGGTGTGTGTAGTCTTAAACATTCATTCACTGTGATACACACTTCATTTGTAAGTGGGGATGATGAAATGATGAACAATTTTCTGACATACCTTTTTTTTCCTGTCTGAAAAAGTCAAAATTTTTATTATACAAGCCTGAAACAATGTCATCACTTATACAGGATGGCACAGTGCTGCAGGAAGCAACAGCAACTCCCACATACATAGTGACATGTTTTCTGAATGATATGATATATTGCGTGATAACTGCAGAGTCCCGACAGAGCCTCTTACACTATGTGGAATGGCCTGAGTGCTGCAGTGAAACACATTGGCAACAGAAAATGAGCACCCTCCTTTCACCTGATCACAGGGTGCATATCTCTGATGCCAGCAGCAGCAACATGTACACACACAGTGTGCATTTGCTGAATAATAGTGAATTACATTATGTGGGATTTATAATAACCTCATAAGGAATAACACAAGTCTCATAAATGCCCTTTGTGATGCAGGCTGCATTTGCAGAAGCAGTCGCAATCTAAAGAAAATATGTGCAAGGTATAATAGCACTCAGTGATTTCTCACTGCATTTCTCATATACTGTCAAAATGTAAAAATGTGTATTTGCAGATGCAACCTGAATCACAAAGGACATCTATGTGTGTTAGAAAAGCCAAGGTTATAACACTAATATGATGTTATAAATTATTTCTCTCATAAAGTGATATTTACCCTCATTCACCAAATGCATTTGGTGTGCCTAATGCTGTGACAGCCTCATGGATGACAAGTCTAAGGCCTCATGGGTGCTGAAGGGATATGCATAACACTAGGTGATATCTGCCAATACAAACCCTATGCTGGCATTTGAAAAGATGTGAGTAGCTAGCCTCACTTACCACAATTTTCCACCACCGAGATGATTGCTGCTCTAGGTACCTGGTTAAACAAGAGCTTAACTTTAAGCCCATGGATAGTCCCACTGAAGTCAATGGGATTATTTGTGTGTAAAGTTACCCGTGTGCTTAAGTTTTGCTGATTTGGGGCCCTAGTGTGTATATTGAATGGCTTTGCAGTGCTGTGGATTCTGTCCTTGCTGATAGGCATACTTGCTTCTTCATAGGCCGTGTGGCGAGACAGCCATTCATTAAAATAAACAAAATATGGCAGATACAAAAAGCATGCAAATACAAAATGTTGAGCATATGGTCTTCAGTAGCAGGCCCTAGTGCATGTTTATCTGATCTTGTTTAGATAAAAATCAAATACATCTGAATACTCTTTATTCATCTTGTTTGAGGACTGGATTTGGGAGTTCACCATATGCTCTCTCCTCAGTCTTTCTACTTTATCTTCTGTCACTGTATCCAGAAATTGCTGTGGTGGTGTAGTGTTTGTTTTGCTTGTTTGCTGCAGTCTACTCCTTGCAGCAGCAGTACTTGCTTGTGAGGATGACTGTACTACTAAGCTGGTGGTGTCCATGTTACAAATGGCCGTGGTCTTCTGCATGGTATCATTACGTTGTCTTTGTGGCAACAGAATCCTTCTTTCCTCCACTGAACACTTTTCTAGTCATGATGTGGCTTAGGTGTTGATACGATCACCAATAATTAATTTATTTTTTTTTATGGGAACAATACTTTAGTTAAGCTACAAAGCAGAGAGTTAATCCTCTGGTTGGCAGTGAAAGATACAGTTATTTAATGTAGACACTACCAAGGCAGACATAGGCATGGGCGAAAATTCTCCTCCCACCCTACTCAATGCTGGGAACCACCATAGATAGTGGTAGCTATTGGTATGTGGCAGATAGATTTAGAGATGACAGTCACTATTGAATACCATAGTGGTGATGGTCAGAAAATACTGTGCAATTCAAAATCATTAACTAAATCAATGATACTCAGACCGTAGTGGTTCAGGAGCCAAATTAGTGATCAATATTACACAAAAAAGCCCTAGTAGTGTGAATTCATTGTTTCATTTACTATATATTCACAGAAAAATGACTGACCCACTATTCGACAATTGGTTAATAACATAGTAAAAGCATCCTGATTGGTTAATAACTTGGACTGGTTAATAATTAAATCACACAGTTTTTTAATATGTGCAGCAAAGAGCTGCAGGAGACACATTAAAGAGCCACTTGCAGCTCCAATGCCTCAGTCTGAATATCCCTGAACTAAATAATATACATAGTTGAGTTTAAACCAGAAAAACAAGGCCAGACACCTGCCTTACAGTAGCAACAGTTGGACTTACGGAGCACACAGTTGAACATGTAAGAGGCAGAGGCACCATTATAATATAACTGGAAAACATTATGCATGCACAAGTGCCAATAGACTATTGGTAGGTGCCCAATTTGATGGCATTGAATGTAGTGGTGGTGGTCAGAAGCTACTGTGGTATTCAATATTGACAACAGCAAGAGAAGTATTCCACCCAGAGTCCATCCTCTACCTGAGAGAATCAAAGCTACAATGAGTTCTGGAGGCATGGCTCCAATTTGTAAAAGGTAGGTCATTCAATCACGGACCAGACCCAAACTCTGCTAACTGAAGTGAATTACCAATGATGACCAAAGAGATTTTGTAAATAATCTGTAAACTCAATTGTTTGTAATATTTGCAAAATATTTTCAAGTGAACAGATATGAAAAAAATTGAGATTGGTTCATGAATGCTTCATGAACCAAGAACCAAAGAAGAGCCAATATTTGATGGGCTTGCAATGCTCTGAATACTGTTTAACAAGCACTATCATGTATCCAGATCACAACATTTCCAGTCACATATTTATCTGATTTTTAAGAAAGTAGTTAATTTTTATAAATTCAACAGGGTTGTAATTATGAGATCTGAGTTGGTTATCTAACTAATACAGCGCTGTTGAGGTTGTCTTGAGGCAGATTTGGGAACAGCAAGTGTCATTTGAATAGCTATTGTAGATTGCCATTAAAAGTGAAAGATGTGCCAATGAGTATTGGAACTAAAAGAGCTAAATTTTGTGGAATGGGATCAGCGGGCTGTGTTTTGGTGAGGTGATTAATCCTGTTTGCCTCAGGGCATCATTGGGTTGCTCTGACAGACCAGAAAAGAAGTTAGGTGGCGGGAAAGTGCAACAAGCTTCCCCCCTTGGCTCCATTAGGCTGATGTTGGAGAGCCTGGGTGATTTTCCTGTTCTTTAGGAGGGATGTGCCCCTCATTTATATCCTATGAGCATTCTTCCTTGAAGGGTGATGGGGATGTTCCTGTGTGGCTTGAACTGACCTCTTTTTCTTGTTGCTCATGTTGGGAGTTATAGCACATGCTTAGGAACCTCTCAACTTAGATGATTTGATCCCCCATTTCCTTGAATATTCCGTGTCTCAGTTCTCCATCCACAGACCTGATGTCATCCATTCTTGGAAAGCTTTCTTGGTCAAGTTCTTTATCCCTATCTTTTTCCTGGTTTATTGCCTGGGGAAACACAAACACCAATAAATGATGATGATACACAGAGTGAGACATCTTAGAAAAACCTGATTCTTAGGGTATGTCTTCATTTTGTGGAGGCGAGTATGTTCTTAACCAACTCAGGTTAGCTAACCCGGGTTACAGTAGTAGTGAAGATATGGTGACTCTGTTTTTAACTCAAGTTAGCAGCTTGAGTTAATACCTATATGGGAGCCTGGGATGGAACTTGAGTTGCTAACCCAAGTTAAAAGCAGAGTTGCCATGTCTTCACTGCTGTTTTAAACCTGAGTTGGTTGGTTAGCTAATCCAAGTTAAGAACACACTTTTTTTTTTCTTCCTTTCATCAATGAAGGCACACTCTGAGTGGACAGAGTGCCTTATCCAACACCTCAAATATAACATCTCAGAGAAATTTCCTTGGCCTGAACAATGCAATTCCATTGTCTACACTCTATATTTTAATCTGGCAATATAAAATTAAAACATGTTAAAGGGAAGGAGGAACAATGACTGGGACATTATACTAAATAATCTTATTCTCTAGATATCTATTATCAGACTATTGAAAAGTCATAGAAACAAATGTCAGAGGTGGAGATGATGTCATCTGGTCCGTTTTTCTGTCAAAATAGGATTGATCCCTCAAAACATTTTCCAGGGCTTTGTCCAGGATAATTTTTAATCTCTCAGATTATGTGGCTTCCCATATTTCCCTTGTAAGATCATTTAACTAGCAGGAAGTGTTTGTGTCCTCATTTTCTCTTTTAATTTCATCTAATTTCTTTTAGTTATATTTATGCAAGAAAATCTATATCCTTATTATTTACCCTTTTTAATCGTTGTTTAGCCAAATTATGTACATTAAATTGTTTTAATCTTTCCTCATAAACCTCTCCCTTTAGTCCTCTATTCATTGCTGTTGCTCTTTTCCTAAATCCTTCTAGTTTGTCAATATCTTTTCAATACCGAGTGCAGAATTTAGCAGTCTCATCAGAGCTATTTAGCTATTTATATCTTTATAGTTTGATGTTTTTGAGTGTCCAGTACCAAATTCCACCATTTTTACTGTCTGTTGCAAACTAATATTCATAATTTTCTGAGTATGAATTCAGGAGAGAATAGATCAAATCCATGATTGTTTAACTGTATAAAATCCAGATATATTACATTTACTACATTAATTTCATCCACTAAATCCACTATTCCCTTTTTTATTTAATATGTAAAAAACATACCTCTCCTTCTCTAATAGACTTCATCCACCAACTGCTCAGCAGTGCTCCAGATAGAGTACAGCAGCGCAAATGTTTGAGGATCTGTTAGCTCGCTCCTGTAGGGTGTGATGGTAGCTGGAGTTGCCTGCCACTGCTTCAGGTCCTCTTCTTCTTGGTAGTATACATCTGAAGACACAGTACAAGTCTGGTACTCTTTTTTTCAGCTTCTCTTTGGGCACAGCCTGAGATGCATTGTGTTAGTGGCTGTCCTTGTGGAGAAAAAGGGCTGGGTGGTCCAGAGACTCTTGTTGCTGACTCTCCTTGTAGACTGTAGACCATGATGCATCACTCAGGTGGTTCTGCCCGTCCTGCTGCTGCCCATTGTAGGACTCTCCAGTTGGCACAGTGGCTATTTGGTCCTTTTTCTCATTTCTCTTCTCTCCTTCCTTCTAGCTTCCTCCCTTGTATACCACTTTACTTCTTTCTGCAGAAAAACAAGACAGAGTTTATTAGCTGCCCCTGTTCCCACATTAAAAATCTTGCACAAACAGAAGTCTTGGCCTTTTCTGTTGGAGGCCTATGACTCAATCATCCCGGGGAGGTCCCAGACGACTGGCAAAAGGCTAATGTAGTGCCCATCTTTAAAAAAGGGAAGAAGGAGTATCCTGGGAACTACAGGCCAGTCAGCCTCCCCTCAGTGCCTGAAAAATCATGGAGCAGTCCTCAAGGAATCAATTCTGAAGCACTTAGAGGAGAGGAAAGTGATCCGGAACAGTCAGCATGGATTCACCAAGGGCAAGTCATGCCTGACTAATCTAATTGCCTTTTATGATGAGAGAACTGGTTCTGTGGATGAGGGGAAAGCAGTGGACATGTTGTTCCTTGACTTTAGCAAAGCTTTTGACATAGTCTCCCACAGTATTCTTGCCAGCAAGTTAAAGAAGTATGGGCTGGATGAATGGACTATAAGGTGGATAGAAAGCTGGCTAGATTGTCGGGCTCAACGGGTAATGATCAATGGCTCCATGTCTAGTTGGCCACCGGTATCAAGTGGAGTGCCCCAAGGGTTGGTCCTGGGGCCGGTTTTGTTCGATATCTTCATTAATGATCTGGAGGTTGGTGTGGATTGCACCCTCAGCAAGTTTGCAGATGACACTAAACTGGGAGGAGAGGTAAATATGCTGGAGGGTAGGGATAGGATACAGAGGGCCCTAGATAAATTGGAGGACTGAGCCAAAAGAAATCTGATGAGGTTCAACTAGAACAAGTGCAGAGTCCTGCACTTAGGATGGAAGAATCCCATGCACCGCTACAGACTAGGGACCGAATGGCTAGGCAGCAGTTCTTCGGAAAAGGACCTAGGGGTGACAGTGGACGAGAAGCTGGATATGAGTCAACAGTGTGCCGTTATTGCCAAGAAGGCCAATGGCATTTTGGGATGTATAAGTAGGGGCATTGCCAGCAGATCGAGGGACGTGATCGTTCCCCTCTGTTCGACATTGGTGAGGCCTCATCTGGAGTACTGTGTCCAGTTTTGGGCCCCACACTACAAGAAGGATGTGGCAAAATTGGAAAACGTCCAGTGGAGGGAAGCAAAAATGATTAGGGGACTGGAACACATGACTTATGAGGAGAGGCTGAGGGAACTGGGATTGTTTAGTCTGCGGAAGAGAAGAAAGAGGGGGGATTTGATAGCTGCTTTCAACTACCTGAAAGGGGGTTCCAAAGAGGATGGTTCTAGACTATTCTCAGTGGTAGAAGATGACAGGACAAGGAGTAATGGTCTCAAGTTGCAGTGTGGGAGGTTTAGGTTGGATATTAGGAAAAACTTTTTCACTAGGAGGGTGCTGAAACACTGGAATGCATTACCTAGGGAGGTGGTAGAATCTCCTTCCTTAGAAGTTTTTAAGGTCAGGCTTGACAAAGCCCTGGCTGGAATGATTTAGTTGGGGATTGGTCCTGCTTTGAGCAGGGGGTTGGATTAGATCACTTCTTGAGGTCCCTTCCAACCCTGATATTCTATGATTCAATACTGTTTCCCTCCATACAGGCCACAGCATGTTGGCAGCATCCTTCAGACTTTCATTTATTTGTTTTTACAAGATAAAATATTCTCACAATTTTTGAAAACTCTTTGTAATGGTGCCCAAAGGTATGTGGCTCTTTCAACCCATGTATTAGCTAAACTGCAACTGTAAAAACCCTTTGTCATATCCTTAGATCTCAATCCTCAAGTCCTAACAATTTCTCAGTGACATAAGGTAAATACTGTAGTGTTTTGAGTGATGCCAGAGTGAGTAAAGCGAACAACAGGATGTGAGAAAGTATCCCAGCTCCCATTACCACTGCAGAACTACAGCTGCGGAGACAAAATAGCACATGATGCTGACCGTGACACAGCAACTTGCACTTACTTTCTTCTGAATTGACATGCCCAACATGAAACTAAATTTGTTGTGGAATTGCTGAAGCTATTGTGGCTCTTCCTCTTCACCGTGTTAGAGAATTTTGCTACTCAGTCTTTACCCATGCCACCCTACAATACAATACAAAGCAACAGTAAGGCAAGAAAGTAATCTGCTCCCTTCATCATAGAGAGGACGATGATTATCATGGCTGACTTCATTAGATCACCAGCAGGGAGCCCAGTTCCTGTTAGATTTGGCTTTATGACTGTGATAAATATAAAGGAAAGGGTAAACTCCTTTAAAATTCCTCCTGGCCAGAGGAAAAATCCTCTCACCTGTAAAGGGTTAAGAAGCTAAAGGTAACCTCGCTGGCACCTGACCAAAATGACCAATGAGGAGACAAGATACTTTCAAAAGCTGGGAGGAGGGAGAGAAACAAAGGGTCTGTGTCTGTTGGTATGCTGCTTTTGCCGGGGATAGAACAGGAATGGAGTCTTAGAACTTTTAGTAAGTAATCTAGCTAGGTATGTGTTAGATTATGATTTCTTTAAATGGCTGAGGAAAGAACTGTGCTGAATAGAATGACTATTTCTGTCTGTGTGCCTTTTTTGTAACTTAAGATTTTGCCTAGAGGGATTCTCTATGTTTTGAATCTAATTACCCTGTAAGGTATCTACCATCCTGATTTTATAGGGGTGATTCCTTTACTTCTGTTTACTTCTATTTCTATTAAAAGTCTTCTTGTAAGAAAATGGAATGCTTTTTCATTGTTCTCAGATCCAAGGGTTTGGGTCTGTGGTCATCTATGCAAATTGGTGAGGATTTTTACCAAACCTTTTCCAGGAAGTGGGGTGCAAGGGTTTGGAGGATTTTGGGGGGAAAGACGTGTCCAAACTATGTTTCCCAGTAAACCCAGTTAGAGTTTGGTTGTGGCAGTGGATATTCCAAGGACAAAGGATAAAATTAATTTGTACCTTGGGGAAGTTTTAACCTAAGCTGGTAAAAGTAAGCTTAGGAGGTTTTCATGCAGGTCCCCACATCTGTACCCTAGAGTTCAGGGTGGGGGAGGAACCTTGACAATGACATAAGATCATTGGGAGTTAGATGATTTGGTTTCTTAGTGATCATGGCAACAGTGAACCCAGTTACAATGAACAGCTATGTCTTCCCTAGTTTTTTCAGAAATGTCTGGCTCATCAAGTTCTGGTCTCCTAAAAAGTCTAAGGGTATGTCGACATGGCGGCTGGGAGGTGTGATTCTCAGATCAGGTAGACATACATGTGCTAGCTCTGCGCAAACTAGTACAGTAAAAATAGAAGTGTGGCCATGGCAGCACAGGTGACAGCTTTGGTTAGCTCAGGGGTGGGCAAACTATGGCCCGCAAGCTGTTCTAAGCCGGCCCATGAGCCGCACCACACAGCTCAGCCCCACTTCAGTGCTCCGGCCGGGGCACTGGGTTGGGGGCTGGACCACATGGCTCGGCCTCGCTCCGGCCAGGACGCTGGGTTGGGGGCCGCACCACGTGGCTCCCAGAAGCCATGGCATGGCCCTGCTCCGGCTCCTGTGAGCACCAATGGGAGCTGCAGGGGCGGTGCCTGTGGATGGGGCAGCGTGCAGAGCCGCCTGGCTGCGCCTCTACATAGGAGCCGAGAAGGGACATGCCACTGCTTCCAGGAGCCGCTTGAGGTAAGCGCCGCTCAGAGCCTGAACCCCTGAGCCTCTCCCCACGCCCAAACCTCCTGCCCCAGCCCTGATCCTCCTCCCACTCTTCAAACCCCTTGATCCCAGACTGGAGCACCCTCCTGCACCCCAAACCTCTCATCCACAGCCCCACCCCAGAGCCCGCACCCCCAGCTGGAACCTGCACCCCTTCCTGTACCCCGCCCCAGCTCTGATCCCCCTCCCACACTCTGAACCTCTTGGTCCCAGCCCAGAGCACCTTTCTACACCCCAAACTCCTCATCCCCAGCCCCACCCCAGCGCCTCCACCCCCTGCCGCACCCCAACCCCGATTTTGTGAGCATTCATGGCCTGCCATACAATTTCTATTCCCCGATGTGGTCCTTGGGCCAAAAAGTTTTCCCACCCCTGGGTTAGCAACTCAAGTACGTATCTAGAACGTCAGACAGGTTTGTACTCAGGTGGCTAGTTGGAGCTACTGCCATGGCCATCGTGGTCACACTGCTATTTTTAGCATACTAGTTCAAGAAGAGCTAGTACAGGTATGTTAACCCAAGCTGGGATTCGCATCTCCCAGCTGCTATGTAGACATAACCTAAGGAAGATTGTGACTCTTGGTGAAGTTATATTTTTGGTGCAATAAATCAAGCAATCTCAGATAGTCAAAACCTATTCAATCATCTAGTTCTTTCCTTTGTCAATGCATGATTGTTCCTTATTGATTATAGTGCTTTCTTCAATTTTAAATGTCGCAAATGCTGTGGCTTCTACCACTTAGCTTAGGATACATACTTCTCCATATTCTAATACCTGCCACTGTCAGGGAGTTAGTTATCTGACTAGAGTTTTCCTTTATTAATTTTATCCATTTATTTCCACGGTTTGTCTAAACTGCAGTTTTGTTTGTGATGTAACTCAGGTTAACCAAAAACAAATATTTGTGAGTGTCTAGACTAGCATTTACAATGCTAATTTGAGTTAGCTGGAATCAATTAATTCGAGTTGCAGTACAACCAAAAACTGTAATCTAGGGCAGTTCTTAAAATCTATCCCTTCCAGTCTGCACTGTATCGCACTAAATAATTCCTCTCCATTTGTTGATGTTGACACTCTTACACTTAAGCTGTTATGTTCTTCTGATTACAGAGACAAGATGGGTCAGGTAATATCTTTTATTGGACCAACTTCTGTTGGTGAGAGAGACAAGCTTTCGAGCCACACAGAGCTCTTCTTCAGGTCTAAAAGCTTTTCTTTTTCACCAACAGAAGTTGGTCCAATAAAAGGTATATTATCTCACCCACCTTGTGTCTGGGACCAACATGGCTACAACTACACTGCATACGACATGTTCCTCTTATGTCTAATGTAGCCAAGAGATACATATTTAGTGCTTTTAATCTTTCCTCATAAATCATTTCTTTCAGCCTTCCAATAATTTGCTCTTTTCTGAACTCCTTCCAATTTGTCAGTATTCTTCCAGATTCTGAGATGCCCAGAATTAAAAAATTCTTGTATATCAATAACCCCTTTTGTACTTCTGTTAAGTATTATATATCATACTGCAGTATTTTCCTTTTATTTTACTATTTTTCCAACCCAATTTGTCTTTGGTACACGCATATGTTGTGCAATACGATAAACTTTCTTTCAGTGCTTGCATATGTCCATTACACTGGAGGTATTTACATGTCTTGTGTACCTGTGCCAGAGTTTCCCCTAACGGTAGCCACAGACGCAGCCCCACCCACAGCACGGCTCCTTGTATTCCAAACGGACGGTAAAGGATGGTGACACCCTTCCACTCCTTCAGTTCCTTCTTATGGTTTGTAGTCAGAGCAGTCTGTGTTTACCGTCTCATTCTTTGGGAACAGAGTTATGGATACATACTTATTCTTCCTAGTGGTACTGTTTTTGTTCATTGCACATTTTTCTTATTTTCCTTTTTGTTAGAAGTTTTCTGTCAATTTTTCTGAGTAAGGCAAGCTTCAGGCGGTGCCCTGTACCAAGGGATCCCATGCCAACGTCCCCAGGTTTCAAGCCTTGTTCTGGTTGCTGAAAGCTGATGCCTGGCAGTGATCCTCATTCCTGCTATCTAAAGTGCTTGGATGATGGCCGTGTAAGAGACAGGTGCTCCATTTGCCAGGGCTTCAAGACCAGGACAAAGAAGCTGCAGGAAGAGCACCTTTGATATATTCTAATGGAGGTTTCCCTTAGACCAGTATCTGAAACCCCTTTGTTCTCCAAGGGGATTTCATTGACAACTCCTTTCCAGAGTACTCCCCATTTTACTGGCAAATAGGAGCCATAGGAGATCCCCACCACTGGGACCATCTTCTTCAAGGTCAAAGACATCAGACCAATTCCAGCCTCAGAAGGATAAGAAGAAGTTGGTATTGGGCTCTTTGACATTTGCAGTGAAAGATTCCTCCATGGAGGTTCGTTCTGGTGCCAATGGTAGAGCATGCCCTTTGGCTCCCCACTTTCTGTTATTGGTTCATACTGACTCTCATTGACCTGAGACGTTAACTCTGGTGTCCTCCAAGGGACCGTTGAGACTGGCGACTTCCTCTGTTTTGACACTATATCAGACATCTCTGATCATGGTGGGACATCTGCCTTTATTGGTACTGACAATGCTGGAGGCCTGTGTGGCAGAGAGAGACCTATTACGCCTTTGAGGCCACTGTTGCTGTTAATTCAGGGTGAAAACCCCCATCCAGCACCATTCCAGGTACCGTACTCATCAGCTCTGGCAGTTTGCTGTGGGCACATCAACCACAGGCCTGCTACCCTTTCTTCAGGCTCCTCCACTGCTGTATTATCTCTGTTTTGTCACACAATACCAGCAGCTAGGAATGTCCATGCTTTCTCTGGTACCACGTTCCCGGAATAGATCCTGGTCACAGTCTCCAACAGCTGCTCCCAGTACTGCACCACGTTGGCTCTCAGAATATTCCACTTCTTTGTCAGAATCCGAAGTGGGCTCTTGGATCTCACGCTATTGACAGTCTAGGGTTTCCTTCAGACCCTGTTCTCATACCCACAAAAGGAGATATGAGGAGATTAGAGCCAGAGATTAGGACAATTGGTGCAGACACAACTGCGGTCTGGGGCCATACCAGCCTCCTCACTGACTGTATTGAATGCCTTGGGGAATGCCCCCATCATACAAATCAATATTTCCACTCTCTCACAGGAGCAGATCATGTATGAGAGATGCTAGTGATGCTCGGTACCAGTCTACCTTTTGACTCAGCATTACTGGATTTAACTCAGCCTGCTATGCACAGTGGTATTGAGATATATCTGAAATTCCTTTCTATTCCCTCTTCCCACTCCCTCTTCATGGCCCCCTCTCACGAGTCTCTACTAAGACAACAAGTGCAAGATACTATGTTCTTTGGTGCAGCGTTTTTTATTCCTGATACTTTCCAATACCCAAAGCCAGAAGGGAGTCTCAGACCCATTCTAGATCTTCTGAACCTAAATAAATACAGCAAGAAGTAAAAGTTCCGTATGATATCCCTTGCTATTGTTATCCCTTCCCTAGTTTCAGCAGACTGGTGTGGTACTCTCAACTTTACAAGACACCTACTTCTATGTGGTGATCCACCCGAGTCACAGGAAGTTCCTAAGGTTCGTGATATGAGATCATTACAGTTCACCATTCTGTTCTGTCCTTTTGTCTATCATCAGCACTGCGGGTTTACAGCATGGTGGTGCGTATGGTGGTAGCTGCCTGTCTCTGCCAGCCAGATGTCTGTGTAACCCTACTTGGGTGATTTGTTGCTTTGAGATCACTCCAGACACCAAGTAGAGGCTGTTATCCATCGCACTCTCTGAACATACAGCACCCTGGCCCTGAAGACAGAAAACACAGAAAAGTCAACATTATCACCTCTACAAAGAATAGAGTTCATTAGAGTGGTCCTGGATTAAATTTTTGCCAGGGCTTTCCTGCCTTTCCCCAGAATCCAGATCATATTGGCCCTCTATACATTGCTCAAGGATCAGCCAGGAACCACAGTAAGGAATTGCCTCAGGCTCATAGGTCACATGGCAGCAGTACTTATGTGACCCCTCATGCCCAGCTCTACCTCAGGGAAAAGTAGACATGGCTAATGTGAGTTTGTCACTCTCAGATTCAGTATCTGGACAGGCTGGTATGCATTCTAGACATGTAGCTGTCTCTGAACTGGTGGATGAGCCAAGACTACATGGGGGAGAGGGATGTCTCTTTTTCTCAACCTTTCCCTTCAATCACTTTGATAACAGCGCTTCAGCCATGAGTGGGGAACACATTTGGGAGATCTTCAGGCTCAGGGTTTGTGGACTGCCCACGAGGCCACCTTACACATATGTTCTTGAGTTGTGTGCAATATTCTGTGCCTGTGAGCAATTCCTGCCTCACATTCAGGGCAGGACTGTCCAGGTTCTCTAACAACATTACTGTGGTATTTTATGCGCGCTAGGTCAGACAGCCTGTGCCAGGAGGCAGTCAAGTTGTGGAATTTCTGCATGTTGGAGCTTGGTCAGTCTCAGGGCCTCTCACTTGCTAGGTGTTCAAATGGCCTGGTGGACAGCTTGAGCAGATACTTCAAATTAGACCACAGATGGTCTCTCAACACAGTGGTTCTAGCTTGAGTGTTTTTTGTATGGTGATTTCTGAAGGTGGACCTGTTTGTGACTCAGTAGAACAGGACATTTCTCCAGTTCTGTTCCAGAGTAGGTCATAGCCCTGGGTCAATTTTGAATGGTTTCCTGTTTCTATGTATGCATATCCACCAGTGCCCCTGATTCCCAGAGTCATTGTCAAGTTGAAACAAGATTGAGGCAAATTGATTCTTGTAGCTCAGGCAGCCCTGGTATTGTGATCTACAAAAGCTGTCTAGCCCAGGTAACCCTTGCTATTGTCACTAACCAGGTGTGTGCTGCACCCAAATCCTCAGGTGCTACACCTCTCAGCATGGTTTATCAGTGGCTGACTACAGAGGACACATACTGTTCAGTGGCAGTCCAGAATGTCCTCCTTAATAGTAGAAAACAAGAGTAGGTAATCCTCCATCTGGGCAGTTACGCATAATATCCCGCATACTCAAACTATGATTCAAAGAATTCTGGACTACTTCTTTATTAGGGCTGTCAAGTGATTAAAAAAAATTAATCTTGATTAATTGCGTGATTAAAAAAATTAATCACAATTAATCACACTGTTAATAATAGATTACCATTTATTTAAATATTTTGGGATGTTTTCCAAATTTTCAATATATTGATTTCAATTACAACACAGAATACAAAGTGTACAGTGCTCACTTTATATTTATTTTTGATTACAAGTATTTGCACTATAAAAAACAAAGTAGTATTTTTCAGTTCACCTAATACAAGTACTATAGTGCAATCTCTTTATCATGAAAGTAGAACTTACAAATGTAGAATTATGTATAAAAAAACTGCATTCAAAAATAAAACAATGTAAAATTTTAGAGCCTGCAAGTTCACTCAGTCCTACTTCTTGTTCAGCCAATCACTCAGACAAACAAGTTTGTTTACATTGACAGGAGATAATGTTGCCTGCTTCTTGTTTACAGTGTCACCTGAAAGTGAGAACAGGTGTTCTCATGGGACTGTTGTAGCCAGCGTCACAAAATATTTATATGCCAGATACGCTAAAGATTCACATGTCCCTTCATGCTTCAACCATCATTCCAGGGGACATGCATCCATGCTGATGATGGATTCTGCTCGATAACAATCCAAAGCAGTGTGGACCGACAATGTTCATTTTCATTATCTGAGTCAGATGCCACCAGCAAAAGGTTGATTTTCTTTCTTGGTGGTTCAGGTTCAGTAGTTTCCGTATCGGAGTGTTGCTCTTTTAAGACTTCTGAAAGCATGCTCTACACCTCGTCCCTCTCAGATTTTGGAAGGCACTTCAGATTCTTAAACCTTGGGTCGAGTGCTGTAACTATCTTTAGAAATCTCACATTGGTACCTTCTTTGCGTTTTGTCAAATCTGCAGTGAAAGTGTTCTTAAAATGAACAACATGTGCTGGGTCATCATCCGAGACTTCTATAACATGAAATATA
Source organism: Chelonia mydas (assembly GCF_015237465.2). NCBI lineage: Eukaryota > Metazoa > Chordata > Testudines > Cheloniidae > Chelonia > Chelonia mydas. The sequence goes on from NC_057855.1 coordinate 16,511,771, forward strand.
TGGCAGAATACGGGTAAAACAGAGCAGGGGACATACAATTCTCCCCAAGGAGTTCAGTCACAAATTTAATTAATGCATTATTTTTTTAATGAGCATCAGCATGGAAGCATATCCTCTGGAATGCTGGCCGAAACATGAAGGGGCATACGAATGTTTAGCATCTGGTCTGTGAACTGAGGAGCCATCAGCTCCATCCAGACAGGCTTCATGTCTTGTGAAGGCTGTTACAAACACAACTTTGTCCTTCAGACTGTCATCCACATGGCCAGAAGAGCATGGAGGCAATGTGCCATAGCATGGATCGACCTGCTTAATGCATTTGGATCGATACCCCACAAGCACATTTTTGCCACGCTGCAAGAGTTTGGGATGCCTGAAAACTTTCTCCAACTGATCCGGGAACTTTTTGAAGGCTGCACCACGACCATCTGCTCCATAGAAGGAGAGACGCCTAAAATTCCTATCCGTAGCAGTGTGAAGCAAGATTGTCCCCTCAGCCCCATTGTTTTCAACTTAGCCATGGAGCCGCTCATTCGAGCCATCTCCAGTGGTCTAGGCAGTTTTGACCTGTATGGCAACAGTGTGAATATCCTGGGCTACACAGACAATCTGGTCCTGATCGCAGACATCCTCGAGTATCTCCAACAAAAGCTCGACATCACCAGCCAGGCTGCTAACTGGATGGGACTCCACTTCAGTGCTAGGAAGTGCGCATCCCTGCATATTGATGGCAGTAGAGGGGACTCTGTCTAGGCGATGCCTTTTCAGGTCCAGGGTGAACCTATGATCTTCCCCAAGGATGGGCAAGCATACCAACGTCTCGGCACGCCCACAGGTTCCACGTCCAGCAGACACCTGAGGATACCATCACGGAGATTCTACGAGATGTGGCCAGGATCAGCTCCTCCCTACTGACACCATGGCAGAAGATCAATGCCTTGAACACCTTCCTGATCCCCATATCTCATTCATCCTGAGGGAATCTGCCATGGTGAAGGTACCTCTGAACAAGGCAGACAAAACCATCAGGCAGCTAGTGAAGAAGTGGATGTTTCTTCCCCAGAGAGCCAGCAATGAACTGGTGTACATCTCACACCGGCAGAGCAGCACCAACATCCCTTGTATGGGTGATCTGTACAACATTGCGGTGATCACTCACACCTTCTATCTTCTGATGTGCCCAGATGCCATGGTGAGGAACATCACAGAAAGTGCCCTGCAGGATGTAATCAAAAAGCGAACTGCCAGGACCCCCTCCAACAAAGATCTTGCCACCTACCTGAGCGGCTCACTGGAAGGTGAATTTGGAAGAGATGGGGGAGACTTTGCTTCACTCTGGACTTGTGTCCGCAACGCTACGTGACGACTGGAGAAGCATATTGGCTGCCGCTGGATGTGGTGCGAGGAATACCAGGAACTGGGACTCCTGGTGCCACAGGTGAAGAACACAGACCATATAATCCTCACTCTGAAAACTAGAACCATGCTGGAGAGGACCCTGAAGGATGCCGTCTGCTGCCAGTATGTAGAAAAGCTGGACCAGGGCAAGGCGTTCAAGGTGACGTGCAAGTGGGATGCCAACAACCACTTCCTCTCTGGCGGCAGCTTCACCTGATTTGCCAACTAGCGGTTCATCCACAGGGTCCGGCTCAACTGAACAGAGCTGTCCGCCACGGCAATCAGGACAGACGATGTAAGAAGTGCGGCTATGCCAACAGACAGTGTCCCACCTCCTGTGTAGCTGCAAGCCCCATTCCAGAGCCTGGGAGCGGCGACACAACGCCATCCAAGATCGCCTGATCAGAGCCATCCCACCACCTGTAGGAAGGGTTGCCATGAACTCCACCATCCCTGTAATCGACAGCCAAATGTGACCAGACATCGTCATGACCAATGAGGACCAGAAGAAGATCATCATGGTGGACGTCACAGTGCCCTCGAAAACAGGACCCCAGCCCTCCACAATGCCCAAGCTCGAAAGGAGGAGAAATACTCCCCTCTGGCTGAAACCTTGAGAGCTGGGTTTACCAGGTTCAGATACACGTGCTGATCATCGGAGCCATGGGCTCATGGGACTCCAGTAACGAGCGAGTGTTGAGAGAATGCGGAATCAGTCGACACGACGCTCAGCTGATGCGGCAACTCGTGGTGTCAGATTTCATCAGGTGGTCGAGGGACATCTACATAGAACACATCACCGGACATGGGTAATACCAGGAGAGAGAAGCTGGAGTGCCTATGAGAAGCGCAGTCAGGAAAGTAACTGAAATACTTTTTGTGTCTTCTAAATGGACAACAATCTCTAAATGCTCAATTACTGAGGGACAATCTTCACTCATTGATATATTTTGCTTTCTACAACAAAATCTCTACAACTTTTCATGTGTGATGTACCCGAATACTTGGATGCCAATATCTAAACTGTATTCTTAAATTAATTCACCTAAATTTGGGTTATTGCTGATTATGTACTATATGTATCATATGATTTTTAAAAACAAACTTTATATTTGTGGATAATCTAAGCACTATACCCAGATGTACAGACACTCTTTTCTCAACCTCTGTATTTATAAAATTTTAACATTCACTTTAATGAAATGTTTAAATCTGGCACATAAATACCTTGCAATGCCAGCCTCAAAAGTGCCATACAAATGCCTGTTCTCACTTTCTGGTGACATTGTAAATAAGAAGAGGGCAGCATTATCTTCTGTAAATGTAAACAAACTTGTTTGTCTTAGTGATTGGCTGAATAAGAAGTAGGATTGAGTGGACTTGTAGGCTCTGAAGTTGTACATTGTTTTGTTTTTGAGTGGGGTTATATAACAAAAAAAAATCTAAATTTGTAAGTTGCACTTTCACGAGAAAGAGATTGCACTACAGTACTTGTATGAGGTGAATTGAAAAATACTATTTCTTTTGTTTATAATTTTTAAAGTGCAAATATTTGTAATAAAAATAATATACACTTTGATTTCAATTACAACACAGAATACAATATATATGAAAATGTAGAAAAACATCCAAAATATTTAATAAATTTTAATTGGAATTCTATTATTTAACAGTGCAATTAAAACTGCGATTAATTGTAATCAATTTTTTTAAGCACAGTTAATTTTTTTGAGTTAATCGTGTGAGTTAACTGCGATTTAATCTACAGCCCTACTTTATATCTTAGCATTTGCTTTAGCCCTCAGCCCAACTAGGATGCATCTGACTGCAATCGCTACACTTCACCCTCAAATTGATGGTAGAACTGTTTTTACTAATCCTACGATGACAAGATTCCTGAATAGATTGTTCCTGTCTGCTCAGGTTCAAGTGCACCAGGAATTTGAATTTAGTTTTGTCTGCTCGTATGGGCCCTCCATGCAAGTCTTAAGCCTCCTGCTTGCTTTTGCACCTGTCAGCGAAGTTAGCCTTTTTAGTGGCCATCACCTCAGCAGGAGAGTGAGGGGACTACATGCTCTAGAGAGACATAGTCTGGTTAGGCTACACCCTAAGTTTCTGTCAAATGTAGTATCTGATTTCCACCTGAATCAGTCTACGTGCTTACCAGTTTTCTGCTCAAAGCCACATTCTCACAAGGATGAAAACATTCCTTTTTCCTTGAGGAGGTGATATTTCACTAGACTAAATACACTGCATTGGGAGTTATTGGTAAACAATTTTTGTTCAGTAGTGGTTCAGCTGTGCCTTTGTTTAACTATTAATACTCGTTAGTAATATGTCAGTAAAACATGTGAGGCTCTTTGTAATGTTTAGTAATACTAATAGTATGAATGTTCTTCTGTCCCCACTTAAGCTTTAACATAGCAGTCTATGAACCTCAGAAGGCTATGTGATTCAGTTTAGATAGGCACCAAGAGTTTAGTATTTATCCAGACCTTCAGATTTGTCTCCCTGACCTCCCGGATGCTTCTCCCTTTGCTCAAGCTCTTTGGAAAGGGTAGGTATTATTTCTGTTTTTAGCCTGGACAACCCAGGCCACTAAGGGAGTGTGTCTTTGAGCCAGGATTAGAATTCAATATTCCTAGCCCCCAGTGCAGTGCTCATTACTAGCCCACATCACTGAAATAATATAGTGGAAAGCATTATTTTATATTTTGAAATGGTATTCTTTCTTTTTTTTCTGCAACCTTAGTTAACTGGTTAAAATGGGAAATGACTCTAACTGCCTGGTGACCATGTATGCATGAATCTTAGTGACAGAGGCCAAAATGATAGAACTAAATGTAGGCACCTAAATCCGTGTATAGGCACTCAAATAAAAGTGGCCTAATTCTTAGAGATGCTGAGCAATTCTCACTGTCATCATTGTGAGCTGTGAATGCTCAGTACCTCTGAATATCAGGCTACTTGTATTTGAGAGCTTAAAAATTGGTCTGGGTTCATAAGTGGTGAGACTGCTTTCGACATCCCTCTAAAGGAGTTCATTTACACAAGCCACAAATACTTTTATTTCAGTACATTGTTGTAGGGCACAGCACCAGCTGTTGCCTCAGTTTTGAGGGGAATATTGGGGTGACTTACAAGTTTTATATTTTTTTTTTACATTTCTACCTTCCACATAGTTTAACCATTTCTCCCTCCTGTACAGTGGAAGAGGGTGAACTTGAAAGGAAGGGACCCCAGAGACCACAGAACAAATATGGACATACTTGAAAGAAAGACCCAGGAAAAACTGCCACTCAAGAGATATGGGGAGTAAGGGCTAGTAGGTGTTGAGTGAGGGATCCTCTATGAGAAATATATCTCAGGGAACAGCAGGCAACTCAAATAGCTAGCAAGTCCCCACAGAAGTAGTCAGAATCCCTTCTAACAGGCCAGGCAGCAGCCCACAATGGCCTGGTCTCACTTCTGGCATAGAAACCTCTGGACAAAACATAGCAGCTAGCCAGAGTATTGGGTTGTTGAACTGCACAGTATGTGGAATTGCAGAATTACTCTTTTTGGGGGGGAAAATGTGATTCAACAGTAATTATCACAGTTTTTAAAGGATGAGCAGTGTCTTGTGCATCATTTCACTTCTGAGGTGAACTGTTCCCAGTGGTATCCCATATAAGGATTCTACTGTGACTATAGTCCATTGTATTAATCAGCTTTCAGACCCTCCCACCCTGGTGTTCAACTGCCATGACAGTGTCTACCTTTTGAGAGCTTTCTACTCATGACATGCTCCTAGTTATCTGTGCCATTGCTTCTGTGTTGGGTGTTTAGTGTTGCAAGAGTGCTATACATTCATAGATCATAGCCCTTTCCTGCTCCCATAGGTTTCCTCAGTCCTTGAAAAGTCTCCTGATGCAAAAATGAATTTAGTTTGTGTCACCTGGGACCGATTGGCCACTCTGCACTATGAGTTTACTCTCTCTGGACTTCACTTTTTTTGAGAGAGAGACACTTCCCCTAATAAATTGATATGTTTGGACTATAACTCCTGAACTGTTCTAGACAGATGAAGGAAATAAAATGGTTTCTGATGCCAACAGTGTTTCTTGCAAATTCCCATCTAGTTACACATATTAGTCATATTTCACATCACTATCTACATATGGCGATGGCTCCTCTCCTCTCCTCCCCCTGACTGGCACAGCATAAATCCTTTATGTGTCTCCCCATCCCCTGGAAACTCAAAATGGCAGTTTAACTGGTTTTATTTCTACTTCCTTGTGTTTGGTGACTCTTGCTAGGAGTTTAGTTGTATGTTCTTCAAAATACAAGACCTGAGAGTTTTCATCTCTGCTTCCTTTCCTGGTCCTGTTAGGGATTGGACCATATGTGAGCTGTAAGGATATTGCTGGTGCTGTGCCCAGCAGCCATGATGTGCTTTCAAATGACTGTGTGTCTGGCTTGTGTGTAAAATAGCTAGTCTAATAAACCACTGAAAGGCAGGTGATTTGGAGTGGTCAGTAAGTAGGAAGCTCATTGCAATGTTTTTACCTGTCCTTTCCTTCCTAGTGAGCGCATGTTTGGCCAGATGCTGCTGACTGCACTCTGGTTGTACTTCTCTTTGAAAATGTTCGGTGGATATACTTCCCACTTATGTTTTGTATTTTTTTAAGTGTGCAGACATTTTGAAAATACAGCTTAATGTGTAACTAAGAGCTTTTGCTGTATTAAATGTTGTTACTGTTGCTCTTCCTCTTTCCCTGCAATTCAAAAAAGCAACTCATGCTGCAATGTAAAGATGAGAATAAAAAGAGTTAATAAAATAGGGATATTTTCTGTTTAAAGTAGGATTAAAAGTCTTGAACAAAAATGTATCAAAAAGTTAAACAACATTTATTAATATGATTGCTAACTATTCCTCATATGTAACATCTCTAAACAGTGCTATTCTGGATATCTTTCCAAATGACAATTAGTAGTTTAAGTACAGTGTTAAATTAATGGTGATACTAGTGTAACTTGTCAGAACCAAAGCAAACTTGTGTAATTTACTTGAAATTATTGTGGGGAGCAGGGAGATGGTAGTTCTGAAAGTTTGGGAAGAAAGTATGCCTTTGGTATAAAGATTTGAAAAGCTTTTAAACGGCAACCTTTTAAAAACTATTTCATTTTACATTAGTTTTCAGATGAATGTTAATATATTGTTTACTTGTCCTAAAATCCTGGTTTATGGGTCTGAAAAATACCTTAAATTCCAGGACAGTTTTCCCTTAGCATCTCTCCTTTGAATCTCTGTTAAGAGTTTAAATGTTATAAGAATCATATTTACAGAGATAAACCTATGGTTGTTAGGCTCGAGAGAGTGTTTCCTTTGATTCTCAGGTGATAAAGTTAATGGTTTTGCCACATTATACGGTTTGATATCTCTCAGGCAGAAGAGAACATTGTCAATATTCTATTGCTTTAATAAAGGAATTTGTTATGAAACCAGGGTCCGGTAGGCAGTTGTCTTGTCATTTTCCTAAAACTTTTGTATGGTGCTTGCAGTTGCATATGATTCCTATAATTTTAAAAGGTAATTGTTAAAGATACACTGCCCATTGGGGGCAGGTGGGGAGTTAAAACTTCCATGTCTGCCGCTATATATGGAACCTCTCTCCTGAGCACCACCCCTTTCCTCATTTAAATCCTTCCAGAAGTCCCACTTTTTTCACAGTACTTACAAGATATTACATCATCTCAACTGTTTTTTCATCTATTTATCTTAGGGGTGAATTGCTTGTTTGTGTGGAGAGAAAGGGCATAAGGGTACTGGACATTATGTTGGGCACTTGTGAGAGGGAAGTTGAGGAGTGTGGAGGTATGGACTTAACTGCTGGTGCACCCCCTTGTGGCTGGGAGTGACAATGTAGGCTTCCACCCCTGCCAACAGCTGCTTTGGCCTTGCGGTGGTTTGCCTCTTCTCATGACTCAGCCCTCTGTCCATGTTTAGTTTGACCCTTCCAGGGTAAACAGAGTCCAGTAAACTCAAAGAAATATAATATAACTCTTCTCCTCTGTCTGGGCACATCCCCTGCAGACTCTTCACCCTTTCCCAGGCTCTGCAGGGTGCAGAGCAATGCATCCTAGGGGGCCCAGCTCCAAACTCAGTAGTCCTCCTCCCCTTAGCACCAGGGTGTTTCTGTACCACCTTTTCCAGTGAACCAGTAGGGAAACCCAGACCCTCCCTCTTCTCCAGGTCCCAGTCCAGGAACCTGTGGCAAGTAGCTAATTTCTACTCACTCAGTATAAATAATAATAGACAATATAAATTGTATAGGCTAATTTCATTCCTAAATATCAACTATACAATGTTCAAAAAGATGGAAGCAAAACCTGTATTCCAGGTTTATTCCAGTTGGATGCCTACTAGATATCCATTGTGTAATTATCTAATGAGAAATTCTGGTGCTAAGAAAATGTTAATTGGACACAAAAAAGCTTTAACAGTGGAAGGGATTTTTGAAGGCGGTAGTCAGGGTGGGGAACAGTATTTAGAAAGCATCTGATGAACTAGTTTTGTACTGTTGCTTATAAAAGTCAAGGCAAGAACTAATCCTTATTTTGCATTATTTCCTACTTGGGAAATCTTCAAAGATTTGTAGTAATTGGTTACTGCATCCTCTCATCTCTCCACTCTCCCAATATACAGATGTGTTTCTAAACTCCATTTTTGCCGTGTTTTACAATACATGCTGTCTACAGAAGTAAGAACTTTGAAATAGAGACTCACCAGGGCAAGTGGGAAGCTTACTGTGAAGGGATCTATACCGTCTTCCACAGAATCTAAACTTTTTTTTTTCAAATAATGAAATTTCTAGCCCTTAAAAGTTTTGAAGACATCTACTTTGCTAAACAGTACCAGAGTGAAATTAATAAGACTATGGTCAGTTTCACTACTGCTATTTGGAAGACAGTGGACAGCAGTAAAATTGGCAAAAATGATCTTAATGTAATGCTGCTTGAGGAAGCTCTGAGTAACAGCACAGGCAAGCACTGGGGTTATTCACTGTGAAGGAAGATTTTAAAAATAGCCTGGCAGAGTGACAGAAGTGGAGACATTTTTCCCTTATTCCTTGCAGGAGCTAGTAATCTTTGAAAGGGAGAAGACACAGAAAGCTCCTTTTCTGTCCAAGATGGGGGTGGAGTTTCCAATCTATCAGAACCAACTAGTCAAAGATTGATATGAAAGATAAAATGTCCAAGCAGTGTCCAGAGACAACACCCTGGTAGAAATCACACCACCTATCCTTTCCAAGATACTCTAGAAAGGCTTCTAACAAGGAACCTCTCTGATGGACCCCACCCCCCACCCCCCTTACTGCTCCACTTTGCCTCCCATCTTTTAATTTCCTCCTCACCCCACTCTAGTTTTCATATCTACCTGTGGGGAAGCAGGTTTATTGGTCTGACTAGTGCCTTGTATTTCTCACACTCTGTTGAAGTGCTTAATAAAATAGTCTTCCTTTTTAAAATTTTTTTATTGATGATCTTGCCCAGCTAGTGTATGACAACCTGTTGAATTCAATGCAGTGTTGTCTCTTGCAAATGGGTTGTGATGTTCTTATTTGTTGCGCCAGCAAAGATTTGATTTAGGCGCTTGGGCTGGGTCAAAGTAACATGAGAGGGAGGAAGAGTCGGCACTTGCTTACAGGTTAGCAAGCAACCAGTCCATCAGCCCACTACGAGGCATGTTTCCCACAGCGGCATCCATCTGTTGTTTTTCAAAGTACCTCATTACCTCTTGGAGAATATCCCCAACACTACAGTTCTTCTTGGCTGCTTTTTCAGCCAACAGAGGAAGCTTCTTCAAATCCCCTTCATTTTCATTCATGAATGACAGGTTGGGCACGTTGAAGTGGGAAGCAGCCATCCACTGGAGGATAGCCTGGAGTTCTTTGTTCAGTGTGCTGCTGTTGGTATTCTGGTTGTTCACTATCACTTCAGAACCAGATGATGAACCTGATAGCTGTTTTCCATTACCCTTGGACTGTGAATTTCTCCTGGGTGCTGCTGGTGTTTTTGAGGATGAAGCACCATATGCATTTTGTTCGTCCAACAGGTCACCTATAGCTAAATCTGGGCTGTTGTTTTTGGCCATGAATAGACACAACTTCATTACAGATTCCACCAGTTGATCAATAAATTGCTTGTTCATCTGATCCATATTGTCAAACTGATCCATGGCTGAATTGGGCTGTTTAGATAAGGCCTTTTTGCTGCACTTGCTATCATTGGTGGCAGCCTCTTTATAATTCTTGTTTGTTTCACTGGAATTGTCATCTATATTGAAACCAGCCTCACATAAGACCTTCTGGATGATTGATAACAGGATACTTGATATGTCCCCCTTTTGGGAGTCAAGTTGGTGGTGGTCATTCTTTGCCCCTGAGTGCCTTGATCCAGCAGCCATTGAAAGGGACTTGGAACTATGGCTGCTCCCAGCCTTTTCAAAATGAGAATCACGAGAAACATATCCAAACGAACTGGCACCTGATTCACATGCTGAGTCTTTGCCATTCGTCTGTTGTAATAGATGTTGTTGTATCAACATTAATGCAGTCACAATGAGGTCTTTTGCGTACTTATCCATTGAGCAATGCTTTTCTGAAGCTTTGTTTGATGATGATTGACCCTTGCTGGCTCCTCGGTCTTTGTCCTTCCCTTGATTATGCATTTCACTTTTCATTGCTGTAAATTGCATGCCTTGAGATTTGCTGTCTTGGGAGCCTGTTTTAAGTGATGTGTATGCTAGGCTTTGAGACCTGGACTGCTTATCATCCCCTGCTAGGGCTTTAAACAGGCGTTTCACCATTGCTTCCAAAATTTCAGTAGACTTTTGACTTCCTATGTTGAAAAGATTTTTCTTCACTGTGGAAACGAAATCAGAGTCTGTCATGAGCACCCCTGTGACATTATGCAGATTTTTCATGGTTGAGTCTATCAAGTCTGATATGACATCTTTGGTATGTTTGAGGATTACTTTCTTCAAAACTACACAAGCTGGGGTTGTCTTACCATCCTTCCTTTGGACTTTCATGGTCTTCATAAATGAGAACATCATGTCTGAAGCAACCTGATTTGCATAAACCATTAACCCTTTGCTTACAGAAGTACCAGAATCATCCTGCCCAGACTGTTTTGCTTGCTGACACATTTGTTTATCTCCAGGTTTTCCTCCCTGTTTATAACCATTTTGATTAGACATCTCACCATAGAAGAGCGATGTTCTATTAGAACCTGAAGTATCCTCCCTCTTGGTAGTCTTTTCTTGAGATGGTCTGGGGGATGATAGTTTACCCTGGGGGTCCTGTGTGCTTGCTTCAACAGCTTCATTCACCATTTGTGATGCGATTTTGCTCACAGAACCACGGGAATTGTTATTTTTCCCTGAACCATGAATCCCCTGACGTATAAACTTACTGGCAGTGCCTTCCAATTTATCTGTGATCTCTTTACGTGCCATTTGAACAACCAGAGAACAGAGCTTATTTACATAGTATGAAACATCATCTGGATCTCTCTTTCCCTTTTGGGCACCGGCAGACTTTAAAGATGTGTCACTGTTCTGGGACAACGATGGATCATTGAAGGTTTGGCTAACTTTGCGTTTCTGAGGGGCATCTGAAGGGGTCAGTGCATGCTGGAATCCAACTGCATATTTCTGAAGGTCATTGTTGAGCCAGCTCACAACGCTGAGTTCATCAGTTGAACCTTGTTTGAAAAGACATACTGCTCCTTCAGTTTTAGAATGATCATGCTTCTCATTGTCCTTTATTACAATGACTTCTTTTTCCTCCAGATTGCCCAGATCAAGTTCATTTGAAGGTTCAGACATGCTGCTGGACTGGCTAGAAGCTTTCTTTGCTTTTGAATCTTTGTCTTTTACATTCAGGCTGGAGACATCTACAAAACAGATCACTTTCCGGTCCTGGTCCTTCTGTTCATCAGGGTTGTAGAGGTCTACTTTACACACACCTGCCTGGCTGTGTAACCAGTCAACTTCCTGAGACATCTTTGCAGGTTGATAAAAGGACCGTACCCAGGACCGTACCCAGGACCGTAGAGTGTTCTTTTTTCAGTTGAGCTGCTGTGATGACCCTGCCAGACTCGAGATGTTGCCTCCTCTCTCAGCTTTCCATGCTCTTCTACTGCCAGATGGGATCTTCACCTGTGTTGACTCATGGTTTCTATAGCAGCAGTGACATCACAAAGAACCAGTTTCACCAACAACCAATGATGCGTTGGCAATGCTTTAGCAGTGGACGGCTATACATTTTTTTTTTTCCTTTAGCCTGTATTAAACCTGTGTCCTTTGGGTTTGGAGGGTGTTTTCCGATAGGTGCGCTGAGGGAATGGAGACTCTTTGTGTTTTGTTTTCCGTATAAACAAAAACATTTTTTCGTAAACATAATCAAACAAGGAGTCAGCACCACTTAACAAAGAAACTTGCATTAAGCTGCATTTTCTGGATATACTGTGAATATATTGATAGTATAAGACAGAGGTTATCTTTTGATTAGAAGAGGGAATGAAGATGGTGGTAGTCTCATGGTGTTCTCCCTGAGGTGGTGACATCACAAAGATCAGTGCTCACCAATAATAGCTGAACAAAAAACCTCTAGACTTGAAAAGTGTCTTATTTCTCTTTCCATTCCCCACTTTTTTTCTCATTCTCCTTTTCTCTTCCCCTCTTTTCCTTTTGTCTTCTTCCTTCCTTTTTTTTCTTAGGACTAGCCTGTGTATCTTTCTTTTTTCCTCTACTCTGAAATAAAATAAAATCTTTAAATCGAAACACGGGGAGTGTGACTGAGATTATAAAACCAAACTAGCTCCTAATCCCCCTATTGTCAGATGATTGAAAAATCATAAAATCGTAGGAATTATATTGAGAAAGACTTTTTGTCATCTGATCTATCTCTCTGCCAGTGCAGGATTGTTCCCTAATAAAATATTTACCATAGGTTTGTGAGATTAATATTAAATCTCCCTGATGACATTTCTGTTTGTAGATTATTGCATACCTTGTAGGTCTGGAAAGAATGGATGGTCTTGTTAAATCACTGCACTGGTACTCGGGAGATCTAGGTTCAGTTCTCAGCTTTACCACAGATCTCCTGTTAGATCATGGGCAAGTCACTTAACCAGTCTGATTCTTAATTCCCAGTTCCCCATCTGTAAATTGGGGATAACTCTTCCTTTCTTTCACCTTTTGCCTGTCTTGACAAGTTGGATAGTAAGCTCTTCGGGACTGTGTCTTACTACATATATGTACCATGCCTCGCACAATGGGACTCCAATCTATGTTGGGTCCTCTAGGTATGATTATACTACAAATAATAATTACATACATACATATCTGTCACTGACAGCAGTTGAGTATTTTGTGTAATACTCATAACAGCGGCAATTTTCTTTCCATTATGTGGGTTTTTTTCCAGCTCAGTTTGCCTTTGTTATTGCCTACAACATAATTGTATAAAACATATGTACAAAAATATTGCCCAATATTTCACAACTAATTAGTATATAGTACCAGATACCAACTAAATATGTAGATTATAGTTCATTTGACAGATAACAGGTGTAAGATATGCAGAAAAAGTGGGGTATCCTGGTCAAGTACAGGTAGTAGAGTCATTTAGGCCCAGGGGATAAAAAAATAAAAGCTTCCATAAGAATTAAATGCTGGCAAAATTCTGGGACCACTAACATAACTGAATACTCTCTGAAATTAAATAATTTAAAGTATCATTTATATTTAGAAATAGTATTTTTTTTTCTCTTTTCTTTGATACCTTAGTTCACTGGGTATGTAGAAAATGCCTCTCATTGCCTGGTAACCATGCATATATCCATTTTAGGTTGATGTCAAACTGATAAAATTTGGTTGCCTGAAGCTAGGCACAGGTATCCAGGTAAAAGTGATCTAATTGTTTGGGATATTGTGTTTAGTTCTCATAATGAATCTCAAAACAGGAGCAGAAGGGGTTCAGAGATGAGCAACCAAATTGACTGCAGGCATGGAAGTGTTTGTGGAAGGATGAGAGATTGAAAAGTTTGGGATTGTTTAGAGAAGAATAGTAGAGAACATGGAGATGTATAAAATAGTGACAGTGTATCAAAGATAAACTGGGCGTGTCTGTTTATTCTTTCTTGTAATATGTGAACAAGGAGACATGAGATGGAATTAAAAAGATCACATTTGAAATGTGTAAAAGAAAATACTTCAAAATTGCTATGAGATATCATTGATGCTAAGGACTTTATAGGATTCACAAAAGGATTGAATATTACTGGTGGGGATGTAGTGTTGCCTCTGATTAAGGTTGCATGACACTTCCCATTGTAAGACCCTGTTTTCAGTAGCTTATAATTTTTGCAAAACTTTTACCATTTAAGTTGAAATTTTCCATGCTGGGTGTCTGCCCCAAGCACTCTCTTTCTATCTCTGTTTGTGTTTGTTGAAATCTCAGTCCAAATGGTTGTCATTTCCAAGAAAAATATGTTGGTTTGCCCTGGTAAAAAAATTCTTGAGAAATATTTCCTTTGAGAAGCTCTAGAGTACACATGCTTTGGAGCAGAGAATTGAAAGGAGGTAATCTTTATATCAGGGATGTACCTTTTGCTATCCCTGTGAAAATCCACTGAAATTTGACCAAAATATAAACCTTTGGAAAAATAATCAGTTTTCACGTTCTCACTAGAGACTTGCCAGAGCTTATCAGCTAAATTCCCCAAAGAGTCTTCTTGCTCCAAGCAGAGTAGAAGGGGGAAATCTGGACTGGGGTGTTGCTGTGGGTAGGGCTGGGTCCTGACACCACAACTCCTAAGTGTGTCAAATTGGGCACCCAAAATGAATGGAAACTTTTCACTTAATCTCTTTGTACCTCAGTTCCTCACCTGTAAAATGGGGATAATACCACCTCCTCACCTCACAGGGGTGTTGTGAAGACTGAATAATTATTTGTGAAGCATGCAGATAATATAGTGATGAACACCATAGAAAAGCCCAGGAGGAAATTAATAATTCTGTCTTCAGAGCAGGGTTAGAATAGTGTGCAATAACTAAGACATGGGGCCACACAATGAATAATGAGAAGAAAAAAAATATTGAAAGGCTGCTCATTAACTGAGTGCCATCTATCCTGTGCACTGAATGAAACAGGTTCCTGGAGAAAAATAGTATGTGGTCACGTAATTAAAGAGTGTAGTGTAATGCATATGCACAAGAAGGCTGAATGAAGGTTGCAGTTCTGCAGATGTGGCATTTGCTGCATTGTGCTCCAGAATCTGTCTTCGTTTTTTAAAAATGGTTTCTGTCCCTCGTGGTTGCAAAAACAGTAAATAGTTAAAGTCGATTTCTTAAAGTGCTCTTAAAGTCAATTTCTTTACTCCACCCCCGATGAAGGGATTAGTGCTGAAATCGGCCTTGCTGGGTCTAATTTGGGGTACTGTGGACGCAATTCGACAGTATTGGCCTCCAGGAGCTATCCCAGATTGCTTAGTTGTGACCGCTCTGGACAGCGCTCTCAACTCAGATGCACTAGCCAGGTATACAGGAAAAGGCCCGCGAACTTTTGAATCTCATTTCCTGTTTGGCCAGCGTGGCGAGCTCACCTGCACAGGTCACCATGCAGAGTCCATCATCACAGGAGACCATGCAGTCCCAGAGTCGCCTAAGAGCTCCAGCATGGACCAAACGGGAGGTACAGGATCTGATTGCTGTATGGGGAGACGAATCGGTGCAGGCAGAACGCTGTTCGAAAAGACGAAATATTTGAAAAAATCTCCAATGGCATGAAGGACAGAGGCTATAACAGGGACCCGCAGCAGTGCCTCTTGAAAATTAAGGAGCTCAGGCAAGCCTACCAAAAAACCAGAGAGGCAAATGGCTGCTCCGGTTCAGAGCCCCAGACATGCTGCTTCTATGATGAGCTGCATGCCATTCTAGGGGGTGCAGCCACCACTACCCCAACCCTATACTTTGACTCTGTCCAAGGAGTGAGAGGCAATATGGAAGCGGGTTTTGCGGGCGAGGAAGTTGATGATGAGGAGAAGGTTGTAGATAGCTCACAGCAAGGAAGTGTGAACCAGTTTCCCCAGCAGCCAGGATCTGTTTATCACCCTGGACCTGGACCCAGTTCCCCCTGAACCCACCCAAGGCGGACTCCTGGACTTTGAAGGCAGAGAAGGGATCTCTGGTGAGTGTACCTTTGTAAATATTATACATTGTTTAAAAGCAAGCGTGTTTAATGATTAATTTGCCCTAGTATTCGCGGCCAGTACAGCTACTGGAAAAATCTGTTTAACGTGTCTGGGAATGGAGTGGAAATCCTCCAGGGATATCTCCATAAAGCTCTCCTGGATGTACTCCCAAAGCCTTTGCAAAATGTTTCTGGGGAGGGCAGTCTTATTCCGTTCTCCATGGTAGGACACTTTACCACGCCAGGCCAGTAGCACGTAGTCAGGAATCATTGCAGAACAAAGCATTGCAGCGAATGGTCCCGGTGTTTGCTGGCATTCAAACAACATCCGTTCTTTATCTCTCTGTATTACCCTCAGGAGAGTGATATCATTCATGGTCACCTGGTTGAAATAGGGTGGTTTTAGTAAGCGGACATTCAGAGGTGCCCAGTCCTGCTGGCAGTTTGCCTGTGGCTGAACAGAAATCTTCCCCGCTGTTAGCCACGCAGCGGGAGGAGGGGTGAAGCCATCATCCCAGAGAATTGGGTGTGTATGGGCAGGGGAGAAGGGGGTTAGTTGGGTTTCTGCTGCACATGAACCCGGAAACCGCAGCCCCTCCTTTTAAAATTGCCAACCCATTTTTAATGGCTAACCCAATGGCTACTTCGTATGGGAAATGAGGGCGCTGCTATTTGAAGCCATTCCCACATGTTATGAAGGTTAAAGAAGCCAAAAGACTGTGGCTTACATGGCTGCCTGCAAGCCGAATTCTGTTGCCCAGCCCTGCATGAGAGATCTCTCACACCAAACCGGCATACCCTCAATAAGAGGCAAAATGCAACCTTGAAATGAAATGCAATGTGCTATGTAATGTTAACAGCAAGGTTTACCTTGAAAAAGTGTACCCATTGTTCTATAAAAGTTTCTTTTTAACTACCACTCTCACTTTTTTTTTTTCCCTTCACCAGCTGCATATGTTTCTCCTTCCCAGAGGCTAGCAAAGAATAGAAGGCGGAAAAAACACACTCGCAATGAAATGTTCTCTGACCTCATGCTGTCCTCCCACACTGACAGAGCACAGCAAAATACGTGGAGGCAGACAATCTCAGAATGCAGGAAAATACAATATGACCGCGAGGAGAGGTGGTGTGCTGAAGATGGCAGGTGGCGTCGGCTTCCTGAAAGAAGGCAGGAGTCAATGCTCAGGCTGCTGGAGGATCAAACTCATATGCTCCAGCGTATGGCTGAGCTGCAGGAAAGGCAGCAGGAGCACAGACCGCCACTACAGCCCCAGTGTAACCAACTGCCCTCCTCCCCAAGTTCCATAGCCTCCTCACCTAGACGCCCAAGAACACGGTGGGGGGGCCTCCGGCCACCCAGCCACTCCACCCCAGAGGATTGCCCAAGCAACAGAAGACTGGCATTCAATAATTTTTAAAGTTTTCAAGTGCTGTGTGGCCTTGTCCTTCCCTCCTCCACCACCCCATCCGGTGCTTCCCTCCTCCATCACCCCTCCCTGGGTGTAACAATGCAGTACCACATCTGCCAGCACCCAGGAGACATACGGTGAGCTGAGCCGGCTCCATGCTTGCCATGGTATGGCGTCTGCACGTGTAACACAGGAAAAAAGGCACGAAACAATTGTCTGCCGTTACTTTCACGGAGAGAGGGAGGGAAGAGGGGGGCCTGACAGTATGTACCCAGAACCATCCGCGACAATGTTTTTGCCCCATCAGGCACTGAGATTTCTTCACAGAATTCAAATGGGCGGCAGAGACTGTGGGAACTGTGGAATAGCTACCCACAGTACAACGCTCTGGAAGTCGACGGTTGCCTCGGTACTGTGGACGCACTCTGCCGACTAAATGCACTTAGAGCATTTGTGTGGGGACACACACAATCGACTGTGTAAAAATGCTTTCTACAAAGCTGACTTCTATAAATTCGACCTAATTTTGTAGCCTTAGAGTCAGATATTTTTCCAAGATGCCACAAAATTTGGCATTTTTGTCATGGAATTGGCCACTTTGTTCTAGCCATGTGCCTCATGTATTGTTCTGTCTCACAGCCATGCCTAGACCTTCCTGTAGTTGCCTCTTGATTTCCAGCTTTCCCTCTGGATTACAGAATACACTCCTTGCATTGTTGCATGTATCCAGGCAGCCAGGGATATAGGAAACAGGTTAGTCCAGTTTACAATCAGGGTTCAGAGTAACAGCCGTGTTAGTCTGTATTCGCAAAAAGAAAAGGAGCATCCGATGAAGTGAGCTGTAGCTCACGAAAGCTCATGCTCAAATAAATTGGTTAGTCTCTAAGGTGCCACAAGTACTCCTTTTCTTTTTACAATCAGGGAGCATTAGGCTGGGTTGCCTGGAGAATGGCACAGCAACCAACAACTGGAGAGCTGGAGATGTGAGTTACTGAAACTGGCTACCAACTCTCCTTTCTCCAGCACGAATTGCAATGAAAGAGCTTCTGAGCTAGATTGCCTGGATAACATTGTGGGAGCTGAGATCGGGGTAGAGACCGGGCCACCTAAAGAACATAACAGAAAAATCCATTGTCAAAAATAATCATTTTTGAAAGTAATCATTGACTAATTTTATGTTCCATGAGACATAGTTATGTATATTGTGGATCAGGATGGGAATAAAGGGTGTTTCATTGTGACAGAATAAATTAACGTTGTTGCACAATTAGAGGGCTTGCCACTGAATTTAAGGGTGCTTTCAGAAGAATATGGTCCTGTTTTGTGACACAGGACCCTGACTAAAGTTAAACAGCCTCTCTTAATATACACATGTTGGTGATTGTGTCTTTACAGTATTGAGAAAATGCAGTAATGTATCTCTTTAAATTGTAAAGAAACAGCAATATTGGAGCAATTTGTCAGACTCCAAATCAAATCAGAGTAAAGTTGTTTTCCAACCATTACAGTTTCTTTTCAAAAGACTGGAAAGAATGGAGGCCTTTGCCATAAAGCTTGTAAAGATCAGCACTTTGAAGATATTTCCTTTGTCATCAGTTTAAAGCTGAATTGAATGGTAGTCTTCTTACTTACCTGAAATTATGTGATTTGTAAAATACCTTGATACTAACTTGTGTAGTTTTTTTTTTTTTTTTACAGATATCTTGGTATCATTTGATGAAATGCATCATATAAAGTAAATAACTATTATTGTCTTTGTCTTTAATGTATTAGATTTGTAGCTATACTTTTCATATTTGGTTCTTTTCTCAGGTTCAGAACTTAACATTGCGCAGTCAGAAGTTGGGTGTATTGTGTAGTTCACAGAATGGCCCACCAAAGAGCAGTAGTCAAGCTCAGTCATTGGCTCTGTGTACTAATAAAACTGTAACTGGTACCAAGGCCAGCCAACTGGATTCTCCAGACAGCAACAGAAAAGGAGAGAGCCCAACTTCTGAGTGTCGAAGTACATCTGTCACACGGACATCAAGTATACATCAATTAATAACACCAGGTGTGATTAAGCTTTAGCTTTTAAAAGGTTGTTAAAGTTCACCCTGTCATTTAGAGCCCACAAGCAAGTGTCTAATGTCTCAAATATTCATTGAATGTTTGAGGTCTTAAATCACTTGGAGATGAATAATTACTTTCAGTGGTGCTTAAAATATTTGTATCTGAGAATTCTCTATGCCTTCACAGAGAAGGGCAGGAGAGAGAGAAAAAGAATTCAAAAAGAAGCGTGATTGTGTGTGTGTGTATTATCCAGGGTGGTGGTAGTTACGATATTTCTGTTGCATTAGCACCCAAAGGTCCAATCATCAGGACACCATTGTGCTCAACAATGCATGAACTTCATAGGTAGACCTGTGCCTGCCTCAGAGAGTTTATAATCTAGTTTACAAGAAGTCAAGAAAATGAGCGTGACGAAAAAAAGTGGGGAGCTAGAGGATGAGGTTAACCAAGCTAAGACTATGCACTTAGGTTGGCTATTGCATAATTTAATAATTCCGGCTGGTTCAAAGAGTAGAAATTTTGCCATGGTAAGTGGGCTGAGTGGGGCTGGTGAGCCAGACCTGCTTAATTTCAGGCTTCTTGAGAGAGAGAGAGAGGCTGCAAGGCAGACAGCTCTTGAATTTTTGACCCCCATTGTTGTCAGTCAGGAAAGTAACCTATCCCCTACTTTATCATTTGATATCTAATTTTTTTAAAATTTATTTTTTAAATGAAAGAGAAAACAGGTAGGGCTGGGAAGAGGTATGGAGAAAAGGAAGGGTATGCCCCAGAGGAAAATCTCAGGCATTTCAATTTCCCAGTGTAGGCAGTTATGACAAGGAGTCACTGGCTCCTTTGTGAGGAAGGGAAGTACATCTCTGAAAATGAGGCCACTTTTTAGGTTCCTAATTATTAATTAGTTGCATAACCTTAGGCACTTAGTTTTTACAGGCTTAGTCTAAATGTTCTAAATTAAAACTCTTTCAGTCCAATATTTTTAAAAACCTATTTTTAAATAGCACTGACCGACATTAAGTTAGCAATTTTAATCAAACCTTATTGACTCTAAAGTACTTACCTCTTTTATATTATAATTATTTTAAAGCAGGTAAACGCTGTTCTTTTCAAAGTTGAGGATGGTATTTTTTAACTAAAAGAAGTCTTATTAACAATAGTCTTAGAACTGGTGGCAGAAAGATAGATGTCTTTCTATAAAAGCATTAATGTATCTAAAACATGTTGTTTAATTGTTCATTCTGTATTTCACTTTGGAATTTACCAAAATAAATGCATTATGTTCATGTGTTATATTTGAGACACAGTATATGATTGAAGAGGGTATCTTCTAATGTATTTCTAAGTTGTGCTCATCTGAAAGGCTTGGTCAAGTTCTGTGCTGACTTTAGTCATCTGATGTGAAAATTTTCCTCATTTAAATATTTATTGTAATGTTCTTGGAACTTAAGTAAACAAATACTGATGGTCATTTTTTTCCCCTCACAGCTTCATATTCTGCAATTCAACCTCATTCTCTAATAAAACATCAGCAGATACCTCTTCATTCACCACCTCCAAAGATTTCCCATCATCAGCTGATATTACAACAGCAGCAAGTTCAGCCAATCACACTTCAGACTCCTCCCAATCAGGAACCATCTCCATCACAGCACTATGTTCCACTCCAAAGCCATGGTCTTCCTCCGGTTCCCAATAGTGTCCAGTCACAACACTGCTCACCTGTTCACATACATCCTCCTCCTTTAACAATATCTCCTACTCCGTCCCAGTCAGCTCAGCAGTCAGTAGTGGTGTCTCCTACACCTGCACACTCACCTAGTCAGTCACCCACCATAATTATTCATCCACAAGCACTTATTCAGTCACAACCACATCCTCTTATGCCATCAGCTCTACAGTCAGAGCAAAACCCACAGCAGCCCACTACTAGTCCAGTACGACCAGTAGCACAACACCTTAATCTTCCATCCCATCTTACAGTTCCACCTTCCCCAGTAGTACACATTGGACCAGTAGATCAGCCGAACTTGATATCCCCGGGCCAGCAGATAGTGTCTCCAACACCACACCAGCAATATCCAACCTTACAGTCCGTGCCAATCCCAGTTGCAACCCCTCCACATCTGTCAACATCTCCAACCCAGATTCAGCAACTGCCCTTGCAGTCTGTGCAGTCTTTACAAATGCAGCCTGAAATTCTATCTCAAGGCCAGGTTTTGGTGCAAAATACTTTGGTTTCTGAGGAGGAGCTTCCTGCTGCAGAAGCTTTGGTCCAGCTGCCATTTCAGACTCTTCCACCACCACAGACTGTTGCAGTAAACCTTCAAGTACAACCATCGGTACCTGTTGAAACCCCTGTGGTAAGCCCTCAGAAATTTTCTTTTTGGTTTTGATGTTTAACTGAAAGTGAAAAACCCTTTTTCCAACAACATTCTATTATGGCCATAGATGACAAAAATCTCTTGTGTGTGTAAGGAAAGAAGAATCTGTTCTCAAAATCATTTACAGGTTTGGTAAAACTGGCATTACTGTATGGCATCTGAACAAAGTGGTGTGTTGAAAAGCTGGCTCCCAGTCTGACACTCATTTTATTGTTGTATAAGCAAGTAATATTACTCTCTTTGCAGAACTGACTTTTCCATTTTGAAACCATATCCTTTGAAGAAAATGTTTTGTTGTTGTTCAAAACCAAGTGAAAACTGAGTGAAGCCCAGGAATATGAGCCAAATGCCAGACAGCCTTTTGGGGCATATTCTGCATCCTACCACAAGTTCTACTTGAGTTCATTTGAAGGAGATGGAGGTTCACAGAGAACTGCACAGGAGCAGCTGTAACTTACACCACTGTCATAAGGTCCCTCAGGGAATCAATAGCTCCCCCATACCCGTGGAATGTCATTAGCATAATCCCTTCTTTCCCTTATGCCGGAGTGGTGAACAGTTGGTGCAAGAGCTGTCTCCACCAGGTTTATGCCAGTGGAAAGTTCCCCTCTGGACTATGAAATTTTGGCCCTCTATATTAAATACAGTGCAATTTTAATATTCAGATACATTTGTCTAATTAAGGCTTTGGGAATTTTCAATATAATAGACATCAGGGAACATAAAAGCAAGTTATGGGTAACTGAATTTTGGATAGTTCAGTTGGTACTGTAACTGAAAAGCCTCTCCACCAAGAGAGATTTAGGGAATGTTTATGCCCACTTTGTGTTCACAGCCACTGCCCTAATTAAGTTGTTCTTTGCTAGTCTTAGCTCTTATTATTTTTTAGTTGTTGTTTTCAGTTGTGGCTCACTCATTTTGACCTTGATTCGGCAAAGCACTTAACAGTAAGCATGAGTAGTCCCATTTAAGACAGTGGAATTACTCACATGTTTAAAGATAAGACTATGCTTAAGTGTTTTGCTGGATTAGAGCCTTTGTCATCTGGTTTTCCTGATGTGCGCCTACTTGACAGCTCCTATTGCTGTCATAATTAAAGCAAAAAGAAAAGGAGTACTTGTGGCACCTTAGAGACTAACCAATTTATTTGAGCATAAGCTTTCGTGAGCTACAGCTCACTTCATCGATGAAGTGAGCTGTAGCTCATGAAAGCTTATGCTCAAATAAATTGGTTAGTCTCTAAGGTGCCACAAGTACTCCTTTTCTTTTTGCGAATACAGACTAACTCGGCTGTTACTCTGAAACCTATAATTAAAGCACTTATCCATTCACCATCCACCTATGCATTTCCATTGATTTTTTCACTCATTCACACTGACAAAATATTATTTTTCATTCAGGCATATTTTCTTATATATTCATAAATACATTTATTTCCTCACACACTATATGTTCTTTGCGGTGTTGCATGTGTCCATCTATTAAATATTGAAAGGGTGGTGTTATGTTTCAAACTGGAAATATTAGAAACATTTAGAAATATTAAAATTAAAGAAATATTAAACAGGCGAGAATTTACACCGAAAAGAGCATCAAAGGTGAAAAACTAAGAATGGAAATCAAACATCTATACTTATCAGTACACACAAGGAAAATGAATAAGCCCTCTATGCTCACATAATGGTGGAGGAGGGAAGATAATTTAGAGAAGGTTTATTAGATAAATAATGCGCCTAAGCTTATTTAGACTTGAAAAAAATGGTGAAAATACATAAGGGAAACACTGTGACATCTTCATTACCTTTTAAATATTATATGTGAGAGAGGCAGAGTATAAATCACTGTTCAGCCAGCCAGCTGGGATCATCCCCAATGAGCTTGTGAAAAATATTTGACTTGAACCAGAAGTGTGTTTAATTTCTTTGGATTGTACAGGATTATATTTCAATATACATACAAAAATAAGATGTCCTTCCCCTGCCCCCACCCCAGTTTCCTATTCTGTGACCAGCTGTTTTTCATAAGCTCAGTAGGGGTCTCTTGTATCCATCACAGCTTGAGTTCTGATGGGCCAGCAATTTAACTGTATCTGTTCCAAAGAACATTTCCAAAGAGAGTTAGTGCTACTATAATTAGGGATGTAAGCGATTACAAAAATTAATCGCGCTGTTAAACAATAATAGAATACCATTTATTTAAATATTTTTGGTTGTTTTCTACCTTTTCAAATATATTCATTTCAGTTACAACACAGAATACAAAGTGTACAATGCTCACTTTATTTTTTATTACAGATATTTGCACCGTAAAAAACAAAAGAAATAGTATTTTTCAATTCACATAATACAAGTACTGTAGTGCAATCTCTTTATCATGAAAGTTGAATTTACAAATGTAGAGTTATGTACCAAAAAAACCTGCATTCAAAAATAAAACAGTGTAAAACTTTAGAGCCTACAAGTCCACTCAGTCCTACTTCAGCCAATCACTCAGACAAACAAGTTTAGTTACAATTTGCAGAAGATAATGCTGTTTGCTTCTTGTTCACAATGTCACCGGAAAGTGAGAACAGGCGTTGGCATGGCACTGTTGTAGCAGGAGTCACAAGATATTTACATGCCAGATGTGCTAAATATTCATATGTCCCTTGATGCTTCAACCATCATTCCAGCGGACACTTGTCCATGCTGATGACAGGTTCTGCTCGATAACGATCCAAAGCAGAGTGGACCGTCGCATGTTCATTTTCATCATCTGAGTCAGATGCCACCAGCAGAAGTTTGATTTTCTTTTTGGGTGCTTCGGGTTTTGTAGTTTCTGCATCGACGGGTTGCTGTTTTAAGACTTCTGAAAGCATGCTCCACACCTTGTCCATCTCAGATTTTGGATGGCACTTCAGATTCTTAAACCTTGGGTCAAGTGCTGTAGCTATTTTTAGAAATCTCACATTGGTACCTTCTTTGCGTTTTGTCAAATCTGCTGTGAAAGTGTTCTTAAAACGAACATGTGTTGGGTCATCATCCAAGACTGCTATAACATGAAATATATGACAGAATGCAGGTAAAACAGAACAGGAGAGACACAATTCTCCCCCCCCAAGGAGTTCAGTCACAAATTTAATTAACACATTTTTTTTTAACGAGCATTATCAGCATGGAAGCATGTCCTCTGGAATGGTGGCTGAAGCATGAAGGGTCATACCAATGTTTAGCATATCTGGCACGTAAATACCTTGCAACGCCAGCTCCAAAAGTGCCATGCAAACGCCTGTTCTTGCTTTCAGGTGACGTTGTAAATAAGAAGCAGGCAGAAGTATCTCCTGTAAATATAAACAACTTGTTTGTCTTAGCGATTGCCTGAACAAGAAGTAGGACTGAGTGGACTTGTAGGCTCTAAAGTTTTACGTTGTTTTGGTTTTGAGTGCAGTTATGTAACAAAAAAAATCTATATTTGTAAGGTACACTTTCATGATAAAGAGATTGCACTATAGTACTTGTATGAAGTGAATTGGAAAATACTCTCTATCATTTTTACAGTGCAAATATTCGTAATAAAAAATAATACAAAGTGATCACTGTACACTTGCTTTTCTGTGTTGCAATAGAAATCAATATATTTGAAAATGTAGAACAACATCCAAAAATATTTAATAAATTTCAATTGGTATTCTATTGTTTAACTGCGATTAATTGTGATTAATTTTTTTAAGTTAATCACATGAGTTAACTGCGATTAATCAACAGTTCTAACTGTAATGTGAACAAGATTATGTATTATTTGCTTCTGATCTTTTATTCTGATGTATTCAGACATGTATTATTTATACAGTGGACGACTTCTAAATTCTTCCCCTCTTCCCTGAGCACAAATACTTGGAAACTATATGCATATTTCTTACAGACCTTTTATGTGGAAAAGGACTATTGGCTGTCCGTATGACCGTGCTTAATATTCCTGAAGCAGAACAGGGGTATCAAACTCTTTCCATGTGGAGAACTGAATTCCATTTTTAATTATAATCTGTGGGCCAGAGTATACATTTAGGACTGTATACTACCCTCAGTGGAACTCCCTGATGTGAATGGGAGGTTTGCACAAATATCAAGTGTAGAATATGACCTTTATATAGCAGTAAACTTTTAGGACTTGATTTTGGTGCCCTTTCTCATGATGAGCAGTCCCATTGATTTTAACAGGACTACTTGTAGAGTAAGGTCCTGTTCTAAGGATGTTATCAGAGGATGGCTACCAATTATCATTATTTATTATGTTATTTAGTATTATGTATTCAGGACCACAGGTGTTCCTTCCTTTTTGTTTCTCTATCTTCTCTGTCCTCCTTTTTTTTTTTTTTTGTTCTTTCTCTCTTCTCCATCTGCAACTCTGTCTCTCTTTCTTTCTTCTGGATTTCATCTCTGCAGCAGCTCTGTTCTACCCTCATGATCTTCACTCTCACCATCTACTAAAATGATCAGTTGTGAAATAGCTAATGCTGACATTTAAAGCACTATCATTAGGCTTTAGACAAAACACCCCAATGAGATTAATGGTGCAGGGGAATTCGCAGCTTTCATAAGCTTTGTTTCAGGCTATCACCAGACTGAGGAAAATACTACTGTAGTTATTGTTTGATCTGCATTTGGAAGGTAATGTTAATCCCAGTCCCCTGTTAGTTTAGGCAGGGACAAGGCCTGGGGATGGAAGCAAGGTGTCTCTTGACAGCTTAGAGTTGAACTCCCTAATCTGCTGAGTTGACTGTCAGTAAATCACTTCAATGTACATTATAGTTTTGGAGAAAATCATTTATAACAACTTTAGCTGACAAACTTGGCATGTTCTCTTGAAATCCTTGTTTTGCTTACTGTAGTATGCAGCTGTATGAGAAGGAAAGCACTCTGGTGTTTGCACATAATTTTGGAGACCTTGTACATTAAAGACTCCAAACTGAATTGATTCTTGCTCTCAGTTCAGAAATATTGATTGTAAAATATAACTTCCCCTATTAACATGAAGCCTTTTTTGTTGGATACTGTGAATCTCTGTATTTTTAATGAAAAGGTATAATTTGTAAACTCTTTACCTAAGATTGTATTAAAAAATGACATTAAAAGAATGTTAAGTTTGCAAAGTCAAACACTCAGAAGTTAGGAAATGGCAGAATTAAGGTTGCCTGTGCCATCTTTAATTTGACCCCCTTGTGCGTATGCATTATGATAGTGTTTAATGGAATGATCTCACATTTTTCCCGTATGACCCCTCCTTTTCTATGCATCCTGAACGCCAGCAGGGCGAGCATTGTGAGCACAGGAGAGATAGTTATCCTGCTCTCAGTTCCTGTGCCTGGTGCCCCAACAGCTGGGAGGAGAAATTGATGGGAAGGTCTCACTCAGACCCTGCAGACCCAGGATGGCGCATGCTCAGTACAGACAATCTTCAGAGAATTTAGCTGCCTAACTCCAACAAATCTCCACTGGCCATGTGCAAACTGCAATTTTCAAAGGTTTATAACCTGACCAAACTTGGGTGGACTTTCATGAGGATGTTAAAAGTCACATCCCTCATTCCCAGGTGACCCCGCCTGCCAAATTTCAAGTACTTCTGGTCCAAAGCATGGGGACGATAGAACTTCTCAATGAAAGAGTTATAAGATTTTTTTTTAACATGGGCAAAACATTGCATTTTCCCCTAAACGCATTCTGAGAAATCGGTGTACAGTGTTTGCTGAAACTTTCCAAAAACATTCAGTATGAGGCAGACACACTTGGCACATTAAATTTCAGCTGAAACAGTTAGTTTGGCAAAATTATAAACAAATGAAAATAGGGATCTTATAATGTAAAGTGTTGCGATTTCAATCCATGTCCTCTTTACTGAGATTGCCATTCTGTTTTATTGCTTAAATCTAGTGGTAGTCTTTAAATATATATAATAAAACATGGAAGACTAGAGAGATTAGAGATTGGGAGGGCCAGTTAAGTTCTCTGGACCACCTGTCTGTGAAGAGAATGGTATACATGTCTTAGAATTTGGCTGATAGTTTTGCTCTCATTATTACTATGCCATCAGAATCCACTCATGGATAGATGGGGGGGAGGGGCGTGTCTGTAGTGTGGAAAAATGGAAGTATATTATTAACAGGTGATAATATATTTTTAAAAATCAATTGGTAATTTGTTTGTCAAGATTACATTCATGTATCTGTTTTGGGGTGCTATGGAAGAATGGAAATCTTTCTTAAACCAGTGATCTGTTCAATGCAGATTTACCAAGTGGAGAACGTGTGTGAGGAAGAGATGCCAGAGGAGTCCGAATGCGTCCGTATGGTTAGAACCCCGACCCCACCAACCTTGTCTCCACCAGTTATAACCTTAGGGAATGGCGAGGAGCTTGCTTCAGAGGAGCCTTTGTCAGGTGAGTGCAAGTGCAGAGACTGGTGGAATTAGGTCAGCTTTTCTGCCTGAATCTCTTTCTGATCAGGTAACTTTCCTAGCTTGAAATGTTTAAAGCAAAAGTATGTGACTTTCACCTGTTTTTACAGTTTAATGGGATAGTTCTCTAAGTTAATGAAGCTTCATGAAATATACTAGAAGGCAGGATGATAGAATGATGTATTCAGTTATAAAGAAATATATGAAAAAAATTTTTAATTTTAAGAAAGCTATTTATATAGAGAGAATATGCTTTTTGATTAATTTTAATTGATTTTTATATTAAAAACAAACAAAAAGATAAATGACATACAGCTTGTATATCATTTGACCTCTTAGACACAAGGTCTCTGTGGCAGCAATTCTGCTTCCATATTTGCTTGTATAGCACCTAGCAAATGGAACACCTGTCTTGATTGGGGCCATTAGGCACTACCACAATTAATTTGTTAATTAATAACAGTAGTAATCTTCATTGGTTTGTGAACTGCCCCCAACATACTGCCGCCCTGATCATACAAGCTGATCTGGAAAATGCTATAAGGATATCAGCTGCATTGTAATTATTCCAATTCACTTCAATTTTTGGTAGGTCATGAGAATGGCATATTGTGAGACAAAAGGAACCAGTAAATATATTTAGTTTAATTATAGAGAATATTCTTTGTCTGTATCTTCCATTCTGTTGCACTAGGTCCTGATCCTGCAGGTAGATGAGTACTCCTATGAGGTGCTGAGTACCTTCAATTCCTTTCTAAATCAGAGGGAGTTCAGAGCATTTTGATCATCACAGGAGGTGCTCCGCACATTGTAGGATCAGGTCCTGGAATAGACCAGGGAGAAGAAAGCATAAGAAAGTCTCTTCCCTCAGACAGCAGGACAGGATTTATTTATTGCCTTCACATGCCAGGAGAGAATGCTGACTAGTATCAGGATCAGTGACCGTATATACTCAGTCAAAAGCAAATATTAGCCAACATCAGGTACAAGTATACTTTACTCCAGCCTGGAGGAGCCAGCTTATTATGCCCTCCTGGAAGGCTAGGAGGGATTCTGCCTGGACTGAAGAAATCATTTTGCACAGACTCCACTATTGTTGTTTTGCTCCCACTCCAGCTAGAGCGCCCTTTGTGTGTATTGTATAACTGTTATTAGTAATTGTCATGAAACAACCCAGACATACCTGAGTCTGTTGGGGGAGTCCAAAAAAAATGGTCTCAGATATGTGTTTTTCAAGTTTCAGCAAACAGAAGAGTTAATTACATAAGCAAACCTGCAGTGCCACTCATTCAGAAGGTTCCAACCCTTCAGCTATTTCTTTGTGTTCTTCCTCAGAGCCACAGATCTATTTCTAGCATAGAGCCGCTGTAGAACCTCAAAAAGTATCAAACCAGGTGTCAGTATTCTACACTACAGAATGCCTAACTTAATTCCTGTTACTTTCAACCCCTATCTTATCCCAGGCTCTCATTTGTTTTGATGAGAAACTTCAGAGCAAACACTTTTATTCTAAACACAGAGTAAATTAAAAATCCTAATATATATTACACATTTACAAATCTCTAACTGCAAGTTATTCTACTATTTTAATTAAGTCCTCTTAAGAGATTTGTATCAGTCCAATCAGCTTCTTGGGCTGGAAAGATGAGAGGAAGTATCTGGCAAGGGGACCATTACACCTCTGAATGTGTGTGTGTGACAGCAAGTAAAGAGGGACTAGGGCATGGAAGGACAAAGGAAACAGCAGTACACTTGTGGTTTTTCCGTTTAAGGCATATGCAGACCTTGTTGGTTTTGCAGGTTTTTTGTATAAAATAAAAGACAAGAAGTGAATATTATTGATGCACTGTAACAAATAATTAACCCGCTGAGATGAAGATTAGAATAATAGTGGATTTATTTATATACCATAAGTGTTGTGACAAAGCTCTGTCCTTGCCTCCATGGGTCCCATGTTTCCTGGCAGATTTCACTAGCCTCAGAGGCTCACTGTGACCCTCCACATAACCCTTCTCTCTGTAGAGACAAGGGTCACAGTCTACTGAGCCATT
The DNA here is from genome assembly GCF_015237465.2 of Chelonia mydas. Lineage (NCBI taxonomy): Eukaryota > Metazoa > Chordata > Testudines > Cheloniidae > Chelonia > Chelonia mydas. The sequence continues at coordinate 16,541,730 of NC_057855.1, forward strand.
TTCATCATAAGCCAGCGAGGGAGGTGAGGAGAAGTTATCCTTCCTTGCACAGTCTCTGTTGTCTCCCAGTCTCAGCAATTAATCAGGGGGCAAAGGTGGGGGGGAGGGGAGCCTGGGCCCACCCTCTACTCCAGGCTCCAGCCCAGGGACCCTAATAGTATCAGCTATGGTAGCTGACCTTTTAGAAACGTGACATGTACAATTCCCTGGGCTACTTCCCCCACAGCAGCCCTCACTTCCTCAAGCACCACTTCACCCTTACCTCAGGGCCTCTTTCCTTATACCTGATATGGTGTGTACTGCTCAGTCTCTCCAACAGCACAACTTCTTCCCACAGCTCCTGACATGCACACCCACCTGACTAACTGGGAGGCTTTTAACTAGTTTCAGCCAGCCCCTGATTGGCTTCAGGTGTCCCAATCAACCTAGCATTCTCCGTGCCTTCTAGAAAGTTCTTAATTGGCCCCAGGTGTCTTAATTGAGCTGGAGCAGCTGCCATTTCACTTATCCTGGTACCAGGGATTTGTTTAGCCTGGAGCTAATATATCTATCTCCCACTGCTTTTCTATAGCCATCTGGCCTTTCCCCGTCACAGTGTGCATGACATCTTAGATGGCCACTAGGATACACAGGCCAAAATTTTCAAATCTGGGTGCCTACAGCTGGGCTCCTGTATCCATATTTAGGCATCTAAATAGAAATGCCCTGACTTTCTAATGAGTTTATGAATTTGCAGCTCAGTAGGAACAGGGTTTGTCCAATGAGACCACTGGAAAACAGACCATTTCTAGTGAAGTGCTTCAATATGGTTTTAGGAGCCTAGCTGTAGACTCCCAAGTTTGGTCTCTGTTCCTGCCTCGTGGACTTACAATCTAGATGGATGGCTAAGGACTGTATGATACAAATATTTTAAAGATGTTTGTTGTGGACAAAGGTGGGTATAGCTGGGAGATACTGAACAAAGGGAGATTTAGGTTGAATGTCAGGAAAAATGGCCTAATGGTGCAGGCTATTAGAATAACTTTATTTTCCTTGGAAGACTGTTCCATGGAAAGTAAAGTTGTCCTATCATTGGTATAATTTAAAGTTTATAATATAAACCATAGGGAAAAAATCTGCATTGACAAGACCAGGAATGCAGTAATGTAGGTGTTTTCCATCTCTGCTTTCTATAACTCTGTGAAAATATCTGGACACTGATTAAAAGTATAATATATTATTTTAAATTATTTTTTCCAGAACAAGTGGGACTTCCTGCAATGGCATCATCAGTCAGTGCCTCAGTAATTAAATCTCCATCAGACCCTTCACATGCCTCTATTCCACCACCTCCTCTTTTGCTTCCAGCAGCTGCCACAAGGAGTAACATCACATCAATGCCTAATAGCATTCCTAGCCTAGAAAACAAACCTCCACAGGCTATTGTTAAACCACAGATCCTGACCCATGTTATTGAGGGCTTTGTGATTCAGGAGGGTTTAGAGCCATTTCCTGTAAGTGTAAAAGTTAAAAGCTATTAATATATGTTTTAAAAGGCAAACAAATCTGGTTCAGTTATTTGTGGCTATTACATAGATAAGTTCTTTGTATTCTGAATAACTTTTCAGAATTTTGGGATTGACCCTCTTTTCCTTCTGTTTTATAGCCAATTTGTTACAGCACTTTTACAGCATATTTTATATCTGCATATTTACATGTATTACAGCATATGTGAATCAGGTTTATCTTAAGTGCATAGTTCGAATTCATGCTACTTTTTTCGTCCAGCTGTATAATTGAATGGCAGGTTACTAGTTTTTAATAGAACCATAGCAGAGAATTTTTCTGGGGGAGCGGGAAAGAGGGCTATTTAAAAGTATATATGTTTTTGTGAGAACATGTATATAGTGAGATGAAATAGTTTTAGTAATATTGTTTATAATATTTAGTTTTATTTTTATCCATCTTATAGAAAAATTACTTGATGTAGATATCTGAGATGGTGCTCTGCATATACTATGATTTTGGTGTTAAGATGTGTTGGACAAACTTTGATCCCATTAAAGTCACTGACAAAACACTGACAGGAGTTGGCCCTGTAAGAGCAGATTGTTGCTAACCACTGGAAACTTTTAAAGCCAGAAATGGCCAGTTCCAGACTACTGGGTCTGTAGTTTTGAAAAGTGTGATGTCTTCTGCATTGCTGATCACTTTACTGGATAACTCTCATGGACTCATTCACCTTCCTCATCTCCTTTTGCTTACTATAGCGTCTTCCTGTGTTAAGTCTAGTTTTGATTGTAAGATCCATAGGGCAGGAACCTGTCCTTTTATTTGTCTATAAAATGATGTGTGCATGAGTGGCACTATGTATCATAACAATGAACAGGATAAAGAATGCAAACACTGTTGTAGTGGCTCAACTACAAGTGCTAAATACCATGTGCCATTTTCTTCTAATTGTTGTTTCATACTGCTCTGCTTTTATTATAACAGGTAAGTCGTTCATCTCTGCTGGTTGAGCAACCTGCGAAGAAAAGGCTCCTAATGGAGGGTCAGGTCATGAGTGTTGTGTGTGTTGAGTCAGAGCTGCAGAACAATACAAAACATGCAGAGAACTCCTCAGACACAGAGATAGAGGACATAATTACAGAAGGTTTGTAGATTTAATTTAATACACATTATTCCAGTCGATGCTATGGCATAGTCTGTGCAGTCTGTACATCTGTACTGTTTCTCTATCTTAGATCCTTTCGACACTTTTGATGATGTTTGAAACCATTTTCAAACAGTTATAGCCAAACACAAATTGTAATGGTGTTCAGTGTGGATGCACACTGTTTTAAGAAACTATGCAGTTGACTTACCTAAGTAGTATAGCATAGCTTGGGCTAGCACAGTTCTCAAAAAAGAGACCATGCTGACAGTAGCTCCATTGTAAAACAGTTACAGAAAGTTTTGTTAGAACCCTGGTTTTCAAACATTTTTTTAACATGGATTATTTTAGTACTATGGTTCATAGATTCAAAGGCCAGACGGGACCACTGTGATCATCTAGTCTGATCTTCATAACACAAGCCATAGAACTTCCACAAAATAAGCTCTATTTGAATTAGAGCATATCTTTTAAAAAAACATTCTCCATCACTGGCAAATTTTAAATCAAGAATGAATCTACTACAACCCTGGCTAACTTACTCCGATGATTAATAACCAGTCTGAATTTCCACTCTGAATTTGTATAGCTTCCACTTCCCACCATTGGATCCTGTTACACCTTATGTCTTCTACACTGAGGATCCCATTATCAAATATTTGTTGCCCATGGTAGGTATTTGTAGCCTGTGATTAAGTCAGCCTTGAGCCTTCTCTTTGTTAGATTCCAGGTGTTCAGTCTATTTAGTTTATCACTGACGCATGATTTCCAATCCTTTAACCAATCTTGTTGCTCTTCTCTGAACCCTCTCCAATTTATCAAAATCCTGTGTTCAAACCTTAGTATGGATAGCATCATAGATCATAGAGAAGAAATTTAGACCTCCTAGTCCAGGCCCCAGTCAATGGTGAATTATTCTCCACCTTACATTTTCTAATATATTTTCAGTCTAATTTTAAAGTCCCAAATTCCATCATCTCCTCTGGGGGTCTCTTCCACAGACTAATACAGCTGACGCTGTCAGGAAGTTGGTTTTGGTACTATGATTTTCTTAATTTTCCACCTCAGCTTCTAGTTTATACCTCCTTGTACCATAATTCCTTTCTGTTCTTCAAATATCCATATATTGTTAGCTTGTCCTCTCCCCTGATCCAAATGAGTTGTTCGTTATCCAAGCTGTACCATATGTACATCTTTTTCTAATCTTTCCTCATAAGGGCCTCAGAGACCTCTATAGCAATTGGAATTGTTCACGTCTGCGGTTCTCCCACTAGTGAAACTGATATAGAAGTGATGGGAAAACATACTGTATTTATAGTATATCTCAATGACAAACAAGCTCAGAATTCAACCTATTTAATTATTAACTTCTGGAACATAGTTTTTACTATCATGGTTTGCCACTGCTTAAGAGAGAAGAATTGCAGGTTTTTGGGGAGGGAAAAAGCATAGTGTTTCTTACGGTTCTGAAGCTAAGAGGAATATTTGTTGATGTTGACATAATAGAAAATTTAATCACTATTGGATTTTTATTTAAAGCTGAGTTTCAGGTCACCGCTCAAACGCTATTTGGGGCCAGATGCCTTGAGGTTCAAATGGATGTAAATTCTCATCTTAGTAGTTCATTTCAGTAACACATTGGAACAGACACACATCGATAACTTATTTATCTTGGAAACACTTTATTGAAATGGGATATAGTAGTTTGCAGTCCTGTTGCAAGTCAAAACATGTGAGATGATAGCTAAAAATTAAATACAAAATTAATTTTAAGCTTCCAGTTCAGGGTTTTCTGACTTGTTTTAGTCTGAGAGATCACAACTGCTGGTATGGCTCATAAAAGTCCTCCAAAACCTTTTTTGCATTTTGCAAGGACAACCTTAACTTAGTAATTTCCTGATGTTTGAGGATTTCACTTTGAAACTGTAACACTCTTTTAATGCAGTTTTTTAAATTACATTTCCTACATATTTTAAAATGAAAAAACACAGCAATTTCACCATGTTCAGCTATTTGGTAGTCATCAGTGGAACATTCTGTACTCTATAATGTGTACAACCAATGAGATTTGAGCCCATGGCCTTTCCGTATCGCATGTAGGCAAGATTCTTCAGAGCCCTGTCTTTTTCCCTGAGAAAGCTACTTAACTCCTTGGCTTGCATGTTGCTTAACATTTGAGGGATATGGAGTATGGTAAAGGAAAAGATGATAACTGACAGAATATTTTACAAAATATTTTAGAACTATCTATCATTGTTTTATTGTCTTCATAATTGTGAATGATGCCGATGTCTCTCAGTGAGAGCTGCCATTTTACTGATTCTTCCGGCAGGAAGTACAGTCTGATGACATGAACAGCATAAGAGAGGCAGGAGGCTTTCAAAGTTGTTATATGTGTGGTAAGTTCTGTTACTTGTGACTTTTTTTGTTAATTTAACAATACTATATACAATACCTTTCTAGACTAATAAATGACAAAACTTACCTTGCAACAGCTTTGTAAATCTCCTACCTCATGTTTGTGTGTGGAGCACTCTACTTCTTGATTTATATTAAGCTATTAGACTATCAAGATGGCAATTGCCTGACTCATTGGTAATTACTAATTTTTTACTTCATGTGAGATATTTTAAAAATATTAAGGACTTTTACTTTCTTTTGGTGTATGCTTTAGAGTATTTGCAGTTTCAGTGGAGTAATTAGCAAGTCATCTTAAATTTGGTAGTTCCACTGAATACTGTTTCATTTTTCACAGGACCCTCCAGTGTTCTTTGTGTACTAACAAATAAGTAAGGCTAAGATTTTGTCACGGATATTTTTAGTAAAAGGTCACGGGCAAAAAAGAAAAATTTATGGAAGTCGTGACCTGTCCATGATTTTACTAAAAATATCCAGGACAAAATGGGAATCTGTGGGTCCCCACACCGCCTGAAGTAAGGCAGCTGCACAGGGGCTAGGAGCCGCCAGCAGCAGCTGAGGGCTGTGAGGTACCCCTGCCACCTCAGCTCCAGGGGGCCGCCGCTGCCTGTGGGGGTCAGGAGCTCTGGGGTGCTCCCACCGCCATCTCAGCTGGGAGCTGCAGGGTACCCCCACCACTCGCAGCTCCAGAGGCTTGCTGCGCCAGGAGCTCAGGGGGTTTCTCCAACCCCGCATGGAGCATGGGGGTTCCCCCCACCACCTGTGGCAGCAAGAGCTGTGGGGCTGCCTGACCGCTGAAGTCACAGAGGTCACTGGAAGTCATGGATTCCATGACTAAATCGTAGCCTTAACCATAAGCATTTGTTCCTGAGCAGATTTCAGGCAGACAGTTTATCTATTTTACAGCACTGTTCAAACATTTTCATTGTAGTTATTATTTCTTACGGTTTGTTGTTGTATCATAAACATTCTACAGTTATTCAGTTGATGAGTCAGAAAACGTTTACCCAGCACTGAGAGCCATTCACAAACACCAAGATCAAATAATTTAATCCCTTTTCCTATCATTCAACAGTTAAGCTGTGGGTAAAAGGAAGAAGTGCTTCATATGCAAAAGAACAGTTTCTTTTTTACCCATTTTCCCGGCAGTCTTCTAAGGGTCTTCTTCTTTTTGCAGGTAGCATGATCTAGGTTGAATTGTATCAGTATATTCCTTTTTCCCGTAGGAAGAGAGATTGATTTTAAGGGTACATTTGTGTGGTTTTCATTACTTCAGTTGCAAAGTTGATGAGATGCATTTTCCAGTTTTTAATCAGATGAGATTGAGGTCCTTTCTCCATTGTTACTGCAGTTGTAATACTGTATGAGTTTATAAAACTGGTATATAACATGGTAATATTTTCATTCTTAAAATGAGTTTAGCTTTAATAATATATTAGGATTCTGGGACCTCAAAGTTTTTTTCCCACATTAATCTATTCAGCATTGTTTGATTTCTTCTTGTTGAAATAGTGCTTTCCAGTTTGCTATCCTATTGACAATGTAGCAGAGTGAGCATTGGGCAAGATTCTCCATGAGTAAATATAACCCAGTCAGAATATTAAATGTTCAGATACCTGACCCTTGTGTTAAACTGCCATACCAGAGTCTTTGTTAGCTAGTATTAGAGTTCCATGAAGAGTCTAGAACCAAAAAATAGCAACCATAGTTGCAAACAAAGTGGAAATTTTGTGTCACTAAATATGAATGAAAAGGGACAAAGAGCAAGAAGTAAGATGTATTCAGTGAATTGCCTAATTTTGGGGGGGGGAATAGCTAAATAACGGGGGGGGGGGCAGAAACTAAAACAAAAAAACTTGTCTTTATATGTTCACTTGCATTTTAAAATGAATTTGTTTTGAACATGCTTGCACCCGTTTTGTAAGCAGTTGAGCTTTACTCACATGAGTGCGTGCAGAATATAAATGTTAAATTTGCTCTCTTGATCATTAGCACCAGTAGTGTTATATTTCAATAATTGTGCATGAGGATAACTTGTCTGAGGCCAGGGGTCAGATTGGGGAGTGGGGGGAAAAAGCTGGTGGTACTCTTTCCGGCTCCACCCAGGTAAGATGCTGCTCATAGTAGATTGTGCAGATGGTCAAAATATGACCAGGCATGCTATCTGTGCTTCTTGGTCTTGGCTCCTCTTCAGTGGGACTTGGAAACACCCATTTGCACAGCACAACACATGATCTACTGTGCTTCTCAGGCTTATTTTCCCCTCAATGAAGCTTGTGTGCCCTGCTGGGCTTCCTGAGCTTGGCTCCCCCTTGAGGGGCTCGGAGGCTCTGCTGAGCTCCTCTTTGGTTGGGAAGAAGTGGCACCAAAATAAACTGTCAAAATAGATTGTTCAGCTACCCATAATATGATCAGCCCCTCTCCTTTCCTTTCTTACATGCTCTGAAGTTAACAACAATGTGACATTTAGAATATTCTCACTGGCATCCAAGTTAGCATCTGTTGATATGAATGGGGCAGACCGCACCTCTAAAAGCTGTTTCCAGTTCTCCAGAAGCAGGCAGATGTCACTGCATCATTAAGTATGTCTGCACTACGAGGACTACAGTAACACAGCTGCAGCAACACGTGGTACAGCAATGGAAGGGATTTTTTCATCACTTAAGTAAACGCACCCCCTTGAGAGGCAGTAGCTGGGTCGACCTAGCAGTGTCTACAGCATGACAGGTCCTCATCTTTGGCAGTTGCTTCCCTCCTGGTTCCAGCAGAATCTGGATTTGTTAACTTTCCAGGCACGATATATAGTCTGATTTCTCTTATAATATTTTGGGGAATTAAGTTTCCTAGGTGAGAGGGCAGGAGGCTGAAGGATAATTTCTATGGGTTATATGATATGGTTGGGTACAATGCCTTAAGTTTTCTTGTGTGTCAGTAAATTGGAAAATTTGCTGTTGAAATTAATCAGAGTATAGTACTGAAAAATATTTAGTGGCTCTGACCACTTCCTTTGTAACCAGGACCATGCATTCACATATAATTATATCACTGAGTGTGGTGATCAGTGTGCATTACTGACTATGGAGATAAAATATGTGAAGTAATATTATTAAAACAGTAAATGAAGTATATTTTATATAAGAGGGGAACACTGCTTAATACAGGAGAGGACAGGATTCCCTGAACCACTTGGCAGAGCACAAAGACAATCAAAGGAGCCTGACAAAGATTTGATCACACATGTCACTACAATATGCAATCTGAAAAGGAAAAATAAACTAAACATAGGCAATACATCTTACAGTAGCCTAATATTTCTAGGAATCCTGGCTTGGGCATGGCCTGTGTGGCTTAGAAAGGAAAATATCTCAATAATATTAATTTCCTTTCTATAGGCTTATTCTCTTCTTAAATTGCTATCTGTTCCACAGATTAGATTCAGTGCTTCAGTGGCTTCTCCAACCCTCCTCCTGATTATAAGAGTTATTCTTATCCATTCGTGGAAGAGAAATAGTACTGTGTAATGTTGTGACATATTACAGCTAAGTGACAGAGCTTGAATTTTGAATATGGATTGTCAAATGCTCACAGTGAACTGTTTGTGATCAGTCTGTGGGGGGGGCGGGGGCAGGGGCAAGGTTGATTACATTTGAGGACATTACCTGTTCATGGAAGTATGCAAATGAAACAAAACAAAAGAGGCTAAATTCATTAGATAAATTAACACTTCACTCTAGTCAAACAATGATTTGTATAATCTACTGGTTTGGCATCAGTTGTCTGTTTACCTTCTTAAAGGCATTCAGTTAAATGTGTTGATATTGATATTTGAATTTTAGTTTAAGTACCTCCTTAAGAGATGAGAAATTAAATGGCATCATGTTTAAATCATTCAAACTGACTTCTTGTGTGTGTGTCACTCCTTCCTTTAGAGGGACTAGATGAAATGGAAAATGATCTCCTGAAGTGTGAGTTTTGTGGAAAAATGGGATATGCTAATAAGTTCCTACGGTCAAAGCGATTCTGCTCCATGTCCTGTGCCAAAAGGTATTCTGCATTATTATTATTAATGGATGTATATTTATTAATCAGGATATAACACTAAATTGTATATTGCCCTGAAAAATAGTTAAACTACCCATGCTAAATAACAAACAGGGTCTTTGCCCCAAAGATTTTACAATCTACAGTGATGAGGGAATACAGTGTAATATACTAAAAAGCAATTCAGAAAACAGAGTGATGTGTTCTGGCATAGCTGAAATGCTGCACAGAATAGGTAGGGCTTTAGATCTTTATTAGACTGAGTGGGAATAGTCTTTACTTACATACATAAAAGAGAAATAAAAAATGTAATGAGCAAGTATAGTTAAGTTGATGTTTTCTAAAGTTGCTCTGATGCTCCAAATAAACCAAGCTGTACAGCAGTTACCTGTTTACTTAATTAACAAAGTAACAGGTGGTTTCAGGTCCTTCTGTGGTCTGATTATATTTGACTTTGTTTTTTAAAAAAATCAAACTTTTATTTGTGAGCTCTTTAGTCAGTGCTGCTGGGGTAGAAATTTAATATTGAAGTCTACAGATACACCATTAACTTAATTAACTAGAGATATTAATCTTTTAGTGGTCTTTTGCTGTAGAAGTTTTACCTTGTGTTTTTTGCTTGTTTGAATGTTTAAAATCAGTTTTAATTTAGAATGAAAAAGTAAGCTAAATTCATTTTACTGTCAGTTTTCATAGAACTGCTTTCATTAATTCCAGAGCATAGAGAGGAAAGCATGATTTATCCACTGACCATTCTAAAACAGAAAAGTATGTGTCATTTTTCTCTAATTTGATCTTCTTTTGAAATTGTTGAAGACTGAATGAGATCATTATGAGTAAAAAAGTCAGACAGTTTCTGTCACAAATTGGTTGAGTAAATAGATAGAATCTATTAAACTCAAGGCTAGACATAGGTACCATAGATCCAAGGAGAGATGAGATTTGGTGACTCTGCTTTTCCTAGGTGCATCGGAGCTGATGTTGGTGATCACACTAGAACTTAAACTCTTTTTGATTTCTGGTGAATTCAGGATTCCAGACACTGAGGTATCTAAATAGGGTTGCCAGGTGTCCGGCTTTAGACTGGAACGCCCCGGTCGAAAAGGGACCCTGGCAACTCCGGTCAGCACTGCCGACCGGGCCATTAAAAGTCCGGTCAGCGGTGCTAAGACAGGCTAATCCCTTCCTGTGCTGGCACCACGCTGCACACCGGAAGCAGCCAGCAGGTCTAGCTCCGAGGTGGGGAGGCCACGGGGCTCCGCGCACTGCTCTTGCCCCAAGCACCAGCTCCGCACTCCCATTGGCCAGGAACTCAGCCAATGGGAGCTGTGGGGGTACGGTGCCTGTGGGCGAGAGCAGTGCATGGAGCCTCCTGGCTCCCCCACCCAGGAACCAGACCTGCTGGCCACTTCCAGGGCACAGCACAGAGCCAGGACAGGCAGGGAGCCTGCCTTAGCCCCACTGCGCTGCTGACGGGGAGCCACCCAAGGTAAGCCCAACCCCCTGCCCTAGCCCTGAGTTCTGCCAAACCTGGAGCCCCCTCCTGCACCCCAAACCCCTCATCCCCAGAGCCTGCACCCCCAGCCAGAGCCCTCACACACCCCCTGCACCCCAACCCCTTGCCCCAGCCTTGATCCCCCTCCAACCCTCTGAACCGCTCAATCGCAGCCTAGAGCACCCTCCTGTATCCACCAAATCCCTCATCCCCAGAGGCCACACCCCCAGCTGGAGCCCTCACACCGCCTGCGCCCCTGTCCCAGCCCAGAGCCCCCTCCCACACTCCGAACCTCTCAGCCACAGCATGGAGCAACCTCCTGCACCCCAAATCCCTCATCCCTGGCTCCACACCAAAGCCTGCACCCCCAGCGGGAGACCTCACCCTCAACGCCCCCACTCCCCAACCTCCTGCCTCAGCCCGGAGCCCCCTCCCACACCCTGAACCCCTCATTTCTGGCCCCACCCTGGAACCCACACCGTCAGTCCAGAGCCCTCACCTGCTCCCGCATCCCAACCTCCTGCCACAGCCTGGTGAAAATGAGTGAGGGTGGGGAGCACGAGCAACAGAGGGAAGTGGGGGATTGAGTGACTGGGGGCGGGGCCTCAGAGAAGGGGTGGGACAAGGGTGTTCGGTTTTATGCGAGCTGAAAGTTGGCAACCCTACATCTAAAGAACATGAGATTGTTGGATTAGAAAATATAGGACCAGATTCTCAGTACATGTGAATCAACGTAGCTCAACTGAAATCAATGAGGCTGCATGGATTACACTGTCTGAGAATCTGACCCATAATGTAGGGAACAATCCTTCACTTATAAGGGAAATGTTAGATGATCTTAAATATCTTCCATTTATAACTACAGATATTACAATACTGCAGGATTTTTTTGCATGATGCTAAGAATTTAAACTGCTTTTTGTGTAGAGAGCATTAAGAATTTAATGAAAATACTCAGAATTAAATTTTCCAGTTAGTGATTGTTTTTTAATAGTTGAGCTGAAAGTAGAAAAGTCCATTCCCCGTTATTTACCTGCCTTCTGAAGCAATGGAACAAGGGTGAACCCTTTAGGCTAAATTGAGAACTTGGTTTATTAACCAAATTAAATGAGTTCACAAATGTGATGTGGCAGGAAAAATGTTCCATGCACTTTTTGGGCTGTGTACACAGAGGAACAAGGAAGTAATGGACACTCTGAGCATCACATTACCAAAATGATACAGTATTGATAAATTTGAGAGAAATGAGAGAAGAGCAACAAAAATTAAGGAGCTGGACCAGAATGATTAATGATGAAATATTAAAAGAGCTAAACATGTATAGCTTGGCTAACTAACCCATGACTACGAAGATAATAGAACTGTTACAGATATTTGAAGGCCAAAGAGTCAGACAAGTCATTTGATGTTCTTCAAGGGGGCATAGTTAGGGACCATAAGATCAAAGTAAAACAGAAAACTTGAATGTCAAGGGAAATAGCCTGACCAAGTGGTTTGTTGGTCTGTGGAATAGTCTCCCAAGGTGGTCTGAATGAAGCCCCAGTATTTGAGCTACTTAAAAATAGATTGAATAAAGCACTGGAATATGTACTGTAGGGAATAGTCCTACACTGGGTGGGAGATTGAAATTAGACATGGGAAAAATCTATCATTCTATTTAGATTCTGATAAAAGGTTCATATGAACATGCACAAAAAGCTTCTGAGGTGAGCCCCACTAAGCTTTTGCCAGTGAGGAAAAACAAAATTTTAGCAGAAAGGTCTCCTTCTGAAATTACTTGTGCAGATACCCATTGTTAGGAGTGCCTTGCTTTGTCTTACAAGCCATAGAATCATTTCAGTAGAAAAAAAACTAAGGGGCACACGTACCCCAGACTTTCTGGAAATACAGCGATATGGGTAAAAGGCCCTGCTTCCTAATCATCCATCCCTCTGTTCCTTTTTCTGCCATCAGGGGTTGCCATGTGACCTCCACCTCTCTCTTGTGTCAGTTTAGATCATACTACTATCCTTGGTGTCTGCGTGAGGAGCATACACACTATAACTCTACAGTCTGTCTGGGCTTTTATGTCCCAAGCCAGAGGCAATGGAATATGGAGGAATATTTGTCAACCTCTTGATTCCGCTGACCTCAGATAATGCCTCATGATGAGGAGGCTCCAAAGCCTTCTGCTCCTCACCCTAGTGATCTGAGCAGTTGTGGCTGTCTGTTCTTGTTGTTAAGGATCACAGATGTATCCTTATTTGGACAAGTGGTTCATAAGAATTCTGTCAGATCAGGTGTGAGTCACATCAGCAAGATAACATGCTTCAACCCTTTTGGAATGAGGATACATGTAAAAAAGTCTGTATTGAGTCCAGCTCCAATGCTACAATGTATAGGAGCTTCTTTGGATTCCAGAAGGATCCCTGCTTGTCTGGTTCAAGGCTGATTCTACAAAAGGCAGTTGTATTAGAACTTCCCAGTAAGCATCTGTTTACAGTGGTGGGACTGATGGCTTCACGCACTTTCATAATGCCATTTATGAGACTTCTTATGCATCTGCTTTAGGGGTTTGGCTAAATTTTCTTTACAATCTAGTCATTCATAGTCTGCATAGAACAGAGGTTGGAAAGTTTATTTTGAAATCCAGAAAGCATTTCACTAGGCATTGTTATACTTCGAAGTGGAAATGTTTAAAGGAGTAGTCAAGTCCTGAAAATGTTGATCCTGCTAATTGACCAATCACAGTTACTTTTGGTTACCCTCTCTTTATGAGAAAGATGGTATGATTTCTGTCTAAGGAACATCTGGCAGTCATTTAAGTTTACCATGCACCTATGGGTTACTATACAAAGGGGTGAGAAGAGACTGAAAAACTGTTTAAGGGGCTGTCACACTTGTATTTATTAATTTTTAACTGTAGAAGTCTTCAGGATTTCAGTCTGATCCGACCAACTCTTTTGTGTACTGATAAATTGAGCTATTTTTAAAAGGGGGGGGGGAGGAACCACAAACATTTAATCAATTTCTTTGCCATTTTTCATCAAAATTTGAACTATTTTGACCAGCTCTGCTGATAAGTGACTGCTTTCGCCATTATCCTTTGAAGCTTGCATTTTTATTGCCATTACTTTGGCTATAAGACTCAATAAATCCATGCCCTTGTGGCTGATCCTTCTTTATGCCACCTTACAGGAAATTTCATCCCAAACCATTTATTTAGTTTGTAACCTTTAATTTCCTAGAACTTGTGATTTATGATGAGAGGCCAGATTCAGAATCCATTGGTTAGATGTTACAAGGATGCTGTGTATCTCTTTTTAAATTTAGATACATATAAACCTTTCTGTAAGTCACTTAATTTGTTCGTGGCATTGGTGAGGAAACCTAAAGTCTCTGTTGAAGTTTAGAAATCATCAAAATGGATCAAGTTATGTATTCAGATTTGTTGTGTTCCGGTGCCAGAATGACTTAGGACTTGTCTTCACTGCCGTTAATTTGAGTTATAACTCGAGTATTTCCCATCCACGCGCAAACACAAAACTCCTTAATTCAAGTGTGGTGCTGCTTTTCACTTGAATTGGCTGGCTCATCAGGGGTTCCTGCTAGAGCTCAAGTTAGGACAACAGCTGCTAATATGACCATTCTGGAGCTAGTTTGAGTCCATACTGCACTTCAGTGTCACTAGTCCTCAGTGGCATCCCATAATTTCCTCCAGTGCCCAGAAAAAATAGACATGTTCTCCCACAATTCTTTGGGAAAGAAGTCACAGAGCAGCTCAGCTTTTTGCAGTGCAAAGAACCATAGGATATGCCTCTACAAATCTTAGTGCAACACATGAATGAGTGCAATTCTAATATGGACACAACAACTTGAGATTAATTTTGCAGTCTGGCTACTCTTATTCAAGCTAAACTAATTCAAGAGAAGCAACTTGAGAGTCTAATTCATTTACCTCCACAGGAAAGACACACCTTAAAGTCAATGTTTTCATTAGAGCCCATTTCACTGGAAGAATGGCAGCTACTGGTCTTTGGCTAAACTAACGTCATTTGTGAAAATTGGCAAGGCTGCCCTTTGAAGTTCAGTTCATGCTTTTACAAAGAATTGTCTCTATTTGGCGACAAGGTTGGATATTCATGTGAGGGGACCAGTGCTTTTGTCTCTGTTCATGTAGTACCATGTAGCCCTTGTCCTGAGGATCCTCTGTTGGCTCCAGAATAGGGCTCTGTGGAGCTGGTTTCATGAGAGGGGTGAAAAAAAAAGTATATTTCATAATAGTAACAGAAGTTCTCCAATTATATTACCTCTGCCACTCCATACTAGACCCAGACATTTTCCCTCCACCTTCAGAATTTGTGTTAGGCTCTTCTGAATTGAGAGAAACAGAAGGACAGTTAGCGGGCAGGACCTTTCAAACCAAAGGCGGTGTCAGCTGGAGCCCCAGTGTAGACAGTGATTGTCTGTACTGGGGCTTCTTCCACTTGTGTTAATCTTATAAATTTCCCAGTGTAGACAAGATTTACCTGCCAGAACATCTCTGGGTGGGAAATGCACTGAGCACTGGTGATTTTTGCTACTGCTGGTTATGGTTTGATAATCTGTGAAGTAAGTTTGTGGCTCCTACAGTGTGGCTCTGCAGAGAAAATATATTGGAGATCTTCAGTTACTGGTAAGTAACCTTGTCCTATTATTTTTGGTCATAATCTGTCAAGGCATGATCTGTGTGTGCCACCTGTTCAAAATATTTTGTTTATTAATATGGCCAAATTCTGATAAGGAAGGGAAAAGTGGTGTAGTTATCCCCAAAATGTACACACTGCAAAAATCAGTGCTCGTGTGTGCCTGTAATCTGTATAATAGCAATTATATGTACAGGCTCAATAGGCATTCTGCCCCTACTAAAAATTAAGAATAATCTGCATAATGGGTACTGCTGGCTCAGGGAGTACACCAGTATTAGCATGCAGGCCAAGCGCTATTACAGCTCCCCAACTTTTCTAGGGAAACAGGATTGGAACAAACATGTTCCACCAAGCAGACTACATTTCCATAGGAAGCATAAAATGTTGTTTATATTGATTTAAAAAAAAATTCTACTGAGTTATCAGTACACTCTTGAATATATTTTGTTTCTTTAGGCACAACGTAAGTTGCA
Source organism: Chelonia mydas (assembly GCF_015237465.2). Classification (NCBI taxonomy): domain Eukaryota; kingdom Metazoa; phylum Chordata; order Testudines; family Cheloniidae; genus Chelonia; species Chelonia mydas. The sequence continues at coordinate 16,557,459 of NC_057855.1, forward strand.
CTAAAAAATTTGGGCTGTTTACATCAGACAAGAACAGTCGTTGGAATCGGAAGTCAGATAGCCAAAGTCTTGGACGACGTGCGCGTCGACCAAGTGGCTCTGATGGGGCATCACGAGAGCATTTCCTTAGACAGGTCTGTGGAATACTTGCTTAAAACTAGAGCACTATTTTAGGAATTGCAAAAGAAATATAATAGTGTAGTTTCTTTGTATTACATTTTCCAGCTTCCAATTACTTATCCATCTGCAGAAGATGATTTGGCTTCTCATGATGATGCTGTGCCAGCTGCCATGACCACTCGTCTGCGAAGACAAAGTGAGAGGGAAAGAGAGCGTGAACTTAGGGAACTAAAAGTTAGAAAACTGCCGGAGAACGTTGACTTGCTACCATCTGTACAAGCTGATCCATCAGTGTGGACAGTTGATGAAGTTTGGGCCTTCATACGTTCTTTGCCTGGTATGTAATGTAGATACTTTCACTTTACAAAACAAAAAACAAAAAAAACCACACACACAGTTTTGGAACATTAAAGCTCTTTGCTTTTTTTTAGCATGGTTATGAGGGAGAGGTACTGTAACAGCACTCAGATGCTAGTTAATTGGTAGTAGAGGCTGGAATGTGATTTGTTTCCTCTTGCTTGTTCCCTCAGCACAACCGGGTTTCCCCTCCAAGCCCCATGTCGATAGAACTAGTCCCACCTCTGCTGTGGCATCCCAGCTGATGGAGAGTAAAGGTGTTCCTCCCTTCAGTCTGATTTCTCTCAAGAGGTCAGTAGAGAGATTGAATCAGACACACTTCCTCCCTTTTATGCTTCTCTTTCTATCTCTTCCCTCCTTACTCATTCTTCATTTAAAAGAGAAAGCAAGAAAGGGGCTCTTCTTTCCTTATATATTATTGAAAGATTAACATTAAAGATCTTTTATAATATAAAAGACTGATTTTACATTTTTTTTCCTTTATAAAATTAAATCCACAGTTTGTATGGCTTTTCAGAGGACCTGAAATACAGAGAGCCTTTTCTATGTAGCCTCTAAGGATGCATGTATTGGAAATCGTACAGACAATTGTAATATTCCATTCTAATATCTAGGATGGGTCTCCTGTCTTGTTATGTACATATTTTCTCTTTTAGCTCAGTGTTCATAGTTGTGATTTTACATTTGTTTGGCATTTTCTTCTGTGACTAGCTCCCATATCTGCTTCCCCCTTGGGGAAATGTAGTTTTGCTCAGGCACATATCTTACCCTTTTCTGGTGATGAGGCCTACCTCACTACCTGAAGCAATCAAAGATTCTTCTCTTACCAAAACATGCCACTTACATCTCTGCACATTGAAACTCAGGTTGGCTCTGTTCTTATTAGCTTACCTGCTTCTGGGATTTATAGTGATAGCAAACAATTTCTCTTGAAACACAAACATTTTAGTAGGATGATTTTTTGTGGGAAAGTATCTTCATCCCTGGGTGATAAAACTTGCCTTTTTGCCACTGGTCTTTTATGAAGTAAATCAAATTTAGAAGAATTTAATTTGACAGTAAGTGATGCTTCTATAAAGACGTAGAAAATTTTAATCTACAGAAATTACCCTTGATGTACATTCCTTCTGGTGACTATAATATGTGGATGTATATTAAGCTGCATTATCTACCTTGGATCACCCTACAGTACGTTTTTAAAACATGCAGAGCAGCCTAGGCATGAGAAATTCCTGTGCAACTGTGCTAAACAAGGACACTGTTCTTAAAATCCTAATGTATAGTTCTCTACTTTGAAACAATTACCTGAGGAAGTTTCTACAGGATACTGAATCTGTTCCTCATATATGTTTGATAAACATGTTGCTTTCTGAATTTAAATGAGACTTGTTCAGAAATTTCTCTACAGTTAACATTAGGTTTCAATCCAGTCTAAGGTCTTGTTTTCTGCCCTCCTTGGAAATTATTTATCTTCTAGATATCCAAATGATGGGCCCCAACCATACCAAAAAGCTTCCTTATTACTATATGGCTACATTTCTTATCTTTTTGGGCACTTCCAGGTTCTCGTCACACCTTCAGTATGTTTTCAAGCAGTATTCTAGAAAATGTTCTCCTGTATTACTAACAGAATTGGCAGAGGTGATTGACCTTTGTACAGAAAAGAATCAGGATAGTAATTGGACTGCATATATTATTTTGGATTATGAATCTAATGCACGCCGTACAGGCCATCAGTCTTGTTATACAACATTGATTTGTCAGTTTCTGTCTTTGGTAATCCATTAGATACCTTTGGTTTACAGCCTTCTAAATAGAATCCATGAACTGAAATCTAAGCACAGAACAGGGTCTCCTCATCTGGTGTCTATACGTAGCTTTTCCTGAATTCCCTGGGAGCTTTTTTAGGGTCTGTTGGTTTCTGTGACATTTTTACTGCCACAAATTTCTCCTGGAGAAGAAGAAGAATTGTTGGATCTGCTGTGGCATATGCTCCTCCAGAGATGTTCCACTTTCACATATACTGTTCCAAGGTTAGTGGTCTTTATATAACACCAAATGCTCATTACCAGCTGGGTGCAATACAAGGTATATACAGTATACTCACTCTTTTGGCAGTTGTGAATGCTAGTATATATTTGAGTAAGGGAATTGAAATAATCCAAACTCCAATCCCTCAATTTTCCAAAACTGACTTTAAAACAGGTTTCTAAGTAAAACTCTTTAGATAAGCTATTACCAACAGGAGAGTGGGTTGGGGGGGGAGGGGAGGGAGAAAACCTGGATTTGTGCTGGAAATGGCCCACCTTGATTATCATACACATTGTAAGGAGAGTGATCACTTTAGATAAGCTATTACCAGCAGGAGAGTAGGGTGGGGGGAGAGAAAACCTTTTGTAGTGATAAACACCCATTTTTTCATGGTTTGTGTGTATAAAAACATCTTCTGTATTTTCCACAGTATGCATCCGATGAAGTGAGCTGTAGCTCACGAAAGCTTATGCTCAAATAAATTGGTTAGTCTCTAAGGTGCCACAAGTACTCCTTTTCTTTTTGATAATAGAATATGTAATCCTTTCTCTGATGTGTTATCAGGGTGTATAGATCATTATGAGATGCTTAATTTTTCTTTTCCTCTTTTTATGCCACTATACTTGTTAGTGTCCAGGAACCCCAATCAGGTATCAAGGCCCCATTGTGGTAGGTGCTATACCAACAGTTAACAGAAGACAATCTGCTGCTTTACAGTAGCTATGTTAATTAATGTGTTACTGAGTTGTAGCTTAAAGTTCCTGAAGGCATAGTTTATGCTATGGAATTCTCCATCAAGACATTCCTGTTTCCTAGCCATTTAGCTCAACAGTCCTCTAATCTGTGTCACCCTGGACTGTAACTCGTTCATCTCCTTAATAAATTGTCAATTGATTTGATATATAACCAAATCTGTGTATAGAGTACTAAAAAGGAAATAGAAAGTGGGTTTAGTCTTTATGGAGGGCTTCCTGTTTCAGCTCATAAATTTTATTGCTTTCATACGCAGTGACACTCCACTCAAGCTGAACTAACACTTCTTCACCACTTTCTATTTGCCTGTCCTTTGCTCATTTATAAATCAGACTGAAAAGAGGACAATATTCATTCTTTTATAGAATTTAAATATAAAGTTACAATGAGATCCAGAATTAGTCACTTGCTCTCATCCTAGGAACAATGGTGCCCAGTTCTGTTGGGAACACAAATAGGGACTTCTCCATGTGGAGGATTTCCCCATAACTGTACAGATTCTTTATAAAAGGGAAAGGCCAAAAACATTAAATGAAATCAAGAAAGTAAAACTTATTGAGTAATAATTAAAATCAGGAATGGGGGGTGGAAGGTTAAGGGAGAAAACATCTGAAAGGATATAAAAAGAAATGTGCCAGACAAGTGGATTAAGAAAATAAGTTATTGTTTTTAAATTAATATAAAATATGAGGTATAGTGGGAAAGGAGAATCTTCAAGTCACAACTGAAAATGAGTGGTCTTCTAGGTGCTAGAGGACATTTATACATTCTCCATAGGATACAACTACCATACAATTTGGCATAATTGACAGTTTCTGCTTAACAGATTCCTGGGCTGGCATTGAAATAGCAAGGATGTTGCAGGTCAGGTTGAAATATAACAGAAATCCCCACTTAATGGGATTAGGAAAACTGTTCATCAGGACATCTCTCAGAGAATCATTTTCTTTCCCCCAATGTCAATCGGTGGGAGAGATTGTTGGTTATTTGAAACAGTCTTTCCCATTGAACATCCCAATTTTCTGTGTTAAAGTTGCAACCATGTATCAGTGAGCTGAATGCTTGTTACCTTGTTAGTTAAGGAAAGAAAAAAAACAAACAAACCTGGGAAACACAGCATTATGGTACTCCTCAAACAAGGCACCCAACTACCTTAACTCACCTCCATTGACATGGAGGTGAGTTCCTCTATCTTTCCTTCTTCAGACATAGAGTATGCCCTTCGATCAATGCCTGTAATATTAATGATTTTTGTTGGGGGAGTTCTAATAAAACTTCATAGCTAAAAATTCTGAAAATTTAAATCAGAGTTGCACATGTGAACCCAAAAACCGGGGATATTTCAGAAATTATAGGTAAGTAGTTTTTTTCTGAGCCTCTGAGATTTGAGCTGTTCACACCTGCAGAATGTTAATGTCATCTTTTCTTGCCGGAGAGAACCCAGATGGATTCTGTGTTTTTATTTAATAGGTATTTCTTTAGTCTGCATCTCAGATCCTTTCAAAGGACTCTGAGATCATGGCAATCATTCTTGTAAACAAAATAGGAAAAAATTGCCTTGTTTTACACTAGGATTTTTAATTTCTAATGGGCACAGTTGCACCAGTGGTAGCACCAGTCGATGATGTAATGTAGATAGGACTCAGCTGAATTCAGGAGCTCTTGCAATCGTTGTCTAACTCTCATCAACACTACAACTTCCACCAATGAAAAATACAGCCATTGGGAATTATGAATCAGAAAAATTCCACTGAATACAAGGCCATTGCATCTGTCAGCATTTATTTCTAACCTACTATTTCTTATTCCACTGCAGGTTGTCAAGATATTGCAGATGAATTTAGAGCACAAGAGATCGATGGACAGGCCCTTCTCTTGTTGAAAGAGGATCACCTTATGAATGCAATGAACATTAAGCTGGGACCTGCACTGAAAATTTGTGCCCGCATCAACTCATTGAAGGAATCCTAATGGGAAGCTGTAGACAGTAGCTTCTCTCTAACAGACTGATACATACTATGGCATACCTATTACTGTGATGTTTTGCTAAATATCTTTTTTCCCCCCACATAATGACTTTAAAATTTACTCCTCCGGCTGTATCATATAATCCTCCAAAACTTCCAGTAATTAGCAAATTTATAAGCAATGCTTGGGAATTGTTAGAATAAAGCAGAGGGTGAGGTAGGATGAGTGGCACATATAAAACGTAATATGTTGTGGTAGATGATACTAGTCTCTTCCCCCCCCCCCCAAAAAAAAAAAAAAAAAAAAAAAACACCCAAAACCATGGTCTATATCATACAAGGTTAATGGTTTTTTAACACAATCTGATCATCGTTTGAATTTTGTTCATATGTTCAGAAAAACAAATTTTCCCACAAGCATTTTTTAGACTATGGAATAACAGAAGAGTCCACAAAGTCTGTGGAAGAACTGATTATGGTAAAATGCTATGCATTTAGACACTCTCTGAGTTTCATTTCGTCTTCAGCATATCATTTGAAGGGAATTTGTAACAAACCTCTTCTTACAGCCTAAAGCTTATCTGTTGGCCATTGTAGTATTTTCTTCATTTGGAAGCATTCTGTAAAATGTAGGGTGTTCATCGTAACCCTAACATTCGCAGTGGTAGAGTGGAATTAGTCAAAGGTGTGCTGACATTTGGCTCCTATTTCACAGATGACCTTGAAGAGCAAATTGGACCTGCAGAAAATGGTGTAGTTCCCTTTCCTTCATTAGACATAACACTTTGTTTCTATCTACCAGAGGTCAGCATTAGAACCACTGCACTGGATTATAACTTCTTGAACTGACTGTATCAAAAGATTCTGTTCTGATATTTTCTGTCAGCCTATGAAGCTGGAAGTTAAGATTACCCAAAGTTACCTACTTAATGCAAAATGTATGGTGAGAGCTTAACACCCAGTGGGGCACCAAAAGATTTAGAAAAATACACAGCCAAAAGCTGGGGGTTTTTTGCAAGGCACTTTTAGATTTATTTTTTTCTGTATACCTAGTGGTGTGGGGAAGACAGTCTAATCTGGCTAATCATAGTGTGGTTAAATCAAACTTCTTAGCTGAAAGTGCACTGTGCAGATAGTTGGCAGTGTTCATTTCAGTGGTAAAATAATGGCTACTTTGGGTTCTGCTTAGCTTCTTTCTTTTTTTTTTTTTTTTATCTTATCTGTGCTCGTTTGATAAGCTAGTAGAAGACTAAAGATATGTTGATATTTATCTCTTGGATTTGTCAAAACTAGAGAGCGTTAATTATTTGTATACAAAAATACTATTGGCTAATTTTTTAATCTTTGTCTGATTACTGTGTTATTCTTTGTTTGGCAATGTAGAAAGTACATGTGTTACATGTGAATTGATAATTAATTACAGTATGTTAGACAGTGTGATCTTATATTGTGAGGCTTATAGCCTAGATCTACAGTTGTTTGTAGTGTTACATGCATGTTAGTTTGGTTATTGTTTTAATCTTGAATTGTTGGACAGTTTTCAGAAAAACACTTCTATAGTTAGCAGTTATATGTATATAAAGACTAATATATATATGCATGTCAACAAGGATTTTTTATATATATTAGCCTTTAATATATATAAATCCTTGTTGACTAATTATTGACAGACTGCCAGGAGCTCAAAGTAACCCAGATTGCTGTACACATTCATTCTGGCTCTTTTGCTGAGCTACACTTTATATATAATTCCTTATAGAGCTGGGAGAGCCACAAAACACTATGTATGCTTTAAAATATCATGGATTGGAGAACTGGAATTGTAGGCCTGGTCCACACTTAAAAGTTTTGCTGCTTTAACTATGCTAACATAATTAAAGCAGTGCAACCAAAAAAGCTAGTGTAGATACAGTTATATTACTATAAAACTATAGCTTATTCTGGTTTGGCAAAGTGAAATAAGCTATCTTGGATTAGATTAATTAATATTGGTATAACTGCATCCACACTGGAGCTTTTCCTGGCATAATTTATTCAGTAAGATCACTTTTTAAATTGATGCTGCTTCAAAACTAGTTGATCAAAAAGGAAGAGAAGCTTATGATTTTCTAATGTGTGTGGTCTTGGAATTTTGTTTTTTTTTTAATTATTACTATTGAATGTTGATTGGGATATGGGGCTGAACAGAGCTCTAAGTTCATATTTTTTCAGTCTTAGATGTTATTTATTGTTCCTACAGAAGTAATTGTAATTTTTTAAAAAGTCACTTTTGCACAACGAGCTATAGTTTCAGTTTGGAAATATTTTAAAGAGATTTAAAATAGAATAAAACATCTACATATTCAAAGGAATTAGTATTGGTGTAAGTCATATGACTTACATTAGAGCCAGTAGACTGTGTGGCTAAATCCCTGCAGTTTGCTTTGAAAATTTGGAGGCATTTTAAAAAGTTTAATCATTTTCAGATTCTTCTATACATTGAAATGTTAGACCCATGTTTGAGAGGTGTTGTTGCATCTTTATACTAAGAAAAGCTTCATTGATTTCTCATGTGCCAGGCCTTGTAAAAGTCAACTCCGTTATTTCGATTGAAAGCAGTAGGATGCACATGAAATAAAACCTTCCCACTGTACATCAGAAAACAGTTAAAGTGTTAGAATACCAATGATTTAAGAGTAAGAGGGCCTGATCCAACGATCTCTGGAGACAAGGGAAGTTGTATTGAGCCCTAAGTGTGTAATAATTGTGTGGAACCAGAGGAGAGATGTTTGTGTTCTAAAGGCTCTATACACTTTTGGACATACTCTTATATTAATTTTTATTCATTATGTAGTAGGGCCTGTCAACACCTACATTCAAGTTGTGAGTACAGTTATTATAGTAGGGTTTTTACAAGCGTTGTGTTTTACTATTGTAATAACTTATGAGTTAGTTGTTTTGTGCTTTATTTTGCTAAAAGGATGAAGCTTTTGGCCTTTAGGGGCTGGTCCAGCACTCTTTGAAGGTTGATTCCCCTTGACTTCAATGGGTGCTGGATCAGGTCTTCAGTGAAGCTAAAGAGAGAAGTATCTGAAAGTGCTACTGAACTGAGCACTACCAAATAATCTTAATTAAGTCAAGACATCTCACTGGTAGTATTTGCAAGTCTTTTCTCTTATTTATTGAAGATGTGTGTAGATATAGTTATAGTGAAATAAGTTATAGTTTGAGCCAGATTTTGCAGTGTGCTTATCAGGTAAGTGTGAGCCACAAGGTAAGAACGTTTTATCAGTTTTGCCAAAAATTTCTTTGTAAACATGATTAAAAGTTCATTTTCCCTTCTTTGTTTTAAATGTAATTTAGAGAACATGGCCAAGTATATTCTTAAAGAGAGAGGGGAGTTTCACTATTTTTAATGGAAAAAGTGACTAAAATTAGACAAGTTAATATTTGTCTTGGAAGATTAAGGGAATTAGTGCTGGCATAAGCAAATTCAACTCTATAGAGTTGCACCTGTTTATGGAAGAGAAGAATTTGACTCTGTTTAATTTGTGTTCTCATTGCATTGCAAATAATAATATCTGAGTGAGAGAAATAGTGCTGTCTTCTCATACCACACATCTTAAGGAGAAGTTTTAAACTATGCCAGATTTCCTCCCCAAGCATCACCATAGAGATTAAAATATGTGATTTTTACATCATGAGTGTAGGCTGTGTGCACCAGTGCCTCTTGTATAGTGGTTAGAACAAGAGACTGATAACGAGGCTCTCAGAGTTCTATTCAAGTCTCTTACGTTAAAATCGCAATGTAACTTTGGTTACGTTTTCTACACTTCAGTTTTTACCCTTCTATAAATTGTATAATATTTATACATCTCAGATGCTATTATGGGGCAAATTAATGTTGAAATGGTGAAATTCTGAGAAGAAAGGTAATATATAAGCAGCATATTATTTAAATTTTTCAATAAGCTTGCAGTTCACTTGGAGTTGACAAAGATGTGGATTCAGCTTTTCCTAAAAAGCACATGCATAAGAATCAGTGGGGTGAATATATTTCAAGAGAAATTGAGAGGATGAGTGAAAATTTCAGACTGACTTCCAATGCAAGCTACTTGCTGCTAAATTATCCAAAATGTCATCTAGATATAAAATAGACATCTAGAAATAGAGCCTTTTGAAGAGTTTTATATGAATTATAATTTGAGCACAAATATCTTAGTACAATGGTAAATAAATATTAAATAAGTACAATGTTTAATTCATACTTAATGAACATTTTTAAAGTACTGTATTCTTATATAGCTGCAGTTGGAAAGTACAGCATTGTTCACACATAATAAATCAGCATATTTCAGTCTCCTGATGAGGAAGTAGAAGTAGAAGCACAAATATAATTGACACAAGTATAGAATGGTTTATTATGTACAACTGCTCTGCAGATGAAACCAGTTTGATCCAGGAGAGATGTGAATTAGCATTAGTAAGAAAAATAAAAGATTAATAAGAGGACCTAATATTTCCATTTGGAGCTGAAAAGCAAATAAAATCTCTCATTAAAGAGCAGATTTACACGGTCTCCTCTGAGTCAATTCATTGGTTTCTTAATGGAATCTAAGATGAGATGGATACAGAAAGTTCTTAATAAGGGTAGCACCTTCCTCATGAATTTATTGGGTGTTTATAATAATGATGGCTAGATGACTATACAGCATTTGGATGGCATGTGGCCTGTTAAAGGAGGACTTTAATGCTGACACAAGCATGCACATAAGTTAATGCACAAAGCACATTTGGCAGTGATTTTTCTATAATTATTTTGCCAGTATTTGAAATATTTGCAGTTACCACCTTCTCAACATATTGGATTCTGCAGTGAATCTGTAATCCTGTTAATCATATCATGGTGTGCAGTTGTATTGTTATATCAAAGATGCAGCATTATAGCTTCACTGTAGTATCAGCTAAGATAAGAAAACGGGGTAGAGCGAGAAGATCCTTTATTTGAACACAGATAGGTTATGGAAGGGTAATGGGATACAGATAGTTTTACCATAGGTCACTGGGGTTCAACTATGATTTTAAAAAAAATAAATAGTTATCCTCGAGCTGGTATCCTACATGACATGAGTCTATGATCTCAGTCTAGGATTTAGTGAACAGTTTTTCCACATGCTAATTGCTTTCTTTAAATAAGAAAACAAGGATTAAATGAGCATAAAGAGAAAACTACCATTTCATATTTAAAGATGGTTCCTCCAACACTGGGTTAAAGCACAGTAGGAGGATGGTATGTGGAAGCTGGTCTTCCTGCTGTTATCTAGTCAATGGATACATTGACATCCTGAGGGTTGAAATCCTATCTGATACCTTTTCCCAAAGTGTGTGGGTAAAAAAAAAAAAAAAAAAAGTATTCTATTTTAAAGTTTTCTAAATCTTGCTTTAAAAGTATTCTTTGTAATATAAAGTTTGTGAATTGAAATTGATTTGCTTTGTCGCATTTCCATGTAAAAATTGCCATTAGCTTTAAAATGATTGCAGCAAATATTAAGAATGCTGCCATCTCAGGACAGATAAAGTATGTAATGAACTATTAGATCTAGATTTTAAAAGCCAAATCTGACTTGTCAATGTTAGCAACCTTATCTAACTTTTTAAAATTTCATCTATAGTTCCTGTTCCATTTGAGAAGTTGATGTATCATAATTCTTATTGGACTAGAGTTTAGATTAACCTCATTAAACAGGAGCTGCTAAAATGGATGTGACAGGACATAACCTTATAATCTTCACCTATTGTCATATGAAGTTAACATGAAGTATTTTCATACATAAACCTGTGGATTAGGTAAAGTTTTACTTATTTCATTATCTTTAAATGCCTGGTGCATGAATACATTTGAGATATGCTGATTTTTAAATTCCATTGGGTTTTTGTAAATATTTTATCAGCCCTTTTTGGTGTGTATCCAGTTTATATAGGCTGAAGAAACAGTGTTCAGAAACGTGGTAGGGCAGGGTTTGCCCTATATCTTTTCAAATAGTAACTAGAAATTAAGTTTATTGGTTGGTGTTTTTCAGGGTTGTTCTTGAAGGTATTCGTTATTTTCCTATTTTTAACATAAAATACAATACCGTTTCCATGCTGTGTAAGCCAGCATAAGGGATGAAGCTGTGATTGTGGTGCCAAACATTTCAAACTACGTATTGTTAAATATTGCCTTTTCCTGTTTGCACTAGTTCTTAAAATTCAACTGTTTATTGGTAATTTAGCAAATGACACCATAGGCATTTCACTTGCTTTTTAACCGTACTTCCCCCAACCATTTTGCATGTGTTTAAATTTTTGCTCCTCCTTTTGGTTACATCTTAGAAAAGGACACTTTGGTTATTGAAACCTCAGAAAGATGTGGCACACGGTGAATGAGAGAAGCTTTATGCAAGGTAAAGTCATGTATTAAAACTGACAATTGAACTTTTGTTTGCAGAAACAAATTTGGATTTTTATATATGTATAAAAAGAGAATAATATGTGTTTGTTCTTATCATGGAGTGATATCATACTGGATTCTTCTTTACCAAGAAGTTTTAGCATATGTAGCATCAAATTCAGCAACTAGATCAATGTCTATAATTAAAGTGTAATATCAGTGTCTATAATTAAAGTAATAATGTAAATGTTAATCCAAAATTAAGTTAAAGAAATTTTACTGTTGAAGAGCACAGTGATCTATGTAAAATATCATCTTCACTTTGTGTATCATTTTTAAAGAAAAAAGCACTTTCCTATTAACCAGCATGTGAATGAATTATAGATTCTCATATTTGTTAGTCTGTAACAGAGTGAAGTAAAATTTACCTTTAACAACATGTCTGTGAATGGATAATCTGATTATACAAGTGTTGAATCAAAGCACCTTATACTATGCTGCTTAAATTTGCTTGTAATTGCACCTTTTGTTATCTGCACATTTTTTCTTATTGAACATTCTTGTGTGATAACATTGCTCCCTGTGGGTCTAAGTGGAAAACTAGCCAACCTACAGCATCATTTATTTATATCATTATATTTCAATACTATGTTGTATTGTGAGTTCAGTGCTTCAAAAATAAAAGCTACTTCCATTTGTTTACTTTGATTATTTAATCGGTTTTATTTTTTCACTTTAAAATTAGAAATCAAATGCTACATAAAGCTTTAAGGACAGGAGAAGAACAACCAACATCTATTCACTTGAGTTGGGTTAGCCGTTACAAGTTAATATTTTTCCCACTAATGTAGGGAATATAATTTTTAGTTAAAACATTTGCTTTCGTATTCCAACTATAAAAAAACCTCTCACTTTAACCAGGAAGTAACTGTCCTTTCTGACTGCTGTCAGATTGCAACTTAGTTTTTTTTAAAATGTTTGCACATACAGTATCGTTTTTGGTGCGTATAAAGTAGGCATATTTACACATCTTGGCAAATAAATCATGAAACATTTTTAAAATGTCACTGAGAGCATCTTTTTTTAAAAAAATGCTTAAATAACAAAACACAGGTCTAGTTTCTTTACCCATTCTGTACAACCAAGATCCTTATATCAGCCTGCCTGCCTTCCCCATATCTGTAAAATCAATATCTAAAGATATGTACAACATTCCAACTGTGGAATAATCTCCTATTCTAATTCTTAATTAGAATCTTTTAATTTGTGTTCAATTCCTTTATGCATCCCATTCTATATTGATAAATATTTTATAGATGTATTTAAAAAATACATCTATAAAATCATATATACGTAGGGCTGAAGGAAACCTTGGGAGGTCATCAGGTCCAGCCCCTGTGCTGAGGCAGGATCAAGTAAATCTCGACCACCCCGGCAGGTGTTTGTCCTACCTATTTAAAAACCTCCAGTAATGGGGATTCCACAACCTTTCTTGGAAGCCTATTCCAGAATTTAACTACACTTATAGTTCAAAAGCTTTTCCTACTATCAAACCTAAATCTCCCTTGTCACAGATTATGCCAAATTACTTCTTGTCCTACCTTCAGTGCACATGGAGAAAAATTGATCTCTGATCTCTTTATAACAGCCCTTAACATAAAACTGTTGTTAGGTCCCCACTCAGTCTTCTTTTCTCAAGACAACCTGCCCAGTTTTGTTTTGTTTTTAAACTTTTCTTCACAGGTCAGGTTTTCCAAGCCTTTCATCATATTTGTGGCTCTCCTCAGGAACCTCTCCAATTTATCCACATCTTTCCTAAAATGCGGCACCCAGAGCTGGACATAGTACTCCAGGAGAGGCCTCACTGATGCCGAGTAGAGCGGGACAATTACCTCCCATGTCTTACTTACAACACTCCTGTTAACACATCGCAAAACACTAGCCTTTTTCAGAATTGTTGACTCATTGAATTTTTGATCCATTATAACTCCCAGATCTTTTCAGCAGCACTACCGCCTAGCCAGTTATTCACCATTTTGTAGTTGTGCATTTGAGGTTTCCTTCTTAAGTGAAGTATTTTGCATTTGTCTGTATTGAATTTTATGTTTGTGATTTCAGATCAGTCTCTGATTTGTCAAGGTCATTTTGAATTCTAATCCTGTCCTCCAAAGTGCTTGCAATCCCTTCCATCTTGGTGTCATCTGCAAATGTTATAAACATATCCTCCATACCATTATTAAGTCATTAATGAAAATATTGACTACAGAAGCGACGGGTGGTGGTGGGGACATGCTGGATCACATGCCCCCACAGATTTGCATTTTCAGTAACACTGCTGAAGCCAGCTGCCCTCACTCTGCACCCCGACTATCAGCATTTGCGGATCGTCTCGGATTGACTAGTACTGGACCTAGTACTGACCCCTGTGGGCCACCCTCCCAGTTTGGCAGTGAACCACTGATAACTATTCTTTGTGGTCTTTTAACCCACCTATAGTAGTATCATGTAGACCACATTTCCCTAACTTACAAGGATGTAATGTGGGACTGTTGTCAAAAGCCTTACTAATATCAAGTTGTCACATTTATTGTTCCCTGCCATCTACTAGTCCAGTAACCCTGTCAAAGAAGGAAATTAGGTTGGTTTGGCATGATTTATTCTTGACAAATCCATGCTGCCTATTCTTCATAACGCTGGTATCCTCTAGGTACTTACTTACAAATTGATTGTTTAAAAATTTGTCCCAGTATTTTCCCCATTGAAGTTAGGTTGACTGATCTATAGTTCCCCTTGTCCTCTTGTTCACCTTTCTAAGGATAGGTACCATGTTGTCCCAGGAGACTGAAGAAGGGCACTCATCCATTGTCTATGCATTCTCAGGGATAATTGCTAACAGTTCCAAGATGGCTTCAATTAGTACCGCAGGATGAATTTCTTCAGGCCCTGGCAACTTGAATACATCTTACTTACCTCAATATAATTTAACATGTTATTTCCCTATTTTAGCTTACATTCCTTCCCCCTTGCTGTTAATGTTATATATATGACATATGACTATATGGTCATCATTAACCTTTTTAGTGAAAACTGAAGCAAAATGAGCATTTAACCATCTCATCCTTCTTGATGTTATCAACTATTAACTCTCTTTCCCTGCAAAATAGAGGATCTATACTTTTCTTCATCTTTCTGTTGACCTGAATGCATTTAAAGAACCTCTTCTTATTGCCTTTTATATCCCTTGCTAGGTGTAACTCATTTTGAGCCTTAGTCTTTCTGGTTTTGTCCCTTGCTGCTTGTCCTATTCTTTTACACTACTCCTTAACAATTTTCTGTTTCCACTTTTTGTAGGATCCTTTTTGATTTTCTTGTCATTAAAGAGCTCCTGATGGAGCCATATTGGCCTCTTACTATTCTTCCTTGTTTTTCCTTCACATCAGGATAGTTTGCAGTCATGTCTAATACTGTCTCCTTCAGAAACTGCCAGCTTTCCTGAACTCCTTTGTCCCTTAGATTTTTTTCACATGGGATCATACCTACCAGTTTACTGAGTTTTACAAAGTGTTTTTTGAAGTCCTTTGTCTTTATGCTGCTGCTCTCACTCCCTCCTTTCCTTAGGATCATTAAATCTGTCATTTTATGATCACTTCCACCCAAAATATCCTCCACCTTCAGATTTGCAACTAATTCTTCCCTGTGGGTCAGAATCAATTCTAAAATGGCTATCCCCCATGTTACTTCCTCCAGTTTCTGAAACAAAAAGTTATCCCCAAAACATTCCAATAACTTATTGGGAATTCTGTGTTTTCATAGAATCATAGAACTGGAAAGGACCTCAAGAGGTCATCTAGTACAGTCCCCTGCACTCAAGGCAGGACTAAGTATTATGTAGACATCCCTGACAGGTGTTTGTCCAACTTATTCTTAAAAATCCCCAATGATGGGGATTCAACCACCTCCGTAGGCAATTTATTCTAATGCTTATCCACTCTGACAGTAAGTTTTTCCTAATGTCCAACCTAAACCACCCTTGCTGCAACTTGAGCCCATTGCTTCTTGTTCTATCCTCAGAGGTTAAGAATAATAATTTTTTTCCCTCCTCCTTGTAACATCTGTGACAAAGCTCTGTTCTTGCCTCCCTGGATTCCATGTTTCCTGGCGGATTTCGCTAGCCTCAGAGGCTCACTGTGACCCTCCACATAACCCTTCTCTCTCTAGAGACAAGGGTCAGTTTACGGAACCATTTTCATCATAAGCCAGCAAGGGAGGTGAAGAGACGCTATCCTCCCTTGCACAGTCTCTGTTGTCTCCCAGTCTCAGTGATTAATCAGGGGGACAAAGGTGTGTGTGGGGGGGAGCCCAGGCCTGCCCTCTACTCCGGGCTCCAGCCCAGGGACCCTAATAGTATCCGCTATGGTAGCTGACCTTTTAGAAACATGACAAATACAATTCCCTGGTACTTCCCCCACAGCAGCCCCCACTTCCTCAAGCTCCACTTCACCCTTACCTCAGGGCCTCCTTCCTTATACCTGATATGGTGTGTACTGCTCAGTCTCTCCAACAGCACAACTTCCTCCCACAGTTCCTGACATGCACACCCACCTAACTGGTGGGTGTGCACTTTTAACTAGTTTCAGCCAGCCCCTGATTGGCTTCAGGTGTCCCAATCAACCTAGCTTCCTCCCTGCCTTGTGGAAAGCTCTTAATTGGCCCCAGGTGTCTTAATTTAACTTATCCTGGTACTAGGGATATGTTTAGCCTGGAGCTAATATATCTATCTCCCACTACTTTTGTAGCCATCTGGCCTTGCCCTGTCACACGTCCTTTTACATACTTGAAAACTGTTATCATGTCCCCTCTGTCTTCTCTTCTCCAGACTAAACAAACTCAACTTTTTCAATCTTCCCTCCTAGGTCATGTTTTCTAGACCTTTAATAATTTTTGTTGCTCTTCTCTGGACTTTCTCCAATTTGTCCACATCTTTCCTGAAATGTGGTGCCCAGAACTGGGCACAATACTCCAGATGAGGCCTAATCAGCGCAGAGTAGAGTGGAAGAATTACTTCTCGTGTCTTGCTTACAATACTGTTGCTAATGCATCCCAGAATGATGTTTGCTTTTTTTGCAACAGAGTTACACTGTTGACTCATATTTAGCTTGTGATCCACTATGACCCCCAGATCCCTTTCCGCAGTACTCCTTCCTAGCCAGTCATTTCCAATTTTTTATGTGTGCAACTGATTGTTCCATCCTAAGTGGAGTACTTTGCATTTGTCCTTATTGAATTTCATCCTATTTACTTCAGAACATTTCTCCAGTTTGTCCGGATCATTTTGAATTTTAATCCTATCTTCCAAAGCACTTGCAACCCCTCCCAGCTTGGTATCGTCTGCAAACTTTATAAGTGTACTCTCTATGCCATTATCTAAAACATTGATGAAGATATTGGACAGAACCAGAACTGATCCCTGCAGGACCCCATTCATTATGCCCTTCCAGCATGACTGTGAACCACTGATAACTACTCTGTGGGATGTATAATGCAACACCTCCTTCCTTTTTATCCTGCCTGACCTTCCTGAACAAGCTATACCCCTATTTACCAGCATTCCCCTCATGAGATGTATCCCACCAATGTGTGATGCCAAGTAAGTCATAATTTAGCTTATGCACTAAAACTTCCAGGTCTTCCTGTTTGTTCCCCATACTCCTTGCATTTGTGTATATACATCTAAGATGTAGAGCAGATTCCTTCACTTAATGCCATCCTGTTGCTCATATGACTCTGTAGAAATTTACCATCCCTTCTCACTAGATTGGTGAATCACCATGCAAAGATGCTCTTCCCCTTCTTAGATGGACCCCATCTTTTCCCAGCACTCCTCCTTCCCAGAACAGCATCCCATACATACATACTGTGCATGTAAAGGACAGGCAGAATAAAGTTCCTATGTCAACTCTACTCATGAGTACAAAGAAGCAGTGACATCCAGTGGGTTGAGCACTAGACTGGGAGCCAAGACACCAGAGGCCAGATCCTCAGCCAATGTAAATTACAGAACTCTGACCATTTACATTAGCTAAGGATCTGCTATGCCATTGGTCTACTGTGTCACTGTAACCAAGTCACTTCTCTCTCTTTCTTCCTTTGTCCATGAAGTCTATTTGGACTATGTTCTTCATAGTGCCTACTATGTGTTTGCACAGTGCCTGGAACAATCAGCACTGGTATCATTAAGCACTACTTTAATATAGTGGTGAATCATTTGTTTTATCCAATGACCACTATTTTGTGTTTATTAATGTTCTGTGAAGATATTCCATTTATCTTTTCTCACTGGCCATCTAATTTCTTAAGCAACACAATATGCAGAAAAATATTTTTTCTGCTAAAGCTCATATTTTATCCACTGATTCTTTCTACAGATTTACATACAGCTGCAGATCTTTCACACCTACCCTGTACATTTTGATAAGTCATTCTTTCACATTTTTGATACTATCAGCAGTTTAATTTATTTGTACCAAATAACTGTATGGAAAACAAGATAACCTTTGACATTAAAGTAAAATTTTACATTTATTTGTACACTAAGGAAAGCCACTGCATTCTGATGTTACTGGTAAAGTTAGTGTAACGCTAAATATAGAATGTAAAGACTGCAAGGAAGTAACAAATAAATAACACTTGCTTCTACAGTACAAATTGTATGTTATGAATGTCTAAGTTACATTCAGTGCTTACAAAAAGTTTAAACTGTCACACTTAATGTCACCCTGGTAATTGTGCATCTTATTGGTCTTTCTTTTTTTTGTGTATGCAGTGTAGTTGTAGCCGTGTCAGTCCCATATATTAGAGAGACAAGGTGAGCGAGGTAATATACTTTATTGGACCATCTTCTGTTGGTGAGAGAGACAAGATTTGAGACACTCTCTTCTTCAGGTCTGTGTGGGTTGAAAGCTCGTCTCTCACCAACAGAAGCTGGTCCACTAAAAGATATTACCTCACCCACCTTTCCTTTTTTTGTGGACAGTTTTAAACATAGTTTACATGATATTTACTTTTTGAGGGGAGAAGGTAGTAAAAGTTACATCCATTCCTTTTAGACAGTTTCTCTTTCCTTAAGCAAAGAGGGAAACTTCCATTTTAAATAGGAAATAGTTAAACTTTTTTAGAACTGATCAATTATAAAGGAGGTAGTTAAAGCTAAAACGTTTGACAATAAATAATACTAATCCATAGTTAGGGTGACCAGATGTCCTGTTTTTATAGGGACAGTCCCATTTTTTGGGACTTTTTCTTATATAGGTGCCTATTTACCCCCCACCCCCGTCCCATTTTTTCACAGTTGCTATCTGGTCACCCTATCCACAGCTGTACAAGTCTCAAGTTTAGCTAAAGATTTTATTCCTCTCTCTCTCTCTCTCTTTTTTTTTTTTTTTAATATGGAAGTTCATGCATCAGACCTGCTTTATTTTAAACAATCTCAACTTTGTTTATTAGCATTTAATGTTAAAATCAGGCAGTTTTTTGCAGAATATTGGACATTTTTATTTACCCAGATTTTTCAACTATATTTGAAAATATAACACAATTCCATTAAAATATTTTGTGCATTAAGCACCCATTTTTGTTTGACGTCTATCTTGGAAAACCGTGCAGTATTCCACATTGTAGTGCAATATTCCATTATATATTGGAGCATTTTTGTGAATTTTTCTTCAGATTATAGTTTGAGGAATTTCCTTATATAATCCATTTACACGTGTTCACAGAGGACCCCAAAATAGCACTGTCCGACACCTCGGATGCACAGCACTTACTTGCATTCTTTTCACACAGCAGTTCATTAACAGATGATTACTGTGCCTGACTTTTCAGCTTGCTCTGTATTTTGATTGTTAAATGGGATGAAGCAGAATTTCCAGCTGACAAATGGATCTGCAGACCACGTCCCCTCTGTCAATCGAATGTCATGACACCTAAACCAGAATGCTGTTGCGATTAGAAAGCTGTTTATGAAGTATAGCCAGGGGACATTCATCTCCATGTAGGCTGGAATCTGAGCACCGAGCAACAGGATGATCATCTGAAGGAAAACAAAAGGTGCCCAAGTACCAAGAAAGCAGATGAGGAGTCTTGTCAAAAGCTGCTTTTTACAGACTGTACAATTGCAGTCAGATGCATATGAAAAGATTAAAACAGTCTCACTTGTAAAGGAAATAATCCTGACAGACCGCACCATAGTTATAACTTCTGACCAACAAATCACAAAAGCCACACATATGACAAACACGATGGCTAATGATAGCCAGTAGCTCTGAACACTGATGTAGAAAGGGCATGTAAAAAAGTGGTTCTGTATTTCTAATTCTGCAGAGACAGCTGGAACTTTCAGAATATAAAAGAGGACTGAAATCCATATAAAAACCACAGCAAGTATATAAAATAGCCTTTGACCTATGCTAGCAGGTTTAGGGGTTTGAGCTATAGTCATGTAATAATCTAGAACAGACACAAGACAAACTGGGTAATGCAAGACACCATACGTAAAGGAAATTATCTGAGTGAATAGACAAATGTGGTACTTGGTAAATCTCATACCCCAAAGTGCAAAGTCCTCAAAATAGGAGATGAAAGCTATATTCACCAGAAGTGTGAAGTCAAGGAGTGCCAGTGAAATACAGAAATATCCCATAAAACTTTGTTTTACATCCCGTCTTCTAACTCCCAACATGAAGAGATTGAGGGACACTTTTCCAAGCATAATCAGGAGCAGCATACAGCTAGCTTCAAGAGGTTGATTGAGTTGGCTGTAGTATTGAAAGGAACAATTTTCACAAGACATGGCAGCCATTCTTCAAGGATAAGAGCCAGCAAAATAAATCTTACAGGACACAATGGTTCATACCTGAAAAGAGAGTTAATGACAGTCTTAAAGTATATTAACTGATTACTGTTGTAACTCTCCTGCCAATCATAACTTCCCCACTGGAAGGGATGTTACGAGCCACTTCACTTTCAATGGTCCCTTGAAATGTGTTATCCACTTATGCTAAACAATCTGTTCCACTTTGTATTTAGTTGTGCCACTCTTGAGTACATTTCCCATACCTGAAGAAGAGCTCTGTGTAATCTCAAAAGCTTGTCTCTCTCACCAATAGAAACTCATCCAAAAAAAAATATTACCTGACCCACTTTGTCTCTCTAATTTCCTGGGACCAACATGGCTACAACAACACTGCATACAATCATAACTTTGTTATCAGTCGAGCAGTTATAAAACTCCTACTTAAATTTTCACAAGTCTTCGATTGTGTATAAAGCTTATATGAAACACCATTTTATTGACAGCAAGTTCCTTTATCTTCTATACATGTTCTTAGTTTTGTAAATTAAAAGATCTGTCATCTTAAATAATTTAGATTTAGATTTTATTTTTTACTGAGTGATTTCACTTTTTGTTTTCCATTCGGATTTTTATGGGTTTATTTTTATAACTTGTTTGCATAGGTTCATTTCTATACAAAATGAGCCTGGGATGGCTGCTTCACCTGCATCGGCATGGTAACATCCTCATGCTTATGCTGTCCTCTGGAAGAAGTCATTTTGCTTTCCTCCATTTTTCCTAGAGAACCAGGATGTGGTAAGATCAACTGTTCTTATCTGTGTGTTTAAAGAAGTGAATAAGAGTAAATGAATTAGATTGCCACCTAATATAATTTTTTAAATCTGTTTCCTAATCCCACAAAACTAATAACTATCACTTTCTTTTTTTTTTAAAGTGGCTTTCTCTCCTCATCCAATCTTCTACAAAGAAGCCACTACAACCCTGTGGGTGATGTCTGCTTGCTTTCTTTCTTCTCTGCCTGCCTCTTGCAGAAAATTGGGTGTGGGGTGCTTTCAGCCACAGTTTCCCCAGGAGTAGCTCCTCCTGATCTGCTGAGGAAGCCTTGCAGATTGCAGCAGCCCAAGTCTAGAGCAATCTTAGGACCTTGTGCACAGAGGCATGTGTAGTATGGAAGTACCAGTTGTAGTTAAGGTGGAGTTAAGTTTTTCACTTTCAGCCAGTGTTCTACTACTTTGTTACATATGAAGAATAGAGCGAGAGAAGAGGATCCTTCCCTAAATTACAGTACTTTGAATATAGAATTAATTTTCTGAGAATTTACAACTAAATCCATTAAATAATCAAAAGTGGGTCCGTAAAATATTAGCATTGGGTGTCAAGACTTTTTGTGCCTAATGGTTTCAGAACAGAGTAAGACATTTCAAATAATTAAAACTCAAATTTTGTGCATCAGCTACATTTGAAGAATTTTGGGGGGAATGGTAACTTTTTTGCCATTATTCTTCATAAGTTTCCTCTTCAGAAATGCACTCAAAAACAAAACAATGTAAAACTTTAGAGCCTACAAGTCCACTCAGTCCTACTTCTAGTTCAGCTAATTGCTAAGACAAATAAGTTTGTTTACATTTATGAGAGATAATGTAATATTCCATTATAGAGAATTCCTCAAAGAATTGCCCTCTTTCAAAATGGCAGCCATCTCCTCCTTTTGTTCGCTAAGAGACTAAAGCCACCAACTGTCCTCAAGGGTGTCAGGGTCCACCATCACTCTGAGGGAATCTTGGTTTCACTCCTGTGGAGAACAGTGGGAAGCTGTGGCCATTTTGAAAGTGGGCATCTTCCTGTGTTAAAAAACTGAGGCAGCGATGGTGGGCATATGCCGAATCCTGTCTGCCATATTCACCAAGTGAGGTTCCAATTAAACTCCCACTGATTTCAATTAATTTTGAATTGGGCCCTTTAGTTGAATTAGCTTCAATAATACTCACTTGAGTAAGGTAAGTAGGATTTGGCCTTTAATAACAGTGGTTCTGTTTCCTTAGAGAACTTGTATATTACCACTTCCATAGTTAAACTCATCTTTAAACATATCTTTCTCAGCTTTTCCACAATAATCAAATACCACTTTCCCAAGATTGTTTTGTTTTATATTCTCCCTATTGTAACTAATCCAATCCCATTCTCCATTCTATGTAAGATCCCATTAATTTGTCATGTTTTCAGTTACTGAGATATGCAGTTTTGTAACTTAATCCTGAATTACTAAACTGCAATAGGCTTTTTAAATACTTCACCATCATTATTAAAGAGCCTCCTGTTTCTTGAAAGCATGGTCCATAGCTGCCCTATGAGAGAGAGAACATAAGTTGTCTTTTCATTCAGTAAGAATGATCAGTTTGCATTTTTCCAGAAATAAAAAAATCTTTGCTGTCTCTATTATACTATGAATATAACACTTATAATCATCTTAATATAACTTCATATATCAGATCTAGGCATTTTCATTAAACATTTTCATTCCTCTTCCCTACACTTTGCCTTTCTTCTTCCTTATCCCAATTCTCCCCTTAGGGGCTTCTGCTTCAGTTCTCAATTTTTTTCAGCTTCTACAGACCAACTTCTGCTTTCAGCATTCTATTTTTAACAAGTTAAAAAAATTTATTGTCCAACAACAATTTTTTTTCCAGGGGAGCTGAAAAGCTTTTTACCTGCCAAGACTTTAGTCAGGGTTTTGTGTTCCTCTTACAACACTGATCTGTCTGTCAGTCTTTTCACCTGCCTCAGGTGAAAGAGAGCTGCCAGCATACACTCTGTGTTAGGGTGGTGTGATCAACTGTTGCAGGGGGAAAGCCCAGAACTCAAGCCCTGACCATTAAGGTAAATAAAGAAAGAATTATTCTTTCATTCTCTTTTATACCTGATTTATTTGTATTTAAATCTCCATCCACATTTTGTTACCATTTTGCATAAACAGAGAATATTTGTGAGCTAGGTGTAATTTAAGTACTACTCTCAATGGGAAGAGAAGACAGGGTTATCTGGAGCTTGAATTTTACTGTCTCCCACTTTAATGATAGCTAGCGGATATATACCTCAGGTTAGAAGGTGGCCCTAAGGCTTTCTATATACTATACACACAGTTATACTATACTTTTTAAATAATTGTACATTTGAAAGCATATTGTCAAGTTTGGGACACATTTAACCTGGTTACACTTGGACAGATCTTTCCACCTTTAATCAAACAGCAATGAAAATACTTTAAAGGTGAATGGAAAAACTGCTAAATAAGGAGGCAAATAAAGGTCCATGCCTAACAAATGGCTCCTAATTTTGTTTGCACAATCACTTGCACCTATAAATGTTGTTTGCATGTGCAAATTTAGTCATTGGTGCATACAAGTGATAGTGTTTTCAGAATTGCACACACAAAATTAGGAGAAGGGCTGGCTCGATTGAAAAATTTAGCCTTCATATCAAAATTTTCAATGATGAGTGCTTAAAGTTATGCTCTAAAGCCATGCTTTGGCACCTAAGTATAACTGTCCTGATTTTCAGAAATGTTTATTACTAGGGCTGTCAAATGATTTAAAAAAATAATTGCAATTAATCACAAGATTTTTAAAAAATCACAATTAATTACAGTTTTAATTGCACTGTTAAACAATAGAATACCAATTTAAATGTATTATAAATATTTTTCTACAGTCAAAAATATATTGCTTTAAATTAAAACACAGAATACAAAGTGTACAGTGCTCACTTTAGATTATGTTTTATTACAAATATTCGCAATATACAAGTCGAAGCATGATGAGGCATGTGAATGTTTAGCACAGGGATGGCCAACGTGTGGCTCTTCAGAAGTTAATATGCGGCTCCTTGTATAAGCACTGACTCCGGGGCTGGAGCTAAAGGCTCCAACTTTCCAGTGTGCCGGGGGATGCTCACTGCTCAACCCCTGGCTCTGCCACAGGCCCTTCCCCCACTCCGCCCCCTCCCCTGAGCCTGCCATGCCCTCGCTCCTCCCCCTCCTCCCTCTCCCCCAGCCTCCTGCACACCAGGAAACAGCTGATCGGGAGGGAGGGGGAGGTGCTGATCGGTGGAGCTGCTGGTGGGTGGGAGGCACTGGGAGCCGGAGAGGGAGGGAGAGGAGCTGATGGGAGGCTGCTTACGTATTACTGTGGCTCTTTGGCAATGTACATTGGTAAATTCTGGCTCCTTCTCAGGCTCAGGTTGGCCATCCCTGGTTTAGCATATCTGGCACATAAATACCTTGCACCACTGGCTACAACAGTGCCTTGCGAACATCTATTCTCACTTTCAAGAGACGTTGTAAATAAGAAGCGGGCAGCATTATCTCCCATAAATGTAAACAAACTTATTTGTCTTAGCAATTAGAAGTAGGACTGAGTGGACTTGTAGGCTCTAAAGTTCTACATTGTTTTGTTTTTGAGTGCATTTATGAGAAAAAAAAATTCTACATTTGTAAGTTGAACTTTCATGATAAAGAGACTGCACTACTGTACTTGTATGAGGTGTACTGAAAAATACTATTTCTTTTGGTTTGTACAGCGCAAATATTTGTAATAAAAATACTATAAAGTGAATACTGTACTTTGTATTCTGTGTTGTAATTGAAATCAATATATTTGAAAATGTAGAAATATATCAAAAAATATTTATCATAAATTTAAATTGGTATTCTATTATTGTTAACATTGTAACTATCATTATAATTAATTGCAATTAACCACAATTATTTTTTAATCTAGTTAATTTGTTTTGTGTTAATCACTTGAGTTAACTGCAATTAATTGACAGCCCTATTTATTACCCATAAATCTCACTGAAGTCACTGGGAACTTCAGGTGCTCAGCAGTTTTGAACCGCAGGTGCAACATATTGCTCTTGATTCTAGAATTATGGTTCTGCCCCAGTCTGTCTTTTGAATTCCCCTTCCTATTTCCTCTGCTCTTTGAGTACCAGTTTCTTCCTGTCTGGCCACTCTTGTTGCAAGAGATTTTTCTACTGCAGTTCATGGTATCTGAAATAGATCTATAACTCCTCCTCATGAACTTTTCCACCTCTTTTCTAATCTCATCTCATAGCATCTTTCACTGTATAACTCCTTTTGCTTTTGGCTTTAACTCAATTTACTCTGTTCAACATGGCTCACATTTTCAAAAGTGCACATCATGCAAGAGTTCACTCTATAATTGTGTACTGGCTGTTGCATGTGCACAAGTTGGGCAGGAGCAATTTTGGGTGTGTGTGTGTAGGAAAGAGCAGCAAACATTATACAATATAAATTAAAGCACTTATGAATGGATAAAAAATAATTTATACTATTCTGCATACATCAATTCTCCCACCTGCTGAACAATCAGCATCAAAGGGGTTAGTAGTATTAACTCCTGAACAATAATACCAGAGTCCTTTATTCAAAGAGAGAGAACTTTTGCCGATAGCCCCTGCCCCAAATGTTGTTGCTATCATTTTCAACTATCCAGCTAGTAGTTAAGTTGTGTAAGCATTTCTATTATAAACCACTATTTTCAAAAGGCCTAAAAGGTTCACTGTGGGGTGAAACTCAATTCATGAAGTCATAACATTTTGTTTTCCAAACACTTTAAAACAAATCTGACTGTATAATAAAAAACAACTTTGTTTTGGTGGCAGTTAAGATATATTAGACACTAGGTAAGTGGGTTGCACTGAGTAGGAAGACTTCATCTTTTCTTTTTCTTGGTCTTGTGGTGAGAGCAATGGGTCGGAGAGAAGTGTTTAGGGAAGAAACAATGGGTGAACTAACCAACCCATAGGTAAGTGACTGGCCACGGAAGAAAATCAACATTAAAACTGGGAGGAAAACCCAGGAGTTCCATTGCATATTCTGCTCTGACATTCCTTCTCTTAGAAATCACAGATGATGGAATTACCCTCTATCTATAAAGTGTGGTCCAGCATAGATGCACAAGTACAAAACAAAGTTTGTATTGCATCTATACTGTAGAGACAGAGACTTCAGGGCTGCATCTACACAAGCAAGCTTTGTAGCTGTAATTCTGCAATAGCAGAAACTGTAGAGTCAACAGGACTTGAGGCGTTTTTACGCATGGCTACACCTTCCACCAACGCTATCATTGGTGGAGCTGTACTGGTGATGAATTAGATCTTAGTTTACTAGGAAAGATGCAGCCACATTTGGAGGAGTGGGGGTAGAAATCAGCATCAAAAGAAAAAGATTGGAGGGAAGTTAGAAACAATAGTGAGTTTCCTTGTCTCTGTATGTGTCTGGGCCTCTCTCAAATTCAGCCCAAAGGCAAGGAGCTTGGCTTGTCATCTTACCTTAATGCTCTGAGGTCCCATCTACACTACAAATAGAACTAAGGTGACAAGGTACAGCACTGTTATAATTCATAGTGTGAATCAAACCTGGCTATCAAATATGACTTAGCAAAGTTTTAGGCCAGTTGTGGGGAAACAGTTCCTTTCTACCCTACATAAATTAAGCTATGTTGTAGCCATGTACCAACCAAACTTTAGGTTTTGTAAAAAGAATCTTTTTCAAAATCTGACACTAGAAATGTTTAATTTTAAATTTATTAACAAATAGTCCCTTGAAGTGTGTGCCACCAAAGAAGATTACATATTTTACAAGTCCTAATGCAAAAAAGTCATGATACTAAATTAAAACTTTGTAAACTTTCTGCTGCCAAGTTGGGCACTCAGACATCCTTGATCTAGCCTAGAACCAGTAGATGAAATGACAAGTCTATTTTCATGTCTCAGCTGAAATACAAGCATGAAAGAGCAGCAGAAATGGTAAAAAATAAATATTTATAAAATTGCTTTTAATAATCTAGAGTATTATAAATAAAATGGGTAAACAAATTTTTCTGTGTGTGATTTTAAAGCCAGCTGCCCCTTAAACAACAAAACAAATGGACTGTGTCTGAAAGTGCAGCCAGAGGATAATGAAGAGGGGCAAAGGATCTGCAATTCTAGGAGACAAATTTTTCCAGAGCGAATAACCAGCATTGTAAGAAAGAAGCCCAGACTGGAATGTGGAGGATTTGTCTGTCTTCAGCATAACTGAGTTCTGAAACCCAAACAGGTTACAGAGGAGACAATATATCTATTATCATGCTATATGAGTAAACTGGACCAAAATCTGGAGCTCAGATCTGAGAATAGGAAACATTATTTTATGAGACTTTATACCACTGGGCTACCCCACATACTGTGTTTCTTGATAATCTCATATTACTTTAATGGTCAGGAGTCAGAGTTTATGCTCTGAAGTTCCCTAACTTCAGGGTGGTGGCATCCTGCTCTCACAGATAGTCAGCTTCATTTCTGACTTAAACTTGAACTTTCAGTTCCCAGAAGCACCACAAGCCTCAGTGTTGGGTGGGGGTTTGTTCTCTGCCTGGTGTCACTGTTTTCCCTCCTGCTACCCCACAATGCTTCTCCTCGCCAGGCTGCACCCTCCTGTGCCCATCCTCTCAGCTGGGGGCTGACAGACACACTCCTGCTTTCTCTAAGCCCAGGGTGATCAGAGAGCTCTCCTCCCTCTTTGCTCACAGAGAGGAGAGTTGCGGGTGAGTGTGTGTGCAGGGAGAAGAGACAGTAGGCATCTCCCACAAGGAGTGAGTTGAGGTGGGTGGAGGGGACATCTCCCACAGTGGGAAAGTGGGATCTGGAGGGGAGGTGGTAGGTAGGGGGGCATCCCCCATAGCAAGTGAGCTGAGGGCTGGGGCAGAGGTGCATGGAGGGGTAGGGGTCCTCCCTCATAGTGGGTGAGCTGAGGTCTGGGAACAGAGGGGGAGAGGGGACATCTGCCACAGCCACGTGAGTTTGAAGTCTAGGGGGCAAGAAGGGTAGGGGGCATCTCCCACAGAGGGTGAGTTGAAGTCTATGGCAGAGGTAGGGGGACATCTCCTGCAGCTGGTGAGTAGAATTTCTGGGGGCGGAGGGGAAAGGGACATCTCTCACAGCGGGTGTGCTGGGACCTGGGGGGAGGGGGCATCTCATGCTGGGTGAGTTGGGTTGGGGGGGGGATGGGGTCCTCTCAGAGTGGATAAGCTGAGGTCTAGGCACAGAGAGGAGGGAACAGCTGGCCACAGCAGGTGAGTTGGAGGGGGAGGGGCATCTCCCCCCGTGGGTGGGGTGGGGTGAGGTGAGGTCTCGGAGGGAGGCGGGGGGGTCTCTCCCGCAACCGGCCGGGGCAGGGAAGGCAGACGGGCTGCCAAGGCTGGGGCGGGCGGTTTGGCGATGAGGGGGAAGCCCCCGCTCGCTGAGCTCGGAGGAGCCAAACCCACCTGCAGCTGCAGACGCTGCCTCCTCGCCTGGCAGCCCGGGGGAAGTGGCTTGCTGCGCTCCTGCCCCCCCAGCCCCGGACGGGGCTGCCTCACACGGCTCCCCAGGCGGCGCTGCCCCGTGCAGCTCTGGCTACGCGGGGGGCTCCGTGTTGCTCCCCCCGGCCTCCCTGGGGGGCGGCTGCGGCTGGCGGGCTCCCGCCGGGCTCCGCCCTGGGAAGCGAGACGGGCCTGGCAGAGGCGTAGCCGCCCACAGGGAGGGGACTGCTGGTGCGGAGCAGCGCACACACCGCCGCCCTGCCTGGCGCCGCCGGCGCTGGGCGGGACCGCAGAGCCGGTTGTGTCCGCAGAGAACAGGGGGCAGCCGCGCCGCGGGGCCCCTCTGCGCTCCCCGGGGGGTGGCTGGCCCCGCACGCCCCCTGCACCCGCGGGCGGCGATGGGGCCCCAGCACACGCCGTTCCCCAGCGAGCGGGAGTCCAGACTGGAAAGATAGTTTGCTTAGTTTCTCCCCTCCTCAGTCCAGGGCCCCATGCTGGGAAAACAGGCCCCCAACTTTCTCACCGTGTTGTGCGCGTCTTCAGGGCCCCGGAGCAGAGAAGGGCCCAGCGAGCGCCAAAGGTCAGAGCGTAGGGCACGGGGTTTTTTGGGGACAGGGAGGGTTGGGCTGTCCTGTTTCTGAGACCTGTAGGACTGGCCGGGACCTGGAGAAGTCATCCACAGAATCAGCTCAGCCTCCGCCAACCGTGCGCCAGGAGTTTCCTCCAACCTGCTCTTCAAAACTCCAGCGATGGCGATTCCACAGCCTCCCGTGGAAGCCTCTTCTAGAGCTTCACTCCCCTTGTAGAGGTGACCCCTCTCTCCGCCGACCAGCCAGGGCCATTGGGGCAGTGGCAATAAGCACAGGCGTTCACTGTAGGTGCAGTCTTTTGGGGGAGACCCTAAGCCATTGCCCGAGCTACTGGGGTGGGGAGGAGAAGATTGTGAAAGGAACCTGATGGAAGGATTATTGGGTAGATTGAAGTTAGTGACTGGGGACTGTGCTTGTGCTCCCTGAGTGGGAGATGGGAGCCAAGCGCTCCTACCCATGGTCTAGGGCAGTGTTTCCCAAATGGTTGGTCCTAACCCACCAGTGGGTTGTAGAAGGCTCTAGGCAGCCTGTCAGAGGCCCAGTGAGGAGGTGAGAGCTGGGAGGGGAGTTGAGTTATAGAATAAGACTGCCCTGCACTCATCCCATAGCAGTGGCTCCAGTCCTGAGGTCTGGGTCCTGCTCCCCACTCCAGGTACTACAACCTGAAGCACAAGGTTACACCACTGCCCCTCTGTGATGATGAAGGGGCAAACAGGCCACATTTGAGTGAGTGCTGCTTTGGGATGAGCTCACTTTCTTCCCCCGCCCTTCCCCACATACAGAGGCCTCCCCTCTGTGCTGGGCTGGGATTAAGATTGCAGTGCTGGGGCACAGGGTGCTGTTGTGCATGGTGGATGCTCCCTGGACGGGGCAAGGAGCGAGAGTAGGCAAAGGACATTGACCTATGATTTTGGGCCACCCTGGCTGGGTCACAATAAAAGACAAACTGCAGTTGGGGGGTTGCCTTAGTAAAAAGTTTGGGAACCAGTGAGCTAGGGGACAGTCATGGGGCCGGTGAATAGTCAAGTCCAAGTGAAATCAGCAACCTATAGGATCAGGCTCTGGGAATTTTAAAATTTGGAATATGGAGTGTACATATTTTGGTTTGAAATGATTTTGTTGGAGTTTGAATGTTTAGTGTGCTGTTATATTCCTTTTCTAGGCACTCAGCTGATAGAGAAGATAATTCCAGGTGAGTGTGGATACTATTTCCTACTGTGTTATGGTGATCCTTAGCTTGCAAACTGCAGGCAATTTGCCAGCAGTTGACAGTGAAACATGTTGCGACCCAGACAGTGAGGGATGGGGATGCTGATCCAGAAGAAGATTTATTTTATAAATTGATCCATAGAATGAAAAAGATGAAGCTACAAATACTGCTTACAGATAAAAAGCTGGGACCAGAGCCTTGCTCTCGCAGTGCAAGCAAACAAGCTGACGTAAGTAGAGTCAGGTAAATCACCGAAAGATAAAGGCCAGTGTAGCAACTCCAATCCCATTGCTTCTTTCCTGATTTCCAGCGTAAGGCATGTAGTCAGAAAGTCATTAGGACTGGCCAATCCCTGACAGCCACAACAGCCCTGTGGTAGCTCTCTAGTTCCTCAGAACCAGACCAGCAGCTCCACTTCATGAGACATGAAGCAATGCAATCCTGTAATTGCTCAACGTAGGCATCTGCACATCTTCAATTTGTTATTAGAAACATGTCTGTAGAAAAGTGAGGTCTGCTCTAGGTCAACTGTGTCCATTAGCCTTCATCTAATCTCTTTGCTTACACTTTAGGAAGCATTTTATAATCCAGATGTTAGAATTATATGATTTTCAGATGGTTGGGTGTTTCCCTTGAAACAAAAATATTCCAACTTGAAATGGGAAAGAAATACTGTAGTAAGAGCAGATGAATGTGCAAGAAACAATGTTTGTTTTCAGTGTAAAGTTTTGTAATGCCATAAACAGTGGAAAGACAGGTTTCAGAGTAACAGCCGTGTTAGTCTGTATTCGTAAAAAGAAAAGGAGTACTTGTGGCACCTTAGAGACTAACCAATTTATTTGAGCATAAGCTTTCGTGAGCTACAGCTCACTTCATCGGATGCATACTGTGAAAAATACAGAAGATGTTTTTATACACACAGACCATGAAAAAATGGGTGTTTAACACTACAAAAGGTTTTCTCTCCCCCCCACCCCACTCTCCTGCTGGTAATAGCTTATCTAAAGTGATCACTCTCCTTACAATGTGTATGATAATCAAGGTGGGCCATTTCCAGCACAAATCCAGGTTTTCTCCCCCCGGCCCCTCCTGTTGGTAATAAATGGCCCACCTTGATAATCATACACATTGTAAGGAGAGTGATCACTTTAGATAAGCTATTACCAACAGGAGAGTGGGTTTTGGGGGCGGGGGGAGAAAACCTGGATTTGTGCTGGAAATGGCCCACCTTGATTATCATACACATTGTAAGGAGAATGATCACTTTAGATAAGCTATTACCAACAGGAGAGTGGGTGGGGGGAGAGAAAACCTTTTGTAATGATAAACACCCATTTTTTCATGGTCTGTGTGTATAAAAACATCTTCTGTATTTTCCACAGTATGCATCCGATGAAGTGAGCTGTAGCTCACGAAAGCTTATGCTCAAATAAATTGGTTAGTCGCTAAGGTGCCACAAGTACTCCTTTTCTTTTTAGTGGAAAGACAGTTCTCAATGGCCCTTGCCCTGTTGTTAAACCTGCTTCATGTCCTGAAAGTGTAATTATTGAAGCGCAGTAGGAACCTGATCCAAAGTCCATTGAAGGCAAGGAAAAAATACTAATTTTAAATCCCACAGTGATTGATCAAAGTGGAGAACATCCCCCTGGTAAATATTAGCACCTAGAGCCCATAATAGGTGCTTTTTAAAATAAGTTGCCATAAATAAAGTCTTCTATATTCAAACGGAAGTTAACCTGTTAAATTTGTATCATTACAGCACTTACACAGTCTTTAGAGCATGTTGAAATTGCTATAGGTATGTGTTTCAGGTATGTGAAGACCACTAAATGCTGGATAAGAGAGTATACAATACTTGTAACATTCCAAAATGTGTAAGAATAAACTCTCGGTGACTTTAATGCTTCTTAAGGTGATAACAAGAAAAGGAGTACTTGTGGCACCTTAGAGACTAACCAATTTATTTGAGCATAAGCTTTCGTGAGCTACAGCTCACTTCATCGGATGCATACTGTGGAAAGTGTAGAAGATCTTTTTATACACACAAAGCATGAAAAAATACCTCCCCCCACCCCACTCTCCTGCTGGTAATAGCTTATCTAAAGTGATCACTCTCCTTACAATGTGTATGATAATCAAGTTGGGCCATTTCCAGCACAAATCCAGGGTTTAACAAGAAAGTCTGGGAGGGGGTGGGTAGGAAAAAACAAGGGGAAATAGGTTACCTTGCATAATGACTTAGCCACTCCCAGTCTCTATTCAAGCCTGAATAGAAACTCCCTGAAACTCCCTGAAAAAGCACAAGATCAAATCCGCACAGACACACCCCTGGAACCCTGACCTGGGATATTCTATCTATTACCCAAGATCCATAAACCTGGAAATCCTGGGCGCCTTATCATCTCAGGCATTGGCACCCTGACAGCAGGATTGTCTGGCTATGTAGACTCCCTCCTCAGGCCCTACGCTACCAGCACTCCCAGCTACCTTCGAGACACCACTGACTTCCTGAGGAAACTACAGTCCATCAGTGATCTTCCTGATAACACCATCCTGGCCACTATGGATGTAGAAGCCCTCTACACCAACATTCCACACAAAGGTGGACTACAAGCCGTCAAGAACACTATCCCCGATAATGTCACAGCTAACCTGGTGGCTGAACTTTGTGACTTTGTCCTTACCCATAACTATTTTACATTTGGGGACAATGTATACCTTCAAATCAGCGGCACTGCTATGGGTACCCGCATGGCCCCACAGTATGCCAACATTTTTATGGCTGACTTAGAACAACGCTTCCTCAGCTCTCGTCCCCTAACGCCCCTACTCTACTTGTGCTATATTGATGACATCTTCATCATCTGGACCCATGGAAAAGAAGCCCTTGAGGAACTCCACCATGATTTCAACAATTTCCATCCCACCATCAACCTCAGCCTGGTCCAGTCCACACAAGAGATCCACTTCCTGGACACTACAGTGCTAATAAACGATGGTCACATAAACACCACCCTATACCGGAAACCTACTGACCGCTATTCCTACCTACATGCCTCCAGCTTTCACCCTGACCACACCACACGATCCATTGTCTACAGCCAAGCTCTACGATACAACCGCATTTGCTCCAACCCCTCAGACAGAGACAAACACCTACAAGATCTCTATCAAGCATTCTTACAACTACAATACCCGTCTGCAGAAGTGAAGAAACAGATTGATAGAGCCAAAAGAGTTCCCAGAAGTCACCTACTACAGTACAGGCCTAACAAAGAAAATAACAGAACGCCACTAGTCGTCACCTTCAGCCCCCAACTAAAACCCATCCAATGCATTATTGAGGATCTACAACCTATCCTGAAGGATGACCCAACACTCTCACAAATCTTGGGAGACAGGCCAGTCCTTACCTACAGACAGCCCTCCAACCTGAAGCAAATACTCACCAGCAACCACATACCACACAACAGAACCACTAACTCAGGAACCTATCCTTGCAACAAAGCCCGTTGCCAACTGTGCCCACATATCTATTCAGGGGACACCATCACAGGGCCTAATAACATCAGCCACACTATCAGAGGCTCGTTCACCTGCACATCCACCAATGTGATATATGCCATCATGTGCCAGCAATGCCCCTCTGCCATGTACATTGGTCAAACTGGACAGTCTCTACGTAAAAGAATAAATGGACACAAATCAGATGTCAAGAATTATAACATTCATAAACCAGTCGGAGAACACTTCAATCTCTCTGGTCACGCGATTACAGTCATGAAAGTTGTGATATTACAACAAAAAAACTTCAAATCCAGACTCCAGCAAGAGACTGCTGAATTGGAATTAATTTGCAAATTGGATACAATTAACTTAGGTTACCTTGCATAATGACTTAGCCACTCCCAGTCTCTATTCAAGCCTATTTCCCCTTGTTTTTTCCTACCCACCCCCCCCCCGACTTTCTTGTTAAACCCTGGATTTGTGCTGGAAATGGCCCACCTTGATTATCATACACATTGTAAGGAGAGTGATCACTTTAGATAAGCTATTACCAGCAGGAGAGTGGCGTGGGGGGAGGTATTTTTTCATGCTTTGTGTGTGTAAAAAGATCTTCTACACTTTCCACAGTATGCATCCGATGAAGTTAGCTGTAGCTCACGAAAGCTTATGCTCAAATAAATTGGTTAGTCTCTAAGGTGCCACAAGTACTCCTTTTCTTTTTGCGAATACAGACTAACATGGCTGTTACTCTAAAAGGTGATAACAGGTGCTCAGATCATGTGAAAGGTGTACTAGACTCTGTTTCATTCCTGAAACTAACACTACCCCATATTTGCATAATAAATCATCCATACCCCTGCTATAGGCATCATGTGTGCCTGTCTGACTGACACTCCCCTGATATATGCATGCAATAAACCACACGAAAACCTAAAGCAGGGATCGGCAACCTTTGGCTTGCGGCCTATCAGGGAAATCCACTGGTGGGCCGGGATGGTTTGTTTACCTGCAGCGTCCGCAGGTTCGGCTGATTGCAGCTCCCACTCGCCGGGGTTTACCGGCCCAGGCCAGTGGGGGCTGCGTGAAGCAGCATGGGCTGAGGGATGTGCTGGCCACCACTTCCCGTAGCCCCCACTGGCCTGGAACGGTGAACCACAGCCAATGGGAGCTGCGAGCAGCCGAACCTGAGGAAGCTGAAAGTAAACAAACCGTCCTGGCCCGCCAGTGGCTTTCCCTGACGGGCTGCATGCCAAAGGTTGCCAATCCCTGGCCTAAAGTGTGACACACACGCCGCATGCACACAGCTGTGTATTTAAGAGTTACTTGAAGGCAGATATGAGGATTCCTCGTTATCTCCTGAAAGCTACAGAGCAGCAGCATAGCTATTCTTCAGCCTCTACTCCAGTCTCAGGACTGGAGTAGGCCCTGTGGCACCTCCACCCCTGGTGCCTGTATACAGTGGGGAAGGCCAGTGGATCTGCTTAGTGATTAACAATTAATCTGCCTGCTCAAACCCCAAGCTCCTGTGCGGCAGCATGCAGAAAGCCCTGCGGAGCTGGGCTTTCTGGCACATGACGTGGTTATCCCATTCTTGAACTCTCCACATCCGCTCTGCCCTCAGCACAGGGGAACCATACTAGCTCCACTGCCAGGGACTTCTATTCCTACAGAGTGTTGGGTTGGAATTGTAACTAAATCTAACTGAAGAGTTCCAGAATGCATAACACTGGGTCCCCCCTCATATATTTGGACCTACATGATAGTGATGTTGTCACGGTTGTCATTCTTGTGTAATCAATGGGAATTAGACCCATGGACTAGAGGGCAGGATTGGGCCCTGAGTCTGTTCCTCATTACAGAGCAAAGCCTCCAAATACTTGACAAGTCAACCCTTTTGCACCATGCACCACCTAACGAAGAGAGGGAAGAGCATCTTTGCGAGCAGGCTGGCTGACCTAGTGAGGAGGGCTTTAAACTAGGTTCACCAGGGGAAGGAGACCAAAGCCCTGAGGTAAGTGGGCAAGCAGGATACCGGGAGGAAGCACAGGCAGGAACGTCTGTGAGGGGAGGGCTCCTACCTCATACCGAGAATGAGGGGCGATCAGCAGGTTATCTCAAGTGCCTATATACAAATGCACAAAGCCTTGGAAACAAGCAGAGAGAACTGGAGGTCCTGGTGAAGTCAAGGAATTATGACGTGATTGGAATAACAGAGACTTGGTGGGATAACTCACATGACTGGAGTACTGTCATGGATGGTTATAAACTGTTCAGGAAGGACAGGCAGGGCAGAAAAGGTGGGGGAGTAGCACTGTGTGTAAGGGAGCAGTATGACTGCTCAGAGCTCCGGTATGAAACTGCAGAAAAACCTGAATGTCTCTGGATTAAGTTTAGAAGTGTGAGCAACAAGAGTGATGTAGTGGTGGGAGTCTGCTATAGACCACCGGACCAGGGGGATGAGGTGGATGAGGCTTTCTTCAGCAACTCGCAGAAGCTACTAGATCGCACGCCCTGGTTCTCCTGGGCGACTTTAATCATCCTGATATCTGCTGGTAGAGCACTACAGCAGTGCACAGACAATCCAGGAAGTTTTTGGAAAATGTAGGGGACAATTTCCTGGTGCAAGTGCTGGAGGAGCCAACAAGGGGGAGAGCTTTGCTTGAC
Organism: Chelonia mydas; assembly: GCF_015237465.2. Taxonomy (NCBI): domain Eukaryota; kingdom Metazoa; phylum Chordata; order Testudines; family Cheloniidae; genus Chelonia; species Chelonia mydas. The sequence goes on from NC_057855.1 coordinate 16,594,281, forward strand.
CTGCTGCTCACAAACAGGGAAGAATTAGTAGGGGAAGCAAAAGTGGATGGGAATCTGGGAGGCAGTGACCATGAGTTGGTCGAGTTCAGGATCCTGACACAGGGAAGAAAGGTAAGCAGCAGAATACGGACCCTGGACTTCAGGAAAGCAGACTTCGACTCCCTCAGGGAACTGATGGATAGGATCCCCTGGGGGAATAGCATGAGGGGGAAAGGAGTCCAGGAGAGCTAGCTGTATTTCAAAGAATCCCTATTGAGGTTACAGGGACAAACCATCCCGATGTGTAGAAAGAATAGTAAATATGGCAGGCGACCAGCTTGGCTTAACGGTGAAATCCTTGCAGATCTTAAACATAAAAAAGAAGCTTACAAGAAGTGGAAGATTGGACAAATGACCAGGGAAGAGTATAAAAATATTGCTCGGGCATGTAGGAATGAAATCAGGAGGGCCAAATCGCACCTGGAGCTGCAGCTAGCAAGAGATGTTAAGAGTAACAAGAAGGGTTTCTTCAGGTATGTTGGCAACAAGAAGAAAGCCAAGGAAAGTGTGGGCCCCTTACTGAATGAGGGAGGCAACCTAGCGACAGAGGATGTGGAAAAAGCTAATGTAGTCAATGCTTTTTTTGCCTCTGTCTTCACAAACAAGGTCAGCTCCCAGACTGCTGCGCTGGGCAACACAGCATGGGGAGTAGTGGCCAGCCCTCTGTGGAGAAAGAAGTGGTTAGGGACTATTTAGAAAAGCTGGACGTGCACAAGTCCATGGGGCCGGATGCGTTGCATCCGAGAGCGCTAAAGGAGTTGGCGGCTGTGATTGCGGAGCCATTGGCCATTATCTTTGAAAACTCGTGGCGAACGGGGGAAGTCCCGGACGACTGGAAAAAGGCTAATGTAGTGCCCATCTTTAAAAAAGGGAAGAAAGAGGATCCTGGGAACTACAGGCCAGTCAGCCTCACCTCAGTCCCCGGAAAAATCATGGAGCAGGTCCTCAAGGAATCAATCCTGAAGCACTTAGACGAGAGGAAAGTGATCAGGAACAGTCAGCATGGATTCACCAAGGGAAGGTCATGCCTGACTAATCTAATCGCCTTCTATGATGAGATTACTGGTTCTGTAGATATAAGGGAAAGCAGTGGATATATTGTTTCTTGACTTTAGCAAAGCTTTTGACACTGTCTCCCACAGTATTCTTGCCAGCAAGTTAAAGAAGTATGTGCTGGATGAATGGACTATAAGGTGGATAGAAAGTTGGCTAGATTGTCGGGCTCAACGGGTAGTGATCAATGGCTCCATGTCTAGTTGGCAGCCGGTATCAAGTGGAGTGCCCCAAGGGTCGGTCCTGGGGCCGGTTTTGTTCCATATCTTCATAAATGATCTGGAGGATGGTGTGGATTGCACTCTCAGCAAATTTGCGGATGATACTAAACTTGGAGGAGTGGTAGATACAGTGGCAGGTAGGGTTAAGATACAGAGGGACCTAGACAAATTGGAGGATTGGGCCAAAAGAAATCTGATGAGGTTCAACAAGGATAAGTGCAGGGTCCTGCACTTAGGACGGAAGATCCAATGCACCGCTACAGACTAGGGACCGAATAGCTAGGCAGCAGTTCTGCGGAAAAGGACCTAGGGGTGACAGTGGACGAGAAGCTGGATATGAGTCAACAGTGTGCCCTTGTTGCCAAGAAGGCCAATGGCATTTTGGGATGTATAAGCAGGGGCATAGCCAGCAGATCGAGGGACGTGATCGTTCCCCTCTATTCGACATTGGTGAGGCCTCATCTGGAGTACTGTGTCCAGTTTTGGGCCCCACATTACAAGAAGGATGTGGAAAAATTGGAGAGAGTCCAGCAAAGGGCAACAAAAATGATTAGGGGACTGGAACACATGACTTATGAGGAGAAGCTGAGGGAACTGGGATTGTTTAGTCTGCTGAAGAGAAGAATGAGGGGGGATTTGATAGCTGCTTTCAACTACCTGAGAGGTGGTTCCAAAGAGGATGGTTCTAGACTATTCTCAGTGCTAGAAGATGACAGAACAAGGAGTAGTGGTCTCAAGTTGCAGTGGGGGAGATTTATGTTGGATATTAGGAAAAACTTTTTCACTAGGAGGGTGGTGAAACACTGGAATGCGTTACCTAGGGAGGTGGTGGAATCCCCTTCCTTAGAAGTTTTTAAGGTCAGGCTTGACAAAGCCCTGGCTGGGATGATTTAATTGGGGATTGGTCCTGCTTTGAGCAGGGGGTTGGACTAGATGACCTCCTGAGGTCCCTTCCAACCCTGATATTCTATGATTCTATGTTAGCACACTTAAGACTGATTAAAAACCAGGAAACAAATTTGGGAGTTCTGCCTAATGTCCTGGTTACAATGGCATTACAATTATTAACATTACATAGTGCTTTTATTGAATGTTTTCATATCCATAGTACAGCTCAAATATTATCTAATCTTATAACCATATTTGTTCTTTCACAGGAGAACTTCATATCGAGCTGGTAACCCCTTTCATGTAACAATACTGTGTATACAAGTGAGAAGATATTTCCCCCAGGAATCTTTCTTTGAACAGAATGTAAATATGGTAAAGAAATTCAACTCTATCTGGAGATACGATTTAGGGTGTGTTCAGGACAAATGCAATGTCATTGTTCTGTGGAAAGGACATAGCCCCTCCCTCTGGGAAAGTGGGAGGTGGCCCCTCCCCTCATAGGGAGGGGAAGTGAGTTGGAGGAAAATGGGGACTGTTGAGGGACAGAGGCAAGCAGGGGAAGCCTGAGAGAGACACAAGGAAACTGTCTGGGAGTAGCTGAGAGAAAGAGGGTGAAGGGAGGGCATGGACAGAGGGAAACCGGGACTGAGAGAAACCAAGAGTGGATGAAGAGGCTGAGACTGGGCAGGAGAGAGACAGACGGGCAGGAGAGGGGCCCTTTAGTTTTAGAGCTGTCTGGTCAAGTCAGCCCATATTTGATGGCATGTTCCTTGAGCATCGGATCCAGTCATCTCCTATCACTGCTTCATATTGTCCCAGACTTCCAGAACAGGAGAACCAAAGGTCCTTCAGATCCCATGGGTCTGGTTTACTGTGTACCTCCGTAAGCAAACACCACTGGAGTCAAGTCCATCTCTGCAGGAAGTTCTGAGAGGCCCTTGAGGTTCAAAGACTCATTTGGGCATTAGACAGCACCTAGTGAAAGATTGGGAAAAGGGGAACCTTGAACTAATAATAATCTATACAATAATAACCTGTGTATACAGATATATATTGAGGGACTGGGTTATATATAGTTAAGTACACTTAGTAAGTTACTGTGTGTGTATTGAAATCATTTTTATTATATATATATTATTAATATATTTAATGTTATTATAGGTAGATAGAATCCAGTTCTGGTTGTTCTGGTTTACATAAAATCCCTGTTACGTGGTTTGTTTGTTTAAAAAAAAAAAAAAGTTGTATTGTCTTACCTACCATTAAATCTTTTTTCACCGTGTAACACCCACCCAGCTCTCACCTGCCAAGTAAATTATACCACCACTGTGACAGACCATTATTAAATCTTGGTCAATGGTTTTGGGACGGGGTGACCCTCGACTGTACAGTATTTCAAATTATAACACAATAACTACTCAGAGGTCAGTTTACAATAACTTTAGAAGAGGAATGGTTAGTATTAAAAACAAAAAGCAAGCTGCCTCTTCCCATCCTCGATGTTCTGAGAGATTAAGGACTTTTAGTAATGAAGCTAGGAGATTGTAGCTTGTTTTGAACATTAACAAAAGCTTCTGGAATGGCTTCAGGAAGGAACTGTGTCAGATTTAAAGCTAGTTCACTTTGATTACATTTTACCTTTGATGTGTAGCTTCTGTTGTTTTTTTTAAATGGAGTTAAGAACTTCCTTTAACCAAGTTCTTCCTGTTTCCAGATCAAGCTATTGACTTTTGTATTCTTTTAAAGCCACTTGCTGATAATGGTATGTTAAAGATATTAAGGTATTTTCGATTGTGTCTATAGAAATTCAGAAATAAAGTCTTTTGGGATTGTTTCGGTGCATATGGAAACCTTGACTTCTCTTTAAGCGCAAACTCTTATTTAACATGCTCTAGTATAGCTAAAAGCTGAGCCTTTAGCCCATTACATTAATATTTTTCAGGAAAGTTTACAAATACTTAACTCCTTTAAAGATAAAAAGTCCTGTCAATTTGCTGCCTAATAACTACCTCCTTGCACTTTTATAGAACATCTTGTGACGGGTTTGGTCACAGAAACTCCCTCAAGACTTTCACTAGATGTGCTGGGATACCACTGAGAACAAACTTCCCTGCCAGAGAAGGCTTCTCTCCACTCCTGTCTTGCTGAGCTGGACACACCAGTCTGCTACAGCACAGACCAAGAGGTTGGGCCAGGCCCCCTGCAGTTCACAGAAACTAAGATTCACTTAGCCCAGGGGCTTCTCAGTTAACAGGGACTTTCCCAGCACCCAGTATTCAGTCTTTCTGGGAGCCTAAACCCCAAATGAATCTGTTTTACTCTGTATAAAGCTTATACAGAGTAAACTCAAATTGTCCACCCTCTATAACACAGAGAGATATGCACAGCTGTTTGCTCCCTACAGGTATTAATTACTTACTCTGGGTTAATTAGTAAGCAAAAGTGATTTTATTAAATATAAAAAGTAGGATTTAAGTGATTCCAAGTAATAACAGACAGAATAAAGTAAGTTACCAAGCAAAATAAAACAAAACATGCAAGTCTAAGCCTAATACAGTAGGAAACTGAATACAGGTAAATCTCAGCCTCAGAGATGTCCCAATAAGCTTCTTTCACAGATTAGACTCCTTTCTAGTCTGGGCCCAATCCTTTTCAGACCAACGTTGTGGCTTATGGCCTGGGTCCAGCAATTACTCACACCCCTGTCGGTACAGTCCTTTGTTCCAATTTCTTTCAGGCATCTCTTTGGGGTGGAGAGGCCATCTCTTGAGCCAGCTGAAGACAAAATGGAGAGGTTTCCTGGGCCTTTTATATTCTCTCTCTTGTGGGTGGAAACCCCTTTGTTCTTCTGTGCAAAATCACAGCAGCAAGATGGAGTTTGTAGCCATCTGGGCAAGTCACATGTCCATGAATGATTCAGCTTTTTGCAAGCCGACGCCATAGTTTACATGTTAGTTTGAATGTTCCCATCTGGGCAAGTCACGTGTCCATGAATGATTCAGCTTTTTGCAAGCCGACGCCATAGTTTACATGTTAGTTTGAATGTTCCCAGGAAAGCTCAAATGTGGATTGGCATCTCCCAAAGTCCATTGTCAGTTAAGTGTTTCTTGATTGGGCATTTACTCAGAATAGTCCTTTCTCAGAAAGCTGACCAAATGCTTCACTGATGCTACTTAGAATCAAACACATTGAGATATAAGTACATAGCCAATATTCATAACTTCAAATACAAAAATGATACACACATACAGACAGCATAATCATAACCAGCAAATTACAACCTTTCCATAGACACCTTACTTGACCTCCTTTGTACAAGATTTGGTGTAACTACAGGACCTTGGTTGCAACAATGATCTATACAGTCACAGTGCACGTCAATAATGTCACACCTCTCACCTGTGGAGCTCAAAGCATTTTACCAACATAGGCAAGTCTTGTTAAATCCAATTGACAGTTGGGGAAACCTGGGAAAGTCCATCTCTCTGTGCCTAAATTCAGCTAGCAAATCAGTGGCAGCATTCAGAATAGATTCCTTGCGACCTCATTTTAAATCATGTGCTCTCACTACTAGACAAAGTGTCTTCCATGGTGAAACCATTAAATGACCTTGTACAAGAATGCCTTTAACTAACTCCACGGCCCTTTTCCTGTGTCAAACATTCCTTGAATCTGGAATTTGTGTGTGCATGCATGTGTGTTTATTTTCAGGAAAATTCTGCTGCCACTTCTTGGTCTATTATGAAGGTGGTCGGTTTCAGTGCCCTGGTTCAGGATGCTGCTCTGTAATCATCTCTAGCACAATCCACTTATTTCTTTTATTCCTGCCTGGCAGCATTTAGTTGCACTTTCTGGAGGAGGCACTTCCACCTACCAGAATTCTCCAAGTACCAAGCACTGATATGAAGGAAATTGCATTTTGAGACATTTCCTTATTCTAATTGCCATAGTTTGGTCTCCATCTCCCACATCTCTTCACACTGATCTGCATATTTTACTTTGGAACAAAGAATGGCTCGCCTAGGCCAATAGTGGCAGGAGCAGAGGGGCAATTTGGAGCCAGTGGTCTATCCAACCTTTATACCAGGCTGAGGAGAGCTGCTGAAGCCACACTACTATCCACACTGTTGGGTTAGCAACAAATCAAACCATTTTCATTCAATAAACTTCCTTAAAGAAAACTATGTAGGAATGTTAGACTTGAAATAGACTTCCCAATTTACTAGTGTCCTCAAGAGCTGTTGCCCGTGCCTGTATCGTGCTGATGGAATATCCCTCGTAACTCTGGCTTTTGTTCTGAGATCTGGCTTCTTGTTTCTCTGGGTAGGTAGAGCTAGGAACAGTGCAGCTACAATGTGCTCAGTCTCAGGGATGAGGGTTCTCTCACTTTCCATAGCACAAGTAGAGTTTCATTTCTACACCTGCTTTATGAGAAGCAATGATGGTTTATTAACGGAGTCATGTTGGATCGCATGTGGTCACAGCAAGGGACTGGAGGTGGGGTGGCTGGGAAAGCAGGCGAAGAAAGTGTCCTAGCTGCTTTCTCTCACACAAAGTCAGAGAAGACCTAAGTGGTAGATAGCATTACTGTCTGTCTCTTCCCACCTTCATTTGCATCCGATGAAGTGAGCTGCAGCTCACAAAAGCTTATGCTCAAATAAATTTGTTAGTCTCTAAGGTGCCACAAGTACTCCTTTTCTTTTTGCTTCATGTGCAGTGTTTATCACTGTTGGCATTTTACAGTCATGCTGGAGTTCTTTTGCATAGCAGGGAGAAGCACTGCCCCCTCCCCTGACCAGAAATAACAAAGTATTTTAGAATTAAGGGCTACAAAGCTAGACTTCCAGAAAGACCCCTATCTAATCCTTCGAGATATCTGATCAAGGAATATCACTGCACTTAGACAATCAGTCTGTGATTATATACATAAGCTACTTGGGCAGCAATGCATTGTCCTTGATCTCAACAGATGCTAAGTAACTTGACACCATTCCAGAATGTAGATCTAGCTGAAGTAGGTAGTTTCTCTTGCAATCACTTCTTGTATTCCATTAAATAAAGAGAGCCCTGGGTACTCTCGACACAGTCACCTCTATCAGGGGTTCTCAACCTTTTTCTTTCTGAGGCCCTCGCAACATGGTATAAAACTCCACTTGTGCCTTAGGTTATTCTGCACATAAAAGCCAGGACCAGCATTAGGGGGTGGCAAGCAGGACAACTGCCTGGGGCCCCACGAAGCTAAGTTGCTCAGGCTTCAGCTTCATCCTTAGGTGGCAGGGCTCGGGGCCCTAGGCTTCAGCCCCTTGTGGTGGGGCTTTGTCTTTCTGCCCCAGGAAACCTAATGCTGGCCCTGCTTGGCAGACCCCTTGAAACCTGCTCACGCTTCCCCAGGGGGTCCCAGACCCCTGGTTGAGAATCACTGACCTATATCACCAATTATCTAACTCTTCAGTTCAAATATGTTGTCAACAGTAGGATAAACAGCTGTTAGAGACCCCTCCCTGGGTGAACAGCCAGACTGGAAACCTTTGTAGTTCCTTTCAAACCCTTCTGATGGGACTTCCCCTAAAATCACATGAATCTCTAAAAGGCTGTGGGCCAAATTCTGCCCTCATCCTTGTGCAGCCACAGTGAAGCCAGTTATAATTACCCCAATGTGTTCTCCCACCGACTTTAATATCCAGGTACTGAACACCAACGTAACAAGCAGAATTTGGTTTATAAGCCATCTGATCCAATTCCCATTTAAAATTTTCCCATAGCCATATTCTCCATTCCCCATTTTTGGAGGAAAAAATTATTTCCAACATTAAATAAGGGGCCCCAGATTGCCTCTTCCTGGGTCTCACAGCTAATGTAAATACCCATAACTCAGTAGAATAAATATGGAAAGTTTCTTGCCCTGAGTTAACCTGACTTCCTGAATTTTCCAGCTTTATTAGGGTCTTCTTCCCTTTTAGAAAGCAAGCATGAGTCCATTCTTGACGCATTCTTGGCTACATTACCTCTCTTTGCTACAGTAGCTTCTTACCCCGCAAGGAAATAAAAAACATCTGGAAAAGGGACATGAGACAAAGCTTAATTGTAAAGAGGCAACCCCACACAATGTTTTAGCCATTGCAGAAAATCATACATTTGTATCATTATGTGATTCTTTGCGTGATTGTTGTTAAAATACAGAAAATATGTAGAAGCCAATGGAGCTACACCAATCTACACTAGTTGATTTGGTTCTTGATGCTAAATGTTAGGCATCGAAGGACATCCCTTATAAAAAGGGACAAGTGAGCTTCACTCTAAAATATAAGGCACCAAATAAGGAACATTCTTGTAACATCTCATACTCAGTGAATTTTCAAACTGCTACACTATGGAAACTAGACCAAATTCATCTCTGGAATAAGGATCACAGCTCCCAGTGAAATCAATGGAAGCTGTGCCTGCTTATAGCAGGGGCAGGTGTGGCTCATGATTTCTAGTTACAGGTATCACTGTTAGCTCTCTCTTCCTGGGAGCAACCAGTTTAGCTGCACTGAGATTACCTCATTTTTCTGAACCTAAGGAAAAAACATCACTATGGCAGGTTTCACATCAACACTGCAAAATAGAAACCTTAAACTATCTTATGATGCAGAGGATAAACTCACTTAAGTCCTAATGCCATTTTCCGTTTCCTCATGCCAACGGGAGATCATCACCACACAGCTGAGCTGGAAGGGAATAGATCAGGGGTGGGCAAACTTTTTCACCTGAGGGCCACATCAAGGTTCTGAAACTGTATGGAGGGCTGGGTGGGGAAGGCTGTACCTCCCCAAACAGTCTGGCCCCCCCGCCCCCATCTGTCCCCCTCCCACTTCTCACCCCCCTCAGAATCCCTGACTCATCCAACCCCCCTGCTCCTTGTCCCCTCACCGCCCCCTCCCAGGGCCCCCCACCCCTAACTGCCCCCCCGGGATCCCACCCCCTATCCAACCCCCTCTGCTCCCTGTCCCCTGACTGACCCGACCCCTATCCACACCCCCACCTACTGATAGGCCCCCCCGGGACTCCCACGTCTATCCAACTCCCCACCCCCCGTTCCCCATCCCCTGACCGCCCCTCCCCAGAACCTCTGCCCCATCCTACTGCCCCCTGCTCCCTGTCTCCTGATTGCCCCCCAGAACCCTCTGCCCCTTATCCAACCCCCCCTCCCCACTCCCTGCCCCCTTACTATGCCACTCAGAGCAGCAGGACTGGCAGTTGCACCTCCCGACCGGAGCCAGCCACACTGCCACGCTTCCCGGCAGGAGCTCACAGCCCTGTTGCCCAAAGCACTGGCGGGACAGAGAGATGAGGCTGTGAGGGAAGGGGGGACAGCAGAGGAGGGTCTGGGGGCTAGCCTCCCCAGCCAGGAGCTCAAGGGCCAGGCAGGACGGTCCCATGGGCTGTAGTTTACCCACCTCTGGAATAGATGCAGGTAGTTGACCTTGTATAGTTTCCTCTCCTGTATAGTTTCTTCCTAGAGAAGGAAGAATTTGGCCCATTATTAGGAAGTTGCAAGTTTTAGATTGACCACCTGTTGTTCTCAGCTGCAAATGGAGACACTGGTTCAGATTTCACTGTGTTAAAGTGACAGTAAAGAATTCAATACAGAGTCTATTTATAAATAGCATTACAGTTTTGTTTAACGCTGACCTGGTCAGAGCCAAGTAGGTTCCATCTCCCCATGTCAAGTTATCCATGACCCCCTTCTTTTTCTTAATCTCTTCTAGTCATAACTCAGTTTATCCTCCTGTAGCCTCTCTCATAGCTGTACTGTCAACAACTCAATGAGCTGAATTTCTAGTTGTATAATGACCTCAAGTGATTGTACCCTAAGCATGTCACACAAGAATTCCACATTATTCTGAAAAGCCTTTTCTGATCTTTTCTGGAGAACAAACTGAGCATTACTGCAGCATGTAAGATGTAGCTGAGGAGTTTTATATTAATAAATGACCTTCATAAGTATGAACTATTCAAATGAATGAAATACCCCTCAGAGATCAAGTGTATCAGGTGTCACTAGCAATTTCTAATTGTTTGAGGATGATCATCCTGTTAGATTTACAAAACCTAGGGCCAACAAGTGGCTATCACTATCTAAGTTGAAGGATAAGGGAGAGATAGGGGCTAGCAGTGAGAACATTTAGCTGACATGAAGAAGGATAAGAAATGGAATTGAGAGCCAGGACTGTATTCTAGTCCCAGTTTTGCCACTGATTTACAGCATGAACTTCAGCACTTGAAGTTAATTAGATTAATCTAATCAGAGTAAACAGAAAAGTGCCCTTTCCTGGAGTTCAGCTTGGTCCTGTAAACTCCAGCTGTGGAGCCCAACATTCCCAAGGCATTCTCTTCCTTCCGGTTCCCAAGAAGCCACTGTTTAAGATCTTCCTTGGACACCTAGACAAGGTGAGCTAGAGTTAATTTCTTGTCATTGGGACCAAGCAATGCCCTCTTGTGTTTGTGTCTGATCCAAAGTCTATTGAAGTCAATGGGAATCTTTCCACTGAACTCAAATGGGAAAGGTAGTTTAAGCTCTGTGTCTATTTTTGCATTGTTGTGAAAGCTGACATGCTGATGTTCTATTCCTTTGATTAAGAAAAGTGAGGTGATGTCAATCTACCTACACTGACTGCTCCTAGGAAGAGAGTTGCTTTCTAGTGAACCACATTTGCTCCTGTTGTGACTTCACTGGGAGCTGTACTCCTTATGCCTCTAGTCACTTAATTTGCAATTCTGGTACTGCTATAATCAGCCTTTCATAATCTAGGCCCTCAGTAATTGAGTAATGTCTCTTGTTCTATGTCTCTGCCCTGAAGTTACAGTCAGCTAGGTGGGACTGGCTTTTGGTTCTTAGGAGCAAATCTACAACAGCGCTTTCTCAGTTTAGGGTTGATGTTAGGGCACTATGCAAAGCCTATGTACTATTTCACGTTCATCCCTATTTGGCTTTTGATTCCCCATGTGTTTTTCCTTCCTCCCCCCACTGATCCTCCCCCAAAAAAATGTATTAATCCCATTCCTTTCCTAGTCCTTGCGTTAACTGTTTCCACTTTTGTCATTAGGAAGGTTGCAGGAGGTTTATTGGGCTTGTGGTCGATGTTTTGGTTCTTGTTGGTGGCCTGCCTACTTGGCCTTCATTTGTGATGTTAATGTGTGCTGATTTCATCATAGGATGCTTATACGTTGGTCTATAGGACATAAATAGTCTACTCCATTCCTCAATTTCTTCCACTACATGAGGTGGATAGTGATATTTACTCATCTCACAGTGATGTTGTGAAGCTACATAGGGTGGGGGGAGAGAAAACCTTTTATAGTGATAAACACCCATTTTTTCATGGTTTGTGTGTATAAAAACATCTTCTCTATTTTCCACAGTATGCATCCGATGAAGTGATGCTCACTGTAGCTCACGAAAGCTTATGCTCAAATAAATTGGTTAGTCTCTAAGGTGCCACAAGTACTCCTTTTCTTTTTGCGAATACAGACTAACACGGCTGTTACTCTGAAACCTACATAGCTAATAGTTAATGCTTGAAATGCCCTTTGAAATCCTCCTTAAGTACAGGAGAGCAGTGTGTTGTTAGAATAACACACAAGAGTGTGTTGTTAGATGTCTGGTACATCATGTTTGTCAGAGTACAAATGCTATAGGGCTGGGACCTGGTCTTTTTATGTGTGTTATAGCACTGTCTACTGTGCTGTGTAAATAACAATGGGCCAAATTATCCCCTCTGCCTGTGAAGAGGAAGAAAACCAGCAGGAGTGTGTAGATAAGGGAGTTGGCTCCCTTTGTAACATCATACCTTTGTCCCTGATCCTCTGAGAGGGCCTTTCATTGGAATAGGGATTCCTATTTGGGGATGGAACAGGTTGGAGGCAGAGTAGAGAGTGGTACAGGGGGAGGGGTTAACTTTACACATTGTTTCCTATTGGCAATCAGCACTGAATCTGTTATTTTACGTATGTTGCCTGATATATGGATTGTGCATTAATTAGATTGATATCTTAAGATTTTCCAGTTAACACTCTGAGGTTTGATAGGTTTTTGTCCCAAGATCAGGGCCAGTATTATTAAAATTACTGTTCATTTGGGAACCCTGATGTGTACGGTTGCAACATTCACACTTAGAAAAACCCTTCTGTATCTGTAATAGTTGTATTAACAGAGTTAGCTAAGTCACCAACATTCTAACCAGCAAGATAGATAGAGATAATACAGAATGTACATTTGAACATCCGTATACTCACACCATTCCTTGCAGAACAACCTGAAATGTTAGACATTATCTCTCTCATCACCATCACCTTCCTCATCACCATCACCAGTGGTCATCATCCTGGCACCTCCCAAGGGCTACATCTCTCCCTCCCAAAGTACCTGGGCTGGAATACAACTTTTATAATGTGTTACGCTGACACCAGGATGCCTAATGCACATTCAGTGGGGGGGTTCTCCACCCTTCCTTGTTTGTTTTTTCTTCACTGTGCTAATGTTGGAGTGCCCTTCTTCCGTAGGTTACTAGGTGTTGTACCTCAAGCTTATTAGAATATACATCCATTAGTTGCCATGGCACTCTTGTGATCAGATATCTGCGGATGTTCCTATCTTAAAATATCAAAAAGCTTATATCAGTTCATATTCCTTTGCTTACCTGGTTCCATTTTATACAAAAAATCCCCTAAGCGTAATAGTCCCGGTTCCCCAAGAACTCAGGGTCACTGTTTGGTAACTCACTCATGCTAAGGCTCATAGGCCTCAAAGCTTTATGATAACTGCTCAAGCTAGCAGGATGTAGGTCTGTAGGTTTCTTGCATTACTGATACATAAATTACCTTTAAGCTAGGTTTATAGGCTACACCTAACTACTGTACTTAAGTAACTTCACTCAGTGTCCAAGCACCTGAGGCTGTATGGATTTTTGGATGTGCTGTTTCTATACTATGTACATACCCTCTCAGTCCTTTATGGTGAATTCCAAGGACAGTTGCCTCTGTTGAATGTAGCTATGAAACTGTTATGTATTTTTCTTTTTCTGTACTGATGGTTTACATTTCTAAGAACTCAGGGTGGGAGCCACAAAAATACTTCAGCATCTAAAAATGGGATTTAGGGGCCTAAGTCCCCCACGGCAACTCACAAAACTCTCGCTGAATGCTGTAGGCACCGAAGTTCACTTGTTGCCTAAGTTTTTTCGAAGTGAAAATTCCATAGGCATCTACGTTTTTGCCTCTGGGCTTATGCACGGCTGCTTCGCTCTAGGTGTCTGGATGCCTATCCCCCACCTAAGCCCCAGGGCAATTCATGAACCAGGAAAAGATAGGCATTCGACTGCCAGTCTTGCCACTGGGGCCCCATCAGGTAGGTACCCTCTGAGTATGCCTACCATATTGGGCCCCATTCAGAAGTCAGCTAAAGGAAGAGGAGGAGGAGATGGCAGTCCTCTTATAACTTCTAGCCCAGTGATTAGAGTACTCACCTAGGATGTGGGAGACCCAGGTTCAGTTTCCCCCTCCTTGCAGTAGCAGGAGAAGGGAGTCCCCAGTTCAAATCCCAGCTCTCAGGCGAGTGCTCTAACCACTGAACTAAGAGAGTCTGATATGGCAGTCCTTCAGTCTCTCCTGTTGAAGCTGTATCATTGTTGAGAAATAATGAGACTGATCGGAGCAGGGGGACTTGACCCAAGGATACCCTAACCACTAGGGGCTTGGGGTGTAGGAAGGTGCTCTGGGTTGGGACTGAGCGGTTTGGAGGTTGGGTTGGGGTCCGGGGGGGGTGACGGCTCTGGCTGGGGATGCGGGCTCTGAGATGGGGTGCAGGAGGGTGCTCCGGGCTAGGACCAAGGGGTTCAGAGGGCTGGAGGGGGATCAGGGCTGGAACAGGGGGTTGGGGCACAGAAAGGGGTCAGGGGTGCAGGCTCCGGGCAGCGCTTACCTCAAGCAGCTCCCAGAAGCAGCGGCATGTCCCTACTCCATCTCCTACACAGAGGTGTGGCTAGGCAGCTCTGCGTGGTGCGCTGTCCGCAGGTGCTGCCCCTGCAGCTCCCATTGGCTGCGGTTCCCATTCCCAGCCAATGGGAGCTGTGGGCCAGCGCTTGGGGCAGGGGTCCTACCAAGGTCCCTTTTCAACTGGACGCTCTGATCAAAAACCGGACACCTGGCAACCCTACTCAGTGTTGGTGTAGCCTATTAGAATGGAGAAACACTCCTGCTGTCTCATGGAGACTTTATTACTTTAGACCCGAGAGTCCATGTTTTACTCTGTGTGGAAAGTTTTTAATGCCAGTAGAGCACCTACCAATGGCAAGTGACGTTCTGGCACTCACAGGAGGTAAATTCAGAAGAATTAGTGCTCAATTTTATTGTGTTTGCTGTTTCGTTTCATTTCTGTGGTTAAATAAACTTGTGAAAAATGAGAAATTCACTAATTCTTTATTTTAAAAAGATGATCACTCTTGTAGTTTGGAAAGATGCCACAAGCTAGCCTAGTGAGAGTCAGGTGTCTGATCACCATTTCCATGGGACTCTTACAAAAAGTACCCATGCAACAAGCACACTTACTACTGGGTGTTGCTGTACGCTGTGAGGTAGTAAACTTTTTGTCCACAAGTAAGAGTTTGCAGGATAGGGCCCTGATATAGAGTTTAATATTGTGCTTCAGGTTTAATTGCAATTAGATACAAACCAGAGCAAGTCATATATCCTGAAGTTAGCAGCTAGAAAGTAACTGGCTGCACACACACACCTGGATGACATCAGTGATCAGAGCTCTGAAAGTAAATGTAGCCCTTCTGCCCATCGGAATTGGCAGCAACGAGGGCTGGGTTCGGTATCGAGGGGTTCCGTTTCAATAACACAATGCAAAACCGGCTTGAGACCCGCCCCACCCCTGGGACAATTACATACCACCCCCTCGGCGCCTCTAAGAGGCAATACTTCCCCTCTCGCAAGCACAGAGTCTGAGTGTAGCAAAAATCCTTTTAATAAAGGAAGGAAACAGTGTGGCATTATGTTGGGGAAACATCACAAACAGGATTCATAACACAAACCATGAGCAAAAGACCCACCCCCAAGTAAGTTTGGCAATGTCCCTTTCCCCTAGAGTCTTAAGTCCGTCAACCCAACAGTCACCCCACGCACAGTTTCTGACCTTGGTCAGTGCAGCCCCCAGAGTTCAGGAGTTCATCTGCGGAGTTCACTTCCCAGCCTGGGTGGAAGTGGAGGGAGGTATGGGGATGCATCTTACATGCTCCGCTGCTCAGGTCAACGGCTGAGTGCCACGCCTCTCCATGGGTTCTGCTGCAGTCTTCACCGCCAGCTGCACCTCTCTGCCAGCCATCCTGCTTGCCGCTCCTCTCTGCCAGCCGCTGTGCTATCCACTATGCTTGCCACCAGTCTCCGTGCTATCTGCTCCACTCCATGTCCTGCTAGCCACTCACCGACTGGTCTTCAGGCCTCCCATATAACAGCACTCAGTGATTTCAGCTCTTAGTAATTTTAGCTCTTTAGTGATTTCAGCTCATAGTAGGGGAAGCCTCAGTGCTAGTACACCATTTTCCCCAAGTGAATTCAGTTCAGCAGCCTGTAACCAGACTCCTAATAGAATCAAAATTAGCTCTGATATTACACAGTGGGGCAAGGAGAGGGTGAAATTGGTGTTTAGTGCCCATACCACCAGGTATAAATACCTGACCCCAGCCTCTTTCAATTAACTGGGTTTTGGAACCCATGTCCCTTGCCTAGTGAGTGCTGCTTAGTTGAGGGCGAGTCCCTCTGTCATAACATGCCAAGTACAGTTCTACTGTCCTTGATTCACATAACCAGGATAGCAACCTTTATTACTCCTGCCCCAATAACAAAGAGACTGGGGATCCCACAGCAGCCAAAGTGACTATTCGGGCAGGCAGACCATCATGTTAGGCAGGGGGGGTGTGCCCATGCAAACAAGATCAGCCCCTTAAGTCCTTTTCCACAGCTCACCACCAGATTTCAGGTAGAGCTCATTCTGACTCTGCTTACATAAATAAATTGCTGAAATCCCCTGATAGGTTAATAAACCTCTTCACCGCCGTTTCTTTTTCTCTGTATTCTTGAATTCACAAAACATACCAAATTACATAAGAAGTTTGTGAGGTGACATTTTCTTTTCATGAAGTGGTGTGGCTTTTCTTGTTGTTACCTGAAACATTGACTTATTTACATTGTGACATTTCCTGTTGCTTCCTATTACCAAATCTCAAAACATAACAAAGCAGTACGCTGAGGAATGAGTTAGGGGAAAGGCACCTTCCAGCATAACTGATCAATGGATATGCCACATGTATTCTCCATCTTATCATAACTTACTAGGTTCTTATGCAATATGACCCGTGTGCCACTGTGTTGAACTGTGACAATTGGAATGAGTGAGATTTTAGTTGTCTCATTGGAATGTGTTGCAAAATCCTCCCTCTCAGTACGAAAGCACTTAAAACCTGCCTTAGAAAGAATCTCAAGTGAAGATGCCTCCTTCCAAGTTACTTGGCTGGACTGGTGTGTGCATGTGTGTGGACTGGTGTGTGAAGGAAGAGAACCAAGTTCATATTGCACTCTGTCTTACTATCATTGTCTATGACTCACTATCTTGATCTACTATCCCCATTTGATCAACTGTGCTCTCAAAATGGACAGACCGTGGGATGTTGCCCCATCCTAGGGAAATAAAATGCAGCATAGGTGAGAACCACTGGTTTCTTATGTTTGATTTTTTTTTAAGCATTTATTTATACTTTAAAACAAAAATGATTTTCTTTCTTTGATTGGGTGGCTCTTTGGATTTTTCTTTAGGGGGGTCCCTTGCATCTAATTGAGCTGTGGGGTGAGAGCTCAGGTCATTGAAGGACTGAAATCAAGGAATGTACCTAAGAAAGATGGCTTTGACCTAGAAAAATACAAAAACTAAACGTAGTTGTGTCTCTGGATAGTGGCTCATTACTCATCTCCTCCAGTCAGGCATTGATCCTGTATTGAAAGAAATCTTGAGGATCACTTAGATTCTTACTGACCCATCTCCCTTTTAGATCTGAATGGATAACCTCTTGGAAAAGTTATCCTCTCTGCTCATTCATGCATGCATTGTGAGTTGAACTGGGCAGACTCAGGTCATTGTGAGAACTGGTTATCGCCAGGTAGGCCATGTGCTTCCATAGAAGCCTCTGTTGATCTCATAAGGGTTCTGGGGTTCTCTTTAAAGCTTTTGAGTGTTATGTCTCAGGAACAATGTTATACAAATTGGATGTGGATTTTTTACAGGTCTCCTGAAATGGTGGAGGTGAATGGCTCTATCTCCCTAAACAGGGAAGCTACCAAGACATCTTCCCTACTTATAGGAGCCTATTTTAAAACCTGGTTCTTCTCAGTGCAGAATCAAGAGAAGATTCAGACCTTTCAGTGTCCCTGTCTGTATAAGTGAAAATCCCAAATGTTCTATTGGACATTTTTGTTTTCCTCTCTCCTCTTTCTCCTGGGTCTCTAGATCTGTCTGATGTGGCATAGGTGACATCTCAAAGGGTTAATTTATTCAAGGCTATGTCTTACGCAGCTTTACACAGGCAGCTTGCAGAAGTGTGATATCTTCAGGGAAATCACAGCCAAAGCATGTTCTGACAGTTTAATGCTTCTAGCTTGATACCCTGGCTCTGAGCTCTGGTAGGCAGCATTTCTGTGGAACCACACAGAACTGCTGGGCTCCCTCTATCTAGCTCATAGGTGCCTCGTCATAAGAATGAAGTAGGGCCCTACATGCTAGGAGAGGCTGCAGTCATTTGTGTAAAGGAAGATAATATAATACTGGGGACTGTGACATTCCCCTGGTGTTATCTGGACCAGTGATCTGCTAGGCCACTCCAATCCTTGACTCTGGGAGCCAGCCTTACCCTGCTCTGCTGTCAGAACCCCACTCCTGGGCTGTTCACGCACAGCCTCTGGCATGTAAGCTGCTCCCAGCTATTTGCAATTGAATTACACTAGCCAGTATCCCCGGTCCCAGAGACAAGCCTAGGAAACTCCATTTTGCAGTGTCCAGTTATGCCCACTGGACGCTGCAAGCTTATATAAGTTTGTCACTTTAATAAAGAAATTGATATGTACCAGGCTTGTTATCCCAAAGGGAGTCTCTGGCACACTTCAAACCAAACACACTGCTTTAGGTAGAATAAACAAGCAGATTTATTAACTACAAAGATGACTTTTAAGTGATTATAAGTCAAAGCACAATAAGTCAGATTTGGTCAAATGAAATAAAAGCAAAATGCATTCTAAGCTGATCTTAATACTTTCAGTGCCCTTACAAACTTAGATGCTTCTCACCACGGGCTGGCTCTTCAGCCAGGCTCTCCCCTTTGATCAGTGGTTCAGTCGCTTGGTGGTGGTGGTGGTGGTGGTGGTGTCTGTAGACACAGGTGGAAGAGAGAGAGCATGGCAAAATGTCTCTCCCTTTTATCCTGTCCTTTCTTTCCTCTTGGCTTTGCCCCCCCCCCACCCTTTCAAAGTCAGGTGAACGTTACCTCACTGCACTCCCAAACTGCCCAAAGGAAGGGGGTGACTCCCTCGAAGGTCTAACAGAATCTTTTGTTGCTACCTGAGCCAGAGTCCATTGTTCCTGTGAGGCTGGGCTGGGTTTGTCCCATACATGCCCTGCCGAGGTGTGAACTGCCTCTCTGCTCTTGGAAAGTTTTTGCCTGGGCTTGCTTTAAGCCATGAGGATACATTTTCAGCCTCATAACTATATACACAAAATTATAACCTTACTATGACATTAATATAACAATTACTATAACATCAATATAACAACCATGCTCAGTGCATTATGAGCCTTCCGAAGACACCCAACATGACAAACTTTGCATTGGATACCACATAATCATTTTATAAAGATGAACATGGGGGTGCAGGGTGTTCCCCCGAGGTAGAGAGCATCACAGGGGCATAGGGACACAGCACCTGGACTAGAAGATTGACAGAGTTGGGAATCAAATGAGGATTTTCTGGGTGGGCACTAACTGTATATAGCTGGCACTTATGTATTGCAGAGACAGACACAGGCACCAACTTTCGTTGGCACCAGTGGGTGCTCGTGCCGCCCCGGCCCCGCCCTGACTCCGCCCCCTCCCTGCCCTATTGAACCCCTCCCTAAATCCGCGCCCCGGCCCCGCCTCTTCCCCAAGCACACCACGTTCCTCCTCCTCCCCCCCCTCCCTCCCTCCCAGTGCTTGCTGTGTGAAACAGCTGTTTCGAGGTGCAAGCACTGGGAGGGAAGGGGGAGAAACAGGACGTGGCGGCGCACTCAGGGGAGGAGGCGGAGCGGAAGCAGAGGTGAGCTGGGGTGGGGGGGCAGGTTGGAGAGCTGCCAATGGGTGCAGAGCACCCACCAATTTTTCCCTGTGAGTGCTCCAGCCCATGGAGTCAGCGCCTATGAAGGTCAGGTGCCTTAGAAATATCCATGAGACCTGTATAGGTATTTAGAAGGTGTGCATCACCATAGCTCATGGTATCTGAGTGCTATAAAACTTACATAAGAGACTTGGGTCCCAGTTTTTTCTCTGTGCTGAGTGTACAAATGGATTGGTGGCTGGGGGCGTGGGGAAGATGGCTTTAAGCCACTTTTTCATTCCATGTATTCTGGAGCTGTTTGGAAGTGCTATAGCCCAAGCATGGGTTACAGCAGCCTCAAGGCTGCTTCCACTTTGCTTCCCATGCCTCCCTATCCATCCCTTTCCCCAACAGTCAGTGTGGTAGGTGCTTGAAAGTTTGTTTATTGCTTGTTGTTTAATCTCCTCTGAATTAATATAGTAATTGCTATTACTCCAAATGCAGTCTCATGTCTGAGTGCTTAAAACAAACGAATAGATTACGTAGAATAAAATTTCTCAAAAATTAAATACCTTGCACTTGAGAAGAGAGGTCACTTTGGGCCCTATCCTGTGAAGTCCTGAGCTGAGCTCTGCCAGCCTCTTTTGATTGCAGTGAGAGCTGAGAGCCCTAAGTGCGGCACAGGATTGGCCCCTTCTTCACTATCTCTTTTTTAGCACCATGTTGATTTTAACTATGTAACAAAGCCCACAAGCTTTTTGTTAAGAATCTATCAGTAAGGTTTGTAAATAATGGGCTGGATTGAGCCTCCAGATTTAGGATGTTGGCATTTACACCTGCTTGCAACTGTGGAAACATTTTAGGGTGGTGGCAGTTATATTTGCTTAGGGGTAGCGTAGCTGGGCAGGAGAGGGAAGTCACCCAGGACTGTGGCATGCAGGAAGTGGTGCCAGGGAAGAGCAGCTTTAAATGTTGGCTGGAGCTTCATAGCAGATACCCTTCTAGCTGCAGAGTAGGGGATGGGCTGAATCAGTGCATCATCCAGGTACTGTTGCACTGGCTCAAGGCAGGGCCCTGATAGAGCCAGGGTTGGAGTTAGCATGCACAGCATGCTACTGGGAGCTCGCAGCCTGGGTTCTGCAGTGAATCTGGTCCTAGTGTGTTTCATGTCACAGCTTCCTCAAATTTGTGCGGTTTAAAAACCGTCATTGTCCTGCAATGAGTGCAGAGAGCACAAAAGGCTGTTGCAAGAGAAGCTGTGGTTTGTTGGTTGATCAGCTTCCTGTTGACCAGTGTGTAGAAACAGACTTTACTTCCCCACCACTGCTGATTCCTTCCTTTTTCTTCCTCTCCCAGGAATGAACTAGAGATTATGCTGGGGAATGGACAGGGAACTCTACCTTCCGTCTTGGATGCAGTCAAGGTTTTCTCTGCATTGTTCATGCAGTCCTTTGAGTTTGTTTGCTTCCTTGTCCCCCACCCACTAAACAAACACTTCAGGGCCAACAAGCCTACCATCACAAACCAGCAGGCAGCCCCAGTGGAAGAAAAACACCCAGAAAAGAAACAGACTTAAGTCTATCCAGTGAGCCCCCTCCTCTGGAACAGTGACCCTCCTCCTCCATGTCTTCAATCCTTTAACCCTTCCACCAACAAGGCTCTATATTGCAGACTCCAACTTTCCAGTAAAAGATGGTCTGATGAGATTCCATTTGCAGCTCATTGAGACTGTTCTGAAATTGCTTGGAAGGACTAGCACAGAAAAGCAGAATGGACTCCCTGCTTCCATGATCAGAGGTTTGTGTGCTGCATCCACATCATCCCTAGCTCTGGCTGGTTCAGGCCAGGTTATTCTCATTAGGCACTGGGGTATATTGGAGGTAATGAATAGTTCCATGCAGTATGACCCTACATCTCCTTAAACTTCCTAAAGAGCCCAGCTGCAGTGCCATGCTTTAGAAAGGTGCAAGCTGTTTTCTTCTCATAGCTGCCTCATCTTCTCCCATCCCCTCTTTTTGGGGTGTCTTGTGCTTCAAGAGGCTAGTTGAAAACAGTTCTTGCACCCAGAAAAGAACAGTGAGTGCAGTTGTGACTGGCCTCTGCATAGGCTCACAGAGTCTTCTCCCCCCCGTTGGACGTTTTATAATCTGACCCTCAGGGAGCAAGAGATGGTGATCAGAAGCATATCTAAGCTTCAAACTTCCAAAGGGATTAATAATGTAAGCAGGTATGGGAGAAATGAAAGGACCTGAGAGTAGCAGGAACTTCTGTCAGGAGAATTGTATGAGAAACTAGTATGTTTAAAAAACAAAACAAAGCGGTTGGGCTGAGACAGTATGTGGTGATAAAGGTTTTAATGGATTAATGGAAACTTAATAAACTATTTATTTGACTGAGAAAAAAAGAGCCATGTGTTTATACAAAAAATTGTTACATCTAAGAAAAATACTGCACTACTGTTCCATTAAAAGGATGTTTTCTGTTTCTTATAATCTGTCCCTTAAGGGATTCCTTACTGCTATTAATTAGGGCTCCTGATCAGACACATTTCCTCCCATTTGTTCCTGGATTGTTTTTTCTTAAGTAGATACTTCAACAATTTCCTTTGTCAACTTTTAATTCAAAAAGCTTCTCTTAGTCGTAATCTGTTTCCAGATACTCAGTTGAAGACCAGTAAACCCTACTGTACAATGGTGTATTCTTCTGCTGCATGTTGCAGCTCATCTTTCACACAGGTCACAAATGATATTAAATCCAGCCTTGAATCATGATCAGTATTTCATTTACTGAACTAGCAAGTTTCCTTAACATTTATAACTGCAGCATGTTTCCCCATCTGTAGTGTAAACATTGCTTCTATATATTATGACACTGCAGTTTTCTCTGCTTGTCTTTATCTGGTTGTAACAGGTTTGGTAGATGGATAGGCAGAGGTACATACTGTAAGTCTCTGCCTCCCCTGCGATGAGAATCATACTGGTAAACACAGATGGAGCTAGCAGGCGGACAAGTCCTAAGTGAGAGGTGCAGTTATTTATAATGCTGTTTGTTCAGCAGCTGGAGCATTAACTCAAATAACTTGTTTACCAATAACTTTTCTCTCCTTGTTTGTTTCTGAAGTTGCTCAGACTGGTGATGGGTGCTATATATGAACTGAGAGATTGGTTTGAGATCTAGTGCATTATACCCACTGCAAGCAGAAAAAATGATTACTCACCTTCTTGTAACTGTCGTTCTTCTAGATGTGGTGTTCACATCGATTCCAAGCAGGTGTGCGTGTGCCGCATGCATGGTCGTCAGAAACTTTTTCCCTTAGCAGCTCCCATTGGGGCAGCTAGGGAGCCCCCTGGAGTGGCACCTTCATGGGGCTCAATATATGACCCTGCCGACCCAACCCCGCTTCAGTTCCTTATTGCCAGCTACTCCGACAGAGGGAAAGGAGGGCGGGTATTGGAATGGATGTGAACAACACATCTCAAAGAACAACAGTTATAAGAAGGTAATCGTTTTTTCTTCTTCGAGTGCTTGTTCACGTTGATTCCAATCAGATGACTTCCAAGCTTTCCCCCACAGGTGGGGTCGGAGTTAAGGAATCACTGATTGGAGAACCACCCTGCTGAAAGCTTTGTCCTCTCTAGCATGCTGGGTGATGGCATAATGGGTGGTAAGCGTGTGCACCGAAGACCAGTTTGCCACTCTGCAGATCTCCTGGATGGGCACCTGGGCCAGGAAAGCGGCAGAAGAGGCTTGAGCTAGTGTTGAGTGGGCTGTAATAGCCGGGGCTGGGACCTTGTCGAGGTCATAGCAGGTACGGATGCAGTCCGTGTCCCAGGAAGAAATGTGTTAAGGAGATCAGAAGCCCCTTCATCCGGTCTGCCACTGCTACAAACAGTTAGTTCGACTTCCTGAAAGGCTTTGTGCACTCAATGTAGAATGCTAGTGCTCTCTGGACATCTAGTGAGTAAAGCCTCTGTTCCTGTGCATCAGCATGCAGCTTGGGATAGAAGACTGGTAGAAAAATGTCTTGGCCAATGTGAAATTGGGATACCACCTTGGGCAGGAAGGCTGGGTGCAGCCTGAGTTGTACTTTGTCCTTATGGAAGACTGTGTAGTGGGGGTCAGAAGTTAGCACTTTTAACTCAGACACCCTCCTGGCTGATGTGATGGTAACCAGGAATGCCACCTTCCACAAGAGATAAAGAAGGGAGCATGTAGCCAGTGGTTCGAATGGGACCCCCATTAGCTCAGAGAAGACCAGATTGAGATCCCAAGCAGGTACCAGCGGTTGGGACTGTGGATATAGCTGTTCCATGCCTTTCAGGAAATGGCCCACCATAGGGCTGGTGAATACCGAGTGCCCCAACTCTCTTCGGTGGAATGCCGAGATGGCCGCAAGGTGTACCCTGATGGATGATCCCGCCAAACCTTATTGCTTCAGATTGAATGGTATAGATGCCTGACGTGGAGGTACGTGACGCTGCTCACACCAGCATGAGAACCTTTTCCACTTAACTAGGTAAGTAGCCCTGGTGGAAGGTCTCCTGCTACCAAGCAGCACCTTCCTCACCGATTCCATGCATTGAAGCTCCGTTGGTTTAACCATGAAGCTTCCAAGCCATGAGATGGAGGGACTGGAGGTCCGGGTGAAGGAGGTGACCGTGGTCCTGTGTGATCAGATCGGGGTAGAGCGGCAGTGTTATCGGGGTATCCACTGACTGCTACAGAAGCATCGTGTACCAATGTTGGCATGACCATGCTGGGGCCAGCAGAATTACCTCCACTTTGTCCCTGTGGATCTTGAGCAGCACCTTGTGGATGAGTGGTATCAGTGGGAAGGCATACATTCGACGGTCTGCCCAGGGTAGCATGAACGCATCCGAGAGAGAGCCCGGACTGTGTTTTTGGAAAGAGCAAAACATTGGACACTTCTTGTTGTTCCTCATGGCAAATAGGTCTACCCGGGCGGAACCCTCACCTTTGGAAGACGGAATGTTTGATGTCCGGATGGATGGACTACTCGTGGTTGTGAAACGACCTGCTGAGGTGGTCTGCAGGCTTGTTCCGTACTCCAGGGAGATAGGATGCCTGGAATGGAGGTGAATGGAGTGAGCTGTACAAAAATCCCACAGCTGAGAGCTTCCCAACAGAGAGGGAAGGAGCAGGCTCTACCCTGCTTGTTTATGTAAAACACGGCGGTGGTATTGTCGGTCATCACCGCCATGCACTGACCCTGCATTCTGGCCTGGAAGGTCTGGCAGGCTAGACACACAGCTCTGAGCTCCTTGATATTGATGTGGAGTGAGAGCTCGACCTGCGACCACCAACCCTGCATCTGTAGGTCTTCTAGGTGGCCTCCCAACCCAGAGCTGACATATCTGTTACTAGGGTCATAGAGGGTTGAGGGGTGCTGAATGGGACTCCTTCACGGACCACACGAGGGTCTAGCCACCAGCGAAGGGATTCTAGAGCTCACTCCGGTACTGTCACTCCTGGGTCCAAGCTGTCTCAACCTGGGCAATAAGTTGAGGCGAGCCATGCCTGGAGCACCCTGAGCATCAGTCTGGCATGCCATGTGACCGAGGAGACTCCGGCATCCCCTTTCAGTTGTGGTGGTATACCACCTGTCATTGCTAGAAATCTGGACTCTGGCAGAATTGCTCTGGCCTGTACCGATTAATTCTATTCTTTGGGTTGGTGAAAGCGTGGACCTGTTCACTTTGAGGAGGAGTCCAAGTCTCAAAGGTGTCTCTGATTAACCGGACTTGGGACTCCACCTGCTCCCTGGAGAACCCCTGCGGCAGCCAGTCGTTGAGGTAGGGATACACCTGTACCCTCTTTCAGAGAAAGGCCACAACCGTCAACATGCACTTGGTGACCACTCGGGGGGCTGTCAATAGATCAAATGGGAGCACCATGAAGTGGTAGTGTTTGTGGCTGACCTGAAACCTCAGGAAATGTCTGTGGCCCAGACAAATGGCTATATGAAAGTATGCATCTTTCATGTCAAGGGTGGCGTACCAGTCTCCCGGATCCAGGGAAGGTATGATTGTGCTCAGGGAGACCACGTGGAACTTTAACTTCACATGAACTTGTTGAGTCCTTTTAGGTCTAAAATGGGTCTGAGACCTCCCTTCGCCTTGGGGATAAGGAAGTATCTGGAGTAGAATCCCTTGCTCCTGAGGAACCTCCTCCTCTACCCCTATGGCCAGGAGCGATTAAACCCCCTGAATAAGGAGTTGATCATGAGAAGGGTCCCTGAAGAGGGATGGGGAAGGGGGGTGGGAGGGAGTGAGGGAAGGAGAGAATATTCCACTTCTATCTTGTGAAGCACCCAGTGGTCCAATGTTATTTGCGACCAAGCATGGTAGAAGTGGGACAGACGATTCAGGAAGCACGGGGCAGGATCCAGGATATTGGCGAGCACACCGTCCTCGGGCTTCCCTTCAAAAACTTTGTTTGTTTGGAGCCCAACGATGGCTTGGTTGGGCCCTGATCCTCCGCTGAAGGCGGGTTTGAAGGCTCGCGCCTGTGATTTCTGCCCCTTTGCCTATAAAAATCCTGCCTCGGCTAAGGATGATATGGTGTTGCTGTTGCTTAAAGTGTTTGCATTGGGTTGCAGGGGTGTACATCCCCAACGACTTAATGGTCGCCCTGGAATCTTTCAAGCTGTGCAGCTTGGAGTCAGTCTGCTCCAAAAAAAGCCCTGCGCCCTCAAAGGGAAGGTCCTGCAGGGTTTGCTGCACTTCCGGGGGTAGCCCAGATGCATGGAATCAGGGTGTTTGTCACATGGCTATTCCTGAGGAGAGGGTATGGGCGGCCGAATCTGCCAAGTCCAGGGACGCCTGCAGATTGATCCGTGCAGCCACTTTCCCTTCCTTAACTATAGTGGAGAATTCCATTCTGGAGTCTGCCGGGACCATGTCTTTGAACTTCAACATGGCGGTCCATGAATTGAAGTTGTACCTATTGAGGATAGCCTGCTGATTGGCTATCCTCAGTTGTAGCCTGCCCGTGGCATGGACCTTTCTGCCGAAGAGGCCCATCCTTTTTGCCTCCTTGGACTTGGGCGTTGGCCCTTGCTGTCCTTGATGCTCCTTCCTGTTGACCGCCAACACAACTCGCAAGCATGGTTGTGGGTGCGAGAACAAATACTCATATCCCTTGGAAGGGACGAAGTATTTATACTCAACGCCTCTAGCAGTCAGCGGGATCAAGGCTGGGGTTTGCCACAGAGTTTTTATATTGTTCTGCACTGTCTTGATTAGGGGCAGAGCCGCCCGTGATGGACCTTTGGGGGCGAGAATGGGGTTCTTGGTCTCGACAATCTCCTCCGCTTGCAACCCCATGTTGCGGGCGATTCGCCTGAGGAGGTCTTGGTGCGCCCTGTGATCTATTGGAGGTGGCCCCAAAGGATGCCCCGCTACAGCTTTGTCTGGGGAAGAAGACGAGGTGGCTAGTGGAGGTATTGGGTCCTCCTGTCCCTCTAAGTCTCTGACCTCCTCTTGGTCAGTACAGACTGTTGTGGCCACTACAGTAGATACCTGGGGCTGGTCCTGTGGCGGAGATGTCTCGGCCACAACCTGAGGTTAAGGGCTTGGGACTGGTGCCTGGAATCCAATGACGGAGACCAGTACTGCGTGTCCAGTGCCAGCGAAGGCGGACGAAGACCTGGTGCCGTAGGTCGGTGCCGATCATCTCCTAGCGTGGGGGATCGATGTCAGTCTGACCGTGGTGTTGGAGAGGTGGGGCGTCACATCACCGGTGCTAGTGAGTCTGTTGCCAGGCTTGGTGCCAGGGAGCAGCACCACAGCGAGGGCAAGCAGTGCCAAGGATGGTGCTGAGCCAGGGACTGGGAGTGCCGCATCATAGCTGGCTTGCCTCTAGATAGTACCAGCCTCATTGGCACCAGAGGCTTGTCCCTTAAAGCTGGGTGCTGTGCCACCATCATCTCTATCAAGTCCCTGGCGGCTTCAGAAGTATCCGGGGTGGAGGGTGGCTCTGTCACCTAGCACTGGTCTATTGGAGAGTCGCTGCGTGCTAGACTCAGTGGTCCCGTCTGGGGCACCAAAGTCGATGGCAGTGACTCGCACTGTCTTGGAACTGGGTCCTTTCTAGGGTGCCCTTGTACCTCCCCTGAATGACTTGCTGCTTTCGGGGCCAGTGAGCCCCGTTTCAGCCTTCTTGTGCAGCACCAGGGAAGTTGAGCGGTGCCGGCTCGCTGATCCTGGTTGTGGCGCCAGAGCTGGGGGGTCTCTTCTGCTAGAGTCCTTCCTTGGCCCCATGTTGCGTACGGATGCCGGGGCACTCTGTACCGACATGCTTGGTGCTGGATCCTGGTGCTCTGCGGCCGGTTGCAGGCGAAGAGCAGACTCCATTAAAAGCTGTTTCAGGTGGAAGTCACGCTCTCTTTCTTTGTTCTTGACCGAAAAGCTTTACAAATTCTGCACCTTTCAGTTTGGCACGCCTCCCCCAGACACTTTAGGCAAAAGTTGTGTGGTCACTTATTGGCATAGACTTATTACAAGTGCTGCACAGCTTAAAGCCTTGGGCTTGCAGCATGCCCCGGAGCCCAGGGAAGGGATAAGGATTGGGGAGGTACCCCGTTCCACACCCACTATCTAACTATATCCAATAAACTACTAATAAAACTAAACACCAACAAGAGAAGCGAAGGGAGAACTTGCTGAGCACCGTTCCAACGGCCATCATGGACAGTAAGAAGGAACCGAAGGGGGGTCAGGTCAGCAGGGTTGTATATTGAACACCATGAAGGTGCCACTCCAGGGGGCTCCCTAGCCAACCTGACGGGAGGGGTTAAGGGGAAAAGTTTCTGACAACTGTGCATGCGGCACACACACACCTGATTGGAATCCACGAGAACAAGCACTCGAAGAAGAATCAGTGCTTCACTGGTATAAGGCAGGGTTGTCTGTTGATCCAAATGAGAATTGTCTTCTAATCTTTAGTAATACCGTCACATGAGAATTTTGCATGTATAGCAGATAGGCTGAAATGTCCTACGTGTACTTTATGTTTTATTATACATGGCTGATTTGCACCACATATCTTGGAAATATAATAAGGGATTCAGCAAACTGGGTTCATTATAAATGATTCTGCACATTTCTCTGCTGTCTGTCATAAGCACCTGGCTATATCAAGAACCACAAGCCAAAGGCCAGGAGATCTTATAGCTTCAAACAAAGTGGTGTGGGGGAGTGCCTTTCTCACCAGAGGGGCCTGACCCTGCAGGCATGCTCAGAGAATGCCTGCGAGCTGTTATCGACCAGCCACTGCATCAAGTGCGTGGAGGCAGGCCACTAATAGGTAGAGGGACAGCAGAGGACTGCACAGAAGACAGCTGGGGGCACAGGGAAACACAGGGCAGGTGTGAGAGAGGTATCGAATGCGAGCAGCAGAGAGAGAAATAGCTGTTAGGGCATTGGTCTCTAAGTCCATTCAGCTGCTTAGGTGCCTTATTTTAAGATAGGGTTCACAGATGAAGATCCCAAATAGAGGGAGGTGTCTGTCTCTGGTCTGTCAGCAACATAAGTGCCTAAACCCCTCTCCTCAATAATTTACTCCTGGTTAACTTCAGTAGCTCCCCACTCAGCTGGCTGGCTTGTGAAAAATCCCTTCTGTAGGTGCCTAACTCTTCCTGTGTATTGTAGGGGGGAGCCAGGGTGCTGCACTTGGGGCTCAAAATTCCACTGCGTGGCAGATTGCCTAGGATTTAGGCATTGCAATGCTGAATGGGGTAATACCTAAGGATCTGCCCCATGTGCCTTTGGCCCCCGTCTTATGAAATAAGGATAATGACATTTATGATCTTTTGTGAAGTGGTTTGATCTAGCTCTGAAACAGGACACAATTGCACAGAACTCTTTTTTCTTTTCCCCACCCCTCTCTACTTGAGACTTATACTGGAATTATTTGCATGATGCTCATCACCAACCCTAACACTTTTTCTGAAGTTCTTTGCAGGGGGAATAAATGTTTTATGAAATCCTTTTTTCCACTAACTAAACATAAGTTCAGCACTAATGACCACTGTGTCAACCCATGGAATAATGGGCTGCATACACAACCAGGAGCTATACCTTTTTGTTTTCATGGGTTTGTTCAGTTGCTACATTATGAATAAAATCATCCAATGTTTTTTATTAAGCAAAGCAAGAAGCAACTGTGAAATTATACCAGGAAGTATATTGAAAACAGACTCAAGCGTTCATTTGCATTGCTTTGGTTATTTTGTCCTGCTCTGTCTGTAAATGAGAAAGCTACAGTCTAACTCCGTGTACAATACAGCCTTGCACCATTTTATGCCATTCTCCTCACAAACTTTTCAAGGCACATGATCAAAATCAATGATAAACTGAGTTCAGCACTAAGGCACATACATACCAACTCTGCAATAAAAATGTGCACAGCAATAAAAACGAATTTTGACTTCCAAGTATTTTACAAAGGATGATTCATACATCTTCACAATGCCCCTGTATGGCAGGTAAATAACTACTATATTACTCTCATGTTGCAGAGAGGTTAAGACTCAAATTCTCCTTCCGTCATATGACTTGGAATGGAGTTGCAAGTCATTCCTCCAACTTGCAATGGTGTTGGATAGGTTGACAGAGAAGAACTTGGCCCTATGGGTTTGACTGGTGCCATAGAATGAGTCAGTATCAAAGCTGGGATTAGAATACAGGGGTTTCTAGTTCCCAGTTCTATACATTGAATAGAACTGATCCCCTCTTTGTTCTGGATTCAAAAGGTTTGACAGCTGCTTTAAATAGTAATGTACCATATGGATAAAAAATGTTGAACACAAAAGCCTACAGTTCAGTTCTCAATGCCAGCAATGGAGATGGAGCACCATACTATAAAAATTGTTCCAGCACCTCTGCAAGTGTTTCTGGGGTTGCTGTTAAGATGTATTAAAAGGCATCAGATATGAAACTCAAGTCAACCAAGTAATTAGGACTTATTAGCAAATGAACATGCTGCCTCCAAGAGAAATGGGCTTTGGAACTAATCTGACCAATTATAAAGCAGCATTCACTGACTGTCCTTCATCAAAGGTGGAGGTAGAGTGGCTGAGATACAACTAAATTTGCAATAAGTTTCTGTATTTTAGCATAATATGGTAAAATGCATGATAAGTAACTTAGCTGTCTCAAGAGGCAAGTCAAGACAGCTGGATTATGAACTCGTAGGTTCAGGGAGTCAGCACGTTGTATTCCTACAGCATCTCTGCCATTAGGCTCTTTCCCTAATCAGACATAAAGTCTCCTGGCTAAAGTATAATTTACCAGTCATTTGAGTCATTCCCCTTCCCCTTTGTCTCTCCTTGAAGCTACATTACACTCTATGGATCTAATCTAACTCCCATGGACTTCACTAGAAGTTGGATCAGGCCTCAACTGAGGCAATAACAAAGACTTTTTAATATTTAAAATACTTCTGAGAGAAAATCTGATACACACATTACAGGATGGTCACGGTCCCATTTGTCTAATATGTATTAATTCTACTAAATTTCTAGTAATCGTATATTTGCTCAGTTTCCACAGCTACTAGTAGCCTCCTCCCCACTGCCATACTCTCTAATGCATACAGTACAGATTTGAGAATGAGTTGATTGAAGAATATTTGAGTCTTGTATACATTACCAGATAAAGATCTGAAAAAAATTAATGTACACTAGTTGATAGAGAAATTAGGTTGAAAATTCTAGTCTACCCTGTACCCAGAGCAGGTTTCAGTATAACATCTCCTCTAGATGTTGACCTGCATAGTTTTCTGCTTAAGTTTAAAATTTTTAATAATTTATTTTCAAAATTGGTTAAACTAAGGGTAATCACATTTTATCAGAAAAGAATAACTTTATTACACTTGTTATATAGCTAGAGGGAGAAAAATCAATGAGACCACTAAAATTGTATTGCAATAAGGAAATTTTAATAGAGTAACTGTTTAAATGTTCCACTAATATAAATAAAATTGTTCCCATTAAAGTCATCCTACTAGACAGGCATATAAGTTATGAAGTTTAAGTCAAAACCGGTAAGGGGAGTAGAAGCAACTTACTCTGAAATACTTTGATTTAAAAAGTAGCCACATATCTTGAGAACTGAATGCTGGTCAGTACCTTCATTATGTCCATATCTCTATTTGGACCCTGTGTCTGTTTTGGAAGAATATATGCAAAATGTCACAAGTCCACTGATCCTTTTTTTCTTTAGTTGTTGCTGGCATATCAAATTGTAGCCACTCATTTCCTATCTAACCCTAAAATAATTTTTATAATAAGTGCAGTGAATTTAGGATTTGTGGAAATATCTAATAGAACTGGGCAGTGAAATGCTTTGTGTCTCCACAGAACAGCTCCCAACAATAGTGCACCCTTTCTCAAGTTACCCTGTCACTGTGTCTGAGTTGATCACTGCAAATTTAGGGTTAAGGGTAATCGGGGGTTCAATGTGTACATGAGCTGGATGTTCCATCCACTTCACAAGTTCTTTTTTAAAGGTGATATGTGAACCAATAAAGTTTGGGAGCCAGTGGATTGGAGGATAGTTCCAGTTCCATGCCTAGTTAAGCTATGAACTCTCCTGCCCCAGGGTTGGTATGGGTTTTGAGATCTAGACACCTGTCTACTAGGAAATGGACTTCCACCACAAGCTCATTTCAAATAGGTCACTGCACAGACAGCAGGTGACAGCTTTACTAAATAGGTATTTAATATTATTCCAATTTAGAATGATTAAACTTAATATTCAACAAGATTATTAAGATGTCATTTCATTTTAGCTGGGGAACTAGAGCTATATAATACATTGCCCTAAAGGCTTCAAACTGGGGGAGCCTAATTGTTTTTTTCTTGGAAAAATGCTGGACCTTATTTTCAAATATTAGTTAAACCATCTTCAGCTTATGTATTACACACTTTCT
This sequence comes from Chelonia mydas, assembly GCF_015237465.2. Lineage (NCBI taxonomy): Eukaryota > Metazoa > Chordata > Testudines > Cheloniidae > Chelonia > Chelonia mydas. The sequence goes on from NC_057855.1 coordinate 16,626,815, forward strand.
ACCTCAGGTTCTGTTCTCCAGGTTTTTAAAAACTAGATAGAGGCCAAATGTCAGTCTGACTTGATTTTAACTCACTGAAATCAATGGGAGTTTCACCTGAATAAAGACAAGATTTAGCTTCAGCGTCGACTACAAAATGGTTTTACCACCCTGCATTTTACAGTAAAAGCAAGGGTTCCGTGCTGTTCCTGCTCAGCTGAAAGGAGGATGTATGTCTACCATTTTATATATGATAATACTGGGTGTTTAGGGTGGTGCTGAGCTACATCACAGAACCAAATAGCTAGAGTGTTGTACACAAAGGATTGCAGGTCAGTTCCCAATGCTAGCAACGGAGATTGGAACTGCAAGCATGGTAGATTTTAGCTTCTGCCTGAAGGCAGTGTGTTGTTCAAAATAATTGCTAAACTGAGTGGAGAGAAGAGTTTTGAGCCAGTGTACTATCCCATTACACATGCACATCTTAATAAGGTAGTGGATGGTAGTGACGGATCTGTTAAAACAAGTCACTGTAAACAGCAACAACACACAAATGTCAAAGTTTGCCAGGGAACAGGTTAATAAAAATTTCTTCCATATTAACAGAAAAATGCATAACAGATCCAATCTCTGTTCCCCATATAATAAATATTCAGAAGTAGTAAGCAAATCAGACCTTATCAATGCACATGTAAAATGTATATATTTGCACAACCAGAAAAATTAACATCTTCATTCAAAACACTGGTGATGGAAAAGAGCAATTCAAGAAAAAAAGAAAGATCTGTCAACCACTGAAAATTCAAGCAATATCTAGCATTCTTTCCTCACAGTGGTGTCAGGGAGGAATATCATCTGTATTCACTATTTCAACTTCAGTCTGAAACTGAACAATTCAGAAGAATGTCAAATCTTAACTTTTTAAATGCTTATATAACTAAACAAAATGTCCTCCAACAATCTAGCAAATAAGAGATGTGTGAGACAAACTGAACATTCAAACTGCTTCAGGAGTTTTAAAAACAATTTGATCTTGGTTGTCTTTTGAATTAGCTTTTTTGTTATCTGTACTCCTGAACAGGTGAATACTCTCAAGCAGTGCCTACTCCTCAGTTAATACAGTACTCCAGTTTCTGAATATAGAAAATGTTAAGATTAACATTAAGGCATACAGACAGCTGTGTTATCTGCTTTTGTTTAATAAAGGATCAATTTACTCACTCAAATACATGGAATGTTGGCAAGAAACTAAAAGCTCCTGGGACAAATCTACCAATCACGTACAGATTCTGTGAGGTCCTCCATCTTGCATTTCTCTAATAAACACACCCTGAAATGGCTTCAATTATACAAATTGAAATTTGGATAAAACTTCTAAATAATAAGTAACAGTTAAAATAAAAAGGGTTGCTTTATTTTAAAATTATGTACAGAAAAATTTCTTCTTGAATTATGATGGCGGGGGAAGCGAGGGGGAAAAGACAACAGCCAGAGTTTCCAAACTGCTGTTCCCTTTGCCTCCTCGAGATGACACCTTTCTCTGAACCAGATGTACAAAACAGTTTGGATTTCTTAAGTTGGTGGTACACAATTTGTACACAACTGAAAACACTGCAGCCAAATAAGCACTACCAGCTTGTATGTCTTTAGCAAAATACTTTAAAATTACCTTCTGCTAAAACTAGTTGTCTTAAAGTTCTCTCTTACAATTTTATAAAAATCAGGAAGAATGTCAAGAGAGCCATCAGCTAAGAAGTGCTTTACTTAACTAGCTATTAAATGAATATACTAGGAATAATCTGAGATTTGGTCATTCAACTTTTACCATTTTACAAAGCTATTTTGAGTAGGCTATACTTATTGAAAAGTTATGCAAGTATCAGAAAATGACAATAGGGAAACTATGTTCTTCAGTATGTTTGAGGACTATCTAGACAAATCATAGGATCTGACAGAAAACTTGTCAAATTGACAAAACTTTTGTAAATGTGTATTAATGACTTCAGATTGTACCAAGTAATCAAGCTAATAGTTTTTTAAAAATGAAGATACTAGATATAAAACTGTTTGGATAACATGTATTTCAGCAAACAAATGGAAAGAATGTTACTGTAACTACATTTTGGTGATCAGCCAATGAAGAAAATCCAATTGTTTTACACATATTCAGTCTCAAAACTACAGTGAGTTAGGATTTTTCATGTAAAGACCTAGTTTCTTCTTCCTCTTCCTCCTCCTCCTCACAATCTCCTTCATCTGTTTGCTGTTCAAGTTCCTCTTTTGTGATCATTTCAAAATCATTTCCATTTCCACTACTATGCTGGGATCTGTCATCCTCACGCCTATCACTGTCTGTGTCTGAATGCCGCTCTCCTCCAGAGCCTTCTGCTCCTGAGTTGCCTGTTGCTTCGACTTTTCCTTCCTCATCTTCCTTTTTCTCACTATCTGATTTCTCCTCACTGTCAGACTTCAGCTGCTTTTTGGACTCTGATTTCTCCTCTTTTCTTGAGTCTGCTTTTGGTCCCTTGTATTCGTGTGTGTACAAGGGCCTGAAGGAGTCAATGAAACCCACGTCTGCTGTCAGATTTGGCAAAAACCAGAAATGATGCCTTCCTCCAGTTATCAGCCAAATAATAAGGAAGAGGATGCAGCGGGCTGTGAGGAGAGAGCCCAAATATTATATATAAATATTTACAACATAACACAACTGTGTTTATTAGTTGCCTCTCCCCTGCTGCACTCAAAATCAAGTTGAGGACAGACAAAACACGCAAAATACAAATGAAACCAAATTTCTGGGCTGGAAGGATGGGTCTAACAGCATGTTCTGATACTTAATGGTGGTGATGGAGAAGTAAGAAAGGGGGAGAATTAAAAGGTGCCATGCTTCAACTCCCTCCCAAAAATAAAAGTCTGATGATAAAAGTTAGAAACAGTAAAGAGCTAATAGACAGAAGAGTCTATTCCCTTGCAATGGGATATGATCATCTGATCTTAGCCAAAGACCAAGTTTTCTCTATTACAGTTTGTAAATCTCCATGAAAAATAGGAGGGTCAGTGATCTCCCACCTGCATTTTAAGCATTGTTTTGCTCAGCTACACACCATACAAATCAAAAAGAAAGCTTGATTACCTGCATCCAGCTCCTCAAAGGTAGCTAGGCTCCTAACTTCCACTGATTTCAGATTTGAGGATCTGGGCCCAAATCCTTAACAGGTGAGCCACATTCTCAGTTTTATTTCTTTTGCAAGTGCTTATGTGTTGGTCCTGAGCTATTCCTTAAGGGCACTGCATCTAATTCTGCCTAGAAGAAAGGCAGGTGGCCAAAATGCAGGCCTCTGATATCAAGATGCAATACATACCTGAATGCGACTCAAGTGGTTTTCCTTTCCTTTGTATTCTAGCTACAGGCAATGCCCATAAGTTTATAAGTAACACACTGTTTCTAGGTAAGGTGATTCCACCTCTGCCCAAAGCCTGAACTGGCTTTTCAGGAGGAAGCACACATTCTCTGGCCAACAAGAAGCACTGCCTCTAATTTGTATATGATGGTCCTTTCCCCCTCCCTGTTGTCTCAAATTTTTTCTCTTCACCTTAGCCACTGTTTCTCCTCCAGTTTAAATACCCCACCACCTTGGGCACCTCTCTTATCTCCCAATCTTACTAACACATCTCACATTAGATAGCAGCAGCAGCACTAGTGCCTAAAACAAGAGTGAAGCAGCAAGAGAGGTCGAACATGAACAGTGGACCAGAGAGCTCTGATCGGAGAGAGTGCTTGTGCTGTCCTAAGGACTACGATCTCCACTGTGCAAGAATCAGATTGCACGTGCTAGTGTAAGCCTGCAGCCTGAAATGGACCCTGCGGAATACTTTTTTCCAATGCCACAATAGTGACATTTAGTAGCCATTAAGGAACTACTCACATAAGATAAGTCTATGGCAGTGGTCCCCAAGCTTTTCCTCTCGTACCGCACCCCTTTACCAGTAATGGAATGTGTTCATGCTCCCCTGGCCAGGAGCAGGGCTGTGGTGGGGAGATCAAGCCGGTTTGTGTGTGTGTGTGAGGGGGGAAGGGTGTTAAGCTGTGGTGGGGAGGTCAAGCCGGGGCCGGGAGCAAAACTGGACGGGAGCGGAGCTGAGGGCAGAGTTGGGCTGGGCGGCACTTACTCCCCTATGGGAGCTGGCCAAGGCCCCCCCAGATATTCCTCCATGCTCCCCAAAGGGGTGCATGTCTCACAGACTGGGGACCACTGGTCTATGGCTATTTTAAAGAATAGGGGTAAAATTTTCAAAAGTGAAGTTGACAGATTTAGGAGCCTAAGTACTTATTCCACTTTTACAGATTAGACAGGGTTCTAAGTCACTTAGACATGTCTGAAAATTTTACCCTACTTGTCCTGTTCAGGTAACTTCTATTGATAAACAAATGACACTTACCAACAGCAAGGAGGAGAATACTGGCTACGAAACAGCCTGCGCCTACACTGAGGTAATAAACACCTACTCGCATCTCTGCAGGCCAAAGTGGGAAGAGAGTTGCAGCTATAACCGCAATCACTAAAAATGAAGAGAAGAGTTTGAGAAACATGGATAAGTTACCAATTAAAGGGCAATAGTGGTCTGGTGGTGTTGTCTGTAGTAATGTTTGTACAGTACTTTGAATAGGCATTCCCATTATTTGATTGCCATTCAGAAACAGAGTCCAATTTCTCTTGGCCCACAAAGACGCATATATAAACGACCAGCTTAGGCCATAAAAACCCAGTAGAACAGGCTTAAGTTTAGAAAGCAAGTGAATATCCCCACCCTTTCATTTTTTGCTTGTTTTTCAGTCCCCACCCTCACCCCCCTTGTCTTCCATAGAGTTGTGCAGTTTCTGTCCTCCTGCTATTTGCTGAAGTCTACAAGATTGCGTAATCACATAACTGGCTCCCAACACCACCTTAGAAGCTAAGCACATTACCTTTCAAAGCCCTAAATATATCATGGTCATATAAATTATATCATCTCCTTAGAGAACTGTGCTGATGGAGAAATGATATGAACATGGAACGGGGAGCCAGCAACTCCTACATTCTAATGCCAGCTCTGACACTGACTTACCCATGTGGCCTTGCCTTGGCAAGTCACTTCACCTCTCTGCCTCAGTTTTCCTCATCTTATAATTGGAATAAACAATATTTACCTGCCTCAGAGATGGTTTGAAAAGATGATCTGTATAATTCTCAAGATAAAAAGCACCATGTAAGTAGTAAGTATTCCCTGGTAAGTGTAGACAGAACCCAATATACAAAGTATACTGTACACTACAACCCCACTAGTTGTAGCATGGTTAGGCCCTTTATATACTGATCAAAAATATTTATCCATCTACCTTAGGTATTTCCAAGGTGCCCATCACCATAGTGGTTAGGCATAAAGTGTCAACAGGATTCTCTAAAAAGGTGCTACCATGATTTTTAAACTCAGGGAAGTTGGGTGCCTTTTAGGCCCTAACTTTTTCCATTTCCCCTTACACAGCAGCATCTAAGAAAGAATAATAGACCTGTGTGTAAACATTAAAATTGGTCTAGACCTTAAAAAAAAATTGCTCGGGCCAATGATCTACATAAATAATACTGGGAGGTGGAAGGGAAAGGGTATCAATTGTGAGTGTTCAGTTACCTAGTAAGGACACAATCTATTAGTGCTGAGCAATTGAAATCTACAGATCAGTTAGCAGGTGTAACTGTAAGCGAGGTGCAAATTGATAAAAATGTTAATTCTGTGTCTGAATATGAGAGAATAAAAAGGAGTTTGTCTATGGGAAAGAAACAGATGTCTTAAGGAACAGATGTGTCTGTTTGGTACTATAGCCTATACTACACATTAACATCCATTCTTACTTACCAAGAACAAGTCCCATGGCAAATGTTTTAAAATGAACTGGGTCATAGATCCACACATACACCTGCAGTAAGAATAATCAGGTTAAAATTAACAAGTTATATTCCAAAATAAAGATCTTTGGTAAGAGCTTTCAGATTAGTTTCCTCATCTGCATGTTTCTGTATTACCATATTACTCTAGTACTAGGTTACATTCACCACCAGGTGCCACTCTGTCCTCCAAGTCAGCACTGAACCACAGTACAGCATTGTGGTGAGGGGGCACTGTATTGTTGGAGGTTCTGTATTTTTGGATAAGACATGAATCCAAGGTTTATGCCAATTCTGCTCAGTGAAGTAGCTGCAGAAGCAGATATATAATCTTGTGACTACCACCCCTTTAAGCCTACACAAATTGCCTCAGCAATGCACTGACCTTAATCTGACTCAGTGAGCAGAAGGCCTAAGCATAATACTTTTATTGGAGAAGGATGTATAATACAAATATTACACTGGTGCCATATCTTGTCAGGCACAAGGATGAAGGCTGGGAGCTTCCAGCATCTGATAAATGCTTTTATTAGGATATATTGCTCACACCCTGGTGTGTGTTGGTGCCTTTATTTAAAATATTTTAATGATTTTGACGACTTACTAGTATTATTTACTCCCGAGGGCATTCTGTGCCAAAAAATTAAAAATTCTGCGCACAGTATTTTAAAATTCTGCAAATTTTATTTGTCAAATAAATGTGGAGGCTCCAGCTTGGCATTGGGGAGCATAGGCCACGGGCTGCACAGAGGTGGGAGATCACTGTGCAGCTCCCACCCAGGGACACAAACTCAGTAGTCTTTCAGAGTGGTAGCCATGTTAGTCTGTTTCAGCAAAAAGAACGAGGAGTACTTGTGGCACCTTAGAGACTAACAACTTTATTTGAGCATAAGCCTTTCATGGGCTAAAGCCCACTTCATCAGATGCATGCAGTGGAAAATACAGTAGGAAGATATATATATTGTGACAAAACTCTGTCCTTGCCTCCGTGGGTCCTGCGTTTCCTGGTGGATTTCGCTAGCCTCAGAGGCTCACTGTGACCCTCCACGTAACTCTTCTCTTTCTAGAGACAAGGGTCACAGTCTACTGAGCCATTTTCATCATAAGCCAGCGAGGGAGGTGAGGAAAAGTTATCCTTCCTTGCACAGACTCTGTTGTCTCCCAGTCTCAGCGATTAATCGGGGGCAAAGGGGGGGGGGGGCAGAGCCCGGGCCCACCCTCTACTCCAGGCTCCAGCCCAGGGACCCTAATAGTATCAGCTATGGTAGCTGACCTTTTAGAAACATGACATGTACAATTCCCTAGGCTACTTCCCCGGGCTACTTCCCCCACAGCAGCCCTCACTTCCTCAAGCTCCACTTCACCCTTACCTCAAGGCCTCCTTCCTTGTGCCTGATATGGTGTGTACTACTCAGTCTCTCCAACAGCGCAACTTCCTCCCACAGCTACTGACATGCACACCCACCTGACTGACTGGGAGGCTTTTAACTAGTTTCAGCCAGCCCCTGATTGGCTCCAGGTGTCCCAATCAACCTAGCATTCTCCCTGCCTTCTGGAAAGTTCCTAATTGGCCCCAGGTGTCTTAATTGAACTGGAGCAGCTGCCATTTCACTTATCCTGGTACCGAGGATTTGTTTAGCCTGGAGCTAATATATCTATCTCCCATTACTTTTCTATAGCCATCTGGCCTTGCCCCGTCACAATATATAGAAAACATGACAAAAATGGGGGTTGCCATACCAACTCTAATGAGAGTAATCAATTAAGGTGGGCTACTAGCAGGAGGAAAAAAAAAATTTTTGTAGTGATAATCAGGATGGCCCATTTCAAACAGTTGACAAGAAGGTGTGAGTAACAGTGTGTGTGTGGGGGGGAATTAGCATGGTGAAATAGTTTTTAGTTTGTGTAGTGACTCATCCACTCCCAGTCTTTATTCAAGCCTAATTTAATGGTGTCCAGTTTGCAAATTAATTCCAGTTCTGCAATTTCTCATTAATCGGTTTTTGAAGTTTTTTTGTTGAATAATTGCGACTTTTAGGTCTGTAATTGAGTGTCCAGGGAGGTTGAAGTGTTCTCCGACTGGTTTTTAAATGTTATAATTCTTGACATCTGATTTGGGTCCATTTATTCTTTTATGTAGCGACTGTCCAGTTTGGCCAATGTACATTGTAGGGGGGCATTGTTGGCACATCATGGCATATCACATTGGTAGATGTGCAGGTGAATGAGCCTCTGATAGTGTGGCTGATGTGATTACGTCCTATGATGGTGTCCCTTGAATAGATATGTGGACAGAGTTGGCAACGGGCTTTGTTGCAAGGATAGGTTCCTGGGTTAGTGTTTTTGTTGTGTGGTTGCTGGTGAGTATTTGCTTCAGGTTGGGGGGCTGTCTGTAAGCGAGGACTGGCCTGTCTCCCAAGATCTGTGGGAGTGAGGGATCGTCCTTCAGGATAGGTTGTAGATCCTTGATGATGCGCTGGAGAGGTTTTAGTTCGGGGCTGAAGGTCACTGCTAGTGGCGTTCTGTTACTTTCTTTGTTGGGCCTGTCCTGTAGTAGGTGTAGGTGACTCAGTAGTGAGGCTGCACCCAACCCTGACACAGCTCAAGGACTGGGCCTGCCCCAGAAACAACCCAGGACCATGCCCCTCAGTGCCACGTGCACCAGGTGTAGGCAGGCAGTCTCAGCAAGGCAGGATCCAAGTGTGGAGGGGCTTAGTGTGGGGGGATTCAGGTGTGGGTTGAGAGGGTTCTGTGTGGGATCTGGGTCCAACAGTAATGGGAGTCTGCAGGGGGGTCCAGGTGAAGGTGGTTGGGGCTCAGCAGGTTGGGGATCTGGGTGCAGGTGGCTCGCTTGGGTAGTCCAGGTGCAGGGGGAGTGTTGCTTGCCAGGGTTCTGGGTGTGGGGAGAGTGAGGCTTGGCAGGAGGGTCTGGGTATGAGAGGGTCTAGATGCATGGGGGTTGGGTGGATGGGGGAGCAGCTCCTTGTACAGTGATCCCTCCCGCTGCAGCTGAGGAGTGATGGGTGCAGGAAGTGGGGAGTTTGCAGAGCTTCCTACAGCCAGGGGAGAAATCTGGGGGTGGATCTGACACAGCCCCAGATACCGTGCAGGGGAAGAGGAAGTCCCGTCCTCCCCAGCCCAGCTGGGACTAGCAGCTGAGCCCAGCGCAGGGTAAGAGCCACCAGCCAGGTCTTCCCCAGTCCTGCCCTTTGCCCCACAGTGATCTACCTCTATGCCAGCTGCCCTGGGCACTCAAAACATACTGCTGGGGAGGGTCATATGACTGCTCTTGTGGCTTCGCCATCAGAAAGTCATTTTGCTGCAGGGAAGCAAAGAAAACTGAGGGGGATATAAATTCTGCGCAAGTGCAGTGGCGCAGAATTCCCACAGGAGTATATTATTTTCCATTAATAATACATAGCCCTTTACACTTTCAGCATCTTACAAACATTAATCTTCATAGCTCCACCAGAGGTAAAGAAAGGAAAGTTACTTTCATCTGGCTTAGCTGAAAATACCATTTAGCTGTATATTTCTACTTGAAGTTTAGCATGGAGACTGGAATAAACTTCCCTAGCTCTCAAAGACTAACATTTTCCAGTGCTGATAGTTGTGTCTCATTTACTGACCAATCAGTGGTGCTTCAATGTCCCACTTGAGCATTCATTTGTAATGCTTTAATAAGTGGGAAGCACGGAGCCCTCTAACCTCTGAGAATCATTTGTGAGCAAAAAAAAAATAGCTAAATGGACAAAAGGTAAATCAAGGGTTCATCTCCCAACTGTAAGGAAGTAGGAACACATCAAAGGATATCTTCAGAGAATTACAGGTAAATAATTTTCCCTTCTCTTAAGCCATAAAAATCACTTTCCTGAATGGATTCCTAGAAGCGTTACTACTTAAAAGAAGCTTTAGCTAAGAATAATTTATGAAAGATGTTTTCTCCAGGAGTTCACATTAGGTAACAGACTCATGGAAATGAAAGAGCATCAGAAATAACACTAAATCACAGTGTTTATGGAGCTTTGGAGGTACTGGCCATGAAGCCATAACTTCCAGTAAAAAACAAACTCATGTGCCCAAAAGGGAAAAAATATATACTTTGAACTAGTAGGATTAATGAATGTCAGCGCAGATAGCATCTTCGTCTAGTAGTGAAGACTCCAAGTACCTGACAGCAGTAACTGGTGACCTTCACAGCTGAAAAGAAGGTGACTTATGTCAACTGCATACCAGACATATACAAACCCACTACTGTAGGTGCTCACCAATTTTGTGAAGAAAGTTTTTCTCGATGTATAGTCTGTAGGATAGGCAGGGAACTGGAACCAGTCATAACAGTCACAGTCCTAATGGGACACTCCTTTGCTGACCTCCATCAGAAAGGAATTTAAGGAAACATTCTAGAGACCAACTGCTGTGTCTCATTGGCCCATGTATGAGACATTTCCCTCTGTTTAAATGGGCAAAATCACTGAAAAGTACAGGAATTCCCTCTTGTCTCAAGATATAAGTGCAAGAGCAGGAATCCAGTCTGATATCGTTAGAGAACTAAATCATCTGATTTAAAGAAGAGGCAAGTGAGGCACGGAGAGATTAAATAACTTAAGGCCATACAGAAATTTGGTGGCAGAGCCTAGTTTAGAATTCAGGTGTGCCTGACTCCCAGTCCCATGTTCAGACCACGAGGCTTCTAGATGGCAGCCACCTTGGACTCCCTTCCCTGTAACTGAATTTGAAGCTCCAACTTTTGTTTAAAAATACTTCAATATGGCATGACTTTACTAGCAAGAAAGGCCAGCAAGGTTTCCACCCATGCTGGTAACTATCAAAAGGGCAGAAGGAAAAAGTCTGGAGAAATTAATCAGCCTCAGTATTTTATTGTCAATGTACTGGTCACCGATAAATGTAGGAAGTGTAGAAATATAAGTTACACACAAACCTCACCTCATTTCCATCCAGAAAAACTTGATCTTCATGTGGCTCAAGTTTAAATTTTCTCTTGGTTTCCTTTTTCTTGGGTGTTCCTGGGCTCTCATCCTAAGAACATATCAATCATGAAACAGAAGGAATAATTAAAAAGGAATTTAGAGACTGTAAAAGGCTCCAGATTCATAGGTTCCATTTTGAAATTTTGGCTGCATCCATATATCCTCATTACAAAGTTGCTTATGAGTGCTGAACAACAAGAACACTACTGCAGAAGCACTCCCTATTACTAGCCAACATTTCAAAATAGGACTTCCATTTCTACACATGCAACAGCACACACAAATTTGGTGCACTGTCTTACATATATACAAATGTTAAAATATCGGTGTAGCACTCTGCACCTCAACGCAGCACCCAGGAACCCTCATATTCACCCCGGTCATATCAATTATGATATATTTCATACAAAACATGCCATGTAAGATATCATATGAAAGGTCACAATCTGGTGAACCTGACTGTTCTATCAAAGTATGTATATTGTTAGTGTGTATGAAGTTATGTAATTTTGCTATATGGTTGCTACTGAAATATGTTGTAAGTTTGAGGCTGTGTCTGCATGGCCACTTTCAGCGCTAAAACTTTAAGTTGTTCAGGGGTGTGAAAAAACACACCATTGAGCAACAAGTTTTAGCACTGAAAAGTGCCAGTATAGACATTGCTTTATTGCCAGGAGCTGTGCTCCTGATGATAAAGCCACCACCACTCGTTCGGGTGGGTTTTTTCATTGCCAGGAGAACTCTCCCTCGGCGATAAAATGTGTCTATATTGCCCACGTCACAGCGCTGCTGCGGCCGCACTGTAATGTGGGCAATATAGACATACCCTGAGAGTTGTCGGGTGCTAGTTCTCCAGTGACAACAAAGGAGGTTATCCTCTCCCAGGAGGGTGTTAAGAGACCTTTAATCAGCAGGGGAGAGGTAAACAAGGGGTTTACAATGCTGTAAGAGTGCTGCACAAGCATCACACAATGGGGAACTGCTCAACTCTGTGACTCGGCAGAGCCCACCAGGACATATCTGGACTAGTGTTTTCCAGGCACATGGACTGAGGATATCAAATAGGGGAGAGAGGCATCATGCTTCTACCTCTCTCATCCCCCACCTACGCTGGAAGCAACAAGAACGCTGTGAAGACAAAAAGAAAAGGAGTACTTGTGGCACCTTAGAGACTAACCAATTTTATTGCCACAAGTACTCCTTTTCTTTTTGCGAATACAGACTAACACGGCTGTTACTCTGAAAGCTGTGAAGACAAAGACTTGAACTGAAGAGACTGGTCTCAGGCTTAAAGGAGGGGCCTGTGTATTACGAACTGTGACCTACCTGCAACATCCAGTGATTTCAGAAAAACTGCTTAATCTAAATATTGCCTAGTCTACTAAGATTTAGACCATGCATTTACCAAAAAAAAAAAAAAAATAATAATAATAATAATAATAATGGTAACTATCTCTCACCTTTTCTGCCTACCACTTATTATCATCACTTAATATTTATCTTTCTGTAGTTAATAAAGCTGTTTTACATTTTACCTAAAACAATGTATTTTGCTTGAAGTGCTTGGGAAATCTCAGCTCAGTTTACAAAGGCTAGTGTGTGTCCTCTCCACATCGAGGGAGGGGTGGACTGGGTAATAAACTTACACTGGTCAGGCTTCTGACTTGGGCAAGACGGTATATTCTGGGGGTGCAAGGCTGGCGGCTTGGGAGACTTGCTGGGCCTTTCTCTGTGTGATTCATGAGTGGCTCAGGGAGCATTCATGCAATTAGCTGGGTGTGGGGCTCCACATGCTGTTGTGCTAAGTGATGATAGTGCCTGGAGGGGTTTGCTGCTTATCACTATCAAAGCAATATGAGAGATAGCCCAGGCTGGAGAGTTAAGGGGGCACAGTGGTACCCCAGTTCCAGGTTGTACCCCAGAGATCCCATCACAATTGGTACAAAGGATCACTGCATGTTCCAACCAAAGACAAATGTGTTTTGTTTGTTAGCGTAAATTCCATCTTCTCTGTCATTACGATAAAATGATGAGGTGCACAATTGGAGGCCAGGTTGGGCTCCCTTGGAAAATTTAGATCCAGATATTTTAAGTAAGTAAGTAAGTAACAGAATAGCAAGGAGATGGTAGGTTAAATTTTGGGTCGAACCACCTTACCCTTTTAAAAACTAGGTTTTTTGCAGTAGTTAGTAGTATCTGCTAATAGGTTTGACCGTCTTCTTTTTGGGTTGCACTTACCTTCTTGCACTCTTCTTTCTCACCATCCTTTCTCTTTTCCTTCTCTTTCTCCTTCTTAGTCTTTTCATCTTTGCCACTTTCCTTCTTGCTCTTTTTCTCATCCTCTTTCCCACTCTCAGTCTTTCCTTTCTCTTTTTCTTTTTTTGTGTCCTTATCAGGCTTCATTTTCATCACTTTCAATGCTCGGTGAAAGAACTGTTTCTTTAGAAGTCTTACAATAAAAAGGTTATATTATGAAATCAATTCGGAGTTAATGGTGCGGTTATATGTTTAGAACACAGTTATGTTATTGGATATCTGTGACAGCATGATGCAAAGACAATATCACACCAAGCAGGACTAGTTATTAATAAACATAGTGGGCCTGATTCTCCTCTGCCTCACACCTGTGTGCCTTCTTTGTAAGCCTGTGCAAAGTGGAAGTAAAACCTCTAGCTTCCTGATTCGGTTGCATTTTGCAGAGATGTAGATAACAACACCAGGAGCAAGAGAGTGGAAAATCAGGTCCATTATTTAAATTTTTCTTACACTTCCTTTCAACATTTCTCTTTAATTACATGTCAACATTTCCCACAGCAGCAGGAGACATGGGAAGTGGACATACAACTTTCCAGGCTATGTGGTTCAGAGCTGTAGGTTGACCCAAGATGTACTACTGAAACCAAGGTAACACACTTAGACAACCACATTCTGTGCTGTCCCAAGCATAAACTTGGTGCCAAGTGAGGGGGAAAGTGTTGGGGAGACTTTTACATCTGAGAAACCAAGCATATGCCAACTGAGATAACCACAGCATAGAATACTGTGGTCATGGCCTCTGCCACTACAAGGGTAGGGGCTGCAGGAGGCAGGGATTAAAACACCAGAGAATCTGGCTCTTACATTGTGGTCTAGTTAGTTTGAATTATTGCCATCTTCACCCAGTAACTGATTCTTGTCCTTTCATTTATCTATTATTATTGTAGATCAGGTGTCTTTGTCAGAGCTATTTATGTTAAATTTACCTAAATATTTTACAGGGAAAGAAATCAGCTGAACTACTTCATTGGAAAAACTATATGCAGAATGATATTAAAATAAAACATACACAGCTGGAGGCACAACAAATTAAACAGATAAAAAAAAAAGCAAGGTTTCATTCTTTTTTCCTTTTTAAGGCAGAGTAATTTTAGTAAGAATATGTTTGAAAAATAGTCCAGTTCTGCTAATCTGATCCTAAGCTGCATTGCTTTCAGCCTGACCCTGCAGTTCCTATACACACAAACTCCCACTAAAGCCAGTTGGAATATTTAATGCAAAATAGCAGCAGATTCAGGTCCTCAATCCCTTATTCAAAAGAAAAAAAAAAAGTTACTTACCTTACAGTAACTGAAGTTCTTTGGGATGTGTTTTCCACATAGATTCCACTCTTGGTGCACATGTTCCTCATGCCTGTAAGATTGGATTCTTTTGGCCAGCAGTGTCCATTGGGGCCGCACCTGTGCCCTAGATCTCCTTGCTTCCCATCCACCCCCCCACCTCAGGCATAAGGGTGGAGCGACCCCAACCATCCTTCAGGTCCTTCGCCAAAACAGAATCCCAGAGGAATACGACTCTAATAGCAAGAAAGTAGGGCAGGGTGTGGAATTCACCTGGGCAACACATCTCAGAGAATCAGTTACTGTAAGGTAAGTAAGCTCTCTTTCTTTCAGTGATTGTTCACACAGATTCTACACTTGGTGAGTAACAAACAATCCATTTGCTTGTAGGTATCCTACTTAAACAAAAATGGCAAGACAGTCCTACCAAGATAGGCATCCATTCTGGAAGCCTCTGCCAAAGAATAAGTGTCCCCATAATAAGGGTCTGAATCCCAAACCCTTTGAGCTGACGTAATGGCAACTAAAAAGGCAGTTTTCACTGATAGCAACCTGTTCCCTACACCACCTAAAGACTCTAAAAGGAGACCCATCAATCCTGTTAAAACTATATTGAGGTCCCAAGAGGCTGGTGACTCCTGAACTGGAGGGGGTAAAAAAAATAAAACTAATGAATAGGGCCTTTAAGAAATCTAGCCACTCCAGGATGGAAAAAATACAGTTTGGTCCTGGATAGCAGGGTGATGTGCAGATATTATTGCTAGATAAACCCTTACGGAAATAATAGGAGGCCAAAAGTTGTTTCAGGTCTAGTAAACTGTCCAATTCGTTGAAATGAGAGTTGTTGAGGACCAAAATAGTGTAAAATCTTTTTTGTGGAAGAAGATGGCTCTTGCTGACCTGAAATCTAACAAAACTTTTGTGAACTCTCCGCTTTGAGTCAGTGTGGCAAAGAACTTTAAGGCTACTTTAATCAAGTTGGTCACTTGTTGCGGTGATCTTTCCTGGATCGACCCGTCACTGGGATATTGGTAGACCTGGATCCCTTCTCTCCTTACGTGAGCTGCTACATCTGCCAAGTCCTTGATGAACAGTACTAGTGCTGTGGAAAGACCAGAAGACAAGACTGTACTGGTAATGAGATGTTCCTACTAGGAATCTGAGGTATTTCCGATGAGCCAGATGTATGGATATCTGAAAATAGGTGTCTTGAAAGGTTAGAGCCATGGAAGTCTTGAGGATCTAATGGAGGCTCGAGTCACCATCCTGAACCTGAAATGGTGGATGAAGTTGATGAGACATCAAAGGTCCAGAATGGGATGCCAGCCACCTTGGAATGAAAATATAGTGTGAATAAGAACTCCTTTCCCCCAAACTCAAAGGGCACCTCGTTCCACTGCTCAGAGATGCAGGAGAGAAACCACCTCTTTCTTCAACAGTATCTTGTGAGAGTGTCTCAGAAGAGGAATGGGGAAGGTACCTGAAGGGTAGTAAGCAACTGGAACTGCATGCAATACCTGTTGCTGACAATCTCTCACATCCACTGGTCCACAATGATCCCAGCCCAGGCTTCCCTGAAAAAAGACAGGCAGTTGCCAAAAGGGCCCAACTATAGCATGAAAACTGCTGTTGAGAGGAAGACGTTGAGTGCATTGTAGCAGAGGAAGAGGCGGTGGGTTCTCTATTCTGGAAGCTCTGCTTCTCCCTTACTGGCTCCAATGTCCTCAGAAAGTTATAACAGTATGGAGCAGAGCGACTATGTGTGAAGGAATCTTGAGGTCTGGTTTGCTTTCTTCTTGGGGCTGAGGTGTACAAACCCAGAGAACGCAAAGTGACTCAGGAGTCCTTTAACAAGGGGAGGGCCTCATCAGTTTTTGATGAGTGTTTTGGACCTCCCCAATTCTGAACCACCACCAATGTGACCATGGTGCAGGCGGACATATCGGATACATCCAAAGCAGCCTACAGGGAAGTTAAAGCTATCAGCTACCTCTCTCGCAGGAAGGATTTTAATTCTTCCTTATGCTCCTGCAGCAGTCTTTCCATAAACAAAGAATCTGTCCCAGTTCAAATAGTCATAGTTGGGAGATTGGCAGAGAAGACAACTTTTCTGCTGAACAAATCTAGTTTCTTAGGGTCCTTTTTCTTGGTGATGTTTTTGGAGGCCCTTTCTGCTTGGATCTTTCTGTAACAGCCACTATGACAAGTGAATTTGGCACTACAGGAACAGCCATAGTGGGTCAGACCAATGGTTCATCTAGCCCAATAACCTGTCTCTGGCAGTGACTAGCGCCAGATGTTTTAGAGGGAATGAACAGAACAGGACAATTCTGAGCGATCAATCTCCTGTCATTCAGTCCCAGTGCCTGGCAGCTGGAGGTTTAGTGACACCCAGAGCATGGGGTTGCATCCCTGACCATCCTGGCTAAAAGCCATTGATGGACCCCTCCTCCATGAACATATCTAATTCTATTTTGAACCCAGTTATACTTTTAGCCTTCACCACATCCCATGGCAACGAGTTCCACAGGTTGACAGTGTGTTGTGTGAAGAACTTCCTTATATTTGTTTTAAACCTGATGCCTATTAAGAAGCAAATAAAAATACCTGAAGCCCTTAGGAGGAACTTCATACTGTCGATCCACGTTTTTGGAAGTGGCAGGTATCGATGCTGGAGCCCGCCACTAGTCCACTGCAGTTCTAATAATCCCTTGTTAATAAGCATAGAGTCTACCGGACATGGAAGGATGCAGAATGTCTAGAAGCTTTTGCAATTTCTCTTGCACTAATTTCTGCGGGATGTCAAGGGTCTTGGCGATACATTTCTTCAGTTTTGGAATGCCTTAAAGTCATCTGCTGGACAACATAGAGAGATTGGCTGCCATATCAGAGGAGGAGGAGGAAATTGTTGCCGGGATCAACTGTTCCTCTACCCCTGCCTGTTAAAGCCTCCTCCCTCTTAGGGGAAGGTGATCTTATCCTAGAAGTGAGGGCAGAGGATGCTGGTTTGAGGGCATACGGCTGCATACACCAGGCAGCCCAGTAAGGCTGTGACTGATAAGTAGGAACTGTTGGGCCCGCTCTGCCCTTATGCCCTTGAGTGTGGGGGCTGGAGGACATCTAGAGCACAGGCCCACCCCCAACAAGCACTGCTGGCCAAAAAAATCCAATCCGGTGTGCATAAGGTGGAATCCATGTGGACAATCACTTGAAGAACAATAAGGCATTTAAAGCTTCTCCCAATTTCAGTCTTTACTGGAAAGTTCATTTTGCTCCTACAAGTCATGAAGTAGAAACTTAAAATCTATCTTTGCTGCCCGCCAATGCAGCTGACAGTTTCTTGATTGACTGCTGCTGGATATTTGTGGGTTATAGAGCCCAGGCCTTCAGAGCAGCAGTCCCACAAGAATTCTTACATAAGAACAACCATATTGGGTCAGACCAAAGGTCCATCTAGCCCAGTATCCTGTCTTTTGACCGTGGCCAATGCCAGGTGCCCCAGAGGGAATGAACAAAACAGGTAACCATCAAGTGATCCATCCCGTTGCCCATTCCCACCTTTTGGCAAACAGAGGCTAGGGATACCATCCCTGCCCATCCTGGCTAATAGCCATTAATAGACCTATCCTCTATGAATTTATCTAGTTCTTTTTTGAACCCTGTTATAGTCTTGACCTTCACAACATCCTCTGGCAAAGAGTTCCACAGATTGACTGTGTGTTGTGTGAAAAAATACTTTCTTCATCTGAAAGAGCAGCTATTCTGCTAGATAAACATTACAATGTTTGTGGAATTGGGAGAAAGATACTTTCACTTTGCTATTATTTTACTGTCTCCTTTTTCCTCCAGGGGTGCTGCTCCAATGGCAAAGCCACCAGTTATTTCAGGATCGGGCCCAATAAGTTCTTCTAATTGTTAACAACTATATAATTACCATTATTAAACTACATTATTTCTATGTCACTGATACAACACCACAAATATTTTTTCAAACATTCTAATCATACATTGCTTCAGCAGTCTCTTTTTAAGTAACTATAATGTACACACAAAAGGATAAGAAAAACAGTGAAAACATAATTTTTGAAAGTAGCTGTCCCATTTTCAAAAGGGCCCAAGTGATTTAGGACCTTCAGAAAATGGGACTTTAATGCTTTTGAAAATTGTACTTGTTATTAAGACTATTTATCTTGACTAAAAGGCCATACCTGTTGCAATAGTCAACTATAGACTCTCGAGTTGTAAATAAGGCTTCTTCTCCCTTCTTGGCTTTTGCCCACTTAGAATCCAAAAGGCAGTCCACAGCTTTTGAGGCTGAAAGGAAAAAAGGAAAAACAAACCTATGATAAAATATAGAATATTTGATCCACTTCAATATTTGATCCACCCAAATACTACAAAAACAGAATCTGTAATTAGTTCTCTCAGTTTTGCTAAATACAGGAAAAAAATCCTACCTGCATAATGAAACAACCCCCCCCCCCAACTCTTAGAGAGATAGGCCACACTATTGCAACAGAGCTCCCACTGATGCCAATGGGAACTTCGACTACATAAAGAATCCAGGTTCAGATGCATACTTTTTACAATATTATATTACAAACCAATTTTAACAGGACATTGCAAGATCAAATCCTATCCTAAATAAGAATTTTGTTATAATTCCAAAACTAAGGTGTGGGGATTTTCTGTTTAAGAAATTCCAAAGGAACCTTAAAAAAAAAAAAATTATCCTCTACAGTAGTTTGTGCTGCTAGTGAATGAAAATCAAAAAAGTTAAACTGATTAGTCCATTTTTACTATCTAAGCTGAAATGCAGGAAGTAAAACATGTAAGTAGTTAAAAAAAGTCAGATTTTAAAAATGTATTTCAAGGCATGATTTTTTATTTTTAACGTGACAGTTAAATCTTTAAATATTCTTGGCCAAATTCTATGAAAGGGAGCCATGTAACTATCTAAAGCAAAAATATGGCACAAAATATGAAATGGATTGTTATGTCCAGGCTGTAAAAGTAACAGCAATACACTAATCATGGAGCAGATGAGATCAAAGGAACAAGCGTAGAGATATTCGTTTATCCTGGAAAATTCTGATTAACCTGTCCCCTGAAATTGCTGTCCCACACGTTCTGTATAAACTGGCTTGCAGACACCAAATGTCCAAACATGTACGAAGGTGTAAGCATGTGCATACAGGCTCAGAAAGAGTGTCTGAAATCATAACGAAGATTTTAAAGCTTAAAACAAAACAAAACCTCAACTCTCATAACGGAACTCTGAGAGATCCAATTAGTTACTTTAGAAGTTTAAAGGCTCCAGGACAGATCCTGGCCCCCAATAAAGTTACTCTGCCCTGGTAGTACAATGCAGCCTTCAAGCCATCTTAACCAGATACCAGAATATGGGAATTTCTCTGGCATAGTGGAATATTCAGGTGGTGGAAAGATAATGTAGCCAGTCCCACAGCATTGCTTCCCAGTCTCATCATAGAGGGCATTTTCGGGACACAAGGCCTGGCTGGAGTGCTGCTGTGCTCTGGTACTCCTTGGCTACAAAATGGCTCTGTGGGGGCCGCTGCAGTCAGGTGTTTAGTGAGAAGGTAATTTACAGGAGAACTACTTTTGTCCAACCCTTCAGCTGCACTGACTGGAGCTCTGGCACAACTGATGATACATCCTTTTTTCCTTTCTTTTTTAATATTTACACTTTGTGCAATAGCTATTGCACAAACAGGCTGCCGGTCTGGACTCCAATTATATCACTTCCAAACTGAAAGCCTTTGCTTTCAGCCAATCATTATTGAAGCATTCTATTAATGGTATTGATTATACCATGTGATCTCCCACTTCGAGGCTGTATGAATTTAAAACACAAACGCAGCTGTTTGTGTGTGTAGCTAGGAAAAGAGTTAGGATTTTTTCACTCTTTAGTCAGGCATATTACACATTTTTGTTTTACAATCCCTATTATTGAGGGTTTTTTTTTTAAAAAAAAACAATGTCATAACTATGCTCTGTACAATGCCAGAGCATCATACCAGAAAAGTGTAAACTTAATGAAAACACTTCCAAAATCCAGTCCAATCACATGGAACACAGTTAAGTTCTTACTCCAAATTCAAGTTTGTTGGAACTCTAGAACAGCCTCATGGCAAAATATATTGCTGAACTATTCTTTCAATCATAGAATCATAGGACTGGAAGGGACCTCGAGAGGTCATCTAGTCCAGTCCCTTGCACTCATGGCAGGACTAAGTATTATCTAGACCATCCCTGACAGGTGTTTGTCTAACCTGCTCTTAATCTCCAAAGATAGTGTCAAGGTTCCTTCCCCACTCTGAACCCTAGGGTACAGATGTGGGGACCTGCATGAAAACCTCCCAAGCTTACTTTTACCAGCTTAGGTTAAAACTTCTCCAAGGTACAAACTATTTTACCCTTTGCCCTTGGACTTCCACTGCCACCACCGAACATTTATCTGGGTTTATTTATTAGGAAAGCGTTGTTTGGAAACATCTTTCCTTCCAAAATCCTCCCAACCCTTGCACCCCACTTCCTGGGGAAGGTTTGGTAAAAATCCTCACCAATTTGCATAGGTGACCACAGACCCAAACCCTTAGACCTTAACAATGAAAAAGCATTCAGTTTCTGAAAAGGATTTTAATAGAAGAAGTAAAAAGTAAAAAAGAATCACCTCTGTAAAATCAGGATGGTAAATACCTTACAGGGTAATTAGATTCAAAACATAGAGAATTCCTCTAGGCAAAACCTTAAGTTACAAAAAGACACACAGACAGGAATATCCATTCTATTCAGCACAACTTAATTTCTCAGCCATTTAAAGAAATCATAATCTAACGCATATCTAGCTAGATTACTTACTAAATTCTAAGACTCCATTCCTGTTCTGTCCCCAGCAAAAGCCTCTCTCTCTCTCTCTCTCACACACACACACACCCCTTTGTTTTTCTCCCTCCTCCCAGCTTTTGAAAGTATCTTGTCTCCTCATTGGAGATTTTGGTCAGGTGCCAGCAAGGTTATCCTAGCTTCTTAACCCTTTACAGGTGAAAGGATTTTTCCTCTGGCCAGGAGGGATTTTAAAGGTGTTTACACTTCCCTTTATATTTATGACAGGTGGAGATTCCACAACCTTCCTAAGCAATTTATTCCACTGTTTAACCACCATGACAGTTTGGAATTTTTTCCTAATGTCTAATCTAAACCTCCCCTGCTGAAATTTAAGCCCATTGCTTCTTGTCCTATCTTCAGAGGTTAAGAAGAACAAATTTTTCTCCCTCCTCCTTGTAACAACCTTTTATGTACTTGAAAATCATCAGGTCCCAGCTCAGTCTTCTCTTTTCCAGACTAAACAAAACCAATTTTTTCAATCTTCCCTCACAGGTCATGTTTTCTAGACCTTTAATCATTTTTGTTGCTCTTCTCTGGACTTTCTCCAATTTGTCCACATCTTTCCTGAAATGTGATGCCAAGAACTGGACACTGTACTCCAGCTGAGGCTAATCAGTGCAGAGTAGAGCAGAAGAATTACTTCTCGTGTCTTGCTTACAACTCTCCTGCTAATACATCCCAGAATGATGTTCACTTTTTTTGCAACAAGGTTACACTGTTGACTCACTTTTAATTTATGGTCCACTATGATCCCCAGATCCTTTTTCACAGTACTCCTTCCTAGGCAGTCATTTCCCATTTTGTGTGTGCGCAAGTGATTGCTCCTTCCTAAATGGAGTACTTTGCATTTGTCCTTTTTGAATTTCATCCTATTTACAATTCTGTTTTATATCCCACAGTAAGAATTAAATTATTTCCTAATCAATACAAGACAAATGGTTTAGAAGGAGAACCTGAAGCAAAAGAAGAAGAAAAAAAACAAACAGTTAGGAATACACTGATCATCTTGGCTGTATTCTGGATGTCACAGTGAAACCTGCCCCTTTAAGACAGAGAGGGGCCCACTGCACCTGTGACTGGTCAGGTGCCTCCCAATTGGGCTTCAGAGCAAGGCCATATCACAAGGAGGAGACTGAGACAAAGAAAGAGTATGAGCATGTCAGAGTCAGGAAGGGGCATGAGCAGCCTGAGACCAGAGGAGAAACAGAAGAGTAGCAAAGAGTGGCTAGAGAGAAAGAACACTAGGAAAACAGTAACTGTGAGCTGCTGGTGACGAGTTCCGAGGAAAGCTGTTGGGAGGACTGACTAGCGCTGGGGAACCTTTATGAGTTGCAGGAAAGCTTGTGCAGAGGCCTTAGGAACAAGGGAAAGAACCAGTCTGATCAGTGCAAGCCAGACCTAGATGCAAGGAGTTGATTCTAGAAGAAGATCCCCAGGACCAGAGGTAAAACTCATAGGTAAGGAGGTCTGGGGAGTGGAATGCTGCAGGGATCTAATGTGGGGCTACAGAAGACGACTTGTGGGAAAGAAACTGGTCTCAGGTGAACTCTCAGGTGAATGCCCTGGAGAGTGAGGATTCTAGAACAGGGATAAAGAAACTGGGGTTGAAGGGTTGACAACTCTCAGGTGGGCAACCAGAGAATGGTGACCTCTGAACAGGATTGAAGAGTTCTATGTTGTAACCTGGAAGAATGCTGTGTTCTGTTTTGGGAGAAACTGTTGTTACCATGAGGGATCTGAAGATTGTGGCACTTTATATGAATAAAAGGGTTTGAATTTGCTGCTGAGAGAGACAATATTCATTTGCATAGGCAGCTGAAATGGAAACTGACGTGGGCTATGCCTGTGCTACCAATGTCGGCACCAGGGGGGTGCCCATGTTGAGGTTTCCCTGCAACACTGAGGGATACACAATAGAGCACTTTTTTTCTAACCAGGCAAAACTGAGACTTTGAACTACTATAGTATTACAGCACCATTATACCAAATACAGGTGGAGTAATCCTGATACCACACCACACATGCCTTACTCCTAAGCCAGTAGGGGATGGGTACAAGTGAAAGTAGTATCCTTAACCCCTTCAGCCAGGACGGTCACCTTAACTTGGGCCTTTTAAGGGTGGGATGGGAGAGGGGTGGAGAAAGGAGGTGATGGACGCCCTTCAAAAAATAAAACAAAATGATTAGCATAAATATTTTAAACACCAGCATGACTTACTGAACACTCAAGCAAGAAATGCCTTCATTTGATGAGAGTGGAATTTGCTGTTATATTACTGCCATTTTTGTATAAAATTTTACCAGTAATACAATGTCATCTCCAAAAGTTACAAGGAAAATAAGTGATTGAAAAATATAACCATTCAAACTACCAAGAAAGTTATAATACAAGTATATAGCCCTTACATAGCCCTTTATATCTGAAAAACACTATGAAGCTTAATTGAACCTCACTACACCCATCTGAGGTATGTAATTACCTTCATTTCCATTTTACAGATAGAGAAACTAGAGCAGGAAGGTTCAGAAGCTCGTCCAAGGCTACAGAAAGGAGTCTGTATGAAGTAGAAGTAGGACGACTTGTCTCAAAGTCCTAACGCCACCCCTCACAATTTTTGTAACATTACTTCATAATGAAAAGTGAACTAAAAATAAGAGTTTGAAAAAAAAAAAAATCACTGGCCATGGCACATGGGAAGCTTTCCCTGGTGATTATGAGAGACTACGCCATCAATTTCATATTAAAAGATAATTTATACCCCTTATTACAAATAAGTTTCTGGATG
The DNA here is from genome assembly GCF_015237465.2 of Chelonia mydas. Classification (NCBI taxonomy): domain Eukaryota; kingdom Metazoa; phylum Chordata; order Testudines; family Cheloniidae; genus Chelonia; species Chelonia mydas. The sequence goes on from NC_057855.1 coordinate 16,650,997, forward strand.
AGAACAGAATAGCCAATGTAGTATTGTCTTGCAAAGTCTGCAAACAGTACCTCTGCTACTCCTCATAGCTCAGAGAGGCAGCAAGACAATTAAATTAACAAGATTCTGGTTAGTTTCCTGCTTCCATTCAGACCCCAGAGGGGTCATATTAATTTTAATCATATTAATTTAATGCTGCTATTGCTGTTTGACAAAGCTCTGGCTTTATTCACAGAGAAAAAAGACCCAAAAACTGGAGACTAAGAGAGGGGTTGTGTAGTGGAAATTTGCTGCCACTTCCCCCCCAGCAGCTTGAAGGCTCTGGGGAAGTAAAGTAGCAGAGTCTGTCCCTTTCACAGCAACCAGGATACTCAAGAGGATGGGGAAGAGACAGAAAGCTACTGCTCCCTTTCAGCAGCTAGAGGTGGGATGTGGTGTCAGATTTATCAGACACCTACTACTCAGTGACCGACGTGAACATTAGAGCCCCCAAGCAGGGTGCAGGGACAACTGCCTGTTAGAAATCTCAATCCTCCTCCCTTACCAGCAGATAGGGGTGGAAGACAGACCAGGCTTTTCACCAGGGTGTCTTACTCTGGACCTCACTTCTGCTTTCCTGACTGTGTCTTCTGCACCTGCTTCAGGTTGGTAAATGTAATCTTCTGACTAGTAAGTGCCTTGTTAATTTTCCTGGGCTATAAACCTTACACAGCTTACTCATTAAAAATACTAGTAACTTAAATTTAAAAAAAGTACAATATTAGTAAATATGCAGTATCATTATTTGGTTACAGATAATCTTACCAATAAAATAATCAACTCTGTGGCCCATCATGTTGGTAGATTTTGTTGGACAATTGAAACGTAGGTATTTGGCTACAGCTTTCTCCTCTTTGAACGGCTCACCAACTTCCTATAATATAAAAATATAAAATTAATACTGGTTTAAACACAGCCAAGAGAGTTTCGTTTTAACTTAAATCTCAATTATTTTAAAAAGCACCAAGTTTTTTTTGGCAATATATAAATAATGAACAGCATGGTCCTTGCTCCAAAGAGCTTTCAGTCTGCATAAGACAAACTGAGCCAAAAGTTCAGTTCTGAGATAGTCTGAAGACCACGTCATGAGATCAAAGCTTGAAGGCTTTGCAAGAGTGAGTTAAAGGAGGAACTGAGGAGGAGAAGGAAGGCGCCTGGCACATGGAAAGTGGTATGCTGTTCTAAGCATACAGGACCGCATGAAAGAAATTATAAAGTTGAGAGTGGAAAGAGACAAAATCGAGAACCCAGGAGTCAGAGACTGTCAGATGATAAATGTGCAGACATGTTGGCAGAGCTGAGTGGCACAAAACCTTTAATGCAATGAGAAGCTTGAACCTAATGTGGAAAAGGAGTAGAAACTGATGAAGTCTTTAAAGGTAGGGAGGCACTTACAGAATCTTATGACTGGTAGCTGTAGGTGATACCACATGACTTAAGAATGACTTTACAAGCAGAAATTGAGACAACAATTGAAGAGATGCTACCAGTTTGGAGAAAGGAAGTAACAAGACAAAAATGTGCTGGGCTAAGATGTAGAAACCTCAGTTATCCTCACAAAAATGGGCATTTGAGGAGAAGGATTAGCTGTTTTGCATGTGTGAACATATCACTTTACATTCTTACAAATATATTAGAGTGTCTCTGCAGCCCAAATACCACTCCGAGATCAGTCACTGCAGAATAATGCTATGTCATGAAACTGAAAGTATCATCTCTGTGCCTGTGCTTGCTTTGCAGGACTGCAGAGCATGGCACTAGATCAGGCTGGGTCACTTACATGGCAGTATGGAATATGAATGCTCTATAGATGTATTAGTTATTTTTAATCCATAACATGCCTGTCATGAACCACTTCTGGTCTTGCACTTATAGCAATACATTTTAATTCTGCAATAAACACTTTAAATGGAAATGCAAAGATCAAGTATTTTTTTAAAACCAAACTGAAAAGTTTTAGACAGAGTGAGAGGGTATTACCAAAATTAAACAATTTTTACACAAACAGGAAGAGCTTGTAAAATAAATTGGTTGATGAGTGGTCATCCCATCTGAGCACGCTGTTGCCTTTCCTATCTGAATGGACAACTTTAAAAGGAAATTACACTTAACATATGACACACACTTTACCAAATGACAGAATGTACTGGGTAATTCTCAGAATGCCAGTATCTTCCAGACTAAATCCTTTGGAGCATGTATCTTGTACACACATATATATGCAACACACGTAAGGTTGAACACACATGCCTGTACTGTATTACAATGGATGATTGTACATTAGCCCTTATATAGGCAAAATGAAACATTTCTCCATGCTCATACTTGATTTCTAAATATTCACTTGAAATCTTTGTAAATCTATCACATAGCAATGCATAAACAAAAAATCTATACAAACAGACATACCCAAACACCACACATAACTATTCAACTATAATTGATATGAACTGACTCGCTCTATTGTGTTGATACTTTGACATGCATACTGATGTTAAAAATACGGAGGAATAAATACAATGGGTTAATTTTCCCTTAAAGCTTTTGTAATATTTGTGAGTTTCCACCCTATCAAATAACCTATATTTAGTACAATAGCTCCCTACAGGACAAATGTCCTTATTTCACAATGCAGAGTATGGAACTGCTCTCTTGGAAAAATTATCATCATTCACATTTACCATCAATGCTTAATTTTACTGCTAGTCTTGCTTATGTTTTTCCCCTGTCTGTTATCCGGCCAGTTCAGGATTGTTCCCTACCTACAGTGCATTTTCTAATGTTCTGTCCAGTCTAGTTTTCAGTGTTCTAAGCAATAGGGCTCTCCCTTGGGAGGCCATTCCAGAGTTAAATAGCTCTTACTCTTCGAAAGTTTTTCCTGATAATTAGCCTACATGTTTCCCTCTCAGTTTCATCCCATTGCTTGTAGTTCCAGATTTGTACTGCAATGTTAAAATAGACTGCTGAATGAAAAAAGCTGAAGTGACAGACACCAAGTGTACACGGGCATATATTTAAAAAACAAAACAAAAAAACCGCACCAAAACACAGAATGTGTCAGAAACTTAAATATATTGCTCTTTTTAAAGATGCAATTTGACAGACCTTTATTTCAGACCTAAGAATATCAAAACAATAAATATTTCGACTCCCATTAACTTGAGTAGGGCCAGAATTTCAGCCCTAATTTCCATTTATGCACATTCCTTTTCTTGTAGGCACATTTTATGTCATCTAAATGCCTAAATAACAGATTACGTATGTAATTTGCAAGCACAAATAGCCTAAATTATTTCCTCAAATGATTGCAGGTTCAAAACTATTCCTGCAAATGGAGGCCTGGTGAAGATCCAGATGAAACCGTTAACCCTATGTACTCTAATCTCCCCTCAACATGCATTTGTAATTTCCATTGATGCTAATGATGGCTCTGCATGGACCCAAACAGAGAACGGAGCTATAGATATTTGACAAATTGAAAACTTCTGAAGTTTTTAAAACCTGTGCATGCTACACTGGTCTTAAGCTTCTCTCTCTTTTGTTCCCACGTAGGTGTGACTTGTTCACTGGGGCTCTTCTCATTTGTGAGATGATCGACATGACCTAAAATAGGATGTTTCCCTGTCACAACATAAACAAAGTTTCTGGAAAAACAGAATAGAACTAATGAGGACTGTCATTAACAAGATATTTAATGTGAAGACAAAATATTAAGAATCTTGGTGCCCTTCTAACACTAAAGAAGTGATCACACTTCTAAATAATCTTTGAATTTATCCATATGAATATTTAGTAATAATACTTTGTACTTCTATAGCACCTTCTCAGGATTTCAAAACATCTGAAAACATCTATGAAGTAGAGTAAATATTTTACTCAATTTTCAAATGAGGAAATGAGAGAATTTACAAGCTTCATTTTCAGAGCTGCTTGACATTCAAAGGTCCCACTAACTGTAGTGGGATTTGTGGATGTTCAGTAAGTCTGAAAAAACAGGCCCTGTGTGACTGGTCCAAGGTTACACAGCAAGTGATGGAGCTGGGAAGTCAGATATAGAGCCTGACTCTCAGTCCCTTGTTCTAACATCTCCTCTCTTATTATTACAGTACTGCAACTGTGTTAAAATTATTTTAGTTAAATGCTGTTTTTACACTCAAAACATTGGGATGGATCCTAAGGCACACCAGAGCTCTATTCAGTGTATACTAGGGAGGAGGCAAGAGGTGTCATTATACTATCTTTCCAACACCTCCTCCCACTTTGGGGGGCATAAATTAAAGCAGCCACAGTCCTCAGGGGTTGTTCTGTTGACATAGGATCACCAGAGTACAGCACCATGCTATCCCCCAAAAGTCCCCCAAGCATTCTATTATACCAGATCTGGGTCACCAAGGTATTCCCCAACTCCACCTTCACAACATCCTTAAGTGTAGTGGCACAAATAGGACTTAGTTTGGGCTAAGGATCTGTACTATTTTGAAAGAATTTGAAATAAATTTATTTAGATAAGCTATTAATCATTTCAAGATGGGTCTCCTAATAGGAGTTACGGTAGTGCATATTTTATAAAAGTAAATAAGCATGTACAGCAGGGGCGGGCAAACTTTTTGGAAACCACATCGGATTTCCAAAATTGTCCAGAGGGCTGGTTCTCGCCCCCTGATGAGCCCCCCCACCCAGAAGTCCTGCCTCATCCACTCCCCCCCCCCCGCACTCCGTCCCCTGACCAGCCCCGGACCTGACTGCCCCTCGCTGCCCCATCCAACCCCTCCTCTCATTCCTGACTGCCCCCCCAGGATCCCTGCACCCATTCAATGCCCCCTGTTCCCTGCCCTGCGACTGCCCCAACCCCATCCACACCCCTGCCCCCTGACCACCACCCCGAACTCCCCTGCCCTCTATCCAACTCCCCCCACCCCTTGTTCCCTCCCCCTTACCACGCTGCCTGGAGCACCGGTGGCTGGCGGAGCTATAGCTGCACCACCCAGAACACCAGGACAGGCAGCCATGCCACCCAGCTGGAGCTAGCCATGCCACCATGCAGCAGAGCACCGGGTCAGGCCATGGCTCTGCAGCTGTACTGCTGGCGGCACAGTGAGCTGACGCTGTGGGGGAGGGGGAACAGCAGGGGAGGGGCCGGGGCTAGCCTCCCGGGCCAGGAGCTCAGGGGCCGGGCAGGAGGGTACCGCGAGCCGGATGTTTGCCCACCTCTGATGTACAGGCTCAAGTTACAGTTGTGAGTTGCCGAGTTTATGGTAAACCCCAGTTTTCACTCACTTGCCTGTCCAGATGTTTTGCTTTCTGGTGGGAGACATTAGTGGAGAAAAGAATGTGTTCCTGTTTAGTCTGAAAAGGACTGTATTTGATCAGTGTTTTTAATGGATGACAATGGTGCTAGAACCTGGGACAGGCTTCACTTATGAGTTAATTTTTATTTATTTATATTTAACTAGCTAATTTCACTTTCAAAAAATTATGTACTCATTCAGGACACATTTTTATACAAAATTCAATCACACAGCATGTCTAAGCTTGTGAAACTCAATTATCTTGACTAAATCATATGAAAGATGGGAGACAATAACAAAATTAAAAATTAAAGCTTACACTGTGTCCTAGAGAGAGAACATTTATTTTCTGTTTGCCTTTGTTGGTTTGTGTAACATCTTTAGCATTTATTTAAGAAATGTGTCAAAGTAAAAATATCACTCTGAAAAAAAAACAAAAAAGCTTTGCTATTTTAAAACACCTCTCATCCAAGGATCTCAAAGCACTTTACAGGCATCTAATTAGAGTTTAGATCTAACAGGCAGGTCAGTATTGGAAACTCAGGTACAAAGGCTAGGGGTCAGATTTTCAGAATTATTTAGGTGTCTATCTTACATCTTCAGGTATTTAGTGGGATTTACAAAACTGCCTCTCTCCACCTTTAAGCACCTAAATACCCCTGAAAATCTAGCCCTAAGTGATGAGCTAAGACTAACTCTAGACCAGGGGTCGGCAACCTTTTAGAAGTGGTGTGCAAGTCTTCATTTATTCACTTTAATTTAAGGTTTCACATACCAATACCATATTTTATCGTTTTTTAGAAGGTCTCTCTATAAGTCTATATATTATATAACTAAACTATTGTTGTATGTAAACAAGGTTTTCAAAATGTTTAAGAAGCTTCATTTAAAATTAAATTAAAATGCTGATTTTATACCGCCGGTCCGCTCAGCCCGCTGCCGGCCCGGGGTTCCGTTCACCTAGGCCGGCAGCCGGGACCCCGACTGGCAAGGGCAGCAGCCAGAACCCCAGACTGGCAGTGGGCTGAGCGGGGCCGGTGGCCAGGACCCCAGACCAGCAGTGGGCTGAGCGGCTCAGCCCGCTGCCGGTCTGGGGTTCCGTCCGCCGGCTCCTTCCAGCCAGGGTCCTGGCTGCCGGCCCCCCTCGGCCCGCTGCCGGTCTGGGGTCCCGGCCCTGTCCACACAGAGTAGGTACCTACTTTCTCCCTGGTTCTGGCCCATTCTCTTCCTCTCTCTGAGATGAGGGTGGGAGTGCACTGAGAACAGGGCTGGGGGTGAAGGAGCAGGCTGGGGGTTGGGGTGCAGGGTCTGGCCAGGAGCTAGAATGAGGGAGGGGGCTCAGGGTTGGGGCAGGAGGTTTGGGTGTGGAGCGCTTACCTGGGCAGCTCCCATTTGGTGCAAGGGGTGCAGGTGGGAACGTGGGTGTGGATGTGCAAGAGTCAGGGCACGGGGTGTGGGGGGGGGGGTGCAGGGGTCAGGGCATGAGGCTGGGGTGTGTGGGGGTTGCAGGGCTGAGGGCAGAGGGCTGGGTGTTTGTGAGGAGGGTTCATGGGTCAGGGCAGAAGGCTGGGGGTCTGAGGGAGGTACAGGGGTCAGGGCAGAGGGCTGGGATTGTGGGGGTTCTCCCAGCCCCCTGCCCTGAGCGGCTCACGGCAGGGGGCTGGAGGGGATATGCCGATTCCACCCCCTTCCCCAACATCACCGGAGCAGAGAGCTTGCTGCGGCTCTGCTTTTCCCTCTCCCCTTCCATAACGAGGGCCATCAGCTGATCGGCCACAGGGAGGGGGAAGCTTGCCTGCCCTGCAAGGAGACAGCAGTGGGCGGAGAAGAGTAGGCCAGGCCGGGCAGGATTTTTAATTGCACGCTGCTGTCCCTGGCAGATAGCAGCGTGCCATTAAAAACCGGCTCGCATGCCGTCTTTGGCACGCGTGCAATAGATTGACGACCCCTGCTCTAGACTAAGTGACTGATATGAGAGTTACCCGAGGTCCCTCAAAGGAAGCCTGTTGCAGAACCAGGCCTAGAAGCAAGATTTCCAGACTACTGGGGTACTATATTTTAACATAAGAAATGCATCCTTTAAGAAAAAAGATGAACAATATTGCTCATTGCAGTGTTCTTGTAGCCGTATTGGTCCCAGGTAAATAGAGAGACAAGATGGGTGAGGTAATATCTGTTATTGGTCCAACTGAAGATATTACCTCACCCACCTTCTCTCTCTCTACTATTGCTCATTGACATTGTGTCCCATATAAATATCTCTCACTAAAAAAGAATCATCTATTTTTTCCTTTATTATATTCAGTCATAGCTTTAATTTTGTTGTGCAACAACTAAAAGTATCATATTTCAAAATTAATAATTAATGACAAAATAGAAGGAGGGGACAACATTTTAAAAGCAAAGGTCATGCCTAATTTTTTCTCCTAGCCTTATGCCAGGTGATTTGGCCCCTTCCCCACACTTGACTTGGATTTTTTGAAGAGCATACTACTTGTCTGACAGTAAGTGCTGTTATCATGGAATAAATTATCTTTGTCTTCATATCCTGTTTTGCTACTTCTCCTGTTTTTCTTGTTCTTCTTTTCTTCCTCCTCCACTATCTGACATCTCTTGTGCATACACTCCTCTCTACCTCTTGCCATTCTCCCTCCGTCTCTCCAGCCAGCATCTGACCTTTTTGAAAAAATCACCCTGAAACTAACCGAAAAGAGCCCTAACAAATGGGAAAGTTGGTTTAGTTTTAGTGAAAAGTGTTCTATTGTCACTTCTGAAGACCAGTCCTTTATTCATCCACTGAAAGGGTAAACCACAGAAACAGTGGTGCAAGCTATTGTACAATGTCCTACCCACAGATTCCAACCCAAATGTGGAAGAACCAACTGTAGGATTATGAAGTTAACGGCTTCATAAAAATAATGACCAACACATCTTTCATCTAGTTGAATCCCAAAAACCTGTGTATAGCAGTTAGAGAAACTGACTGAAAAAATCAAGAAATCTGGATTTCTATTCCCAAGTCTGCCACCAACTTGGACTGAGGCATTGGCCAATCACAATCTTTGCCTCAGTTTCTCCATCTATGTAATAGTGGTCATATTTACTAATATTTGTGAAATACAGTGACACTAAGATGAGGCATTTAATAAGTACTAATTATTTATCCAAATACAAGTATAAGCACAATTTTAGGTAGGCACCATATAATTATCCACTTTAGAATTTGGCCAGTGCAGTTCCAGCTGTGATGTTCAACTGAACACCTGTCCAAATGAACTGGACTAAGACAACTTTGTGTTTAAGTGAATACTTTCATTGTAGGTTATAAAACATGTTTGTTTTGTTAACGAGATGAAAGAACACCTTGGATCAGGTTTCTTGGGTAACAGAAAAACACAATAACTCCCCCCCCCATACCTTTTTTGAACATATGTATTTAGACTTTTTTAAACAGATGTTAATCTGCAGACTGTAAAGGAAAAGTTTTATTTTTTTAAATACATCCTTATATATACACACACAGATAGAGCTTTCTCAAAAAATTAAAGTCTTGGGTCTTCAGAAACCTCAATATCACTAAGTATCACACCATTTTTAGCAATCTGATTCCCTCAGGATTTTCTCTTTTCAACATTTTGTTTAATATGGTGCTCTTCCTATTACCTCAGTTAAACTGCCACCCAAGTAAGATTTACTAGAATCTTTACCTCCAAAATCCTTTTTATTGATCCTTCAAATTTTAGTAAATTTCACCTTGTTGCCAGGACACTACATAGAAGAGAGCTGTGTGGCAGGGAAACACCACTGAGTGGAAACAGAGTAAAAAGGAAAAGAGATGAGGGTGGGATTTCAAGAGGGAGAGAAACAACACAACTAGATATGGGGAAAATGAGAGACTACATAACTATGGAAAGGAAATAAATCCTGGTGGGATATGAGAAACTTGGTTTTTTTCTTATTTTGCCTAAGTCAAGAGGCTAACCTCCTTCATTGTTTTAGGTCTAGATTCATAGATTCCAAGGCCAGAACGACAACTGTAGTAATCTAGTCTGACCTCCTGTATAGCACAGGATACAAAATTTCCCCAAAATAATTCCTAGAGCGTATCGTTTAGAAAAACATCCAATCTTGATTTAAAAATTACTAGTGATGGAGAATCCACCATGAATATTGATCAATTGTACCAGTGGTTAATAATTCTCATTGTTAAAAATTTACACCTTATTTCCAGTGTGAATTTGTCTAGTTTCAACTTCCAGCCATTGGATTGTGTTATACCTCTCTGCTAGATGGACAAACCCACTATAAAAATATGTATTCCCCATGTAGATACTTGTGGACTGAAATCAAATCACCCCTTTACCATCTCTTTGTTAAGTTAAATAAATTGAGCTCCTGGAGTCTACCACTATGAGGCAGGTTTGCTAATCCTTTAATCATTCTCATGGCTCTTCTCTGAACCTTCTCCAATTTTTCAACATCCTTTTAGAATTGTGGACACCAGAATTGGACACAGTATTCCAGGAGCAGTTGCACCAGTACCAGATACAACGATAAAATAACCTCTCCACTTTTACTCGAGATTCCCCTGTTTATGCATCCAAGGATTGTATTAGTCCTTTTGGCCACAGCATCACACTGGGAAATCATATTCAGCTGATAATCCACCACGACACCAAATCTTTTTCAGAGTCACTGTTTTCCAGGATAGAGTTCCCCTCTCTTGTGAGTATGGCCTGCATTCTTTGTTCCTAGATGAATACATTTACGTTAGCCATACTAAAATGCATATTGTTTGTTTGTGCCCAGTTTAACAAACAATCCAGGTTGCTGTGTTTTAGTGACCCGTCCTCAATATTTACCATTCCCCCAATGTGTGTGTCATCTGCAAACTTTTAGTGATGGCAAATGATTGGAAGTTTAAACACCAGCCTATAATAAACAGTTAGGGTGGAGTCCACAAAGCAACGTAGACTCCTAACTTATATTAAGGCTCCTAACTTCCACTGATTACAATAGAAGTTAGGAGCCTACATTGCTTCATGGATTCACCCTTGGTTCCAGAAAAATCGGATATACATTTATAATGGAAAAATTGACTACCTTAATAGAGGCAGCTTGCAGTATTACTTTGAAAACTGGTGTTCCTTTTTGAACTATGCCAAATCAGTCCAAGAAGCTAAGAAAAACAACTGACTCATTTTGGCCAATTAAGAACTCTGCGAATTAAAGAGTACTCTCTTTGTGGACTCATCTCCTACATTCTGTTTGATATATGATGGAGAAACTGCTAAGAAGGCAACATATGTTTATCTATATATTTGTGTTACAAATTTAGGCCTCCGTCCTGCCAACTCTTATACACATACTTAACTTTAAGCATATGAGTAGTCCTGTTAAATTCAGGAGTACTTCTTAAATGTTTTAAATACACGTATGAGTTTTGCAGGATTGGAGCCTTAGGTTGTTATTACACCAGACATTAAATGTCATCTTTAAATTGTTATTGCAATGGATGCAGTTCTAACTTGTAAGCACCTAATTATTTTCTTGTTCTAACTATGCTTTTTCCAGTTTCTTCTTTTTTTAATAGTAATTTTTTTTAAAGTTTTTAAAAAAAAGAACAGGTCACAAGCACAAGAATGAATCCTGCCCTTCTTGGGCCAAACCAGGTATGATTTTTTTCCCCCAGAAAATTCCATATTGGGAGGAAGAAAGAAGAAACATTTCTCTGACCGTTTTTTCTTTTTTTAATGGCGGCCGTTTGACACTGATCATGGGCGTGGCATGCTAGAATAAGTCCCAGTGTGATAGATTAGTGGGGACAGGGCACGTGAGATGATCAAAGTGAATAAATACACAAACTGTACGACTCTACAATTCATTACATGAACACTGCCTCCGTGAGTTCTCACACACACACACACACATTCTCAACCTTAACTTCATTTTAGTATATTTTGCCAGGGAATATATATCAGTAATGTAACAATATAAAACATTACAGGGATGGTGTAATTATTCCCAAAAGATACATTACAAACCCAGGAAATTCAGAGTTAAGGTTACATTTAAAAGAACTCCAAACATATTCAGGTTAAAAAAAATACACGGTGAAGAAATTTAAACAACCTTATCTCTGCCCTGAAGTAATGTAGTTTGTGATCCCAGATTAAATTTATTTCTAAAGACAGATTTTTTTACATATTCCCCTCCCTGCATGGCATCATTTTCTGTGTTTGTAATGCTTGGTTTTAGGATAATTACAACTTCTCTATAATGTTTTCAACTGGGAAGTTACTGATTATTTGATATATATATGCTCAAACTTAATTCCATGTTAATGCAGTTTCTTCTCTCATAATTTCTCTAGGGTTTTTTCATACATGAATACTAAACAAGAAACCTAAGAAGAAGATTACCATACAACATTTCTAATTATTTGAAGATCTGTAGTATCAACCTCAAATCTTTTTTTGAAATTTAGGGGCAAATTCACCAGTACAGCCAGAGCACGTCAGCTAGTTAAGATGGTTTTACAGCTGCTTAGCATCATTAGAGCAGAATTAAGCATACTGCAGAATCTGTCCCTTAATTTGCAATTGATTTATTAAGTGAGAGAGAGGGTTGTATTAGCAAAACTGGTGATATGTGAAGGAGGGTGAGACTCTCTGTGCTTCCAGGGTTCCCCCTGTGCTCCTGCACAAGATTTCAATTAATTTTAACTGTATGGGAAGTCTGAAATGCCTGCATTATTCCACTATTAAAATCATTTGGACAAAGAAAAGACTGATAGCTGCTTAATTTCTTAAAGGTTTGTTTTTAACTTAAACTAACTTAACAAAATAACTTGTAAATTCTCAAACTCTCTCTCGCTCAATGACTGTTCCACTGTGGATAAATCATTAAATCGTCGTTGGGCCAGAAACAGGGGGAGAGAATGACTGTAGTACAGTGGGTAAGGCATCCACCTGGGAAATCAGAGACCCCAGCTTCAGTCTCTCTGCTCCACTCACTTATTACTTATCCACAGTGGACCAGCTTCAGCAGGAGACATTGAGGGAACCTAACATTAGTGATTAGGGCACTCTCCTGAGAGATGTGGGATACCCCATCCAAATCCTCCCTCTGCTAGAGAAGGGGGAATTGAACCGGAATCTCCCAGATCCCAGGTGAATGCTCTAACCAGGGGGCTAAAGTTATAAGATGGGAACACCGCCTCCTCTGGCCAGATACTGAATGGGACCCAATCTGGTAAGCAGATTCAGAGGCCACCTACCAGTTTAGGCCACGCATGTGAGATAGGCAGCCAAATGCCTATGTTTCCAGATCTTGTGAATTGCTCTGGGGTTTAGGCAGGAGATGGTGTCTCAACCCCTTGAGGAAGGCAGACATGTACACTCTCAGAGACATAAACATAGGCACAAAGGAGAACTTTTACCCTGAAAACTTAGGTACCAAATGAGTTTAGACACCTACAGCATTTAGTGGGTGTTTTATGGATCTCAGTGGCACCAAAACTGGGATTTAAGAACCTAAGTAGCATTGTGGATCCCACCCAATATGTTTTGGCAACCTGAACTACAGATGCCTTTATTGCTCCAGCTGTAATAAATACTTTATTCCCCCACTTGAATATTTACTGAAAACAGCTTCTCCCCATTTCATTAGTATTTGTCTAAATAAACTTTTTAATATCTAAAGACCACAGGATTTTTTGAGGGGTGGGGGGGGATGTAGGAGGGATGATTTACTGTACCTGAAAAGACACCCACCATTCACAAAAGTAATCATTTATCTGTCTAAATTTCAAAAAAGCTCATCTCTTTCACCAACAGAAGTTGGTACAATAAACGATATTACCTCACCCACCTTGCCTCTTTAAGAAAAGATAATGAAAAGTTTTAAGCCATATTATGAAGAAAATCCCTTCCACATATTTTTGCTTACAACTGAACAGGTCTTTAAGCTGCAAGAAGGTATGAGAAATTCAGACGGTCTTTTAAATGTGGAAACCCCTTCCGTCACCTCCTCCAAAAGGAAGAAAATGGTTATTCCCATTAATTCAATGGCCAGCGCACAGCTGCGCTTTTGCGACAGGTGTAGCGCACTGGGGGTGCACCTCTGCACAGGTGTGTCGGTGGGGGAGGCTGTGTGAGCATGCACAGGAGCTGGGCGGGGGCACGCAGGCCAGCACGGAGGTGATGTATTGCTACGGTACCACAACAGGGGTAGCATGCAGCCGTGGTCCGTGTGTGGTCACATGAGGCAGGGTGCCAATGGGACAGGTGGGCTGTGCGCAGGGCTGGGCTTTGCACGCGGGCGGGGAGCGGGGTATGCGGTGGGGCGCGCAGGCTCCAGGCGGGAGTGCTCCAGGGAGGAGAGGGGCACTCGGGCAGGGCCTTACGGGAGGGAGTCAGGGGCTGAGACGAGAGGCTGGTGGGGGGCCCGAGGGTGGGCAGGAGGCCGGGGCCTCCAGGCGTCGGGGGCGGGGAGCAGGGCCGGCCGCAGGGCGCTCGAGCGGGAGCAGAGACAGGGCAGGAGGACGCCACGAGTCCCCGGGGGAAGCTGCCTACCTGGATCCGCTTCCTATGTCTCCTCCGCTCCGCCATGTTGTCGCCGTCTGGTCTGCCGGTGACGTGGAGGCGGGAGTCTCGCGAGAGGCTGCGGGAGCCGTTATGTAAGTGGGGCGGAGCGGGCTGGTAGTTAAGTTGGGGCTCGCGACTGGTGGGAGGGGTTACAGGTGCTGTGGGGGCTGGGTTAGGGGCCGGCTCGCGGGACGGGGCGGAGAGCGCCTCTCTCCGCCGGCTAGGGTGGGGGAGGCAGTTTTGGCGGGGTCCTGGCGGGGAGCGGGGCTCGAGCCAGGATACGTGCCCTGCGCTTCTCCTGCCCTGCCCGGCGCGGCGCGGCGAGGGCGAGCACCCCGCTGGGCGGCCTCCCTCGCGTCTCCCTTCAGTAGCGCGCTCCTGCTCCCTCATTGTCCCGCCTGAGGGGAGGGGAATGTACCCTGCATCTTACCTAGCGCCCCTGGACGAGACGCCGATGGTAGGTGCTAGTGGGGTGTCTACACTAGCGCTCACAATAGTGTTAGATAACACGTTAATTAACTAACCATTCAAGTGTGGCTAGATCCTTGGGGTTCTTTTCTCACCCTTGTGTGTCATGATCACCAGGGTCACCACCAGTTTGGGGCATTGGTGCACCTCAGGCCCTCCTATTCTCCACCTGTGCCACAAACACTATTCAGGGGACACCATCATAGGGCCTAATCATATCAGCCACACTATCAGAGGCTCGTTCACCTGCACATCTACCAATGTGATACATGCCATCATGTGCCAGCAATGCCCCTCTGCCATGTACGTTGGTCAAACTGGACAGTCTCTACGTAAAAGAATAAATGGACACAAATCAGACGTCAAGAATTATAACGTTCAAAATCCAGTCGGAGAACACTTCAATCTCTCTGGTCACTCGATTACAGACCTAAAAGTTGCAATTCTTCAACAAAAAAACTTCAAAAACAGACTCCAACGAGAGACTGCTGAATTGGAATTAATTTGCAAACTGGATACAATTAACTTAGGCTTGAATAAAGACTGGGAGTGGATGGGTTATTACACAAAGTAAAACCATTTCCCCATGTTTATTCCCCCCCCCGCCCGCCACTGTTCCTCAGACTTTCTTGTCAACTGCTGGAAATGGCCCACCTTGATTATCACTACAAAAGGTTCCCCACCCCCGCTCTCCTGCTGGTAATAGCTCACCTTACCTGATCACTCTCGTTACAGTGTGTATGGTAACACCCATTGTTTCATGTTCTCTATGTATATAAATCTCCCCACTGTATTTTCCACTGAGTGCATCCGATGAAGTGAGCTGTAGCTCACAAAAGCTTATGCTCAAATAAATGTGTTAGTCTCTAAGGTGCCACAAGTACTCCTTTTCTTTTTGCGGATACAGACTAACACGGCTGCTACTCTGACACTAGTTTAGTCTGTTGAGAGCTGTAATGCTTTAGTCTAAAATCCAGATTATTGGGTTCAATTCAAGGGATAACTGCGTGATAAACAGGAGGTCAGCCTAGAACCTGATGGGATGTTCTCTTTTGGCCTTCAACTCCGACTCTGTGTCAGCATACACAAACTGATGTATGCAGCTATCACAATTTAGGACAATTGCCTGAAATGAGCCCGCAAATGTAGGTGCCCAATTGTGCATCCATTTTTGCACATTGGCTAGAGGCATCCTGTTTTTAAAAGGTCCTGAATTTGTATACAAAAGGCTAAAAATCCTTGGTCAGAATTTTTAAACGGAAGGTCCAAAGTTAAGCTCCTAAATCTATATTTACTCAGGTGTTTTTCTTCATCTCTGCCTACTGTGTTCATGTGTTCTATTTATGTACAGTACAAAGCACGTCACGGTGCACCAAATGTGTGTGGCAGCACTCCAGGTACATTCTGCCAGGTACACTATTTTATGCCAGGCAATAGATTAAACAAACCAAAGAGTATCCGTAAATGGCCATAGATGTTGTTCTCTCTCTTGAAAGTCTGCCGCAAAGCTAGATTAGTAATAACCCATTCTTTTTAATATAGGCACATACATTTAGGATGGACAATTGACTATGCATTCCTAGATGAGAGATTAGATCAAAACAAAGATAGCTGATGCACCGTGCCTCTATTTGTAGTTGCCTTTTGATATGTCCATGAAGGCATTGTACCTGTTTAGGTTAGTCAGACACTTGCCCATAGTTTAAGCAATAGGTGCAGATATACATCTTACATAAAAATCAAATACCTTTTTATCTGAGATTGTTTCACCACATGCTTTTACTAATAGGCCATATATATTAGGAAAGCATGTTTAGTTCTGTGCCAGAATATGCAACCCACACCAAACCTTGTACGCGGTTATTCCTGCTAATCTGGAAGCGCTCAGCCTGTCTCAGTTTGTATTCCTGCGCAAATGAAAATTATACTCTCAACTGAAAACCAGACAGAAAAAAAAAGTTTAAAATAGTTTCAGATATTATACTTGCCCCTGAATCACCCTGCCCACTTCTGTGATTTTATAATCACAGTTTCCTTTTTTTTTTTTTAAATGTTTTTCTTTCCCTTGTTGCTGGACAACGGATCCACACCAGCTACAAGTTAATCTGACTGATTGTATCATAGAATCATAGAATATTAGGGTTGGAAGAGACCTCAGGAGGTCATCTAGTCCAATCCCCTGCTCAAAGCAGGACCAACACCAACTAAATCATCCCAGCCAAGGCTTTGTCAAGCCAGGCCTTAAAAATCTCAAAGGATGGAGATTCCACCACCTCCCTAGGTGACCCATTCCAGTGCTTCATCACCCTCCTAGTGAAATAATGTTTCCTAATATCAGCCTGCACCTCCCCCACTGCAAGTTGAGACCATTGCTTCTTGTTCTGTCATCTGCCAACACTGAGAACAGCCTAGCTCCATCCTCTTTGGAACCCTACTCTTCAGGTAGTTGAAGGCTGCTATCAAATCCCCCCTCACTCTTCTGCAGACTAAATAACCCCAGTTCCCTCAGCCTCTCCTCGTAAGTCATGTGCCCCAGCGCCCTAATCATTTTCGTTGCCCTCCACTGGACTCTCTCCAATCTGTCCACATCCCTTCTGTAGTGTGGGGATCAAAACTGAATGCAGTACTCCAGGTGTGGCCTCACCAATGTTGAATAGAGGGGAATAATCACTTCCCTCGATCTGCTGGCGCTGCTCCTACTAATACAGCCCAATATGCCGTTGGCCTTCTTGGCAACAAGGGCACACTCATATCCTGCTTCTCGTTCACTGTCATCCCCAGGTCCTTTTCTGCAGAACTGCTGCTTAGCCAGCTGGTCCCCAGCCTGTAGCGGTGCATGGGATTCTTCCTTCCTAAGTGCAGGACTCTGCACTTGTCCTTGTTGAACCTCATCAGATTTCTTTTGGCCCAATCCTCCAATTTGTCTAGGTCACTCTGGACCCTATTCCTACCCTCCATCGTGTCCACCTCTCCTCCCTTCTTAGTGTCATCTACAAACTTGCTGAGGATGCAATTAATCCCATCATCCAGATCATTAATAAAGATGTTGAACAAAACCGGACCCAGGACCGACCCCTGGGGCACCGCTTGATACCGGCTGCGAACTAGACATCAAGCCGTTGATCACTACCCGTTGAGCCCAACAATCTAGCCAGCTTTCTATCCACCTTATAGTTCATTCATCCAATCCATACTTTTTTAACCTGCTGGCAAGAATACTGTGGGAGACAGTATCAAATGCTTTGCTAAAGTCAAGATATATCACATCCACTACTTTCCCCATATCCACAGAGCCAGTTATCTCATCATAGACTGTAGTGGGGACTTATGCACAAACTGAAAATATAGGGAAATAAAGTTTTAATCTATTTTAGATAGAGTAAAATTAGGTGTTTCTTCTAAAAATAGTGGGTAAGGTATATTCAGACAGAAGTGTGATTTTTAAGTTGACAGTAGCCTTTTAATAATTATATAATGTGCTTAGCTGTTGAAGTGACAAAACAGCAGGTGCAAATTGAGGCTGTTGGTTTAACTTACCTGCGGAAGAGGTTTTGCCCATCTCCTGAATGACCAAGGATAACAACACTTTACTTGGCACAGAAGTGGTGGAATGCCAGGACACTGATGTGGAAACATGACTTGACAGGCAGAATAATGACAAATGGCATGTGATGTAATGCTTAAATCTGTCTTATGAGAAGCCTTCTGCTAATACTGCAAGAAAGCTTTGGCTACTCAGGTTCATACACACACAAAATGCTTTAGGAAGAAAATGCTCTCACTCCCTGGAACAGCAAACTATGTCTGGTGCCATATCTCTCTGTTGTGCGTGTGAGGTAGCATGTCTCTGCTGCTAAAACAGCAGACTTGTTAACTAAGTCATCATCATATTAGGAATTTAAATAAGTGGAACAGCACAGTTTCTTAATTCAATCTACATACTGACCTTTCATTAAAAGGCATCTTACACAATTTCGGAAACCTGTATAGTAGGGAAATTCATGGTATTGGAGCCGCACTTGGAAAGTCTGCCTGGAAGAATGCAAACTTAGGTGAACTTGGCTATGCAACAAACAGAGGATTACCTGAAGGCCAACAAAACAGAGGAACTGTTGTGGCCACAACCTTGAACTGAAGGGGAGTTGGATAGGTGGTAGAGACATCCCAGAGAAGAATGAAGGGACTTTGGAACTCCCAGGGATGAACCAAATAGGAATAGGAATGCATACCAAGAATCGAGGAGGGACCTATTGGCCTTTCCTATAATTGCCTTCTATTGTGGTGGATATGTGGCATATAAAACAATTATTTCCCATGGTGGAACCTGACCATGGAGAGACGTTGTTTTACAGATGTCACAAAGTCTAGTGCTGCCAGGTGACCTCCTGTGCCAGTGCAGCTGAAAGAGGTAGTACGAACCTTCATGGAGTTGGGGTGTGTCCAGACTTTAGTATGATAGGGCTTAGTCAAAACTGAGTGATTGCAGGTAGCAGAACCTTTCAAGGTGATCTGTGTCCATGTGGATTCCAGATGTATAACTTAGTTATTATTAAGAGAGTCAGATGGGTCAGTTCATAATGTGAGTATCTCACTTGTTCCAATGGCCTATTGTCTTTAGGAGAGTGGGATCATGCTCTTGCCTTGCTGGAGTTTGAATAGCATGACAGATTTCTGTTACCAATCTGCCTGAAGTGTCAGGTGATCAGGCTGAGGCCACAGAATTGTTAAGGGAGGAGATGATGGAACACACCAAGTGTCTAAGTTTTAAAGCTTGATTGATAAAATAATAAAATAACAGTGGAGAGTGATGGGTGCTCCCCACGTCACTCAGAGGAAGGAAGAAAGCGTTAGTGCCCCAAGCCCTAACCCACTTTCATACTCACACACGCACCACCCAAGGCTGGCCTGGCCTGGGTGTAACATAAGAAGAAGAGGGGGAGGGGTGGACAGGAGTTCTGTCCTGTGCGTACAGGTCGTCCAGGGTCCGCTGCTAATTTCTGAATTGCTCCAGCTCTCAGGAGGGTTTTTAAGTCTTGGGATCCACTGGGGGTTTTTTGTTCAGCAACCTCTGCTCCTGGTGCTCTTTGTACCAGTCCAAACCGGCTTTCTGTGGTATCCTCAACTTTCCCAAAACACACGGGCTAGACTTTGTTGTCCTCTTTGTTTTCCTCCCTGCTGGCCTTCACTGCCTCTATAGGTCTGTTCAGCTGCATCTTCCTTTCTCACAGCTGGTCGGTGGATTCTAGACCCCGTCTTTTTCGGCAGGCAGCCAAGCGTCAGCTGTGAGCTGTGGCCTTGAACTGGAGTCAGTGCCTTATCTCCTGACTGAGCGAGCTGGGGTATCGAGTTAACCCGTTCTCTGCTCTCTTCCTCCTTCCCCCTCTGGCCTCTTGTAACCTGCAAAGGAACCTTTCACTCACACTCACACCTTTAACCGTTTCCGAAATACTTTGCAATGCCTGCAACAACGTTAGCAACATACAATACTGATCTGCCTCCCCAGGGTACTTGAGAGAGGGGGCCATTGGAGTGTGACAACAGGGCATAGTAAGAGAAATGTTGTAGGTAAGGAGGAGACTGGATCTGCTGGCAGCAACATAAGACTTCAGGAATTAGGTCCTGAATTTTGTGTATTGTGTTAGGAGTAGAGTGGGAATACAAGCAGCTTACAAAGTGGGTTTTGGATATGTGAAGTTCAAATAGTCAAGATTGTTCTTTATTGTATCTATCTGATTTAGATAGTAAGTTGCATGGGGCACAGACAATGTCTTTGTAAAATGTCATCCACAACTATGGAAGCAGTCTTTACAGACGTCTTTTCAAGCCCTGATACTGGTTTCTCATACTCCGATTTTACAGATGATGCTGCTCTTAAAAATCAAGATGGCTATTGTGACATTACACCCCATATTCTTCATAAAAATATGGTTATGATATGAATATGGCATAACAGATATATTTTATGCAAGATGGCTCATGTAAGGTATCATTGGAAAGGTTATAATTTACTGAATGTGATTATCCAATTTGTATGCATGTATCATTTCTGTATCTAAAGTAAGAAATATTGACTACGTAACAATTACATCTGTATGTATACTTGGGAAACGCCCATCAGACAGTAAGCAATCAGCCTTAATGGGCCATTAGAAAATGACAATGAGTCTTTGAAGATGTGGATTTCCAATAAGGCCTGGAGTTCCTTCCTCTGGACATTGCAAATAAACCTGGCTTCATAGTTGCTTTCAAACTGGTCTGCTTTCTTTTTAAGGGAAATCCTAGCACAGCTTTCTGTATCCTTTCAGGCAAATAATACACAATTGACTGAAAGGGACAATTCAGAAGTCACTCAGTAACCCACTACAGGGCCCAGACAAAAGAATGGAACCAGTATGGTCCATCATGTAACACATACTTTGGGACAACTTAATCTGCAGATCACTGGCACTTTAAGCCTTACCAGATGTTTTAAAGCTGTATTGCATCAGTGTATAGAAAGGGAGACTTTAATCAGAGAATCCAGACAACATGAACAGTAATGCTCCATATTAAAACAAAAAATCCTTGTGCAATTTGATATTGAAGTGATAAATGCAGATTTGCCAAAAAACATGAAATATATTTTAAAATGCATACCGTGCATTGCATTACAAGTATAGATCAAATACAAAGAGAAGACCATGACTGCAAGTGAATTATACTCTATCGTGCCCAGTCTTTAACCTTCTCTTTCCAGGAAGGTTATTAAGAAGGTTATAGCTGGGCAACTTTGGTGTCCCCTGGTGTCAAGTTTCCTTGATCTCTTTCAGTCTGGCTTTGGACCTGATTATGTCAGGAAGAGTGGTCTCATTGGCTGATGATGTCCTAGAAATAGACAAAGTACATGTCGAAGCTGATTTTTCATTTTTTTCTTTTCTTTTAAAGATTTGTCAGCAGTTTTTGATACCAGTGCCCATGAAGTTCTGTTGACA
The DNA here is from genome assembly GCF_015237465.2 of Chelonia mydas. NCBI lineage: Eukaryota > Metazoa > Chordata > Testudines > Cheloniidae > Chelonia > Chelonia mydas. Next base: position 16,672,330 of record NC_057855.1, read on the forward strand.
CACCTGCAGATTCTGGCTAGGATAGATGGGAAGATTTTATTCTTCTCAAATACATCCTAAATTGTGGGGTTACAGAATTGTTCAAAATGCCTAAAAGTTCTCTCATATGGGATCCACTGATCCAGTACTATTCGGTCACTGCTTAAGTTAATGTGTACAGTATGTGAGGCCATTGCAGGAAGGGCTATGTTGCCATCAATGTTCAGGTGACACACAGCTCTATATCTGATTTTTATTGAGCGTAGATGGAGTAGTATATCGATTTTCCAGTGCCTGGCTAAGATTGAATGTGGATAGGGTGGGGTGGTTGCAGTTCAGTCCAGACAAGTTGTTGATGCTGGTAGGATGGGGCAGCATCTAGCAGAAGGCAAGATGGAGTGGTACCTGCCTCCGTGACTGAGGAGGATTGACTACATTTTGTCAATGTGGTTTGCAGTTTGGGCAGAGGAAACTTTTGGATCCCACTTTGCTCCTGAATTCTCAGTGGTATCTACAGCCGAAAATGCTTTTTTTCATCCAAGTCTGGTTAGGAAACTAAAACTGTAACCATTTTCAGTGGTGTAGGCCTTGCTACTGTTACCCATTCTCCCAGATTAATTATTGCAATGAACTTAAGGGGATACCCTCAAGAAACAACTCAGAAGCTACAACAGCTGCAGAAAGCAGCTGACCAACTGTAAGGAGAACTTAACACCAGTTTTCCAGTCTGATTTTGCTTCCTATTTGCTTCCAAGTGAAATTCAGGTTATTGACAATGATCTATAAAACTGTGTATGACTCCTGTTTAGGATCTGCCTAACTGAGATGACACCTTGTGCTATTTGTAATTTAGAATGTTGAGGTGAGCCAGGTACCTCATTAGCTTTAAACATCTTGAACCTGGAGTCATGGCCTTTGTTTCTAATATGTATATTTCTGCTGGTCTGACAGAAACAGTTTTTTGACCATTTTAGGATCGATTTTCACAGGCTTTTATCTCAAGGATCTGATTTTGAGGGATGGACACAGTTCACAGTGTAGGGGTGCAAATTTATTCTACTTTTGTTTATATTGGTCAATAAATTGTGTATGAATTTAGTCATTTTATATTTGCACTTGGACACAATGTGATGGGCACATTTTACATATAAAAACCAGTAAATAGGTACTAGGAATTGGGGGTGACATCCCATATGTGAGATTTTACATACAACCAATGGTAAAACTGGTAGTATATTCCATGAGCTTTAAACAGTAACGATTGGTGGATTTTAATGTATGCATATATAAAGTGAGGCATTTTGATTCTAAGAATCATAAAGCAACCTGTATGATGCCATGTAAAGAGCTGGAATATACTGACAGGCATAGATGACTGTTGCAAATATTCTTGGGGTTGGGTCTGAGCAGGGGATAGCCACAGCCACATGGCCCATTCCTGTTAGCACCCAGGCCCAGCAAAATCTGAGCACCAGGAAAGTGCTTAAAGTAAGGGGGTGGGGGTCACAACCCCAGATTGAGCAGGGGTGCTGAGGGGCACGTTCTTTTAGTGAAGCTGCTGCTGCCTCAGACCATTCAGCTCAGCTCTGTTTTCCCATCAGCACTGAGTCCAACTCTGTCCCATGCCACCCTGCTCCAGTTAGCACCTCTGCATTGGCTGATTGTTTGGGAGCTGAGCCAATATGACCAGGGTCCCCTACCAGCAGAGGGCAGGGCACACTTCCACCAATGGGGCGTGATCGTGGGCAGGACAGGTGTACCTCTGCCAAGGGGAGGCAGTAACCAGAGCTCAGTGGTGTAAGGGCGGACCCCCTTCCCTGCTGGCATGATGAAGGGACAGCCAGACCAAATTTGGGTGACACTGCGATCTGGTGCATGGACTCCTGCTCCTAGTCCCAGGCTCTGCCCCTTGTGACTGATCCTGTGTCCAGGGGGAAACAGGTCAGAGGCAGAGATGAGAAGCATCAAGATTCTGTGCGCCTGGCAGAGAGCAATTTGTGGGGACTGACCTCCTCTAGCCCGATCCACCAGCTGCCTATGCTGATAGGGATTCAAGTCAGCTGTATGGGAAGGTGTTATTCAGTTGCAGCAAAGAAGACTAATCAGTTCCTGAGCTGCATCAGAAATATTACAAACAAAACAAGAGAAGCCATTATACCATTGTACAGCATCTGAGGGAAGTACGATGTGAAGTGCTGTGTCCAGTTTTCAGTATCCTTCTGTAAAACGTTTGTGGGAATGCTCAAATTCTGGAGAAGATTCTAAGGAGAGCGGCTCAACTGATAAAAGTTATATTAGGTCATAGCTGTGACAACAGGTTGGTGAGCAGAAGCCTATAGAGTTTGTAGAGAAGTTTATCGGGATCATAATACAGTACTTAAAGGAGACCTAAAAAGTTTAGGTGAGGATCTGTTTGAACTAAGCAATAGTAAGAGAATATGTGGACAGCCCAGAAAACATAAATTTAGGTTAAAAAGTTCAGATGCTATTTTCTCCTCCACACGCAAAAAAATTAACATATTGAATTCTCTGTCCTGTGAAGACTATTCCACAATTCTAGGATTTTTTTTTTAAATGGGCAGTTATTCGGTCACTAAATGGCCTGAAACATCAGTGGTATGTGATTCTTAACTGGCAATTCTTTCTTTGATGCACTGAATTACAATAATTATCTGATTCAGGGTCAGGTGGGAATTCCTCTCACTGATCATACTGAGTTTCCTTTTGAGATTTTTCACCTTATTCTGGACTATTAAGAATGGAATATCTATTAAGACTATATGGGCATAGTTCACATAATAAAATTCTGCAATATGGGGTGAGAGAAGACTGGTATTGATGGACCTTCCAACTTCTATTTTTAATTCTTGTCAGAAGAATTTCTAATTCAGTTATTCCTAGCACAGACTGATTTTCAACACATCCAGTATTAAACTTTATTTATTAAGCCTTGTAATTGGGCTTGGTTCTGTACAAACAAAAGTCACAGTCCCTGCCCCAGCTTACACATCTAGTGCAGACACAGGCAAAATAAGTTGGACACATATAAGACATACATACTCCCCTTCATTAACTGCTTCACTGCTGCCGAATGTGGCAGATATATTAAGTAAATCATTTCCAGTGCCACCACATGTATTCAGGTGCATCATCTGTGTTCCACTGTGATTTCAGTGGCACATCAGAACAAAAGAACACAGAGGTGGCATGGACACTGGAACACCAGTAAGCTCAGCCAATATGGGTACATATTTGAGACTGCTAGTTACACCTCTGGTGCAGCATGTAATATTTGCAAAAAGAAAAGGAGTACTTGGGGCACCTTAGAGACTAACCAATTTATTTGAGCATAAGCTTTCGTGAGCTACAGCTCACTTCATCAGATGCATACTGTGGAAAGTGTAGAAGATCTTTTTATACACACAAAGCATGAAAAAATACCTCCCCCCACCCCACTCTCCTGCTGGTAATAGCTTATCTAAAGTGGTCACTCTCCTTACAATGTGTATGATAATCAAGTTGGGCCATTTCCAGCACAAATCCAGGTTTTCTCTTCCCCCCCCCCACCCCCAACCCACTCTCCTGAATTGGAATTCATTTGCAAATTGGATACAATTAACTTAGGCTTGAATAGAGACTGGGAGTGGCTAAGTCATTATGCAAGGTAACCTATTTCCCCTTGTTTTTTCCTACCCCTCCCCCCTCAGACGTTCTTGTTAAACCCTGGATTTGTGCTGGAAATGGCCCACCTTGATTATCATACACATTGTAAGGAGAGTGATCACTTTAGATAAGCTATTACCAGCAGGAGAGTGGGGTGGGGGGAGGTATTTTTTCATGCTTTGTGTGTATAAAAAGATCTTCTGTACTTTCCACAGTATGCATCCGATGAAGTGAGCTGTAGCTCACGAAAGCTTATGCTCAAATAAATTGGTTAGTCTCTAAGGTGCCACAAGTACTCCTTTTCTTTTTGCGAATACAGACTAACACGGCTGTTACTCTGAAACTTGTAATATTTGTTAAAAATATAGAAAGAACATGCAGGTATTGAGAATCAATAAGGCCTCTAATGTTTATATATAAGAATAATCTGAAAAGCACAGCAAGGGCTGAATATGTGGCCCTGTCTAGTAGTGCTGTGAAGAATTTTTTTGCTTTTCATTCTTATTTCTGGAGTTGGTAGGGAAATCTTGAAAGAGAACATTCAACACTAGAGGTTTCTCCTTGTATATAAAGAGAATGGATGTGTCTGTTTATATGAATCCTCTTTCTTCCCACTTCATCCCACCACAGATTTCCGTACTGCAAACCTGTGTTCATTATATTTTGGCTGCCCTAAGTGAAATTTCTCAGGCATAGAAAACTAATAAATAATTATTTTTTCAGCTATGGGCAGAATAATCCCATGTGTGCAAAATGATCACATGTTTCTTTCACAGTCCAAGCTGCAAAGTTTGGATCCCAACTTTCCCCACCTTTTGGAGTTGTGGTCTCCCATGTTTAAGAAGGATGAATTCAAACTGGAACAGGTACAGAGAAGGGCTACTAGGATGATCCGAGGAATGGAAAACCTGTCTTATGAAAGGAGACTCAAGGAGCTTGGCTTGTTTAGCCTAACCAAAAGAAGGCTGAGGGGAGATATGATTGCTCTCTATAAATATATCAGAGGGATAAATACCAGAGAGGGAGAGGAATTATTTAAGCTCAGTACCAATGTGGACACAAGAACAAATGGATATAAACTGGCCATCAGGAAGTTTAGACTTGAAATTAGACGAAGGTTTCTAACCATCAGAGGAGTGAAGTTCTGGAACAGCCTTCCAAGGGAAGCAGTGGGGGCAAAAGACCTATCTGGCTTCAAGATTAAACTCGATAAGTTTATGGAGGAGATGGTATGATGGGATAACATGATTTTGGCAATTAATTGATCTTTAACTATTCATGGTAAATAGGCCCAATGGCCTGTGATGGGATGTTAGATGGGGTGGGATCTGAGTTACCTCAGAGAATTCTTTCCTGGGTATCTGGCTGGTGAATCTTGCCCGCATGCTCAGGGTTCAGCAGATCGCCATATTTGGGGTCGGGAAGGAATTTTCCTCCAGGGCAGATTGGCAGCGGCCCTGGAGGTTTTTCACCTTCCTCTGTAGCATGGGGCACGGGTCACTTGCTGGAGGATTCTCTGCACCTTGAAGTGTTTAAACCATGATTTGAGGACTTCAATAGCTCAGACATAGGTGAGAGGTTTATTGCAGGAGTGGGTGGGTGAGATTCTGTGGCCTGCATTGTGCAGGAGGTCAGACTAGATGATCATAATGGTCCCTTCTGACCTTAATATCTATGAATCTATGAATTGTTCAGATTTGAGCCCATTTAGAAAGATAGGCCTAAACCACAAAATTCAGCTCCGGATCTGAAATCTTCTTATTCTAGGGTACGGGATATATTGTGTTAAGTTCCCCTCTGGTTTCTTTAAAAATAAATCTGGCTTCCTTTCTATCCCTATCCTTAATAGATACTGCAAAGGTGCTGCTAAGCTGCAAAGAGATGTCACCTTAGCCTCTTTTAGCTTTGCAGTGACATCTTGTGACCAGTTGACCTGAGAGAATAGCAGAGCTCTACCCTCCCATGTGGAGGAGAATGTCATGGGGACTGTATAAACGCTTTTTATATAAAAAGAAAAACAGCAAGGCTTTCATGAAGGTACAAGTTTGAAAGTCTTGCAACTTAAAATTAAGTCACAAATGGAATGTTCCATACAATGAGAGGAAAGGGAGCAATTGGAAGACCATTGCATTAATTGTTTTTAATATGACAAAGGGACACTGCCAAATGGAAATGTAGTCAATTTTACAAAAAAAAAAAAAAAAAAAATTAAAAATAACTTCAGGTACTACACCTATCCCTGAGTCTCCCTGACAATTTTTGTGGTTTTACAATTGAATTTTTTTTTTAAATTGTCTCCCCTGTTGCTGTGTTGAAAACCTACACAAACAAAAGAGAAAGTGACTACAGTGAAACTTACTACAAATAAACAGCTGTCAAGAGCACAAATGAAAGAATGAAGAATAATTTTTTACTCTAATCTCTTTCACTTTTTGTAATCATAGGCATTACTGACTAGAGTAGTAGGTAAAGATGTTTCAGGAAGAATGTGATTTTTAAGTTGACAGTGGCCATTTATCTAAAAGTTTTAAAAGTAAATTTTGATTATTTTACAAAAACACCCAAAATTCTTTCTTAGAAAGTTTTTAGCTGTGAAAAATACAGAAAAGTTAATGAAAAGGGTAGAGGTCAATACTTGCTAAAGTTATCTGAGAAAAATTGAACAGCAAACTAATTGCCATTCTAAGTTTAATAACACTTACTTACTTTGTTTTGTTTTGTAGAGAACCTTACGGAGTTATACTTAGGTTTTCCGGCTTCAGGTTTTTATTTTTATTTTTTTTCCCTGATTATAGGTGTTTATTTTTAGGGAATTTTTGACTCATATTTTAGGAGTAAACAATATGAGGGGTTTTTTATCTCAGTTTAAACAATTGTTTTCTTTGAATTATATCAAATATTGTTCCCCTTTGTAGCCCTTTACTCCCAGGGATGATCTCCAAAGAGCTGATCTAAAACCCTAAATCAATAGAAAGACTCCCATTTACTTCAACAGGATTAGGATTGGGGCTTTCGTGAGAGAGGACTTTAGGGTCCTTCGGCACTATAAATAGTTTTAAATACTGCAAAAATGGCAAATTTGGGGTGTTTTGTTATATATATATCAGACATATGCATCAGTAGGGTTTATTGGGTTTTACTGATTTAGCCCTAAAACCGGAAACCCTAGTTATAGTATGTAGAGAAATACACAAATATATCAAAAGTATTAGAGTCCAATCCTGCTCCAATAGAGAAGTCAATAACAGAACTCCCATTGAAAGCAGAATCAGGCCCATACAATTTTTAGCCCAAAACTTTGCTGTTTCAGAAAGAGAATACTCCTAAAGGCCACACAATATGAACAGTACAATACAGTAAGATAAGCATCTTCATTTAGTTGCTGCTGTTAGCATCTTGTCACACGTTATCTAATGTACAAAGGTGTGATCTACAAGACCAAAGACATAACATAATTTACTTAAAGATAAAACAAAAGAACAGGTGCCCATAATTTAAAATGTTAAATTACTTTCCCCCCACAACCATGGTAAATTAAAAACGTACTTAGACACTTAGAGGTGTCCTAAGCATCAGTTTTCCTTTTGTTTAATTACTCAAGGCCATATCAACTAGAGTAGGGGAAAGAGACTCTCTGTTAATGACATACAGTAAAACCCCAATTTATCAACACTCAATTTACAAAACTCCATTTTATCCAAAAAATGTGTGTGTTTCCTGGCATAAGGGCTCAGTCCTTCAGGGATGCAGATGAGACTGGGAAAGAGCATTGCAGAGCACCATTAAGGCTACTGACTGTACCTCTCAGCCTGCCAAGACCTGAATGTGGGACAAAGTGTGTGACAAAAACCTACAGTGAGGAACACACAAAATAATTAATGTAGGAAACATCACAAATGCTGAGAGATGTATCCCTTTCTAAAACCTCAGTTTCATGATCCTTGTTTGTTCTGTTGTCAATCATTTTCAACAGAAAAAGTGAGGGGGCACCAAATTAGTGCAGAACATAGATAACTTTGGCATTAAAATGAGTGATGTCCCTTGAAATGTGTTATACTCAAAAGGTATGCTGCTGAGCATGGTGCTTTTTAATAAGTGGTCTAATAAGGTAAATCAAGACTTGGGGAATGGGTGCTGCTGCAGGTCAATAGGCCAGCAGGAATTCTGAGCCCATCATTGGTTGTGACTGTGAGGCATTGAGCCAGGCAGCTGCAAGAACTGGGAAACATTTCTTTCTTGGCTCATCTTCGTGACAGACTCTGCTCTCACTTTCTCCTAAACTCAGCTCATATGTGCAATCAGGCAAAACACCACTCAAGGGCAGCAGCAGGAGTATCCCAGAATAATGAATATGACAGTTGCATGCATCATTTTAATGTCCAGAATTTAACCAGTTTGCCCTACTCACACCCTGCATCCACTTCTCCACTACACAAAAATGCTCAGTTCAGGGAGGGCATTGAAATTTACGCAAATTGCAGAGCACTAAGCAAAGTTCTCTATAGTTTGAAACTCTTCCCATATACTCCCATTAAATTTCATATGAATTTTGCCATTGACTTCTGTGGAAACAGAATTGGGCTCTCAACAGAGATGCTGAGCAAAAGCCAATTGTTCAGTGCTATCCCTTTCCCTCTCACACCTTGTTCCTCAGCACTCAGCAGCCTGCGGGATCAAGCCCTAAGACAGTATTCTTTGAATCCTAACAGTTCCGAATGATAATTTTGGAGTTTTGATTTAAATTTAGGCTTTAATTGCATTAATATTCACTTGTATGAATTGCACTTGAAATTAATTGCACTGCTGTGTATTTGCACTTTTTAAAAAATGCTTTTAAAAATACCTTACTAAGTCCTGCTGCATTTGAAGGTTATTTCACTATCCCTGGTTTTATGAAGGTTTCAGATGTCCCTTGAAACCATTTGTAACATAGGGGTTCTACTGTATTACTGAAAACATTATGCACGTTGGACCCAGCTCAGCTCTTCTGAAAATTGATCATCTGAAAGTCAGCCTGGGCTCCAGCTGTGTCACATGGATTTTCCCTGTTTTCTGAAACAGTCTGCTCCACTATTTTTGAAGTTTCTGGGTCCTGGGAGCAGGGACTGCCCAGTGTATCACCACTGCTATTGCAGTGCACAGGGGAGGCCATGTTGGCGGGCTGATCTGATGGTTTGCTTGTAGCAGAAGGAAGGGGCATGGGCAGAGGAAGATTCATCATGTAGAACACATTGCCCAGCCGCCGACTCACCTTTAAAGACATAAGCAATTACAGTAATTACTTCAAATAATGTCAATTTAACTAATTGCTCATCTTAACCTTACATTTGAATGTAAGGTCCAGATTATCCACAGGGCTGATGGGGACATGGCCTCAGAGCCTTCAGGTTGTATGGCCTCCAGCCATCTCATAGGGCCAGATCTAAGGATGGTTAGCAAAAGTTCAGAAATGGCCTCCACTGCCCCTGCCTCTCAGTTTCAGCTACTACCAACTTCTGCAGAATTGGTTTGGCTGTGCTCAGCAAAATCTGTGGGGGCAGGGGAGCAAGCACCCTGTTGAATCTAAACAACAAATTCCTTCCTTCCCAGTAGGTGGTGCGCTTTAGCCTGCATAATGCAGGCTATTGGTGGTACATAAGACAAATGATTAAGAAAAGAGAGAAATAGCTTTAATAAGAGGAGAATGAGAGATATACAAGGGTTAAGAAGAAGGAAAGGAACATGGGTTAGGAGAAAGATAGATGAGACAAATAGAAATGAGAACAAATTTGAAGTCAGTGGATGAAATTAAGAACAGGACATTTGTAACTGATGGGCAGGAAAACCTTCTTGTCAGTGAGACCTGTAACACTGTGGAATACTGTCCCAAGGAAAGTGATGGAAGCTTCATCACTTGCGTTATTTTAAAGGAAAAGTCAAAGTACTGGAGAATTTACAGGAGAGAACAATCCTCCATTGGTCAGGGGAGGGAGGGAAATAGGGGAGATGGACTAATTGACCAGACAAGTCTTCCTCATTTCTAATTCCAACCCAATCTTATGACCCTGGCTATGGATCCCAACCTTCCCAAAGGCATTCCCTTCCATCAGTGTCTCTCAAGCAGCTGTTCATAGTTCTTCCCCGGGGCACTATTGAAAAGCAAAGGGAAGCTGAATTGGAGTTAATGTGTTGTCCACTGGGACTAGATAGTGCACCCTGTCACAATACTATTTCAGATATTTTATGGGTGAAAGAGTGTTATATAACTTCAAAGAAAATCAACAAAATTTTGTCACTTTCCCATGAAACACAAATCTTTCATTCTCCCTCCATTTAGCATTTCAGTACCTGAGATCGAATTTTTAGTGCTGGTCCAAGTTTTAATCCCATTGTGTCCAACAGATGTTCTTCTGTGAGTAGTGGCAGGGTTTCTCCATCAATAGCATGATCTTTAAATATCTTGTCAAACAATAAAATGCACACAATGGCTTGTTAAAACAGACTATTTTATGTCTTCTATTTTAATCCTGATACCCAGGCAATAAAGGCAGGAAACAGTAACATGGAAGTAATTCAGCTTTATTTTAATCTGAGAGCAGATGAATGTGGCTGTCTTCATCTGTGCCTGCAGCACATCCAGTTGCTCTCAGAGAGTTCCAGCTGTGTAATGTTGCAACATTATTTAGTTTTATTTTAACAAAAGTGATCAATGAAAGGGAGGCTCACATCTGAGTCATTCATTCTTTATCCATGAATATGCAGATTTTCAGCCTCCTGTTTACACTGCTTATGATTTTTCATGAAATTGAATGAAGTAATTTCACTATTGCTTAAAACATTGCTTAACATCACAATAACATGCAATTGCTTCTGCGTGTGTGAAAGTTGCACAAGTGCTCTACTGGCAGAGTGTGGGCGATTAAAACACTTCCTTATACAGTTTCTTTCCTATTGACATTTTCATATTACGCCATGATAGAACACTCTGTATTGCAGCATACAACCACAAACAAGCATTAACCTACATTGTATGCTGTCTTTTACTGCATGGTTGTACATTGCCTAGCTAGCACAAAGGGGCCTCATGATACTACTCTAATGCAAATAATAAATAGTAATAATAATTTAATTTCAGTAGATAAAATAATGTTAGCAGAACTTTAAATCCAGGGCATGTATCTTTAAACATCTAAAAATGTAAGTATGATTAATACTTATGGTCACCTGTGCGTAGTCTGAACAACCTGGAAGGCTAATAATAAAATTGTATACATCATCAACAGTCCATTTGCGAATATCTTCAATGGAAGAAATATCTTCTCCACTCAGAATCAGGCCATGCGCTCCTTTGAGAAGGAAACAAGAATGTTGTGTTTGTATGACCTCAACAGGCAAAACAATAGGAAAACCTTATTAAAAGTAAGAGTTTATACACATCTACAGGACCTATTTCATATACTAACAATACTATGTGGTCACATATGTATAGCATAGTCCTAAGCAACATACTAAATAATCACTCATCACTTTCTAATTCTGAAGAGTTTTGTTTTTTCTTTTATTCAATTACTTTTATTTTCTCTGCTGATGGTACTGTACATGCCTACCACACCGCAGCATTTTCTCTAAAGACTACATTATCTGATGCTTTCAGTTTGTTATACCTTACCACTATTTTAACTTGACTGACTAATATTTCAAGTGAACAAACAGACAAGCCGATAAGAGTGCTCTGTGTCACACTCATTCATATCACGGTACTGACGAAGCATGAACTGCATGATGTGTGTCAGTCTCCAGGTAAATACTAAAAGGCAACATCTTCTATACTGTTTGAAGGCACATCAGTCTCTAGGTGAAGCACTGTACTAGGGACATCTTCTGTAAAATGACAAAATAGCACTTCATAAAAAAATATAACAAAGTCAGAATGCATGTTATACACCAGGGATTCTCAAACTTTATTCCGCCGCAACCCCCTTCTGACAAAAATTGCTACAGGACCCCCGGAATGGGGACCAAAGCCTGAGCCTGCCCAAGCCACAGCACCCCGGATGGAGGGGCCAAAGCCCCTCTGCCCAGGCCGGTGGGCCAAGGCCGAAGCCCAAGGGCTTCAACGCCAGGCAGGGAACCTGTAACCTGAGCCCCGCCACCCAGGGCTGAAGCCCTCAGGCTTTGGCTTTGGCCTGGGTCCCAGCAAGTCTAAACCAGCTCTGGCAACCCCATTAAAACAGGGTCATGACCCACTTTGGGGTCCCGACCCAAAGTTTGAGAACCGCAGTTATACACAGATTATATACGCACCAAAATTCAGCCCATCGCAACTAGTATCTGCTGTAAAGGCATGCAGAAAGGGTATGGGCAGAAGAGATAGGCTAGTTCAGAGACTTCAACAATTTTTGTATTGTTTTGTTTGGCATTGCATTAATTTTGCAGACAGGAAACAAACATGTAAGGCAAGTCTGCAAGCTAATTAATTCATTTTGCAGCAATACAAACTGGCATTTCTGGATGTTTTAGGATAAAGACCTGAACTGGCTGCCATTTAAGTGAATGGAAGTTTTATCAGGATTGGACCCATTGCTGTTAGAGCACTTAGCAATGGCTGCAAAACTTTAGAACAGTGATCCTGTGAAGCTCTCCCGCCAACATGGCGCTGTCCATGCCGGCGCTTAGGTGGTGTACACTACAGAGTTAAGTCAACTTAAGTTTTGTCAACAATCATAAGTCTCTTTAATAACATCATTGGAGGACGTCTACACAATGGTCCTTGTGTCAGCTGAGCACATCCACAGTCGTTGCTCTTGCATCAATAGAGAGAGCAGTGCATCAAGGGTAGCTATCCCACAGTGAAACTTGCCAATCTCTGTCGCCCTCTGCTGCTGGGAGCTCTGGGAACGGATTGCGGTGCATCATGGGGACTTGCTCGTAATCCTGTGATGCAGTACTTTCCATCCCACCATTCCATGGGCTTCCTACTTCGTTTTGTGCCTTTTTTCAGCAGCCCTTGTAAAATGGGTGCTCGCCATCTCTGCCGGACAACATGGATCTTGAGCTGCTGACCATTCTGGTGATGAGCATTATGAACACAATACGGTTGGTCCTGCAGTATTTCATGAGCTGCAAAACAGACAGTGAATCGGCGATGCCTGCCTTTCTGTCTGCCCTGGAAACAATTCAACATTGCTGCTGGCATTCACGGACCAGGTTGCCATGGTGGACCATCGTTATTGGGCTCGGGAAACAAGCACTGAGTGGGGAATCGCATCGTGATGCATGTATGGGATGACGAGCAGTGACTACAGAACTTTTGGATGCACAAAGCCACCTTCCTGGAACTGTGTGCGGAGCTTGCGCCAGTACTGAAGTGCAAGGACACCAGAGTGAGAGCTGCCCTCACTGTGCAAAAGCAGGTGGCAATCAGTGTGTGGAAGCTGGCAACTCCAGACTGCTACTGGTCTGTCGTCTAGGAAATAATTGATGGCTTTGAGGCAATGGGATTCCCTAACTGCTGCAGGGCAATAGATGGAATGTATATCCCAATTTTGGCCCCCGAACATCTTGCGACAGAGTACATCAACCAAAAGTGCTACTTCTCTTGCAGGTACTGGTGGATCACCAGGGCCATTTCACTAATATCAATGAGGGGTGGTCAGGTGATGCACGCATCTTTCGGAACGTTGGACTGTGTAGAAAGCAGCACACTGGGATTTTCTTTCCAAACCAGAAGATTCCAATGAGGGATATGCAAATGATCATAGTGATCCTTGGAGACCCTGCATACCCCTTGCTCCTATGGCTCATGAAGCTTTACATTGGGAATACACAGCAGCAAGGAGCACTGTAACAACAGGCTCAGCAGGTGCCGAATGACCATTGAATGTGCCTTTGGCCGATTAAAAGGTCACTGGGGCTGTCTTTTTGGATGGTTAGACCTCAATGAGGAAAATATTCCAATGGTCATTGCGGCCTGCTGTACTCTCCATAATATTTGTGAATCAAAAGGGGAAAAGTTTCCCAAGGGATGGGCTGCTGAGGCTGATTGGCAGAGCTGATTTTGAGCAGCCAGATACAAGGGCAATTAGAGGGACACGCAGGAGGCAATTCAAATTGTGGAGGCTTTGAAGGAGCAGTTTGACAATCATAGAATCATAGAATATCAGGGTTGGAAGGGACCTCAGGAGGTCATCTAGTCCAACCCCCTGCTCAAAGCAGGACCAATCCCCAATTAAATCATCCCAGCCAGGGCTTTGTCAAGCCTGACTTAAAAACTTCTAAGGAAGGAGATTCTACCACCTCCCTAGGTAACGCATTCCAGTGTTTCACCACCCTCCTAGTGAAAAAGTTTTTCCTAATATCCAACCTAAACCTCCCCCACTGCAACTTGAGACCATTACTCCTTGTTCTGTCATCTGCTACCACTGAGAACAGTCTAGAGCCATCCTCTTTGGAACTCCCTTTCAGGTAGTTGAAAGCAGCTATCAAATCCCCCCTCATTCTTCTCTTCCGTAGACTAAACATCCCCAGTTCCCTCAGCCTCTCCTCATAAGTCATGTGTTCCAGTCCCCTAATCATTTTTGTTGCCCTCCACTGGACTCTTTCCAAATTTTCCACATCCTTCTTGTAGTGTGGGGCCCAAAACTGGACACAGTACTCCAGATGAGGCCTCACCAGTGTCGAATAGAGGGGAACGATCACGTCCCTCGATCTGCTGGCAATGCCCCTACTTATACATCCCAAAATGCCATTGGCCTTCTTGGCAACAAGGGCACACTGTTGACTCATATCCAGCTTCTCGTCCACTGTCACCCCTAGGTCCTTTTCTGCAGATCTGCTGCCGAGCCATTCGGTTCCTAGTCTGTAGCGGTGCATTGGATTCTTCCGTCCTAAGTGCAGGACTCTGCACTTGTCCTTGCTGAACCTCATCAGATTTCTTTTGGCCCAATCCTCCAATTTGTCTAGGTCCCTCTGCAACCTATCCCTACCCTCCAGCGTATCTACCTCTCCTCCCAGTTTAGTGTCATCTGCAAACTTGCTGAGGGTGCAATCCACACCATCCTCCAGATCATTTATGAAGATATTGAACAAAACCGGCCCCAGGACCGACCCTTGGGGCACTCCACTTGATACCGGCTGCCAACTAGACATGGAGCCATTGATCACTACCCGTTAAGCCCGACAATCTAGCCAGCTTTCTATCCACCTTATAGTCCATTCATCCAGCCCATACTTCTTTAACTTGCTGGCAAGAATACTGTGGGAGACAGTGTCAAAAGCTTTGCTAAAGTCAAGGAACAACACGTCCACTGCTTTCCCTTCATCCACACAACCAGTTATCTCGTCATAGAAGGCAATTAGATTAGTCAGGCATGACTTGCCCTTGGTGAATCCATGCTGACTGTTCCAGATCACTTTCCTCTCCTCTAAGTGCTTCAGAATTGATTCCTTGAGGACCTGCTCCATGATTTTTCCAGGGACTGAGGTGCGGCTGACTGGCCTGTAGTTCCCAGGATCCTTCTTCTTCCCTTTTTTAAAGATGGGCACTACATTAGCCTTTTTGCAGTCGTCCCGGACTTCCCCCGATCGCCATGAGTTTTCAAAGATAATGGCCAATGGCTCTGCAATCACATCCGCCAACTCCTTTAGCACTCTCGGATGCAACGCATCCAGCCCCATGGACTTGTGCATGTCCAGCTTTTCTAAATAGTCCTGAACCACTTCTTTCTCCACAGAGGGCTGGTCACCTCCTCCCCATGCTGTGCTGCCCAGTGCAGTAGTCTGGGAGCTGACCTTGTTCGTGAAGACAGAGGCAAAAAAAGCATTGAGTACATTAGCTTTTTCCACATCCTCTGTCACTAGGTTGCCTCTCTCATTCAGTAAGGGGCCCACACTTTCCTTGACTTTCTTCTTGTTGCTAACATACCTGAAGAAACCCTTCTTGTTACTCTTAACATCTCTTGCTAGCTGCAACTCCAGGTGTGATTTGGCCTTCCTGATTTCACTCCTGCATGCCCGAGCAATATTTTTAAACTCATCCCTGGTCATTTGTCCAATCTTCCGCTTCTTGTCAGCTTCTTTTTTGTATTTAAGATCAGCAAGGATTTCACTGTTAAGCCAAGCTGGTCGCCTGCCATATTTACTGTTCTTTCTACACATCGGGATGGTTTGTCCCTGTAACCTCAATAAGGATTTTTTAAAATACAGCCATGTATCAACAATGATTCATAGTAATGTGTCTGTATGTGATGCATTTGACCAAGCAATGCTTACTTACTGCCATGAATTACTCCTGTAGCGCTTGCTTCTTGAGCATTAACTGCAAGGAGCAAATATTCCTACCTATAGCCACTGTGTTTCAATGTTAGCACTGAGTGATATATGTATTTCACAAATAAAGACTCATTGTAGTTCAAAAACTCAAGTTTAATATAGAAATAAAACACAAACTTTTGGACAAACAGGGGACAAAAATGAGGAACATCTCATGGTTACGGCTCTCACAGCTGGGTGAAATTCCCATTTTCATTGGAAACCAGTCCCCAGACATGGAGCGCACGGGGTACTGTGGGGGATCAGGAACACTCAATGAATGCGGTGCAGGAGTTTAGGGAGGGCATGGATCGGAGTTCTGTAGTGGCTGGAGTGGGAGTTGAGCACAGATAGCTTTGAGTGCAGGCTAATGAGGGACTTCAACATCTCCATCTGGTCCTCCATGAGCTTTATCATCTGATCCTGCCCCTGTGTCCTTTCCTGGCTATTCTTCAGCCTCAGTTTTTCACTGTCTCCCTCAATGCTCTTATTTTGCTGTGTGCTGAATCTGTTGACTGCAGTATTTCACGAAACATATCCTCCTTACTCCTCCTGGGTTGCTGCCTTATCTGATGGAGGCACTCTACCGGTGTGGAGGAGTGTGTTCTCAAGGGCACATCTTCAGATCTCAAAGAAACAGTGAAGAAAGACAGTATTGTGAGTGCACTCACACCTCTGAATCAAAAAAGTCGCACACACCTCTTTCTCACAGCCCCTTGGCTAGCACACAGGTTGCTGCAAGTCTCAATTATGGTGAGTTCCCGGGGAGGTGGGATGGGAAAGGCGGAAAGGGCAAGAAAGGACAAAGGGTGGTTTGTGAAGGGGGTTATTATAAGGTGGTAAGGAACCTAATCTGAATTTTGGTACTCGTTTCCACAGGCAAGGGCAATCAAACCTGATATCTCACTCTTAAGGGTAACCTAGGATGCCAGGGAGTATCTCCTGTATTCGTGTCGCTTCAGATTGGCTTCATATGCTGCTGGTCTGTGTGCCGCATTGGTCCCCGCAGAAATAATTGCCGGGCGGCATGGGAAAGTTTCCTGCAATGTGGGGAGAAACAAGGCAGCCCTCCCAAAGAACCTTTGGCAGAGGATTGCAGAATACCTACAGGAAATTTTCCTGAAGATCACTATGGAGGATTCCAGAAACATCCCCGTGTATATTAACAAACTTTTCCACCACAGCCCCACTGCGTAGATGGACAAGCTCTGGTGTTAATTTCTGTCCCTTATCCCTCCTCTACCATATAACAAAGTACATGAGAGCTCAATCTCCTCTCACTATGAAGCATGAAAGCAAAATGAGCACTTTCCCAAGCTCCCGTCTCCTGCATCCTTCATTCCAGAGCTGGAGTGCTGGGACCTGCTAGACCCCTCTGGAGTGGAAAAGAGGTCCTGACACATCACACCACCAGACAACACCACCGTGTGCTCCACATAGTTCTCCATCTCCATCTCCTCATCCACCACTTCCTCATTGGAGTTGAGTCTGCTGGCCACTGCCTCTATTCCCCTCGAAGTATCCATGGGACTGTTGACAGTGAAGGTGGGGTCGCCACTGAGGATGGCGTGCAGCACCTTATAGAAGCAGCATGTCTTCGGCATCACACCAGAGCAATGGTTGGCCTCCTGGTACACCTGCCTCAGCTCCTTGATTTTAGCACAACACTGCTGTGTGTCCATTTCGTGCCCCTTCTCCTGCATGCCACCAGCAATCAGTCCATAGCTATCGAAATTCCTATGGCTTGTGTGAAGCTGCAACTGCACAGCCTCCTCTCTCCATATACTCAGCAGATCCAACAGCTCTGGTGTACTCCACATGGAAGCACGTCTGTTGCATAAAGCCAACATGGTCAGCTGGAAAGATGCTATGTGAATTGTTCATGCCGAGCAAACAGGAAGAGGAATTTAAAAAAATCCCGGGCCTTTAAACGGAGGAGGGTTGCATACCTGTGTACCTTCAGGTAGCAGAGTTTGAACTGCTTATCAGAGTGGTCATGATGGGCATTGTGGAACACCTCCTGGAGGTGAGTTAGGGTGACATAACCAAGTGAGGTGTCTACACTGCCGCTGCGTCACTCTAACTACGTTGCAAAAAGCTCTATGCCGCTTGTTGAGGTGGTTTTATTATGTTGGCATAACAGTGGAGTTACATTGGTGAGAGAAACATTTCAGCGTGTAAACTTCCATTGTTTTGTTGACAAAAGCTGACTTTTGTCAACAAAACTGTGTAGTGTAGACAAGTCCTTATTCACACCCTGAGTGACATAATTTCTACCGATGTAAGCTGTAGTGTGTACATAGCAAACCTGAGGCATGGATTGGTCTCAAGCAGAGGGCAGCTGATGTGAGGATTCCCTGTGCTGCCCAACACACGCATAGGAGTGTTGCTCAAATGGGCAGTTGCTGCCAGGATCCCACAAGGGAGCCTGGAGGAGATGGGAGGATAGAAAGCATCAAATGGGGTTGCAGAGAACCACATTATCCTGACATGATACATGTGTTAGCATCCCATCAGCATGTGATGAGATCATTTTGCAACAACATAATGGCATGACACACTATTGTGATGTTTGCATCAGGAGGTTACTTTGTGACTTTGCTCCTCTGTAACTCCATCTACTTCCCATGTGGTTCTCCAAGATTGAACATCACTGTCTTAGAGAATGAAACCTTCATATGCCAGCAAATAACATGTGAAGATCTCTATAAATGGGAGAAATAACTATGTTTGCCATCACTGACGTGTACTTATCAGGTTATGTTAGCTGTAGCACATGCCCTGATTAATGAAGTCCACATTTTGAAACCCTGACTCTATCATTGTAAGTGGGGTTTAAATAAGGAGAGGATGATGAGAAAGCTAATCAATAAAAAAAAAATAGAGGCCAACTTGACAAACCTGGAGGCAGTAATGGATTGCTGGATACTGGGAAGCTATATGGCAGTGCTGAGAATGGGATTGCAGGAGGATACATGTACTTGTCATCAAAGGCTGTGCAAGAATTACTGGGATCCTTCTCATTTGCACTGCTGCAGCCATTTGTTTCAGTGGGAATTTCATGAGTAGCACAACTTTTTCTCAGGCTGTGTTCATACTCTTTACAGCTTTTCACACCTGTAGCAGATGGCTCAACATGGGTTTTGCTTTGCTCATGTTTGTTTAGCATCTCAAGCTCTGTTTCTTTCTTGTCCTCTTTCTCATCATCGGCAGTGGTGGAAGCAGAGTCTGCATTTTTGTCTTCAGCTTGGCTTTTGGCGCCATTGGCATTGCAATCACTAGTTTTGTGATTCCCAGCTCTTCTCCCTGGCCGGCGGCCTCTCTCCCTTTGCAGACTGCTGATAGGAGGATACGGGCTGGTTGCCATGAGCATGGTGTTGCCATGAAGGTCATCAAGGGTGGTTCGATGAACATATACGTCGCTAGGAAGGTGACCTTCGGGAAGTCTGTTCCTGCCACGGAAAGCAACTGGGCTAGCTGGGATTCCATGATAAAGGAAAGGTGCTTCCAAACTTAGTAGCCCTTTACGATGAGCTTTCTCAATTTCTTTTTGTTGAAAAATAGCACTCATTTCCATTTCCATCCTAAGAGGTAAACAGAGCATTAGCAGTGAGGACTGATCAGTTCTCTAGTCATTTCTTTTTCAATGACAGATTAAACTAGAATGATATAATACACAAATTGAAAAATGTTTCTTTCCCATGTTGCTTTGTGTGAAAGATCCATATGAATGACAGAGGAAACAGAGAAAGTGACTATAGACAAAGTGCTGTCAAATGCACAAAAGAAAACCCCCAGAAAAATATTATGCTTGTGACAATAAGGGATGAAATATTTTCTGACGAAAGCATGATTTGTAAGTTGATAACACAGGCATCCCTGCATCAGTTACACTCAAGTCACAACCACAAGGGCTAGAGACTTAAAAAGCTTAGATTCCAAGCAGAAAATTATATACCACCTTGAAAAAGGGCACTTATGTGGCAATTGATGCAGCAATATAATCGTATTATATATGGGGCCTTGACTATACTGCCGGAGCCAGTTAACATCAGAAAGTAAAGATCTTGGGTCAACTCTCCAATGCACCTTGGTCTCTGTCTAATGCTTAGATGGTGCAAAGGGCTGTATTCTGGCAGTAAATGACAATCTGAGAATTACCTTTGTGGAGGGAACTACCCACTGACCTAAAGCCAATGGAACAGATTCCTGTGCCAGCTTCCCCACACAGTATCTGGCATAGGGTGGCTTGCCAGAGAAAGGAGGGAGATGTTGAAGGTGAGGTAGAGCTCCACTGTGCGATGCCAGTCCTCTCCTGGCATTAGATCCTTTAGGGACAGGCCAGTGCAGAAGCAGGAAGCTGTGACTGGCTCCCCTCCCACCTCTAGTGAGTACTCACACTACAGGTACTCCCTCCAGCATCCCCAGTTGTAACCCTCCCAGTTTCCCCTCCCCTCTCCAGCAGTGTCCTCTTTTTGGGAACTTGAAATATGGTAACCCTAGTTTGGATTCAAGTTCCTCTTTCAAGATTAAGGTGAGGGGTTCACTACATGGGAAAAGGAATCCAGCTGATTACATTGAAACTGGGACAAATCACCAGATTTCCAGATAATCATCCATGACACCAAAACTGCTTCACTAAACCAGGACATCTGGTCATCCTGTTCATGGTGTAGGGATTTCCAATCCTCCCCAGAACTCCAGCTGTAGAATTTAAAATACTATGAGTGATGGGTCCAAGCTGCCAAGTTCAGATCTGGTTCTGAGTTTTCCCAAGGTCAAGGGTATTTGAATCCAGAGTTCCAAGCTGCAAAGTCTAGATCCATATCCAATCTTTAACCAAGTTCTGGATGTTCCAGCTTTGGCCTGAAACCTCTCTTAAATCTGCTATTTACAGCTAAAAGCAGAATGAGTGAAACAAGCAGAAAGTTTTTCTGTGTCCCTGGCTTCCTGAAACATAGAGGATTTTTTACAGATCTGGATGGTTTGAACAAGTACTGCAATTACTTTTAACAGGGCACCAAAATTTATGTATTACAAAATCTGCAGCTTAAGCATCCCAGTCAGCCTCCTTTCTCCCCACTAAAGGCCTTCACCTCAGTGCAAATTTACATTCAGGTACCTGGCAATATTTTGTTTTTGAACCAACTCTTGCCTTCTGGCCACAGCTTCAATGGATTCTGGCTGGAGAAAACTATATCCTAGAAAAAATAAATATATATGGTTAGAAAGGCTTAGAATTGCACTCACACTTCACACATGCCCTGAAGTAGGTGGATGCTCCTAAAAGTATTGTTAAAAGTTAACAGTTAAAAGGCCTGTTGAAAATGTAGCCTGTGGAATATTTTTCAGAGTCACTGGTATAACTTCAAGCCAGATGCTGCAAACATTTCTCTTTTCAATGGGATTAACAGTAGTAATAACTAAGCCCAGTAACAAGTGTTTGTAGGGTCAGGACCTTAGTCAGGAACACGTGCCATCGATACTTCTAAGGCAAGGCAGAGCAGTGACATTTATGAGATGACTTCTGTCTTTGAAGTACATGCAGGGCCAACTGAGTACATAATAACTGATAGTTTAAAAAAGGGAAAGAAATGTAAGTATACTCCTTGAAAGTCCATTTACAGCCTGGCTGCCATGGTCTTACATATAATTTTTTAATAGCATTTCCTCTCTGAGACCCGTTTCAGACCCAAATGTAAATCAAAGGCAGAGAACCAGAGAAGGGAGAGAAGCTGAAGCTAAAAGTTCCTGTTTCTGAATCTTCGTGGCTTCGAGTGCTCTTTTATTCATCTCAGACCAAATATGGGGTCCTTGCTCAGCTTTCACTCAGACCTGAGTAAGAACCTCAAGAAATGATCCATTATTAACTTCTTATTCCCAGCATGACATGTGTTGCACAATTCTGCAGCCATGAAATTTGCTACTGTATCCACCCCTTGCTTTAGGACTGAGCTCCAAAATGTAAACTTTATTAAAACAAATATGTAGCCATCCTATATGGGAATAAATTTATATCCAGGTAGCATGGGTCCTGGCAACAGGATCAAATAAAGTGATCAGTGAAACAGCTCCTTAAAACAGCTAAGACGAAAAAACATCCTATTACAGAGAGTTAAATGTGTGTAATACAAAGAACATTGCCAGTCAGATAAATGTTGCTGGCTAGAACATTCTGTTTACATGGAGAGAGATGGACAATACCATACTATTTGGAAAATGCAAAAGCAAGGGGAGGGAGCATATAGGATGGACCGGGATCTTGAAAGCCCAGTGTACCTAATAAATTCTAATTTGCATGTCTGAAGTCTCATATTTATGCAGATTGAGATTTCTGCTAGGCAGGCTGCTCCCTTTCTCACGGCTATTTTACAAAGGTAAATACAGTAAAACTTATTCACTGCTTATTTCATCAGCAGTGACAAACCTGATGAAAAGCTAGGAGTATCCACTTTTTCAGTAGTACCTTATTACTTCACAGGATCATTCAACTGGCTGTTACCTGGACCAGGGTAAACCCGATTGGGCAGTATGTTTGGCATGTTTGCATGCTGTGGGACCGAAGGTCCAAGGTGGGAAGCTACATGGATCTGTCTTGGGTCAGCTGGTGCCATCATTTCAGTAGAAGGCAACAAATCTCTAGGGAAAGACAGAAAATTACAGTTAGATATGTAAAGTATATGCTCTAACTTAACGTGTCATGTTCTACACTCACTTACATTGGTTCAAATCCCATTGACTTTAACAGGACTGGCACATTTGACTGAGGCAGAACTGGGATGCTATTTGCAGAATTTGCTCAAAAAATTTTGCTAAAAAGTAATAAAGTAATAAAATAACTCAGATTAACACCTAAATTCTTATATAAAAGGCCTTGGGGTTTTTTACAAGCCCAAGTGGTCACGTTCAATTTTACCTTTCAGCTTAAAAACAGCACCACCAATAACACAGTGTCCGAACCCTGCCCTCGAGCACAGATTCTTAAGTGACTCAGAGGAAAGATCTACTGAATCTACTATATGTTGCCACATATAGCAACAGTCTGCATTTCTTCAAGGTCTCCCATGCAAGTACTGACTAGCCACAACTCTCTTTAGATTCTCAAAAAGATATGTCTACACTGCAATGAAAGACCCGTGGGATAGCCACAGCTGGCCAGGGTCAGCTGACTTAGGCCCACAGGGATTGGGCTGCGGAGCTATAAAATGTCAGTGTAGATATTTGGGCTTAGGTGAGTCCGGGCTCCAGCCTGAGCCAGAACACCTACAGTGCAATTTTAGAGCCCTGCAGCCTGAGCCTTGCAAGCCCAAATCAGCTGACCTGGGCTCTGAGACTTGGTGCCAGGGTGTTTTTTTATCTCAATGTAGACATACCACAAGTCTCCTTAGAATAGATCACAGCCTAAGGTACTAGTGGCTGCAGACATTTGTCAAAGAAATTAATGCCCTGTTTGGTTTATATTGTTTGTGTAATGTTTAGATGCCCATTGGCTCTTTGGACATCTCTCCTGGCAGATTGGTCTGTACCAATAGTGGTCAGAAAGGGCATTACGTCCTAGGGAAGTAACTTAAACGTTCCTGTCCTTGGCAGTAGGAGTCAGTAATTGCATGTCTTTTCAATATCGGTCTTTCTGGGTACTGATGGAATAGGACATCCAGTTATGTCCGAAAATGTTCTATGTTCACCTTAGGATTTGAGGGGGACTTAATAAATATGTTTCAGAGCAGAGTAATTGGTATTAGACAGTTGACTCAGCAATTGTCCATGTGGAACTTAGCGCTGTGTGCAAAGGTGGATAGGAGCATAGCAGGAACAATGTAGTATTCTGTATCCAAAGACAGGGATATTAAATTTATATATGGGGCGAGCTAAGGAGACGCACACAGCTTCATTATTAAGTTCATTATTCATTATTATTAATAAGCTTAGTTATTAAGGCTATTTTAAAGACTAGAGACCAAAGTGTTAAAAATAATCTCAAATCTTAAAACTCTACATATTCACAAATATAAGGTGATCTGCTGTTCTTTAAATGCAATGGAGAAGTGGGGAGAAATACCTGTCTACAAAGCGAGGTTCAAACTGTGAAGGAATTGCCTGCATTCTCTGCTGGCCTGCTCCCATTAGCTGAGGGTTTACTGCCATCATCTGGTTTCTCATTAGCATTTCTTGTCGCTGTCGCAGTTCTAACACAAAGCATATAAAATTCTATTGTAAGTTCAGTAGGTGATTCTATATCCAGTATGAACCTTACCAGAAATATAATAATTAGTTAGCATATAATCTTTCTTTATATTCTACCTGTTAAAAAGGAAAATAAGACACAAAGTACTTGCCACTTAAAAAAAATGTAGCCATATAGCCCCCCTTAGTTACACTGAGCATCTCATTGATCAATGTAGCATATTATAATAGGGCTGGCAAGTAATTTAAAAAATTAATCACAATTAATTGGACAATTAAAAAATTAATCGTGATTAATCATGCGACTCATCACGCTGTTAACAATAAGAGAATACCGTTTATTTAAATATTTTTGGATGTGTTCTACATTTTTCAAATATATTGATTTTAATTACAACACAAAATACAAAGTGTACAGTGCTCACTTTATATTATCATTTTTATTATAAATATTTGCACTGTAAAAACCAAAAGAAATAGTATTTTTCAATTCACCTAATACAAGTACTGTAGAGTAATCTCTTAATCATGAAAGTTGAAGTTATAAATGTAGAATTATGTACAAAAAAACCTGCATTCAAAAATAAAACAATGTAAAACTTTAGAGCCTGCTAGTCCACTCAGTCCTACTTGTAAACAAGAAGCAGGCAGCATTATTTTCCACAAATGTAAACAAACTTGTTTCTCTTAGCGATTGGCTGAATAAGAAGTAGGACTGAGTGGACTAGCAGGCTCTAAAGTTTTACATTGTTTTATTTTTGAATGCAGGTTTTTTTGTACATAATTCTACATTTATAACTTCAACTTTCATGATTAAGAAATTATACCACAGTACTTGTATGAAGTGAATTGAAAAATACTATTTCTTTTATTTATCATTTTTACAGTGCAAATATTTGCAATCAAAATGATAATATAAAGTGAGCACTGTACACTTTGTATTCTGTGTTGTAATTAAAATCAATATATTTGAAAAATGTAGAAAAACATCTACAAATATTTAATAAATTCCACTGGGTGTTCTATTGTTTAACAGTGTGATTAAAACTGCGATTAATCCTGATTAATTTTTTTAATTGCAATTCATTTTTTTGAGTTAATCACATGAGTTAACTGCAATTAACTGACAGCCCTAATATTATACAATCTTTAATTGCACCAGAAATAAACAAGACGTGCAGAGCCTCATGTAAACACAGTGACAGTTTATACAGTCCATATTGATGCATACCTCACCACTATTAAAGTGTGAAGGAGTAGTGACATATAGGAAGTGCTCTGTTTGTGGAAATTTGTATTTTTAGTGATAGGGCACTTCTATGAAAAAATGGAAGACTCTAATTATTTAAGAAAAATGCCACCCTGTCCTGATATGAAACAGCATAATCTAATGGAATGAGCATGGGGCTATGAGTCAGGAATTATTTCAGATTTGGGTGTCGAAAGCTAAATACAGAATTCCATATATGAGCATCTCATAAGAATCTGATCCAAAGTTCAGTGAAGTCAATGGAAAGACTTCTCTGTGCTTCAGTGTGTTTCAATGGGTTTTGGATTAGGACATAAGTACTTGATTTTCAGCGCACCCTTGGCTTCCACTGAAGTGAGGTAAAAGAGAAATATATTTTTACTATTTGTTTTGATTGTTTTTAATTATTTTTAAATTTTGAATGAATTAAAAGTTCCACAGGTCCAAGGACCTTTAACATCCTTAGACCCTGAGAGTGTGCTAGCTATTGAAGTGTGCTATTAAAGTGGTCACACTTTCATTGGAGTAATAGTTTATAAAAGTTTAGTAAATTATTAATAGATGTTTTAATAAATGGTTATCAATTGTTATAGAATCCAACAGGTCAAAAGGCTGTTTATAACCATGGCTTATAAACCTTCCACACTTTCTACCGATGTGCTTATAACCATCTATAATATACTGCTCATGTCTATGACATGCTTATAACATAAGAACATAATAACAACCATCCTGGGTCAGACCAAAGGTCCATCAAGCCCAGTATCCTGTCTTCCGACAGAGACCAGTGCCAGGTGCCCCAAAGTGAATGAACAGACAGGTTATCATCAGGTGATCCATGCGCTGTCAGCCAATCCCAGCTTCTGGCAAACAGAGGCTAGGGACACCATTCCTGCCCATCCTGGCTAATAGCCATTGATGGACCTATCTTCCATGAATCTGTCTAGCTCCCTTTTGAACCCCATTATAGTACTGGCCTTCACAACACCCGCTGGCAAGGAGTTCCAGAGGTTGACAGTGTGTTGCGTGAAAAAATACTTTCTTGTGTTTGTTTTAAACCTGCTACCTATTAATTTCATTTGGTGGCCCCTTGTTCTTGTATTATGAGAAGGAGTAAATAACACTTCCTTATTTACTTTCTCTATACCACTCATGATTTTATAGACCTCTATCATATCCCCCCTTAGTTGCCTCTTTTCCCAAGCTGAAAAGTCCCAGTCTTATTAATCTCGCCTCATACGGAAGCCGTTCTATACCCCTAATAATTTTTGTTGCCCTTTTCTGAACTTTTTCTAACTCCAATATATCTCTTTTGAGATGGGGTGACCGCATCTGCATGCAGTATTCAAGGTGCAGGCGTACCATGGATTTATATAGAGGATTTATATGATATTTTCTGTCGTATTATCTACCCTTTTCTTGATGATTCCCAACATTCTGTTCAATTTTTTGACTGCCACTGCAGATTGAGTGGATGATTTCAGAGAACTATCAACAATGACTCCAAGATCTCTTTCTTGAGTGGTAACAGCTAATTTAGACCCTATCATTGTATATGTAAATCTATTAATGATTTGTTAACCCTTTATAAACATAACCCCCAATATAAAGTGGGACCATTAACGTCTGATTTGGTTCAAATGCCCTATATACAGAGTATCATTTGGGGCATGTTCCAACAGATGTAAGCTTCAAGCTCCCCACCAGCAGTCTGGGAACAAAAGAGAATCAAGGATGAGAACAGATTCAACTTAGTGACACTTCTGCTGCTCTTAGGTCTGCCAGGGTGGGGCTGCAAAGGCACAGTCACAGACCCTCCTTTCAAAATTCCCTCATTTGTACATATCCAGGACTTGGTCTTTTCATTTATAGGGCTCACCAGTAAGCAGCCTGTTTTTCCACAGAGCTTTTGAAAATGGGCACCATTCCCAGAGTGTAGTACAATGTGTACCTATAGGAGACACCAATTCCTTGAAAATTTGCCCCTCAGATTATATGATTAATATCCCTGGAAAATTATTACCCCCTGCAAATTAACCAACAAAAATATCTTAGTAACATAATGTTATTTAATAGCATATTTATTATAAAAAAAAACACCTGTATGACCATAAGTTGTTAGAAAGATGCACATCGTGTGCTGCTAAGTTTGTATCACACAGCTTGTGCATGCCCTGTTATAGTGTCCCAGCGTTCTGGGAGTTTCTTGAACCAAGTTAAAGACTGTGCATTGGGGAACATAATGATCAGTTTTGCTCATAGTTGACTAAAGACTTGATCCTGCAAAGTAATAAGTGCCTCCTGTAAGAGACAATCCTACAGTTATTGAAGTCAGTGACAAAGCTGCCACTGAATGGTGCAAGGTCAGGGCTCCATTCAGTACCCAGCACCTTCCAGGATTGAGCCCTAGATCTATGGGAGTTACAGGAGCAGTGCCCTCCCAGGTGCTAGAGCACCTCTCAGAATCAAACTTTAAACTCCCAAAGATCCACTCCAACATAAACTGGGCTCCATATAAAATTTGGTGTGAACTTTTTGTAAGCCATTTATTCAGTTTTTCCCAAGTCCTGGTCAGGAATCTGGAGGGAATCTTTCCAGGACATTAGACCCGTCAGACATTATTCCTCACGTATTGTATACATATTGTGAATACTTTAAACACGGTCTTGGAAAGTTCTAGTTCTAGCTTACCTCCTGCTGCCATGCCACTTGCTAATCGGTATAAGTGCTTTTCGTCCAACGTCCCTTGTTCCCCAAGTATAGACATCTTTCTCATGTGATCTCGGGGAGTCATGTTATGAGGTGATGCAGCAGACCTCCCTTTTCCAATGTAAAGAATGAAGTCAGAAGGGCCCAAGAAGATAATAAAATATTCAACAATTTAAAAGAGATCAGGTCCCACATATAGTTTTTCTGGTAAACAGATAGACCTGCAAGGCCGGCATGCAGTGCTTGTAGGTACCACAGGGCATATGACAGAAAGATCTGAAGTGGGATTTTGCCTTTCTGAATCTTTTCACAACTAGTAGCCATATCAAAGGTGCCAGAATTCCAGTGCTACTATTTCCTTCCAAAGTTAAAAAAAAATCTTTTAGACTTTTAAAAATTCAACTTAAACCAACACTAATTTTCCTGTGTGTTCCAAAAGCCCCTTGATTTTTTTTTAAGTGAACCAAAACACCATGAAATTTACATAGGTAATAAAGCAAAGAAACACACACAGAGACAGGGGTAAAGCTAGTCCATCCCCATCAGGTTCAGTGAAGGAAGGTGCCCCAGAATTATACCAGTGTAAATTGGATCAGAATCTGTCCCAGAGTCTAAGCCTCTAGTAGCACAACAGTTGCTGTTCTTTGTAAAAAAACAAAACAAAAACAACTAAATTTAGGCTACACTTTTAATAAGCTATCTTTAAAAATAACTCTAAGGTGCCTACCTGTTGCTGGGGTGCCACAAGCTTTTTTTTTACTGTCTGGGTCTTCAGAACTATCAGATGTTTTCTGCTTTATCATTAGGAGACAAACAAGACAGAAAATGTTTGTACGAGTGCTGACTCAAGACTCGGCAGACCGAGCTCTCATCTCTGAACACAAGACTGTACTAACTTCATTCTAAATCAGCAGTTCTCAACTCAAGGCTCTTCACAACCGTCCCTTGGGGAATAGAGCCCAAAGTTAGACAAGTTAAGTGCATGCTGTACTATTCATATTAGGCATGATCCTGCTCCCATTTGAACTCACTGTGAGTTTTGCTATAACTACTACTGGAATAGGATTGGGCCCATGGGCACAGTTTGGGGGGAAAGTGGGGGGATATTGCCTCCCCAAACTGCAGGCCTCGGGCAGGCATGGAATTTGCCTCTATGCACAGCCCCATTGGCCTGATTGGAGCTGCCCTCCAAATATGGAAATCAAACTACACCTATGATTTGGACCCACTATTACTATTTATTTAGCCATTTTAATAACTATTTTAACTGTTACTCAAGAATGTGATGATTGCATCTAAGCAATATCAACAAAACATTGGTAGATACTAAATATTAGCTGTTTTTTCCTCAAGAGATAACAGGTCTGGATACCCAGAGACATCAGTCTCATGGTAACTAGCAATAGCTCAGGCTAACTTTTTCCTTCTTAAGGAGCATAAAGCCAGCTTTCAGCAATGAACAGAGACTAGAGGATAGATAGGAGCTCAAAAACACAATTAACTTAAAAGCTTTGCTGAACAAATCATGCGGAAGGAAACAAGGTAAAATACAAGTGTCCCTGGACCAAATCCTGCAGCTTTGATGCGGACAAACCTCCCATTAGTTTCAGTGGGGTAAGTAATGGTTGTAGAATTAAATTCTGACTGTACTGGTGTACAAGAAGGGCGAGTGGGATGACCCCAGTAACTGGAGGCCCATCTCCCTCTGCTCCATGATGTACAAGCTTTATGCCAGCTGCCTGGTGTCGAGGATCACGGCGTGGTCGGTGAGCGGGGGAGCCATCAGCTCCATCCAGAAAGGCTTCATGTCCTGTGAGGGCTGCTATGAACAGAACTTCGTCCTCCAAACCACCATCAAAACAGCCAGAAGGGCACGGTGGCAGTGCACAGTAGCGTGGCTCGACCTGGCTAATGCCTTTGGGTCCATGCCCCACCACCACATCTTTGCCACCCTCCAGGAGTTTGGGATGCCAGAGAACTTCCTTCGTGTGATCCGAGAGGTGTACGAGGGATGCAGCATCACCATTCGCTCGGTCAAAGGGGAGACCGCCGAGATCCTGATCCGGAGTGGAGTTAAGCAGGGCTGTCCCCTCAGCCCCATCATCTTTAACCTTGCCATGGAGCCGTTGCTGTGAGCGATCTCCAATGGCACAGATGGCTTCAACCTCCACAGTGAGAGGGTGAGTGTCCTGGCTTACGTGGATGACCTGGTCCTGACCATGGACAACCCAGAGAGCCTCCAATGTATGCTAGATGCCACCAGTCGAGCTGCTGACTGGACGGGGTTCCGCTTCAATGCAAAGAAGTGCGCAACTCTCCACATTGATGGCAGCAAAAGGGACTCAGTGCAGACGACGGGGTTCCAGATCCAGGGCAAGCCCGTCATCCCCCTGGCAGAGGGGCACGCGTACCAGCACCTCGGCACGCTGACGAGTTTCCGTGTCCGGCAGACATCCGAGGATACCATCCAGGAGATCTTGCAGGATGCCGCCAAGATCGATGCCTCCCTGCTAGCACTGTGGCAGAAGATAAATGCCCTGAACACCTTCCTGATCCCCCGCATCTCATTCGTCTAAGGGGATCCGCCGTGGTGAAGGTACCCCTCAACAAGGCAGACAAGATCGGCTGGCAGCTGGTGAAGAAGTGGCTGTTCCTTCCCCAGAGAGCCAGCAACGAGCTGGTCTACATCGCCCACAGGCATGGTGGTGCCAACATCCCCCGCATGGGGAACCTGTGTGACATCGTGGTGATCACCCACGCCTTCCGCCTGCTGACAGTACCAGGAAGTGTGAGCCGGAACGACATCATGCATCAACTACGAGAAAGGGACCGAGAGACTTTTTCCATTGGACCATATGAACTGGAACCATAAACTCACTGAACATTAAATCTCACCAAATGAGGGTAAATCCATCCTCATCATTGTTTCCACTCATTATACTCCACACCTGAACATAGCCATTATATGAACAAAATACCCCCATACCTCAATGTCTGTACTTTGACCCATTAACCTTTTACCTCCAATCGGGGATATTGCAGATTATGTATTCCTTACCCCATCCGATCCTAAACCGAACTTTGCACCCCTTGATAATCTGTACCTTATTCCCTGATAACCAGAAACTTCTATGCTTAAACTCTGTACCAATTTTTTATTTTAACATCATCTTTTTAAATTAAAAATCTAAGGTATGAGACTGCAGTAAAGTGGTCGTGATAGGGTTAACTGGGTTATCTAGAGAATTATGGGATGGAACAATACTTCACTCCTCCCTTATTCCCTGCCCTTCCCCCCCTTCTGATATAGTTAAATAAAGCGGCAAGTTCCCACCCTGCAATCCTGTGAGTAGACTTGCTTTTGTTGCACTGAGCAGTCCCTTTACAAAAGAGATGATGGCTCTTACTCATTATGGGCTTAGCCCTGGTCTACACTAGGAGTTTAGGTCGAATTTAGCAGCGTTAAATCGATGTAAACCTGCACCCGTCCATATGATGAAGCCCTTTTTTTTTACTTAAAGGGCTCTTAAAATCGATTTCCTTACTCCACCCCTGACAAGTGGATTAGCACTTAAATCGGCCTTGCCGGGTCGAATTTGGGGTACTGTGGACACAATTAGACGGTATTGGCCTCCGGGAGCTATCCCAGAGTGCTCCATTGTGACCGCTCTGGACAGCACTCTCAACTCAGATGCACTGGCCAGGAAGACAGGAAAAGGCCCGCGAACTTTTGAATTTCAATTTCCTGTTTGGCCAGCGTGGCAAGCTGCAGGTGACCATGCAGAGCTCACCAGCAGAGATGAGCATGATGGAGTCCCAGAATCGCAAAAGAGCTCCAGCATGGACTGAACGAGAGGTACGGGATTTGATCGCTGTATGGGGAGAGGAATCCGTGCTATCAGAACTCCGTTCCAGTTTTTGAAATGCCAAAACATTTGTCAAAATCTCCCAGGGCATGAAGGACAGAGGCCATAACAGGGACCCGAAGCAGTGCCGCATGAAACTTAAGGAGCTGAGGCAAGCCTACCAGAAAACCAGAGAGGCGAACGGCCGCTCCGGGTCAGAGCCCCAAACATGCCGCTTCTATGATGAGCTGCATGCCATTTTAGGGGGGTTCAGCCACCACTACGAGGGGGACGAGGAAGATGATGATGATGAGGTTGTAGATAGCTCACAGCAAGCAAGTGGAGAAACCAGTTTTCCTGACAGCCAGGAACTGTTTCTCACCCTGGACCTGGAGCCAGTACCCCCCAAACCCACCCAAGGCTGCCTCCTGGACCCGGCAGATGGAGAAGGGACCTCCGGTGAGTGTACCTTTTAAAATACTACACATGGTTTAAAAGCAAGCATGCGTAATGATTAATTTGCCCTGGCATTCGCGGCTCTCCTGGATGTACTCCCAAAGCCTTTGCAAAAGGTTTCTGGGGAGGGCAGCCTTATTGCGTCCTCCATGGTAGGACACTTTACCACTCCAGGCCAGTAGCACGTACTCGGGAATCATTGTACAACAAAGCATTGCAGTATATGTTTGCTGGAGTTCAGACAACATCCGTTCTTTACCTCTCTGTGTTATCCTCAGGAGAGTGAGATATCATTCATGGTCACCTGGTTGAAATAGGGTGATTTTCCTCAGGGGACACTCAGAGGTGCTGTTCCTGCTGGGCTGTTTGCCTGTGGCTGAACAGAAATGTTCCCCGCTGTTAGCCACGGGGAGGGTGGAGGGGTTAGCCACGCGGTGGGGGGAGGCAAAATGCGACCTGGGAATGAAAGCACATGTGCTATGTATGTAATGTTAACAGGAAGGTTTACTGTGAAAGAGTGTACCTACTGTTCTATAAAATGTGTCTTTTTAAATACCACTGTCCCTTTTTTTTTCTCCACCAGCTGCATGTGTTTCAATGATCACAGGACCTTCTCCTTCCCAGAAGCTAGTGAAGATTAGAAAGAGAAAAAAACGCACTCGTGATGAAATGTTCACTGAGCTCATGCTGTCCGCCCACACTGACAGAGCACAGACGAATGTGTGGAGGCAGACAATGTCAGAGTGCAGGGAAGCACAAAATGACCGGGAGGAGAGGTGGCGGGCTGAAGAGAGTTAGTGGCAGGCTGAAGACAGGGCTGAAGCTCAAATGTGGCAGCAGCGTGATGAGAGGAGGCAGGATTCAATGCTGAGGCTGCTGGAGGATCAAACCAATATGCTCCAGTGTATGGTTGAGCTGCAGCAAAGGCAGCTGGAGCACAGACTGCCGCTACAGCCCCTGTGTAACCAACCACCCTCCTCCCCAAGTTCCATAGCCTCCTCACCCAGACGCCCAAGAATGCGGTGGGGGGGCCTCCGGACACCCAGCCACTCCACCACAGAGGATTGCCCAAAAAACAGAAGGCTGGCATTCAATAAGTTTTAAAGTTGTAAACTTTTAAAGTGCTGTGTGTCATTGTCCTTCCCTCCTCTAGCACCCCTCCTGGGCTACCTTGGTAGTCATCCCCCTATTTATGTGATGAATTAATAAAGAATGCATGAATGTGAAGCAACAATGACTTTGTTGCCTCTGCAAGCGGTGATCGAAGGGAGGAGGGGAGGGTGGTTAGCTTACAGGGAAGTAGAGTGAACCAAGGGGCGGGGGGTTCCATCAAGGAGAAACAAACAGAACTTTCACACCGTAGCCCGTCCAGTCATGAAACTGGTTTTCAAGGCTTCTCTGATGCACACCGCGCCCTCCTGTGCTCTTCTAACCGCCCTGGTGTCTGGCTGCGCGTAATCAGCAGCCAGGCGATTTGCCTCAACCTCCCACCCCGCCATAAACGTCTCCCCCTTATTCTCACAGATATTGTGGAGCGCACAGCAAGCAGTAATAACAGTGGGAATATTGGTTTCGCTGAGGTCTAACCGAATCAGTAAACTGCGCCAGCGTGCTTTTAAACATCCAAATGCACATTCTACCACCATTCTGCACTTGCTCAGCTTGTAGTTGAACAGCTCCTGACTACTGTCCAGGCTGCCTGTGTATGGCTTCATGAGCCATGGCATTAAGGGGTAGGCTGGGTCCCCAAGGATAACTATAGGCATTTCAACATCCCCAATGGTTATTTTCTGGTCTGGGAATAAAGTCCCTTCCTGCAGCTTTTGAAACAGACCAGAGCTCCTGAAGATGCGAGCATCATGTACCTTTCCCGGCCATCCCATGTTGATGTTGGTGAAACGTCCCTTGTGATCCACCAGAGCTTGCAGCACTATTGAAAAGTACCCCTTGCGGTTTATGTACTCGCCGGCTCCGGTGCCAAGATAGGGATATGGGTTCCGTCTATGGCCCCACCACAGTTAGGGAATCCCATTGCAGCAAAGCCATCCACTATGACCTGCACATTTCCCAGGTCACTACCCTTGATATCAGCAGATCTTTGATTGTGTGGGCTACTTGCATCACAGCAGCTCCCACAGTAGATTTGCCCACTCCAAATTGATTCCCAGCTGACCGGTAGCTGTCTGGTGTTGCAAGCTTCCACAGAGCTATTGCCATTCACTTCTCAACTGTGAGGGCTGCTCTCATCTTGGTATTCATGCACTTCAGGGCAGGGGAAAGCAAGTCACAAAGTTCCATGAAAGTGCCCTTACGCATGCGAAAGTTTCGCAGCCACTGGGAATCGTCCCAGACCGGCAAAACTATGCGGTCCTACCAGTCTGTGCTTGTTTCCCAAGCTCAGAATCGGCGTTCCACCGCATGAATCTGCCCCATTAGCACCATGATGCCTGCATTGGCAGGGCCCATGCTTTCAGAGAAGTCTGTGTCCATGTCCTCATCACTCACGTCACCGCGCTGACGTCGCCTACTCGTCCGGTATTGCTTTGCCAGGTTCTGGTGCTGCATATACTGCTGGATAATGCGTGTGGTGTTTAATGTGCTCCTAATTGCCAAAGTGAGCTGAGTGGGCTCCATGCTTGCCATGGTGTGGCGTCTGCACAGGTAACTCAGGAAAAAAGGCGCAAAACGATTGTCTGCCGTTGCTTTCACAGCGGGAGAGAGGGAGGGAGGACCCGATTACATGTACCCAGAACCACCCGCGACAATGTTTTTTACCCCATCAGGCACTGGGATCTCAACCCAGAATTCCAATGGGCAGTGGAGACTGCGGGAACTGTGGGATAGCTACCCACAGTGCAGCACTCCGGAAGTCGACGCTTGCCTCGGTATGGTGGAAGCACTCCGCCGAGTTAATGCACTTAATGCACTTACAGCATTTTCTGTGGGGACACACACAATCAAATATATAAAAACGATTTCTAAAACACCGACTTCTATAAATTCGACCAAATTTCGTAGTGTAGACATACCCTAAGTCCTCCTTTCTCTAAAGTCAGTGACACTAGGATTGGGCCCTATTGACAATGCTGCTAATGCAGAGGTGGGCAAACTATGGCCCACGGGCCACATCTAGCCCGGCCCTTGAGCTCCTGGCCGGGGAGGCTAGCCCCCAGGCCCTCCCCTGCTGTCCCCCCTCCCCGCAGCCACGCCGACAGCGAGGCTGCGAGCTCCTGCTGCTCTAAGAGGCATGGTAAGTGGGCGGTGGCGGCACGGCAGTAGGGAGTCCCGGGGGGCAGTCAGGGGACAGGGAGCGGTTGGATGGGGCGGAGGTTCTGGGGCAGTCAGGGGTCGGGGGACAGGGGGGGTTGGATAGGGTGTGGGAGTCCCAGGGGGCCTGTCGGGGGGTGGGGGGCAGTCAAAGGACAGGGAACAGGGTGTGTTGGATAAGGGGTAAGATCCTGGGGAGAGCGGTTGGGGCGGGAGGTCCCAGGAGGGGGCGGTCAGGGCACAAGGAGCAGGGGGGGTTGCATGGGTCGGATGTTCTGAGGGGTGCAGTCAGGGGGCAGGGAGGGGGCGGGGCCAGGCTGTTTGGGGGTCACAGCCTTCCCTACCTGGCCCTCAATACAGTTTTGCACCAGGCTCTCGGGCCAAAAAGTTTGCCCATCCCTGTACTAATGGCTGCTTTCCGCTAACAGATCAGAATCACTGTAAGCAGAGAAAGAGAGCCCCTGAGAGGCTAAAAGAAAAGGAGTACTTGTGGCACCTTAGAGACTAACAAATTTATTTGAGCATAAGCTTTCATGAGCTACAGCTCACTTCAGCCAAATTTTCTGGACCTAAACTGTCACAGTGCAGAACACAGTTCTCATAATCTAGGATTTGCACCTCTCTCTTTCACCCCGCCCCAATTACCACATTACCCAACAGACTGCAAAGGAATTTGCTGATAAGGTGAGAGAGACCAGAAGCAGAAAGAGAGGAAATGAGCTGCAGCCAGAATTTCTGGACCCAAACCCTGTAGAACTGTTGCTATTTTAGAGTTAGCCAGTGGTCACTCCCCTCATCCCTATGTCCCACCCCACTCACTGAAAAGACAATAAAGGGGACATGGAAGTGAATGAGGAGTAGCAGGTGATTCATTCCTAACAGAGCCGGAGATACCAGGACTTGGAAGAAAGAGTGCCTGAGGAACTGCAGGCAAAGTTTGTCTCAGCAGTGCCACAGATTTGTAGTAATCCAAGCAGCCTTTGAGAGTTTATGGAAGGAGATGTGAGAGTCCCCAGCTCAGTAAATAAGCAATGGTTCAAGAGGTGGGAGCAGAAATCCTGGAAGAGTGTCCACCTCCCACATTCTCTAATGCACTCCATCCCATTGCAAATACTGAGCAGACGATGAGGGGAGACAAGGGATTCCAGGCAACCATCTTGTATAAGATGTCTCCCTCAGCCCCCACAACGACTGAATTCAGAATAGGGGTGGGAGGAGAAACTTCTGTTTCTTCCACTCAGACACAGCAAGGACACTGAAGATTTACCATGTCTCCCCAAGAAGGGCAGGTTGCTTGCCATTTTCTATCATTTTTAAAATTATATTTGCCATATTTCCATTTTCTCATGTTTAAAAGACATTGCTTATCCATGGCTCTGGGTGCACATGGAATTAATACATGCCACTAAAATTCAGACTTCATTGCTAACATTCCTGCTACCCCTCCCCTGCCCACACAAAGCCTCCCTCCCCTGGTACCCCTGCTGAGCCAATAAATTGAGTGAGCTGTATTCTATTCATCATCATCAGAATTGTTTCACTAAAATCCAATTATAGGGCCAATCAGTTACACCTGTGCAAAATCCATGAAGACAGTGGGGTTGCAAAGGTGTCACTGAGGGAAGAATTTGGCCTAGGAAGGAAGCTTTAGCACTGGTGATGGTATGAAAGCAGGAAAAAACAATCTGTAAGCAGTTCAACTAAACTGAGAATTTATTTAAACTGAGCACACTTTATATGGAAATTTTTGCGAGACAATGAACATGGACTTCCAAAATCTACAGATCCTCCACGGAAAACCATACTTTTAAAAGGGTAGTTCATTATCAGATATCTATATTCTTTGTGGGAATCAATCCTTAGAATTTGTGTGGATTCCAAATCAATTCCAAAACAAGGGAATAACCATGTCCTTAGTTACTTTATAATAAACTGTATATGCATAGTTGAGTCATACTTTAATCACAAATACTTTACAGTGAGACAGAATGAGTGTGGGATTCCATTCCAGCTCCCATTTCTCAGAAAACTGTACCATTTTCTGAAAATTCCCATAGTTGGTCTCAGTCCCAAAGTGAATTTTACTGAAGGAATGTGAATTAAATTAATTCAGCCATTTGAGTTATACGGTGGCGGGGGAGGGAATTACTCTCACCAGGAAAAAATGTGACCCACTTTTAAAAAAAAGTCTCCTAACTCACAAATGGCTGAAACACTAGACACCAAACTGACCATTACATTAGTCCTCATGGAGGAGGAAAATCAAGACAGATTTGAAGATATATAGCTTAGTATCTTTCAAGTTTTCAAGCTATGGGTCTGAACATGCACCTTAAGACTTGGTTTCATTCACTTTTTTTAGGGCACTTGAGTCTAAAGTGGTTTAGGATGCTGGATGTTTGCTGAAGCACATCTGAGCTGCCAAAGTGCTTCTGAGCCGCTAAAGTATTTTTAAAGGTGCCTCAGCGCTAAAGCGCTTTAGCGCTGAACTGAACTACTTTTACAATGGCTCAGGGGATAGGAGGTAACTAGTGGGAGAGAATGTAGGATTGCCATACCGTATTGGACCAGTGGTCTACCTAATTTGTTTCCTGTATCTGACAGTGGCCAGATTGGATGCTTCAGAGGAAAGCACTAAACCTTTGCAATTACCGAACAGCCTGCCTATAGGAGAAGCTTCATTGTAACCTCCTCAGGGTTTGGCTTGTGTCCTGAAGCATGAGAGAGTGGGGTATTTGGAGGTGGGAGGTGAAGTGGCAAGGGCTGCGTGTGAAGACAGAGCTTGGAGACCAGGAAGTGTCTTTTTGCTTTCCTTTTTAGTAACCAGAAAAACTATAGACAAAAAACTGACATTAATAAGATATTAACAGCTGCCAGGGGACTTGTCTACACTGGAAAGTTGTACTGATTTACGTATACCACTATAAAGCATTACAACCCCCTAGCATGGGCATGGTTATATTGGTATAAAAGTGATTTATTGTGGTACAGCTATTCCTGTATGGGAAAAGGACTAAGCTATATTGGTATAACTATAAGGCATATCCACATCAACTATAAGCTGCATCCACACTAGAACTTTTACTGGTGTAACTATTTCAGTAAAAAAATCACACCCCTAACCAAAATAGCTAGCCCACTAAAACTTTTCAGTTTAGACCAGGTAAAGGTGACTGTAGTTAGCAGGTGACCATTTGCACTGGTTTCCATGTCATTCACAAAATGTATTTGGATTTTGACAAGTTAACTACAGTCATGGATTGTATAGAAAGTTACAATCTGCTGACAAACATGCTCTTGCTAAATAGCACGATTGTTCTGCGAGCTAGAGCCAGGGCTATTTCAGATACTGCCTTGAAGCATCTGTTAGGGAAAGTTGGATGGGTTTCGTTTTGCCGTTTTTTTGGGAGGGCGGGGGTGAAGGTTGTATTTTGGTTTTGGTGATGTTTCCACTGTAAATGTCCTGTGGAAATATGGCAGCAAATAATTCAGCTTCCATTAATCTGATGAAGCATCAGAAATATTTGCAGATATGTGGTTTGAATAAAGATAAGCAAATACCAAGACCCAAACTAGTATCAGTTGATACACCCAATTTAGGAGTCTTAGGTCTTGTCCATCTCAAGCCACTATGGTCTTAACTAATGTAATTGAGCAACATAAATCGATGACTTCCTCCACAAAGGCTGTGTAGCCCAATGCTTTTACTGGAACACCAGGCTTTGAAAATTTACAAGCCGGAGAGAAGATTCCACTAATATGTGAGTTTTTCATGTTAGAGGTTCTGTGAAGGCATTGTTTTTTACTGGTGCCTCAGTATATCCCATCTGAAGAAGTGGGGTTTTTACCCAAGAAAGCTTATGCTCAAATAAATCTGTTAGTCTTTAAGATGCCACCGGACTCCTTATTGTTTTAGTATATCCCATGTAATTTACATTAGGTTTTCTTTTGATTATACTAGGAAAATTTCCCAAATGCTCTTGTCTCTGAAATTCCAAATCTAATTCTTTATACTGGACTTCAGAATACCATTAGTGTGAATTTGGACTATGTTCATTTTGCATAGAGGACACAATCTTGCATATGGTTTCTCTCTGCAGGAAGATTAGAACTTAAATGTTTAGTTTCAGTTGACTTGAAAACACAGAAACTGCCTTACTGGAAGAGAACAGTAGTTTGTCTAGGTTCAGCCTGCTTCAAGACTAGAAGTGACCTAGCCTCAGAGGGAAGTAAAAACACGCATAATGTACAAGGCAAGCTCAGTAATGCTATTTCCTTTGGGAAAATTCCTACCCAGACCAAACAGCAATTAGCATGTGCCCTAAATCATGGGTCAAATTCATGATTCTTTTAAAAGGCTCACTCTGCCTTCTAACAGCTATCATACTACAAACTGCCATATAAAACAAAAACACTTTGAAAATAGAGAAAGCATACTTCTGATTCCTATATTAGCTAGGACATTGGTGAGAACTGAAAGACTGCTCAAAATTTTGAAGCTGGGTTCATATAAAAAAATGCATACACACCAGCTGTTCAGTGCTACATTCATGTATGACTCTTCTCTGATCCTATTGCACAAATCCTGGCTGTACAGCACATTACAAGGATGAAGACAAGTTAATCTCTAGCTTTGGATTCTTACCCTCAACAAACCCTTCTTGGCAGCAGGCAGAACCACTCACCCAGTGCTAATTCTGTCTCAAATTATTAGGCAAGAGGTGGCAAGACACAAACTTCATGAACTAAAAACACTCACAAATCTAATCATGTTATGTGCAGTGTCAAAATGTGTATAGCAGTCATATGTATCTAGACAATTTATTCAAAGCAATCTACTGCTTTTGGCAAAACCTACCCTAACAATCACAATATATCATGTATAATATGGACTTGTTGGAAGAGTGTCATTCTTTATAGTTATATAAATTAAGATTTCATTAATTTAAAGACTGCTTTGACATACTTCATGTGCATATAGAATTACCATTTAAAAAGTAATTTGCAATATATCATTGCAATGGCTCTGCTCTACTCTTTTGGAAGGAAGGAAGTGTACTTCTAAAATCCTCAAGTAAGTTAAAGAGAAAGGAAACAATTTATTAAAAAATACATCTTTTTCTTGAATAGTATTCAACATAATATTGATGTAAATACTGTATATTTCTCTCCTGACATTTTTTGCATCTTCTTTTAGAAAAGCTTTCTTGGTTGCCTCAATTATAACAAGTTTAGATTCTGTTTAAAAGGAAACAAATTTAGTCCCAACAGTAAAACCTGAAATCTTTATTGATTTTTGCCTTAAAACTACCCTAAAACTACCAAAGTTCGAAATTGTGCTGGATTCATAAGTCCACAGCTAGCAAAATAAATGGCAGTTCTAACAAATAAAGAAAAAGTACGCGAACGTTATCAGACAACAGACTAGATTTAGAGGGCTAAATTCTAATCCCAGATACGTGGGCGCAAACTGCTCTGAGACTGAGATTAGAGTCTAGTCCTAAAACTGGATTGAGAACAATTTTTCTTCCTCAAGGAGGAAAAATAACTATATTTACTCTGTGTATGTCGCCAATGGAGTTTGCATACTTTTACAATCTGTGTAACTGTAGAAAATATGAGCACGTCACACCATTATTGACCCATCTGAATACCAAAATTGGAAGCTGTAGTTCATCCATCAATAGTTCTAGGGCCAAATTCAACCCTGGTGTTAGTGGGTGCAGCCTCTGCTGAAGTAAATGGAGTTTAATTTCCACATGCTAGAGCTGATTTTAATAGTTATTATTAGGACTGATCTTGTTCTCATTGAAGTTAATGGGGGTAGGAGCAGGCTAATTATTCTGCACATTTCTAAGGCAACCTTTAGCTACATGTATTACACTAGCATCTAAAAGCCATGACCAAGATCAGTCCCTGACCCCTGTGTGCTACACACTGTCCAAAAACTTAGTAAGAGACCGTTCCTGCCCTGAAGATATTATAATATAATAGATAAGACAGACAAAAGGTGGGAAAAAGGAAGAGTTATTATTCCTATTTTTCACATGGGGAAATGAGGCACAGAGAAATTAAGTGACTTGGCCAAGGTCACACAGGAGGTCATGGCAGAACTGGGAATTCAACCCAGATCTTTTGAGTCTCAGTGTAGTGCTTTAACCACAGGACCATCTTTCTCACAACCTTAGCTCTATTAATATTTATTTTTATTTGTGGTAGCAAATAAAGGCTTCAGTTGAGGCCCCATTGTGCTAGGCTTTACAAACATATAAGAAGCCCTGCTCCTAAAAGTTTATAATCTAGAATCAGTCTGAATTATATTTTTAGATTAAGGGAAATAACAAAACAAGATAAGAGCTCTGCAACCCAACCCAAACCCAGAGGGAGCCTACTACAAATTTTGGGTTTGGGTCAGGACAGAACTCCACTGGACCCTTTCGGGCTTGGATCTGGTCAGCTCTGATGGCCTTCTCTTGTCTGTGGGGTCTCTTGTCTGTGGCCTCTGCCTCTCTGTGCAGAGTGTGTGTTGTGGAGTGAGTGTGCTGACACGTTGCAGCACACACAGCACATCAGAGAGCAATGGCTGGCAGGAGTGGGGCACACAGCCATGTGCCAACCCCACGGGCAGAGGTAGTGACGGTGCTGACTCAGATTTGGTGGGCAGCAGTTGGAGCGAAAAATGACCTTCTTGGACTCGGGTACAATCAGATGGGCTTGGATCCAGATCAGGTCCAGGTTGGGCTTTAAAATTAGGCTCAAGCAGACCTCTAGTGGAAGTTAAGTTTAAATAAGAGCACAGTATGTTTGTGTCTCCGTGTGTACACCCTCTCTAGCATTCTGCATCCACCAGGACTCCCAGCAGAGGAGCTGCTCCTGAACACAAACTATTTAGAAACATAAAGATGTGGTACAGTGAAAACAAAGTAATAATAATTACCAGGCTTCATACATCACACTAAAAACCTCAGACCTATGACCTTGCACTAGATGATCTACTGTATTAATGGGGACCAGCAAAGAGAAAAAAAATGAAGCTAATGCCCTTTTAACCTTTTTGACTTATAAAGCTGGCATGAAATGGTTGGGTTTTTTATATTGTCTGTTTTGTAACATTGGAAATGTAGGTTCTGGATAAGCTGGAAAACTCTTTGACATCTGGAGAACTAGACTGGAACCTAAGGGAGTTAGGCTTCCAAATCCCATTGAATTTCACTGGGATTTGGGCATCTGATTTAAATTCCTTTGAAAATCGTATCCGAGTGCAGATAACGTCATCACCAGAGCCAAGAGAATGAAAACTGAGCTGCTGAAAGAGGAAGGGGCTTTTATCCAGATTGATTAAAACGCTTTGGGGTTTGGTTTTTTTTACACACCTATTCAGCTTCAGTGATGAACTAACAGTGTGACTAAATAAAGCCTTTGGTAAATATTCAATGCTTTCCCTCTTCAATTAAGGTATTAGAGATCACAGTAAACATCCCTGAAACCTCCCAGAAGTTTTCCAGCAAAATCAGATAAAACTGCACTTGACATTTCTTGTATGTCTAAGATAAAACAAGCTGATTTAAAAAAAAAAAAACTTTTCAGGCATTCTTTATGTATCGTAAGCAAAAAAGGGCACAAACCCAAATTTTAAGAAAATTCTTTGGAGGTCACCTTAGATTAGATATAAGCTGCTGTTATCAAATACCAAGCCCACGACAATGACTAGTGTTATTTTCTGAGTTAATATGCATAGCCATGAGACTTAAACCAAACTACATTTTATGCAGTGAAATTACTACATAAAATCTCAGACTTCAGGCCTGATCCAGAGAGATACTGAGCAGCCCAACATTCAGGAGCTTCAGCAGAAGCTGAGGGCTTTCAGTTTAGCACTGTGCAGGATCAGACCCATACATGGTAACTTGGGTCAACACTGTCTTTAGTAGGGACAGTGCGCTCTCCATAAGATGGTGACTAGAAGATACGAGCATGTTGTACAGAGTGTGGAGAGAAGAGACTATCTTAATTTTCCATGATCTTGAGAGAAATTATTCACTATGAAAACAGACATGTAGTTCATGTTCACTAAAATGTAAGGAAATTACAGAGATCTTGAAATATTAAGTCTACAATGCAATAAAGTAGAGCCTCAATCTTTCTCAGTCTACAAACCCATTTACTCTCCTCCAGTGGTCACACTCCCTTTAATAGCTGTGTGTGAGGAAGTTTCATCTTACTAAGACTTCAATATTTTTACAAAATATAATACAATGTATAAAGATGTACAAAATACTTTTATTCTGCAGAACAGTATCATTAGGACCCATAAGATATCAAGAAGGCACACATGCTAGAGACATCTTAGATAGATCGACCTAAACTACATTTGTAAAAATAAAACAATGAAGTACATGTTATGGTTCAGTAGCCTGAATAGTCCATAAAGTGTCTCCCAGTCATTAGTGCAAATAA
Organism: Chelonia mydas; assembly: GCF_015237465.2. Taxonomy (NCBI): domain Eukaryota; kingdom Metazoa; phylum Chordata; order Testudines; family Cheloniidae; genus Chelonia; species Chelonia mydas. The sequence continues at coordinate 16,716,427 of NC_057855.1, forward strand.
TTGAGGTTTTCTACTGTACTTCAAATAAGAGAAATTAACATGAAGACTAAGTTGTAGCTGCTTAACAGCTAGTTAATTTTAAGGAATATTTCATCATTAAATATTTTTAGTTCCTCTGGGTTAAGATAACTGGCATTCAGTTTTCTATTGTATCTATTTGAGATTTTCTGCTAAGTATGGTAGCATTTTTTTAGAAGAGTAAATGTATATGGAACAATGAACCATCTGGAAAAACAGGACATGTTCTATTTATGAAAAAGATTTTGAAAAAATCTTCAAACTGATCCATTTAATTTTGTAAAAAATGTTAAGCTTCCAGCCACATGTTCAAGGATTATTCACTCATGAGAATATTTCTAACAGATAGCCAGTGCTCCAACACACATAATTTATCATCTGTATTACCTGTCATATACCATGCCTATCTCTTCCTGAAGTTACTGTATCTAGAGTTAAGTACCATGGTTTAAAAATGCCATAAAGGAGACTAAAAGTAGCTGTATGATTTTTCTGTTGTGATGTGAGGATATTTAATACCAAAATCTGAAAAATCATACATTTCCTGATATTGTATAACCACGACTATACTACCACATTACACTAAAACAACTAGCATTTTTAAATTCCATTAACGTTGTATACTTACACCTATTATGAAGACCTTAGTTTCAAGATAAAGGAGAAAACCATGAACATCCAAGAGTTTGTATGTTCACCATCAGTCTTCATTTCAAGCTGCCTTAGTCACATGATTGGCAGCTTTTAAAACACATGAGGATTAACATGTCAAAAAACTGTCTTAACTAACGCTGACTTTGCTTTAAATACAAATTCAACTTATCTTGATTAGCTCTCATCCCTCTTTTTAAGCCCTAGCCACTCTGACATCACAAGCCCTTCTCCTATACCATCTCTTAAAGAGCCTGTAAAAACATAATTACAAGAAGAGCACCGTGCTGATCTGATAAACCTATTTCAACAGTTAACCTGCTAATCTGTTGTTAGACTTTAAGATGCTTGGTGCATTCACTTAAATCTTACTGTTCCCAAAAGAAATGCAAGAGAAGGTTCAGAATTGCCTCAGCTCTTTTCTATAATACTTTTTTTCCTATTGATTTTTAGAAGCTACATACTTCTGCCATTTGGCCAGCACATAGCTCAGAATTATGTATCCTATTGGATTGGGGGGAACTAGAGGATGACAATCCTGTTAAGCATATTGTGAGGCTAACACAGGGATCAGATGGTTATACTGCTCAAGCTGACAGTTTACTCTTTAATTCTCACAGTCAGTGAGTTAACACCTCTCAGAGTGAATGCATGGTAAAGGGCGGACTTTAAAATGTCAGACATCTACTTATTTCTTCTAACGTCAGTCTCTGCCAACAGGAAACTTGCTAATGTTGCTGTAACTGTTAATCACCTGTGCACTTGCATTAATGTTCAGGGAAGGGAGAGAACCTAAATGAAGCAACAGTAAAATGGTTCAAAAAAACAGCTAACTTAATGGCTAAACCTGGAAAAACATTGAGCCACTCCCACTAATCATTGCTCCTGGAAAGAAGTTCTCACCAACAGAGGTTATTTACCTTTAATGGTGCCTTTTCCTAAAGAGTATTATGACATTAATTTTGAAGCCTTTTTAGGGATTGGAATAGTGTAAATTTTCCTTGTTGTGGACATTGTCATGGTTACTGGATGGCTTCATGTAGTTTCACCATGAGTGAGAACATGAAGGCCAGGGCCACAATCTTCAGACAGTTTCCAGTATCAGATCTTGAAACTCATTTCACGAACATAAGTTTGCCAGCAGGCACCAGCTGGCATAGATGGAGAAACTTTTTTTAATACAGTTGTTCAACCCATGCACGCCTAGGTAGTGCTAGGAAGCATCCTATGCTCAAGAATAATTTTTCCCACCTGGGTTTTTCCATCCACCCAGCCAGGAACCTAACATGCAAAACCTTAGCATCTGAAATATAATTAGTAGATCTAATCTGCAAACATGTTTTTTAATCAGGTGATTTTTAAGTAGCATGGCCACAGCCTAAAACTAGGAAACATTGGGTAAGTTGGCCAGTTTCCCCAGTAGACCAAGAGCAGGGTCTTGCATCAAGAGTCTCTCACAAAGTTTGCTAGGAAACAGGAATCAGGTTTCAAAAAGTGGGTTTAATACAGACAGGCAAAAAGGCCCTTTCCGGCTGAAACAAAATCAGCAACATAATTATGACTTTTTTCTTTGATTTTATCTAGCAACAGAAGGCTGGAGACAGGGAAGTAACTCTGCAAGATTGGTGGCATCCAGAGGTGGTTTCTTGAGAAGAAGCAGGATTATTGCATGCTTTAGGGAAGGGGGATGACATAATTTTCTGAAGGAGTCACTAAGCACATCTGTCAGTAGTGGGTCTAGCTGGTCTTGGCTGGATTTTACCAGCCCTAAAGCACAGGTTCTGAATCATGCAGTGGTCTGCACATCTCTTTATGATTCTAGTACTACCCCATTGTACATCTTCATTGGAGGGGAAGTGGGGAGAGCAGCAAGGAGAGCAGAGAGAGACCCAAGGGATGAAATGTGGAAGGGAGCAAAGAAATGGAGGGGAATTTATGGTTAACAGAACCAAATGTAAATCATGAACTGGACATGGGGAGTGGGGGGAAAGAAATCTTCTCTTATGTCACATTGTGACTGAACCTATCGGTCCCTTTTTGCCACCTGTTGGAGGTGTCAGTGCCCTGACACCTCCCTGCTTAAGGAAAACCCTCTCAGGCCAGGCTACCAACAAGACTTAGTCTTCCAGGGGACTAGAAGGGCCAGAAGGAGACACTGACCAACTAGGGGCCAGTAGACCAGTTAAGAAGGCTTTCTTGCACCTGCTTAGGGGAATGCTGGGTGAGGTGGGTGTAGGAACTGAGTGCCTGAATACTAACCCAGAACTCCAAGGGCAGGCTAAGGCCTTTGCTTAAAATGCTGCAATTAACTTTTATGTTCCTTTGCTCGTTTAATTGCACAAACAGCCAAATTCTCATTTGTTTGTTGTTTCACTATTTAAAGATTGATACAGAGATCATGGAATGAGCCGTACTGTTCCATGCAAGCTGCCACATTCGTCAGTGTCGCCATTATCTAAGAGGATGATTTGGAGGGTCACTTTATCATGTATCATAAGAAATTTGAAGAGGACTATCCAAAAAAAAAACAGTCTTCAAAAGTGTAAGTAAGTTATCTTTAAGATGCCTTGAGAACCCAAGAGAGTGTGTTTCTGAATTCATTACAAAAGAGAAGGCTGCCCCTGGTATGTCTTAAGTTTCAGACATGCTCATGTACCTGCAAAACATAACAGGTTGTCAGTGGTGGTGCAGTGGTGAAAGAAACAATGGATGAAGCAGATCAGCTTCCATTCAAAGAATTTAGAAATAGGCAAAGAATTATTAATTCAGCTTGCAGTGTGCAACCGGCTGCAAATACAGAGACAAGGTGAGACAAATCAAATTGTTGTCACAAGCGGCTTGTCAACAGTGGGAAAATAATTTGAGGCAGAGAAGTCTTCTCTCCAATTTGATAGAAACACGGGATATGATTGATATGACTCAGCTGGTGATATTTGTGTTTGAAAATGGCAGTGTAAAGGAAGATATTGGACAAAGCCACCTGTGAAGAAGTAAACAAGAAGGAATGTTTTTACAAGTTCAAGAAGTACATTATTTACAACAAAGTAACAATGGACCTGGCTTGTGTAAGCAGATGCAGCATCAGCTATAACTGGATCCAAACAGGCTTTATCACACTCTTCAGTCCAGACACTGATTTTCTGAATGGTCACTGCCTTAGTTGTCAGCCAGCATATTATGATGAGTAATATGTTTCATCAAGTCCATTTAAGCCAGGTCTTCCCCTATGCAAAATGAGATGAGATTGTTGGGCCAAGGTAGAGTTTAGCAAAGGTTTTTCAGTCTTTTACCTGAGATCACAGAATCAAGAAATGGAGAAACATGATCTTGCCAGCAAGGAGTTGTGGCCTGAGAACCCCTTGATGCTAACTGGTGAAGTGGTGCATAGGCATCACCTGGGTCTGGTATGTAACATTTTAGTTCATCAAAGAGTGTCATGTGAGGTCTCAAATAAAAGATGGTGTCACACTGGTCATCAGTATCATTGTGAAATGCATATATGGATGTTGTGTAAGAAGTCATTCATATACACTGAAAATGATGTTCTTAAAGGTGTGTGTTAAGGGGCTGGGTACCAGGAAAGATGAAAAAAAAGAGGTGTTTCTCCCCGCCACAGCAGCTCCGGGGCTAGGGCTAGGGCTAGGGCTGGGGAAGAGGTATCTCTCCCTGGAGCTGTGGGGAGAGATGTGTCTCCTCCCCGCGCCGCAGCCCCGGGGCTGGAGGAGCCTCAGTGCACAGCCCTTGGTGGCCTCCTGCACTGCAGTGCAGGCATGCAGCTTAGCGGGAACTTAGGTTCTGAGGATTCAGAGATTGGTATATGTTTCTTGCTAACCTGTACAGAGAAATGAGGCTTGTTGCAAAGACCTGGAAGGCAGTGCTTGTGCTGCCAGAGGCTGGTGGTTTCAGGGAGCTGATCCACAGGAGGCACAGACAAGATTTCCTTAGGCTAGGGGCAGGTGGTGTTGAGGTGACTCGCAACCCTGGGTACTTCTGGGGTGCATCATAGGATGAGTAGCTGGACTTTACATTTCTGACTGACATTGTTAAAAAGCTGACGTTAGTCAATTAAGAGCTTCAGGACAAAAAAAATTATGTTACACATTTAATTCATTCAGTGTGAAATTGGATCTGTGGATAGCTCAGATAAAAAAGCAATACAGCGCTTCCCAGCCATGAAAACCTGTGTTGGAGAAGTTTGTAGAAGAGACTAAAAATTAACATAACTAGGGTTATGTCTACACTACGCCATTGTAGTGCAGACATGAACTACATGTACTACAACGAGTGTTTCTGGCTATACAGGAAACATGCAAAGATCATGCCTTATTAAGGATACTGTTTTTATATTGCATATAGAAGTCAATGCAATTTTTGTGCTTTGTGTCAGTTAGGTTAGCATAGTGTGTCCTGTTGGTTTTTTTTTTTTTTTTTTTTTTGGTGCTGCCATCCTTCCAGAATAACCACTGCTAGAAAAAGAAAGAACGAAACAGGGTAGAGGCAAATTTAAAATACATATTTAGAAATGGGCCTTATCCTTTAAGTTCAGAATGAGATTTGTATTGGAGTACAGATTTTCCCAAAGTTCAGGGCTGTTCTGATATTATGCTCAAGTTTGGCCCCATCATAAAGATAAGAGAGAGCCATGAAGATATGACAAGGAAAGGTACAAAAACTGCAGTTTAAATTCTCAAGCATAAATACCAAGTGGAATATGTCTAATTATCTAGTTCCAGAACAGACTCCAAGTTTTTATCCTAATCAACCACAGAAAAGAGAGTTTAAAGCTAAAGATCAATTAGGACTCTTCATAAATCATAAGATAGTATGGAAAAGCTGATAAAATTTCAATAATTAGAATTTGTGTAAAGAAGTCTGTTTCCTTAATCCCGCTTCTTTTGGTAAATGAGGCCAAATGGAGTTAAAAGTCCTTGTGAAAGAGTGCAGGGAGTTAACAGATTAGCCTGCACTCTGATCACTCTGACACCAATTAGTATTTCCCTCCCTCTTCCCTCTCCAAGAAAGGTGATTGAGGTAATTAAAGATAATTAGCTAATCAGGCTAGTAGGCTGTGTGAGCTAATAAGTCCATCAGCTCAAGATTGATAAAGAGACACAGGTAGGAAGTGCAGCTGGTGGATAGGTGCAGCTAACACTAGTGCTAGCTGAATCCAGTCTCACAGAGGCCTCAGGGAAGGGAGACCTCTGCTCCTCTCAGTTCCTGAGGGAAGGGCCTAAAGCACAGGGGACATTGTAAATACAATAGTATTATTGCACGGGACTGTATGGTGGAGGGAACTCAAATAAACGGCACGGTGGATACACAACCAATAGAGTCTAAGATAGTTCCTATGGTGTGAAAAGGCAGGAGGGGAACATGCCATGGTACAGTCCAGTTATTTGTTTTAAGGAATCATGTCTGACTCCTCAAGACAGACTTAAATGTGCAAGTATGAGGCTGAAAGTGAAGGAACTGGAAAAATTAAAGAGAGGACTAAAAGAATTGTCATTGACATTAATGCAAGATGGTTGATGAAACATGAGAGATGGCCTGATCAAGTCTGCAATCATCTCTACCAGGGGGCAAACATTCCTACTTAATATCATTAATACTGCTTCTGAGAAGAGAACTTTGTGTCTGAGTTGCTGAAGGTGCCATCCAAAAATGCAGAGAAGAAAGTGACAATGAGCTTTTTGCCATTTGTTCAAGACAAAAATAAAATGAAAAAGAAGAATGAACTTCTTGGGTGCAATCTGCAACAGACTGAAATATGTCCAATTGTGAATTCCACTTTGTATTGTAACCTCCCATTTTTGAGCTATATGCAGAGCATGTGTCTAACCTTCCCCAAGCAAGTCTATTATGATGTGTTCCAGACACCTACCCTGCCCAAGAAAGGTGCCTGGCACCTCACTGAAGATCTAACACTGAGAAGCCATCATTGAGCAATCTAGAGACATTAATTTTGATTGTCTCTCAATTACTAGCCCAATCCCATGGAACAATGGATTTTCTAACAGGGGTGCCTGCATAGCTGCAGTTTTTGCATCTTCTCAGTTTGGGCATACCAAAAACCCTCCTCCCTCATACTTCCTCCCTAACAGGGTCCTAGAACCCGGGCTCCAGCCCAAGCCCAAACATCTACACTGCAATTAAACAGTCCCTTAGCCTGAGCCCCACAAGCCCAAGTCAGTGGGTACAGGCCAGCCACAGGTTTTTAATTGCAGTGTAGCCATACCCTAAAGGGCTTGAGAGGTCTGAGGCCCTGTTTTGGGGAGCAAGGATGACTGGACTATGGAATCTCATGTCTCAAGGAAGGTTTGAGCCAGGGAAGTGTTCCCTAGAATCCCTGAGTTAGGAACAGTGACTAGACTCTACCCAGTCTCAGACCCAGTTGCCTTAGAAGCATTTGGGACCCTGCAATTGAGTCCACTTGCAACAAACTGGTAACTGTCCCTAGCTGGCCTGGGCAAGGTTGTGACACAGTCAGCCTAAGCATCTGACACATCAATGTTCAACACAAACCTTAATGAGAAAGTAGTAACACCTATCGGAGACCTAGAGCACGTGGTGGAGGTTCAAAAATTCTTCCAGAGTCACCATCAGACTCATGGTTGGTTAACTGTGAAAGGAGGACAGATGCCCTAGTCTCCCAATGATCTCAGTGGGGCTCTTTGGAAGACTGTGTCTCTGCATTTGTATGTATGTTGAAATTTGCAGCGAACATATACTGGACTTTCACTGAAACACAGCATGCATGTTATACTGGAAGCAGTTCTACTCAGTTTACAAAAGCACCTGAAGGAGGTTTTGGAGCGAAGTGGCCGATTATAGTCTGATGACACAATTGCCTCAGTCTCAATGGAAATCTGACTTGATCTAATTAGCAACAAAGAATGGGAACAACCCAAAGACAAAACTGGAAAACCATACCTAGAAGCCACTGAACCTGTCCATGACCGCTCCCAAATACAAAGGTCAGAGGCTGAGCGCAGAGCAGTGACCTTGAGTTCCTTTCCTTTCTTTTAACAGTTCATAGAGTCACAGATTTTAAGGCCATGAGGAACCATTAGATCATCTAGTTTGACCTGTATTACAATTTAAAACAGGGGCTCCAGATTTCTATCCCAAACCTATATTTTTAAAGGAGATTGTGTCACAGCTCATTAAATCAAAATGGTAGAAAATTGTGGGTTTAAAATTATGGAGTATCCATGAATTCAGACTTGTCAGTTTTTAGAAGACGTGCCCTCCTCCCCATCTAGTCAGTGAAATACACAGCCTGACATCATTATTTAGGATGACTTTCAAAAGTACTTTAGTATGAAGTGCTGATCACCAAATCCAAACATGCTCAGTCCAGTAATACTTATTCTGGCTAAAATTCTATAGAATTTAATGGAGAGTTTTCCTGAAGTGAGGCCTGTAGGATCAGATCCGTTATACCAGATGGTACTCTATGGAAGAAACACTGATCCTTTGACTCTCTTGATTTCTAATTAGGTTTCTAGTAATTAATATAGTTTGCAGGCCTTGCATGAACTCAGCAGATTACCCATTCATGTAAATGATTAACTGAAAGGGGATTACTCCTGGCATAAGTTCAACCAAAAATAATTTTCCAGCACTGAAAAGCTGCTCTGACAAACTGGGAAATGGTAATACAGTATAAAAAAATTGTAAATGTATTTTTCTAGCCCTGCAATTTTTCAAAATAATCTAATATCAAAGCACAAAGAACACAAACATGATAATATAAAGATACATTTCATATTAGCAATCACACTTTTTTTCTTTTATGAAATCAAAGCACATTCTCAATGGGATTCTTAGGAATGGAAATTAGCAAAAAGGTCAATTCATTTTTTAAAATACTTAAATTGAATGAACTTTAGTCCCAATCTTACAAATGCATACTTTTGGTTGGACCCCTGTGCCATGTATATGAGAATGCATGCCTGGCACCTTTATTGCTACAGTGAACTTTTGGGAGGACCAGATAAGCACTCTAAGGAGTTCATACTCTTCCTTCAGGAGACCACTACAGTGTCCTAACTGAGACAGTTGGAAGGTCACAGGCAGGACTGAAGAAAAAGTTCAGTTTGTAAGTATTAACATCTCAATCACCTTCTATGGGAGAAAAATATTGAGGATACCCGCACCATAATTTCAACACATTACAAAACCTCTAGCAAAGAACATTTTGAATGGTATTTTTGAAATGTAAAAAACGTTGTGAAAAGTTAAAATCTGAAGCCCTATTCCTGCAACCCTTGAATACATGAGTAGTCTCATTGAGTTCAGTGGGATTACTTGTGCAAAATTACTCATATACATACATGTTTGTGGGAGTGTTTGGTATGTTCTCTGTAATACAATCAGTGTAACTTCAAAGACTTTCTTTCTGGTCATTCTAAGACATTAGATAAATATTAGAATAAGGCGTTGGTTTAAGTTTTCATAACACAGTGAAACCTGATTTAAACAGCCACTCAAGAAACCAGTGAAAACAGATTGTCTAGCAGAATCAGCTAAAGGCCAAACTCCAAAAATTTTCAGCTGAATTCAGTCCTCATGTATGCACACTGAAATCAATGTAGCTACACCAGTGAGGGTCAATGGAGCTGCTTCCTCTGCACCCATCTTCAAGTAATGACATTTCCTGCTAACTGTAGCCTAGCCAGGGTACTTTTCAGGGTTTCCAAAGACTTTTTTGCTGACTTTGCACAGTTGATGCACATCTGTCTTTGGCAGGAGTTCCCTTAGTTTAAATGTAGCCAGCAACAGATTAGTGGATGACACCAGCACACAAATTTGAAACAAACTGGGAAGAGGCATGAAGAGGTTATAGCAGGGAAGGCTGCAGACAATGAGATTGTTCCGGGAAAAGGAAATAAAATAGCAGATATACAAATTAAGGGGAGAGAAGAATAGGCAGCCGTAATAATCACATTAAAACAAGTTTATTTTCATCCAGTCTCCTTAACAGTGTTGTAGCATAACATTTTTATATAACCAGGACCTGAAATTTCTGTAAATAAGGTGTGGGACCAGTTTTGGGATGTTGTTTGGTAAAACAAGGTGATGATTTCTGATCCGGCACCACTGAAGTTAATGGGAGCTTTGCTATTTTGACTTCAGTGGACATAGGAGCAAGCCACAAGACAGGATCTCTGTCTTAAGAAGTTGCCTACGTTAGAAAAAAAGTAAGGACCCCATGGCCATTAAATGCTATAGTCTGAATTCAAAATAACTTTATTTTAAATTCTTGGTTATTAAATATATAAGTCCCTTAAATTTTGTAAAGACTTTGGGCCAAATTCATTTCTATGGAACTCCATTGAAGGGACTGGAATAAGAGTAGGGGTGACTTTGGCCCACTATACTTATGTTCTGTGTTATTTTAACTAGATGTGTTTTTTTTTAAATAGGTGCATGAAATAAATAATTGGGAGGGTGGATTTATGTTAGAAGAGGCACTACTAAACTGAAGAGAAAATCCCCAAAATGATACTCATTGATTAAGTACATGGAATTTCAATGTTTGCAAATTCTTTTTCCAAATCAATTTGTGGCACTAATCTTCTAATGGCATTATTCCCTTGGAATATATGCTGGATTAAGGAGTCATGATGAGGCAAAGTACAAAAATTCAAATTAATCTCTCTGTAGTGGATGCTCAACAGGACGCATTTTTAACTAGTTTGTTCTAGAGCAGGTTCTGTTCCTACCCTCACCCCAATTATTACACAGTGGAAAGAACACGTAAGCGTGTTTACGTGGGGCACTCAAACAGTGGTGCGCTCACAAACCACCTCCCTGCATATCAACTGGGAGATACAGCTGATCTTTCATTAGTCAATCCTGCCCTGTCCAGTGGGGGTGCCCTAGTGGGGGAAGAAGACACAGAGTCTGTTCATCATGCAGCAGTAGAGCAAGTACCCAAGAGTGCACACTGGAGGGAAAGTCGACCATTGCGCTGCTGGGTAAGGAGGACATGACCAGGCCCATACACTGCAATCTGCCGCACATACTAATCCAGGGCACAAACTGTGCCATTCCAAAGCAAGATCAGTGTTTACTCCACCACACTGCAGCTGTCTGACCAGAGTCATCCTGCTCTGCACTGGAATCACTCTGCTTCCCCCTTTCCCTTCATAGCTCCTGCAAGTAAGGCCACAGATATACCCTAAGGGAGGAGGAAATTAGGTCACTGACAAACTGCATTTCTAGGCGCTGTTGCTGTGGCACTAGATTTCCTGCACAATCCTTTAAAAACCTGTAGCAGTGAAAGCATTTTTGAATGGACAGTACACCCCATAAAGTGTTAGTGTCAAAGCATTAATGTTAGCTTTAAACTAAAGAACTTGAATGAGTCTTTAAGAAATCCCCAAGCACCATGAGCACAGATTGTCACAAACTGCAATTTAACAGGCTCTGTGGCGTTGCAGTGAGAGTGCAGCGTTCTGTTCCATCAGCACCTGAGCCATTATTGCAGGAAAGAAGGGAACAGCTTGTCCACATTTCAACCCCCACCACTCAATTCCCAAGCAGGAAGGAAAAGAGCAAGGCATGGCAGTGGGTCAGATAGACTGGAGATGGTCTGACAGTGGCAGCAAATGTGAGATGAGGTGATCAGAGACGTGACATGAGATGTTTCAGAGTAACAGCCGTGTTAGTCTGTATTCGCAAAAAGAAAAGGAGTACTTGTGGCACCTTAGAGACTAACCAATTTGTTTGAGCATAAGCTTTCGTGAACTACAGATGAAGTGAGCTGTAGCTCACGAAAGCTTATGCTCAAACAAATTGGTTAGTCTCTAAGGTGCCACAAGTACTCCTTTTCTTTTTGTGACATGAGATGTAACATAGTGAGATGATAAAAGCATAGCTCACAGGAAGGGACCAGACGGAATGAGCATCTCCCATGCAAAGAAACTAGCATCGGGAGTCAGGATAGCATTATCATTCCTGGTGTAGGATAATACTAAAGAATGGTAAAGGCCAGTAGAGACATACTTGGAGAATTATACTAGCTGGAAATGGAAAAGACCTATTAGGCCAACTTCTCCAACCCCCTGCCAGAGACGTGTAGTGAGTTCACTGCAGTATATTTTCTATTCTTTTTTCCAGTCTAGTGTAAACACCCCACCCCAAGTACAACTGGGAGACTCTTTCACAGCCTAATACTGTCAAGAAGATTTTCCTGATACTCACTCCAGGTTTTTCCTGTCTTAATCTCATCCTGTTTACTCCTAGCTATACCCCTGTGCATCGCCCTAGATAATTCCTCCCTCTCCTTGGTGTTTAAACCATGCAGCTATTTACAGACTGGCATCATGTTTACCCACACCACCTGTCTTTTAGCCAAACTATGTAACTGCTTTTAAATCAGTCCCTCCAGCCCCGCTGATCAATTTTGTTGTTCTTTGCCAAATGCCCTCTGGTTTGCTAGTACCTTTGGTGGATTAGGTAGGTTTTGCTGGGTTCATGATTTATTATCAGTGGGCCTCTGTTTGTGATCACAGTAGCTTTCTCTGTGTTGGGAACATAGACTCCTCTGAGGATGGATTTAGTAACTCATATTCCTTAATTTTTATTAATGTATTATTTGAATGGATTTAATGCTCACTCAGGCCATTCTCAGAGTCCTGGAGATGAAGGTACTCTGTTTACCCACAAAACAGATACAACACAGGAAATGGCAGAGCAAGCTTCCATATATAGCCCCATCCATATGCCTCCTCCTTGACCCAGAAGAATTGCCTCTGCAGATGTGGGTTGTTCAGTCTCCGTGAGCCGTACAGTTCTTAGCCTTTCTTCTGTGACTGTAGACACAATTGCTTGCCAGTAGTCAGGGCTGGATTTAGGGGCAAGCGAGCCAGGTGACCGCCTGGGGTGCCGGGCTAGGGGTGCTGTAAGGTATTCAAAAGTTTAACAAATGGAGGGGTGGGGGTTCCAAAGATACTCCTCGGCTGGGCACTATTTGATCTAGGGCTGGCCCTGCTAGTAGTAGTCATGGTAGTATGTCTTGGTTGGTGGACTCTTGTCAACTAGGAACTGAACTGATATTGCTGTACAGTTAAACACACAGGGACAGCTCCTGCAAACTTTACTCAGTCAAAACTGACTTCAATTGAAGCTATGACTGAGCAAGGATTTCAAGTTTGGCCCATAGAATTGCATCAGTTTACAGTCCAGACAATCGAGTACCTAAGGTGAATGAAAATGAGCTCTCCTCTATTATCCCTCTTATGAAAACATTTCCAATCAAAGTATGCAAACTATTTAAATGCTCTGCTTTGCTTACACTCTTGCAGTTCTTTTGGAGTGTACTGAGGGTGAGTGAAGAGGTGAAGGAAACAAAGAGCTTTTTCTTCAGATAGTCACGTAATTTGATCTATAAACTGACTCAGACCTTCTAAAATCAGCTGCTTCCAACAACCTGTGGGAGGTAGTAAGCTCAGTACCGAAGTACATGCAATGACTTCCTCATTTTTTTACTATTAATTTATTCTAAAAAGAAAACTGACAAGACTAGTGAAATGAATTATTCCTGGACCTGGTTATAAAAAGAGTGTTTGCTACATATTTTGCGAGACCTGACAGCTCAAAATCAGCAGAACAAACAGCCCAACAAATTGCAGTTGATCAACTGGTTTGCACTGAACAGCTGATTTCAAATTTGTGAAGACAGAAACTCTCTGCCAGACAGCAACAACCACAAATGAAAACAGCCAGACAAATCTGGCTTTTAAGGAAGAGAGAACTTCACTTCTAGAGCATGGTACATTCATTTTCCAAGCCATGAAAGTGCTTTAAAAGGTGCAACTGATCCTTTATTCCAGAACTGGAAAAGACAGGTACGTAACTTTGTCTATTACAAATATTGCAGTGCCAGTACATGAAAAGTTACAAATGTAAACAAAATTGCTTTACATCATGTATATATAATTCTGCTTTATGTTATATCATTTGTTTTGTACATTGGTCATGAGAAACATAGTTGTGACTAATCATCTAATACATAATTGTATTTAAAAGTTCTCCTTTCCCACCTCTTAAGCACCTGTCACTTCACAGACTTTCCAACAAAACATCATGAAAACCAAATAAAACATTTAAAAACAAAGTGGCATAAAAATTAGCTGTATATAAAAGGAATGTTTGCCAACAGACTTTGTTTTACCATTTTTTCCTTCAGCCTAATTGCTGGTAAAATAGCATAAGAACTATTATATGAAGGACCCCGTGTTTCTTGTGTTACTTTTCAATTTTGTTTTTCTTTTGAGAGAAGTAATGCTTGCACTGTACCTGAAATTAGTTGGTAAAAGGAAATGACAAGGCTTTTCTGGCTGGTGTAAATACAGAGGGTAAAATCCTAATTCCACTGAAGCCAGTGGGAACCTTTCCAGAATGTCATCCCCAACACTTGGCACTGAGATGTCTGCAAATAATTTTCATGTGGAATGTTAGGAAGGAGGTGACAAAGGAGCCACCCACCTAGGTATCCCCCTCCGTTGACGAGATAAGCTGGCTTTTAGGATTACTATGCCCAATGAACCAACATAAAATGACACCAGTGTAGCAGAGACTTAGGACCATTAGGTCCACCTGTGCAAAATCCTGAGCACCTCCACTGTGGTGCTCAACATCATCAGCTCTCTTTGAAGGCAACAGAAATTGCAATGAGTTCAGAATCTGGTCCACTGAACTGTATACCATTGATACCGACATGAAGAGAATGGTGGGAAAGTAGCTAAGAAATTCCTGATAATATCCACTATAGGGGGTGGGCGGGTAACCAATTAATAAATGTTGCTAAAAACAGTTCTAACTATGTTTGCCAATCTTCTGAAAGGAGCAAACTGGAGTTCCCAGGATAGATGTGAAGAGGGCATCTTGAAGCGATCTCCATTTCAGTTGATTATGAACCAGATCAAAAGGAAGAAATCCTCTGTGGAAAAGGAAAAACATCAGTGCTCATCAGGCACTAGATTCTTCAGGGGCTTACACACTGGGAAATCTGATGGTGGAAGCAAAGGAGAAAGTGAAAGAGCAGAAATTGATAACTCTAGACCATATAATCAGAATGAGAAGCAAGCTCCCTGGGTAGCAGGTAATGCTGATACCACAGTGATGGGTGCATTAGAAATAGTATTAAAGAATGAGTGCTTGGTTTTACTGCTAGCCAGAATCCTCTTATTTGTTGTTGATAGCTTATTTTGTATGTGTTGTTTTCTCTTGATTAAGCCACTATCATGCTGTGCCTTATAATTTGAGAGACACAATGCAACAACTGGGACCCATGTTGCTGAGGCTGGAGGGATAAAGCTTTTGAGTTACCTCCCTCTTGATTCCTAGTGCCAGAAGTCAATATCAGAATCAGCTCATCGGTTGCAGAGTTTCTGTGGGACATCCGCACCTCAAGTGGTAGCTTGGTTTGCTTGCGTTAAAGGTCAGCTTCTGCGCACCCTGCTGCTAGAAATTTTAAGACAACAACAAAAGCAGATCACAGAATCACAGAATATGAGGGTTGGAAGGGACCTCAGGAGGTCATCTAGTCCAATCCCCTGCTCAAAGCAGGATATTTCTCAACACTTGATATCGTGAGGATGGAAATCAATCTTCTAATTTTTGTGTGTATACAAGGTTACTATTAACCTCTGCACCATGGAAGAAATAAAGCTATCATTGAAAGGCTGGTGGAAGGTGAGGTTTGCAAAAGGGGTGGAGATGGGGTGGAGAGGCAAAATGTAGAAAGAGGGGGTTACTGTTTTTTGTGCAGCTTTTGGCTGCTCATTTTTGGCCAAGGATATTAGGTAAAATTGCTGGAGGAGTATTTTTACATATTTGCTAAGCGTTCCTGAAGGCCAGGATAGGTGCACTGTTACTTTATGTACGAATTGGAATGAATAAATAAGATGAAAGAGGGGTTGCTGAGCAGACCCAAGACCCGCCAAGAGCCACCTCAGTACCTATTGGGCATCCATAAAACAAGGTTTACAGATGGTAGAGACAGTGGTCAGAGCTGTCACTGAAGGACGGGGCAGAAGCCTTGTGGGATTGCACTGCAAGGACTAATTGAACTGGTGATGCTCTGTTGCCTGTGCTTCCAATCTATACCAGCACTATAACAGGCTGAACCGAGGTGGATAGAATACTTGTGCAGGACGAGTGCAGGGATAATGATACACAGAATACATCCGCTTAGTGATTTACAAGCATTTTGTGTGCTTGAACTGGTGCTGTTAATGTCAAAAGTCTCTAATGTAGACCAGCCCAAAGACTTCCAATGGCAGATTCTTCTCTCATTCAGCATCACGTACCATCAACCAGAGCATGGCGCACCTGTTCCCATTACTTAGGGTAACAATGGACAATGACATGGTCCAGAGGTTCCACCAGTAATCTCTAAAATGGGAATGCAGCCATTACACAAATTCTGCCAGGGTCAGAATGTTTCATTATGTCTTAAGCGGACAGTTGTAGTTACACAAGACAAAATCTCACTGTAGTGGGGTGGTCACCCACTCCGGCCTTAAAGGGCTTAAAACAGCCTAGGAGAGGGCTGTGACTGGGAGCAAGCAGTTCCCAGGCTGATTGGGGAAGCAGGCTCAGCTGTGGCCACACCCCAATCAGGGCTCAGGTGGCCCTTATAAGAGGGCAGTGGGCCAGGAGCACACAAAGTATCCTCTAGCTGCAGAGGGACATGGGCCTGGCTGTTGGGGAGCCTACCTCAGGTACCTGAGGTGAAGCAGGGCTGGGGAAGGCCAGAGGAGCTGGGAGGCTTGAGACTGGAAAAGCCCCAGGCTGCAGGCCTTGAAGATGGCCTAAAAAGGGTACTGGAGTTGCAGGGAGCAGCCCATGGGTAGGCAGATGCAGCAGGTCCAAACCCCCCTTGCCTGTGATGATTGGCTTATATACTGCAGTCCGCCCCAGTGTGCAGGGGCTCAACGGTGTCTGGCAGTAGCCAAAGACTGAGGCGAGGTGGGGATAGTGGGTGGGCGTTCCCTGGGGAGGGGAGACCCAGAGACACTGGGGTTACTGCCAGGGGGTAGCACCCCAGGGAAAGGGGCACTGGGGTCCGGGAGGGACATGGGGGCCAGCGGCAAGTGGGACACCGGCCTGCAGAGGGTGCTCTGAAGGCTAAAAGTGCTAATTCTGTGAGACACCAGCAGGAGGTGCCATAGGGGTGAGTCTTGCCCTGTGACACGCATCAATAAGATTACTGTTGGGGTAACAACAGTCCTGTTTCTTGGTTATGCAGATGAACCTCCACATCTCATTTCCAAAACAAACACAACATCTGGTATGTGGCGCATTAAGCAGTTCATGCAAAAACTGGGTAAGAAGCCCAACAGCAAGAATATGGACCTAAATAATTGTGCATTAGATGCAACAGATTTAATGGAGCTGGGTAAGCAAGTTTTCCCACCTACTTACTGAAAGTTTCTGGGACAGAGTTTTCTATTCTCATTTGCCAATGAAATAGTCCAACCCCACTTCTTTCTCCTCTCTCTCTGATAATGATACTTTCTTCTTATTCAGTATTTTCATCTGGTGATTCCAAAGCATTTTGCAAACATTAAATAACAATTTAAGTCATGCAGCAATGCTGTGAATCAGGTAGATAGCCTTATACCCATCCTACAGATAGGGAAACTGTGCCTCAGTTTCCCTTCTGAAGACAAATCACTCTATCATGTTACCATATTAGTTTAGAAAAGCACCTCTATATTAAGGCATATTGACACATAACATTCACAAATTATGTGGGTTATTTTTGCTGCTGTTTGTTTTTACCTCTAGTTCCTGTGTTATCTTTTCTACCAGAGCTGGAGGAGCTCAATCTTTCCTGGAATGATTTTGTAGGAGGGGCTCTGAAACTCCTTGCTCTTCGGCTCCATCATATGAGCAAGTTAAAAATCCTCCAACTAAACAACTGCAGGTTGACAGCTGAGGATGTTACTTCTTTAGGTACAGTATGGCAGTTACATTTACCCTCCAAACAGCTTGTTACCAAGGGTCTATTGTGACCTATTAAATCTATACTTCCATCAGACCACAGCAGCCAAAATCTCAATCCGTGTCTCCACACTGACAATGTAAACTCTCGGCTATAAAGAAGTGTAACTCACTTATACTTGTGAGTAACTTTATACATAAAATTAGTCCTATTGAGTTCAAAGGAACTATTCGTGGGCAAAAAGTCGCTCACATGCAGAATGGCTGAAGAATCAGGGCTTATTTGTGCAAGAGCAACAAAATTACCCAAGTGGTTTAACATTTTAAGCAACAGGCTTGAAATGCCTACTGATAGACTGATCAGAATTGGAAGATCAAATCACAGCATGATCAGTTTAGGCCTTTTTCCTTCAGCAACAGATACAGAGAGTTCCGTGCAGATGATGGTGTACTGAGATCTTTTGGAAGAGACCTTAAAAACAGATGGCATCTTTTGTAAGAAATTTGGCTAAAATTTGCCTTCCTCTCACTGTTTTGCTGTAATTGGCTGCAACCGGCCACCCAACAAAGGGTGAAGTTCCATTTTAGAGATGGTATTTGTATAAGAAGCCCTGGTCTTGCAAACACTTACCACTGAATGTAGAATTTACTACTGTGAGTGAGTTCATTGTGTACATACAAAGGAAGGGCAAACCCAGTGGCGTTTGAGGCTCTGCAAAGTTTATGGATTATTTTGAAGGTTCACAAACTGTCATGAGCTAGAGTCTGCTTTTAATTTATTATTTTTTTCTCACTCCTTTTTTATACTTACTTTTTTTTTTCTTGTTTTATATTTTATCTGTCAGTGGATATTTTTTCCCCTCTATCCTGTCTCTGCCCCTTTTTCCACCGCAGCCTTTGCTTAAGGGGATGCAAACCTGATGATAGCTGAGTTGAACTTTCAAATCACGGCTGGATTTGAAATTAAGCAAAATGAACATGTCCAGCATTAATTCTTATAGCTGTAAATGCAACTATAATGGTAATTGCTGTTTCAAGACTTTAGTCCAGCTCAGGACTTCAGTTTTATTTTTAGGGCTATGGAGTACCAAAGTTGAAGTCTGGAGGCCTGATTTTCATCTTGCTTACACCAATGTAAATTAGGTATACTTTCCTTGAAGCCAGCGGAGTTACCCTGATGTAAAAAAGGTTTAAGAATCAAACCGTAGGCCTTTGGTGTCTCTGGCATGTACTTTAGAGCTTATTTATTTATCTGTCCATGATGCATTTTGAGAACAGTATGCACATTTGGTGATAAAGTGGTTAAAGTAAACAGGTGCCTGCTTGAATATATGTGTCTGCTTTTGAAAAAACAGGGGGTTGCATTGGTGTGTTCACAATAAGAAAACATAGGCCTGAAAACACAATTATTGAACCATACTCTGTTCCTTGTAGAAGCTCTGACTAACTTGTGTGAGAAGTGGAAGAAAACTGTTCTTCATACTCATTGTCCTTTATTTATCTTCAGGGTGGAAAAGATGTCTGGAATGTAAATTGGTCCACCAAACATTAACACATTGCACTGCTTAGGAAAAACAGCTTCTCAATGCAAAAACTCTGGTCCATTTTCAAGATCTGGGAAATTATTCTAAGTAGATATGATTGTTTAACAGATTAAAAAAAAAAATTAGGCCTGAAGAAGAGCTCTGTGTAAGCTCGAAAGCTTGTCTCTCTCTCTCTGACAGAAGTTGGTCCAGTAAGATATCTCACCCATCTTGTGTGTCTCAAAAATTAGGAGGCATTTTAAGGGGTCTCTCTCTGACTTCTATACTCATTTAGTACAAAACAACAGGCATGGTTATTTTTGTATTACAAACCATATAGTTATAATTCATTATTAAAACAGTCATATGAAGATTTCCCCATTAGATTATAACTGTAAATTATCATGTTGGTAATTATTTAAAAAAAAACCCCAAAACAAATCTTCCTTTGTTTTTAACATCCCAAAATTGCATTTACATGTAGGCTGACCAACTGATTTCAGTTGGGAACTAGTTTAAACTAACAACATTTTTTGTCTTTTCCCCAAAAAGGAGCTAGCCTTTTAACCATTGTGTACTGTGGTTCATAACTATTACTTCAGTCAGAATGCACACTAGGTGTCCCTTTTGAAGCATGAGATTTGCAATTAAATATTAGCATTTCTTTGAAATGCTAACACTTTTCACTGCCAAGCCAATGGCAGTAAAGAGGTGTCAAAAGGGCAAAGAGATGACGCGCTACCTCTGAGTGCATGCAGAATGGCTGGTGCCTGCATGCTTTGCTGATTCAAATCCAGTTTTAACTGGAGACAGCCAGTTTGAGTCTAAGGGCTTGTCTATACTATCTGCCGGATCAGCAAGCAGCGATCGATCCAGCGGGGGTCGATTTATCGCATCTAGTCTAGACGTGATAAATCAACTGCTGAGCGCTCTCCTGTCAACTCTGGTACTCCACCGGAGCGAGAAGCACAGGCAGAGTCGACGGGAGAGCGTCAGCTGTCAACTCACCGCAATGAAGACACCATGGTGAGTAGATCTAAGTATGTCGACTTCAGCTACATTATTCACATAGCTGAAGTTGCGTAACTTAGATAGGTTCCCTTGCCCCCTTCCTCCCACAGTGTAGACCTGGCCTAAACAATGTTTAAGTTGGTTCTCTTTGCCAGAAATGATGCTTTTAAAGGTTCAAAAACAGCTATATGAGGACTTCTTTCTTCTTAGCTCTGCACTTATCCAAGATGGCCTCAGTGTTGCCAAATCTCATGATTTTGTCATGTCTCATGATGATTATTTTTCTTAAAGCTCCAGCTCCTGGAGTCAAGGGGATATGTAATGATTTCAGCCTTCATTCTTAAAGAAAAAATAAGTTTCTAGCCCTTGTGGCTGTGGTGAAAGCTTCAAAATGTGACTCCAGAGCACTCTAAAGGCTCAAGCAGAAGGCAAATAAACACCAAATCTATTTTTACATAATCTCATGATTGTAAAGCCTATCTCATGATTTTTGGTGAGCTGGACGTGTGATTTTTTTTTTTTAACATTTGGGGTTGGCAATACTGTGATCTCCAGATGCAGTTCAGAGGGAGTTGGAAATTTGCCAGATGTCTACAAAAGCAGAGCTGTAAAGGATAAGCCATACAGATCTCCCATTTACACTGGTTTCCCTGCAGATTACAGAATCTGGGTCATTGACACAGGTCTACAGGGAAACTCAAGCAATGTGGTATTTTTTCTGAGGCCGGGCTAAGGGTATGTCTTCACTACCAATGTTAAAGCCTTGCTGCAACAGCACTTTAACATGGCTGTGAAGCCGTGGCACCAGCGCTGGGAGAGAGCAATCCCAGGGCTGTAAAAAAAAAAAACCACCCCCAGGAGGGGAATAGCTACCAGCTCTGGGAGCACGGCTCCCAGTGCTGGTGCACTGTCTACACCGCCACTTTACAATGCTGAAACTTGCATCGCTCAGGGGGATATTTTTTCACACCCCCGAGCGAGAAAGTTTCAGCACTGTAAAGTGGCAGTGTAAACAAGGCCTAAGTGTCAGGGGTGGAGAGTAGGAGGTGGGTGTGTGTGTTACAAGATGTGTATTTATGCAACAGCAAATCACCTCCTGACTTGCACTTTCTTTTTCAAAGAAGAAAACACAACTGCATAACTAAAATGAGAATTAAATGACTAGTGACATCCTTTCATATTGTGTCAAGCTGTATTTTTATCTTGTACTCAAAATAGTATCTCGAATGATTCATCTTAGACTTCTGGGCTCTTTGTAACAGGAGAGGCACTTGAAACCATTCCTCACCTTGAAGAACTGGATTTATCCTGGAATAATAACATAGGTGGAAAATTATCCCTCTTGACCAAAAGATTCCAGACAGGCTGCAAGATCAAAATCCTAAAATTTACAGATTGCAGTCTAACAACAAAAGATGGAGAATCTCTAGGTAAGTGTATTTCACATATCTATGTTGAAATACTGGCTCCTCAGACCTGCAACTATTTGGTTTCAGTAAAATTTGGCATTTTACAAGAATCAATATTAAGCTTAGTATTGATTGAAAGTTATTAAATTTCTGGCTGTCCACTATAACAGTATCTGTATTGGTTTCCAAAGAAGCCCTCTTTGTTAACCGTATGAGGTCAGATGATTTTGTGGTTATAGCATGGGGTTGGGAGGAAGGATATCTGGATTTGAATCTCAGAGCTGCCTGTGATTTCCTGTCTGACCTTGGGCAAGTCACTTAGGCCAAAATTTTCAAAGCTGAGAGTCTAAAGTTAGACAATTAAATGTGTATTTAAGCACGTGCATAAAAATGGCCTGATTTTCAGAGATCTGGAGACTCTTCAAACAGAGACTAAGGCCTGGTCTACACGGGGGTGGGACTGATCTAAGTTATGCAACTTCAGCTATGTTAATAAACTAGTTTGCAAAACTAGCTGAGTTTGACACTTCTTTTCCCTCTGCACCCACCCAATAACTGAATACTGTGTTCTTTTGAAGTGATTCTGTATTTTGAAAACATTTTTCTGTCTAAAGGGAAACTTTTGTGCTATGAGCTAAAGATAAAGGATTAAACCTTCTTCCCACTCCCCAAAGCTAGAATAGCTCCAGTGGGTGGTCTGTATTCAATATATATAGTTCATCCTTTTGCATTAGAATGTTCTCTTCCCCTCACTGTTCCTTGTATAGTTCTTTGTATTTTTTTCCACTTTTTCACCCTACTGTTTCACTGATTTTTATTTCTCTAGTCCCGCCTTACTCCTTTTTTCACTGTTTCTTAAGCAGAACATGAACCCAATGAATCTAAATCAAACATTTGAACCCATGTTAGTGTGTTTGAATATAGACAAAACAAGTTGGCTCAATCCTGCTTTATAGTGGTGTTTTCTGCAATATCCTTCCAGTAAATCTGATAACTAACCAATTCTGTTTTCCTTTTTTTTCAGCTGAGGTTCTAAATGTCCTCCATGACCTTGAAGTATTAGATATTTCTTTTAACAGAAACATTGGCTGCAGTCTGAAGAGTATCGCTCAGGAATTGAAAAATGTGCCAGTTCTGAAAGAATTAAATTTGCACATGTGTGGATTAAAGAAAGATAGCTTCCAGTATTTAGGTTAGTCTAGATTTAGAGTGCTTTAGATTTGGAATACCAAATCTAAAACCTATCTAAGAAAATGTTTAGGCTAAAGGCAATGAAATAGGTATTTTGTGTGATAGAAATCGTAAGAATATCAAATATTGATAGATAATTATTCTCTTCTGTTTGGGGACAGTCTGTTTCCTTTAGTAAACAACTTTCAGCACCAATTTCTTGGTTCAAAGTCACCTTAAGGGGCTAGTAACACAGGATATGTCTACATTGCAATGTGAGCCCAGGGTTAGTGGGACTTGAGTCAGCTGACCCATGTTACGGAACCCTGGCCTTGAGCATTTATACTGTATTTTAACCCTGGGTTAAGACTTTTGTGACCCATGCTCAAACTTAGGGCTCTGCACGCTGCAGTGTGGATGCCAGACCCAAGCCAAAAAAATCATATCCCAGAGTCGCTAGTGCTTCGCCCTCCCCATCTCCTGAAATGTGGCTGCTCTGGCCCTAGGAATGTGGTGCACTGTGGGGAAACTTTACTGCCTGGCCTGCACATTACCAGGAATCAGCTTGCTTTGCAAAAGGCTTAACTGGTTCCCTTTTCCTTTGCAAACTAAGGAGGTTCTCTGATAGTATGCTTGCAGATTGGTGATCAGAACAGAATGGGTTAATGCTGACCTGAGCTGCTGCCATTTGCCGGGGAGGGCAAGTTTGAGGGGCTTCCATTTTCAACAGAGTGGTTTGCCAATTGTTGCGTTAGAGGACTAAGTTAGTTGTCCCATGGAATTGTGGGATACTTCTGGATGACTCCCGGGACCTGAGTCAAGCAGGGCTGTGACTACACTGTAAAGCAATAGGGCTTGGATCCTGGGCCCCAGCTTGACTTGAGCTTGGACCCTCCAGCCCTGCAGGGTTCTGGGTCCCTGGGTTCAAATCCTGGGTTAGTATAATGTAGATGCCCCGGCTCAAGCATGAGCTTACATTACAGTATAGACATACCTTAAAAGTCATCACCTGAAGTCTGTCCAAATTATTTTTGTCTAGTTCCTAGCAGACTAATTATTCACCACACAACTCCATATCACAAGTGGTGCTATTTGGCACCCTTGATGGTTTTCTCAGTAAATAGACTGTAACATTAATGGGTATGAAGGGGGAGCTGCTCTCTCACTTCTGGGTGGTTCTTTTAGAGTAAGGTTGAGTGACATTGGTGGGAAGAGCTTTGCAATGTTGACTGACTTCTGATGTAATTGCACAGAAAACCTCATTCTCCAGAGCTGTCATTCTGACACCTTTCTCAAATATTAATACTAGAGTAAACAAACATTAAGTCCAGTCTGCCTTGTGTGTTAGAATATTCAGTGACCATGAATTCTGCCTTTTTCATTTTAGGCACGGCTTTCCAGTACTTACCAGAGCTAAACAAATTAGACCTATCATGCAATAAAGAGATTGGTGGAGGGTTTAAGGATTCAGCAACTCATTTGGCCAGTTTTAAAGACCTAGAAGTCCTGGATCTCCACCGGTGCTGTGTAACAGAAGAGGACATGGTGGTTCTCAGTAAGAACATTGTTAGAAAATTCATTAAGAATATAAATGTTTTTAACTTTGAAAACTTCTCATAGGCAGAAAATGGACTCCATCTCCATCAGATTTTAATAGTCAGGACTAGTTTATCCACACAGATTTGGTACTGCAGTGATTGTGGTGAACAGCTAGCCTTTTGGTTAAGGTACAGGACTGATTATCTTGGGCTAGTCACATGGGGGCTGATCTTGAGAGGTGCTAAGAACCTGCAATTTCCCTTATTCAGCACCTTAGGACTTGCCTAAACTTAAATGCTACAGCAGTACCACTGCAGCTGAGCCATTGTAGCACTTCAGACACTACCTATGCTGACAGGAGGGATTCTCCCGTTGGCACAGGTAATCCACCCCCGCAAGAGGTGGCTGGAAGAATTCTTCTGTTGACCTAGCGCTGTCTACACAGGGACTTAAGTCGGCTTCACTACACCTCTCGGGGCATGGATTTTTCCCCACAGTTAAACAGATTTAATTTTCTAGTGTAGACCAGGCCTTAAATAGCCTTGTGTAAAACAGAGCTAGTAACAGTTACTTGCCTCTCAGATTTTGAGAGGCTTAATTCATTAATGTTCATAAAGTACTTTGAGATGCTTGAATGGAGAGAAAATACTGTTAGAATATTATTTTTGATAGGCCACAACACTAAAGGGGCATTTCTCAATGCAAGTGACATAAGCCCATTTGGACAGATGTCCACATCATAGACACTAGCACCAACTAGGCAATCTTGTTTTGTTAGTTGATCACACTGGAGAAACCAAGGGCCAGATCCTCAGAAGGTGTAGTTGGCATGACTCCCAGGGATGAATGCACATGAAAATTGAACTCTCCTGTGGCCCATAGTGGTAACTCCATATCAAGGCAGAAAAAAGTACAGTGGCAGGGTGGTGTGGGGGAAGCTTGCGCTGCTGTGCTTTGAAGAAACTGATTTCATTCTCCAGGGCTTGTTCAAACCCTGTTCAAGAGCACTAATTTCACTTCCTATTACAGGAAATACACAGTTCACCTCCCACCAAGGAGATGGTTTAGTTTTTGTTTTCTGTCACCATTCTATTTTGACATGGATTTTAACCTTTAGAGTAAAAAAAATAAAAAAATCCCATGACTTGAAGCATACAAGCTTGGTCTTCCTGATGAGGAAGATAATGTGAAAAGCTACAGATGAAGTAATACTAGTAAGGAGGAGAGTTAACTTAATCATTTTAGTAATAATTTTCAGTTCTGGTGATTTTTTTTTCATTTGATGCACATGTAATAGGACTTTGATAATGATCTACTGGTATACATTATATGAACATATACTACTTGACGTTAGCAAAGGCAGTGAGATTTGGATATAGATTCCCCCATTAATTTTAATAGGAGTTGTATGTTTAAACCCCCTGGTTGGCTTTGAAAATCTCAGCCACTCTATCCGTTGGAGGCCAGACTCTGACACCCTTACTTAGCGCTAAGTAGTACCTACTCCTTGAGTAGCCCTATTGAAAACAATGGGACTATTTATAGGGTAAAGTATTACTCAGCATGTGTAAGGGTGTCAGTCTGGCAGTATGTTTTGGGTTGAGTGATAAATAAAAAATTGTAGCAAATAAAACTACAGCTATATAGTCATTTAGGATCACGACTAATAAATATTGTGTATTTTTAAAGCACAGGTGATACCTTTACTCTCGAGTCTTCAGGAGCTGAATTTATCATCCAATAAAAACATTGGAGTGTCTTCCAACTACCTTTTTAGCAGGCTCAGATTTTTACCAAAGTTGAAATCTGTGGTCGTCAGCAGTTGTTCTTTAGGGGAAGAGTCTTTTGCGTCACTAGGTAGGAATGTTTTTTAAACTATTATATATTCTCTGTATGCAGCAAGATGCGATAATGCAGTAGTTTTGCATTGTCCTTTGATGGGATTCAGCAGATCTGTGGTTGAATTGTGGCTTTGGTCATGAGTAAAAATGTATCTTTTGGTCTCACCCTTGGCTCTGTCTGCCCATGTCACAAAACCATCACATAATTTGGCCTGTCTGCAAAGGGAAGTCTGAAAGTGGAATACCAGCAGTACTACAGGTCAGGACTTAAGTGCATTGTAACAGCTTCTGATCACATACCTGAAGGATTAATAGGACTACATTAAAATCATCTTCCAAAGAACTATAATGTATTAATTTTAGAAAAGAATGCTAAAGTGTATGATCTCATACTGTGCTGGAATTTTAATCATTAGTGGGCAGACCTTGTAGTAATTATCCATTTAATACTGATGTCTTAATATTTACCACTCCTAAGTGCAAAGGGATCTTGACACATGCCCATAAGAGACCAATAGTCGAGAGCATATACCTTTATGTTTGGGTAAAGTTTTTTTTGCATCCGATGAAGTGAGCTGTAGCTCACGAAAGCTTATGCTCAAATAAATTGGTTAGTCTCTAAGGTGCCACAAGTACTCCCTTTTTTTTTTTCCATCTCTAGGTACCAACAGAAACTTTCTGGCCTCCAAGTAAGCAGCATGTGTGCAAATCAAGAGCCTATAAAAGGGATTATAGTAAATGTTGCATACAGAAAAGAGAACCTGTTTGTTACTGCTTGCTCTACTGAAGTCAATAGCAAAATTTCCACTGACTTCAGAGGAATCAGAATCAGGCTAGCACTGGCTTGAGGTCTTTGCAGGCAATGTGCTAAAGAAGCATAAAATGTTATTGAATGGTGATTTCTTGATATCTTCAAGTCAGCATTGTCAGAAAATGTAACGAATCTCACCTTGCATAAATGGGTTTGCAGCAAGAACTGCTCCCTTTAAATTGTCATAAAATGGTCAAAAGTGCTCTTTTTACATTAAATTTACTTCAGTGGGGCAGGATCAGGCCAATATTGCTAATGTAAAACAAAACTATCCATCTGTGATGGGTTGGGTTTCACCCAGGCCAGTAAGGGGTTCAGTTAACACCTGCCTTGCAGCTCTGGGTGCCTAAATGCTATGTTGCTGTGTGGTCCACAGACAGAAATGACTTGTGCCTGCCGATGGTGAGGGCAGGGAGGGGCAGAGTGAGGGCAGCTGGCTTCAGCAGTGTTCCCGAACATGCTCAGTCCGTGTGAGCATGCTCAATACAAGCCAAGCAGCAAATCTGTGAGGGGACACATGACCCTGTATGCCCACAGACTTGACATCAACAGTCCACATCAACAGTCCACAAGCTTGCTGATCACATCTTGGCTTTCACTTCCCTGTTACTCTGACAGGGGTCTCAACAACCCTTCCAGCCCCAAGTTCTCCTGCAAAAATGTCTCTGCTGTGGAGTTGCCAACCCTCCAGGATTGGCCTGGAGTCTCCAGGAATGAAAGATTAATCTTTAATGAAAGATTATGTGATGTGATGAGACCTCC
Organism: Chelonia mydas; assembly: GCF_015237465.2. NCBI lineage: Eukaryota > Metazoa > Chordata > Testudines > Cheloniidae > Chelonia > Chelonia mydas. Next base: position 16,744,124 of record NC_057855.1, read on the forward strand.
AGGAATATGTACAACCAAAACTGGCAACCCTATTCTGCAGTGCACAGCTTCACACACACAGTACTCACAAAACCTTTTCAGGTTTGCTGCTCCTATCAAGAGACAATACACAGCAGCCTGTTAGTTTAACTGGGGTTAACGTATCCTTCCCTTCAATCACAGTGCAAGCTGGTTTATAGTAAAACCAAAACAAATTTATTAACAAAAGGACATAGGTTTAAGTGATATCAATCAAGTAGAAGGAATAAGGATAGAAATGGCTACAAACAAAAGTTAAAATACTCTACTTAGACTGAAACACAACTTAACAAACTAGTCTTTTGTTCATGGTTTTCTTACCGTAGTCATTCTTCCAGTATGGCTGGCTAGTCCTTAGTCAGAATCCAAATACAAAGTTCACAGCACTTGGTTTCTTTGTCTGATCAGATAAAGGATAACTTAGGGGTTCTCTCGCTCTTTATAGTCCAGTAAAACTCTGAAATGTATTCTTCTGAAGTGTATCCCCAGATCAAGTTCCTTTCCCCTGGGGGTGTAGACACCATGTTTAGTGTAAATGCAGTGCTGGCTTCTCCCCCACTTGTGATTTTTTTTTTTTTTTTTTTTTACAATGCAAATGATCTTCCTGCAACCTCTGATACAAATGAATAGGCCTCTGTCCTTGGGCACACCTGGCTTGAGGGGTCGGCCCCTTTTCTTTGTCAGGAAAAACCTGTTTATCAACTACCCCTGACATGCTTGATTTAAATACATTTTAGTGACCTATTTCTAGCACAGCTGGATGCACTGAACTGGTCAGGCCAGCTGACACTCATCACTGCTGCATATCGGGGAGCTCCAGGCCATCTGACACTGGGATGCCCATAGGGTCACACATTCCCAACCCCTTTTAAGGAAGACGGCTCAAGGACTTGTCTATGTTAAATACCCATTCTATATGTGAAAAATCAAATGTTGAACTCTTTAGGGAGTATGTGAGATTTTATTTTGTCTAACTTTTACTGAGATCCAATAAACCTACATTCTAAGCACAAGTAAGTAGGCAACATACTTAAAACCTATTTACAGGTGAATACATGTCTACTAAGGCCACGATTTCTGTTAGTAAGCAGAAGTTCCTGGTGTTAATCTTTTCAGCTGAGACTGCCCTTCACCTCCCTGAACTGGAGATATTAGACCTTTCTTGGAATAAATGCGTTGGTGGGAACCTAAAGCTGCTTTTGGAAGCACTAAAGCTTGCAACGGAGATTCGAACGTTGAGACTGAGCAGCTGTAACTTGGTGGCTGAGGATCTGACTCTTTTAGGTATGTATAATGTGATGTTTACTAGCAGGCAAGCAGCCGCTGCATTTATACCACAATTCAGAGACTTGTTCCTTGGGTAGAGCAGATTTATGCATTAATCAGATGACAAGAGGCAGAATGCGGCAGTATCTTTCCACCAGGGAATTTTCATCCTGCTGATGAGGGATATTTACTCAGTACTTTACACAGTGACAGGTCAAAAACTGGAGAGTATAGACAATACTGGAAAAATATGCAGGGATCCATTTTAGCTGAGCTATTTGTATTACTTCACAAATGCAACACTTAAAAAAATAAAATGTACAATATAAACACTAGATTTAAAAGCGGCAAACAGTCCTGTGGCACTATAAGGGGCCACAGGACTTAGTCTGGATCTGTAAAAGCAGCAAACACGGCTACCCCTCTGATACTAGATTTAAAGCCACTTCTGAGAAGTTTTATATTGCACAACCAGTATTTCTGGGCTCAGTAACTCCAGCTAAATTATATTTTAATAGCATTACATGTAACTGCAGTGGTGCCAAATCTCTGGATGTTAGGTGTTTTTGTGAAAGCCCCAACTCCTGGAGTCCATGTTGTTAGAGGAGAATATCAGCTTGTTTAAAAAGTAAACTTTTAGCCCTCTTAGTTGCTGAGAAATGCTGGAAAATGCGAATCCTGAAGTCTCAAACACCAGAAATCAAATTAAAATTTCTCATAATTTTTTTAAAAACCTCCTGATTTTTAAGTCAGTCTCTTGATTTTTGGGGGCCTGACACATGACTTTTGAATGCTTGGAGTTGGCAGTACAGTAATAGCTGCTTTAAAACATTTTGGGTCCCTGTAGACCACACAATGGTAAAAAAATGCTTGAGCCCTATTGACCCTACAGCCTTCACTATTACTACCACTGACCAAATGGCACCAGTGGTAAATTACAGGTCCTAATTTTCTTAAGGAAGACAAGACTTAACTCCCATTAGCTTTTCAGAATTAGGCATGGCTCTTTCAACGTTTCTCTCTCCAGATCTCACTGGAAAATCTTCCTGCCGGTTTTGTCCTATGCTTGATGCTAAACTCCCTCTTACTGATCCATCATGAGGTTGCCACACAGTTTTAACCGAACACCTCTGTAATCCCTTTAGTTCCCTTTGAATTGCATGTTGTAAACTACACACCTTCTTTTGCGATAAAATAGGCTTTGTGAGACCAACAGCAAGTATCTCTGATTTCATTTGAGCAACATGTTTCGTATCACTGAGTGAGTAACCATTGCCATGGTTTATTGCTAAAGGACCATAAATAACATGGTAGTAAAAGAGCACTATTCTTAGTCATATGATTTTTTTAAACAATATTTGTAAGTATATATTCAATGTGTATTCCAATATCTATTTCTTTCAGCATTAGAGGCCCAAGGTGGGCATCTAGCCAAATTACAGAAGCTAGATCTGAGTTATAATGACACTGTTTCTGATGAAGGATGGGCCACTTTCTTTCAAGGCTTAACTGCACTCAAAGAACTTTCAGAGTTGGATGTCAGTCTTCGGCCATCATCTTGTCGTGACTGTGGAATGTGGTTCAGCAAGTTGCTAACAGATTTGTCAAAGCTGCCTGCATTCACAGAGATAGGGATGCAAAGGTGGGCCCTTCTGGAATCACAGCAGAGGCAAATGGAAAGCTTTAATCAGAACACTAAAAGGAATGTTCACTTTGACTATTGATGCAGGGCCTGGGTTTCTGAAAAGGCCTTTCCAAGTAGCACATGCATTCTGTATTCTGGGATTCTGACTCAGAAAATAGCTTTTTTTTTTTTTTTTTTTTTTTTTTTTTTTACTAGAAATCTGTTTTCATTGTGTCTCTTGAAATAGTTGCGAACTACACCGTTATTTAACCTGTGAAATACACCAGATAAACTCCAAATGTCTGGGTATGTAAGGAAGGTCTGTCTTATATACATATCTAACTGTTTTTAATAAGCTACATTTAAAATGTGAGCCTCTTCTGCCTCATTTGTGGTAATGCCCTTTTGTCATAAATATAAAGGGAAGGGTAAACACCTTTAAATCCCTCCTGGCCAGAGGAAAAACCCTTTCACCTGTAAAGGGTTAAGAAGCTAAGATAACCTCGCTGGCACCTGACCAAAATGACCAATGAGGAAAAGCTGGTGGGGTGACAAAGGGTTCTCTCGGTCTGAGAGTTGTTTTTGCCGGCACCAGAGCAGGAATGCAGGTCAGAACTCCTGTAAAGGGCTAATAAGCAATCTAGTTAGATATGCGTTAGATTCTGTTTTGTTTAAATGGCTGATAAAATAAATTGTGCTGAATGGAATGTGTATTCCTGTTTTTGTGTCTTTTTGTAACTTAAGGTTTTGCCGAGAGGGATTCTCTGTTTTGAATCTGATTACCCTGTAAGATATTTACCATCCTGATTTTACAGAGGTGATTCTCTTACCTTTTCTTTAATTAAAATTCTTCTTTTAAGAACCTGATTGCTTTTTCATTGTTCTTAAGATCCAAGAGTTTGGGTCTGTGTTCACCTGTGCAAATTGAGGATTTTTATCAAGCCTTCCCCAGGAAAGGGGGTGTAGGGCTTGGGGGGGATTATGGGGGGAAAGACGTTTCCAAGTGGGCTCTTTCCCTGTTAGACGCTTGGTGGTGGCAGCAATAAAGTCCAGGGACAAAAGGTAAAATAGCTTTTACCTTGCAGAAGTTTTAACCTAAGCTGGTAAAAATAAGCTTAGGGGGTTTTTCATGCAGGTCCCCATATCTGTACCCTAGAGTTCAGAGTGGGAAAGGAATCTTGACACCCTTAGACATATCTGCTGATAGAAAGGTTGGAGCACCTTGGAACACTTATTCATAATTCAGGACTGCACACAATTCTGACCCTTGTATGGTATGCCAATGACATGGGGGCCATAAAAGGACCACAGCATAGGGGGTATGCTGGGGATCAGCGTGGGCAGGGCAGTAGTATGCTTATAATTCTCCATGCTGCAGCGATGCTGGACTGCAGAGCAAGTCATAGGCATTCTGGGTATGACTGTAACAAATTACAGGATCCCTTGGGGCTCTTCCTGCTTATGTGAGGGTCTGATTAAGCCCCTGCCACAGCCTTTATTGCCCTCTAGCTAGACTACTCTGTGTTGCCTATCTCAGTAGGTACAGCCATGGAGTCTAGCCATTACCATTAAGGGGTCTGATCCACTGCTCACTGAAAGCAAGGGGAGTCTGTGACGCACTGTCCTCCTCACACCAGCCCTGAGAGAGTTGAATTAGGACAGGTGGGCCCAATCCATCAGTTAAACTCCAAATAGGGGAGGTTTACATTGCTTGGAGAAAAAAGAAAAGGAGTACTTTTGGCACCTTAGAGACTAACCAATTTATTTGAGCATAAGCTTTCGTGATGCATCCTATGTAGCTCACGAAAGCTTATGCTCAAATAAATTGGTTAGTCTCTAAGGTGCCACAAGTACTCCTTTTCTTTTTGCAAATACAGACTAACATGGCTGTTACTCTGAAACCTGTCATTGCTTGGAGGACACTAATTAGGAAGAAGCTCAATTGTGAGGGAAGAGGCAGGGCTTCTATAAAGCCAGGAAGCTGGCAACAGAAATGAGTTTGCAGATCTTCTCCCTAGGGTACGGGAGAAGATGTATGGTAGGAAGGGGTTCAAGGATAAGAGCAATAAGGTGGGTGTAAACACAGACCTTAATGGCTTGATACAGTACCCTGAAGTGGAACCTAGAGTAGAGGGTGGGCCTAGGTTCCCCTACCATCCACTGCAGAGTGGTACTGCTAGGAGCTCTGAATGGGAAGACTGCTTTAGTTACTGTGGGAGTAAGCTAGTCAAGACAGCAGGTGTGAGGCCTGCCTGATGCTGCTGGTAAAACCGAGACCTTAGGAGACTCCCCTAGAAGGGGAAATCACAGTGTGATCTGGCTGGAGGGCTGAATCACAAAGCAGCTGTGTTGCAAGTCTGTGGCGTGGAAGGAGAGTGGCATGTGGGAAGAGAAGAAAGGAGTTGCTGAACCAGCTGGAGCTAATTGCCAGCAGGAGGTGCTATCCACTGGTGAGCAGAACACCCCCTGTCAGAGTCCTCCTAATGACTCCTCTGAGCAGGGGTGCAGGGATGGGGGTTATGACCCCCATCAGTTTTTTACTAGCTGGAGGGTGAGTGATGGGTGGAGAGAGATGGGGCTTGGGGGGAAGGATGCCAGTGGCCCTCCACTTTAGGGAGCTTCTGCTCCTGCCTCTGGGTCCTGGCTCAGGCCCCTAGAGCATGTATTACATGTTTTGATATGCAGCACAAGCCTCCCATCACATTCTCACAATGTCCCTGTGAAGTAGGTACTGTTAAGATTCATCTCTCTGCTTTACAGATGAAGAAAATCAACACAAAGAAGTTGAGTGCTTTACTCTAGGCCATACAGCAAAACAGGGCAGAATAATCAGGAACAGAGTTTAGGATTTCCTGGTGCCCAGTCTTAAACTCAGCCCATCTGACCCATTAAACCAAGGAGCTGACTAGTGTAAAGTAACCCTTCTGTTGTTTTGTTTGCTAGGGCCAGACTCACCTACCCTCGCTCATGTTAATTGCTGCCTTACAAAGGGCCAGATTCTGCAACATGTACTTATGTTGAGTAGCACCTTAGTCCACAAGATGCCCCATTGACTTTAAGGGGATTATTTGTAAAGTAAGGTACATTTACTAAGTGGTAGTATCAGAAGCTGCCCCCTAAGTGAAGAGTCCTATTGAAATCATGGGACAGACTGAGTAATAAAAAGTACTGCTCAATTAGCCCTGAGAACTCCATGCAGAAACCTTTTCCCAGTGGCAAAGACACACTAGGATCATTCTCAGCCCAAGTCACTTACTTCAGGAAGGAGCCCCTGCCGGAAACCACTTCTGTTCAGGAGTTTAGTACGTTGAAGATTCTTTGGCAGCATTGAGCACTGCTATACTGGGGGGATTAATTTTTGTAGAGGAAAATCCTCTTCTGGCTAGTCAATATGAGTAACAGCTGAATATGCTGCTGCTTTGTTTACTCTTCCCATACTGAATTACTACACTGTTTACTCTGATTTCATTGGGGCATCTCTGAACTTCCTTATTCTTGTCACAGCTTGATTGTAAAAATGCACTTTACTATCCCCCAGGAGGCAAAACTGAGATCAAATTGTACGTTTGGTCAGACATGGCATAAAAAGTTAGTTTGTAATCAATTGTTTTCAGAAGAGAAATTCTGTAAAGGTGAGCATGGAACACTGATAATGCAAACATTAAAAAGAAGCAAAGAGCATCAGTTTATGTTCCACTCAGGACTAACACTTACTACTTGAAGCCTGTGCTGTCAATGTGTCCATTTCTAGCAATAAATATGCCAGGAGAATCTTCTAATATGGAGGCACTGAAAACATTCCAACATGAGTTTTAACACACACTTTATGTGGCATTGAGATAACATTACAATGATCTACTGAAACACCTCTCTCCTTTGCTACACCCCATAGCAAGTATCCAAGACCTGACGAGTATTTTTCTGATATCTCCAAACCCCCAGCTTCTCATGATTGTCCTCAGTGTGGAAACCCTTGTCCATCTGCAGGTTGTCTCTTCCCTTGATTACAGTAACCTCCTACAGCAATTCACATCTGCCAAAAGTCCTAGCTCTCCTTCAAATCCCTCCTCTCTTCCAGCAACACCCTCTTCAATCAGTCCTGTATCCTCCCTAACTTGAATTATTGTTTTATGTCATGTCTCATTTTATTTAGTCTGCAAGGTTTTTAAGGGTCAAAAACATGACTTATTTATTTGTTCGTCTGGTTTTTTTAAAAAAAATCTTACCAAAAAACCCCTTTGTATGAACTCTAGGGGCCTTAACAGCAATTATGTTCCCAATCTATTAAAATATCATCTAGTAACCCAATACAATGGAAGTATTTGCATGCCAACTCAAAGAGCAGCAAAACTCCATCCCACTCCACCCAAAGTGCCCTGGCCCCTGCTTTCATCAGAAGACCTATTAAATAGATGACTTTTGCAGGTCAACAATCTATTGACCAAATCCTTAGTTGTGGAATGTAGGCCCAGCCCTAGAAACATTCTATCTGATTGCCCATGCTTCTTACATCCCTTCAGGGAGTACTGCATATCTAGGGTTACCATACCTCTGGGTTTTCCCAGATAGGACTCTTTTTTTTTTTGATCCTCAGCCTGGGCAGATTTTTCAAATAAGAGGCAATGTCTGGGATTTTTGCGGCACAGCTCAGAAAGCACTGTCTCTGTGCCCCAATTGGTCCCTTCCCTGTAGCTACAGCTGCTGTATCCTACCTACCCAGGCCCTGGCTCCCAGCTCTGGCTCAGGGGAGAGGCCCACAGGGAAGTACTGCCTCCTGGGCCTGTGCCAGCTGCCCTGCCACTGTGACAGGGAGTGAGGCCTCAGGAACCCCCTTCAGCTCCCCCCCAGCAGTGTTCTCTTTCTGGGAACCTGAAATATGGTGACCCTACCATACCCCTCCTTTGTGTGAGCCAATGGGGAAGGGCCAGTGCCCTATCTTCTCCCCACCTCTAGTACATGCTGGGAGGAAGCAGGACTTCAATTTTTGCCTTACACAGACCACCCAAGTGCTTCCACCCATTCATGCTCTGTGAAGCAGCAAATGGGCTAGTCACAGCCTGACTCTCAGTTTGGATTCAGGCCTTACCCAGGTAAATCTCTCAGTGAAGTCAAGGGAAGGAAGCGTTGCCTGAGCAGTACTAAATCAAAACTAGGCAGTGATTCAGAGTTTGGCCCTCTGCTTGTGGACTGCGGTTGTGTAAATGTGTAGTAATGTGTAAATGGGTTATACTAGCACACTAGAAACATCCATCAATTGCTCTATATGAGCAGGGGCACATTAATATGTGAAATCCAGAAATCACAGAACCATTTTGTAGTTTTCAAATTCACTATGTGCTGCAAATAAGCCTTTTATATGAAGACAATTTGCAACTGCGTGTATTGTTTTTGGGACTAGACATAAATCTGAGGACCTGACAATTTGCAAGTATTAAATGCTGTGACTAGACCTACTCAAAATTTTTAATTAAAAAGGGGCATTTTTGCAAAAATCTAGAAATTTTGGACTTTTTTATAAGAATAGGATTATAATTAAGATGTCCTGGTGGGAATAATTATATTTCACCTACCATTCCTCTTGTATTGTCAAGTGAGGCAGTCATCACTTCTCATGAACTCTTGTGTAGTATTGCTCTGTTCAGTGCTACAGTTGCTGTGTTTTTCCCCAGAGGTGGCTGCACCTCAGTGGTAGGCAAAGTGCTGTCTAATGGTATATGCACATTTAAAACTCTACAGTAGTGCAGCTGCCCCAGGGGTCACCCAATAAAATTAACAGCAGGTTTAAAACAAAAGGAAGTCCTACTTCACACAACGCATAGTCAACCTGTGGAACTCTTTGCCAGGGGATGCTGTGAAGGCCAAAACTATAATAGGGTTTAAAAAAAAACCAACCAACTAGATAAGTTCCTGGAGGATAGGTCCATCAATAGCTATTAGCCAGCATGGGCAGGGATGCAACCCCATGCCCCGGGTGTCCCTAGCCTCTGTTTGCCAGAAGCTGGGAATAGATTGTGATTGCCTGTTCTGTTCATTACCTCTGAAGAACCTGGCACTGGTCACTGTCAGAAGACAAGATACAGGCCTAGATGGACCATTGGCCTGACCCAGTAGGGATGGTATGAAAACACTAAACCACTGTAAGACCATTCTCATTACAGAAGACATGAATTTTAAAGATTTTAGTCAGCACAGAGCTCCACAGATACAATTCACTTCCAGTTAATCAATTACCCTTGTGCTTTGCAATCATATACATTATTTTACCATCTAACCTCATGTAACTGGAGTCGTTTTGACACATGCACAAAACTGGCCATAAAGCACCTATGTTATTTTTTTAATTCTAATGTTCAGTATTCTGGACATTTTAGTATTGACTATCCCGTACTTTCTTGCCTCTCCCTATATCTGCCCTCCCAATGTGCAAGAGCTATAAACAGTTTGATGTAAAAATCATATGGAATTACTACTTTTTGCCCTTTGCACCTTTGCCAGGCTTTTCTTTCCCCTTTTCTTTTCCTTTCTTATCTTTCTTTCCTTTCTTTAACAGTTTTTGAAGCTCAGCAAAAATTCCAAGCCCCTTCTGCACCATCTGCCCACGCCACCAAGCCTGGATCTGAAAGAGAGGATGGAACAATATTGTTACCTCGAGGAGAAGAGGGTGACTTCAAACAATTGAATTGAGCACTATGTCGGCTAGTATTGATGCAAAAAGCTGAATGCATTGGGATCTGCTGGAGTAAACTGGGGTTAAATTCCTGATTAGACTAAATTAATTTAAATTAAGAGGACCTGCCAACCAACTAAATTATATTTTTCAGATTATTTCCATGTGCTATTTTAAAATTAAACTAAAATTTCTCTAAGGGAGGGAACACTCTCGTTGTTCTCTCCACTTTTTGGTCCAGGCAAGGACTTCAAGTGAAGAGAAGTCATCTTCCCAACTTCAGATGTCCCTATTTGGCTGTTACGTTAGCCCATGTACCCACAGCCAATTTGGACCTAGCTAATTGTCCTAATTTGGGCCCAATAAAAGGGAAGTTGTTTCCTTTCAGATGTTGGGTAGCAATGTGTTAGAAATAAGAGACAATAACTGTGGGAAGGGAAGAATTTGAAGTACAGGAGAATCAGGGAAGGGAGGACCTGCCCTTTGTTCCTCATCCCCATCTTTTGAGCAGAACGACTTTACTGCCCACTGGTGCTGTAGATTGAGTTTCTAATAACCATCTAGGGCTGTGATACTCAAACCACAGTGGTTCAGGAGCCAAATTAGCAATCACCATTACCCAAAAGAGCCACGATAATTCATTGTTTCTTTTTCTCTCTCTCATTTATATTATATAATTAGAATCTCACAGAAAAATGACTGAACAAGTATTCTACAATTGGCTAATAACATAGTAAAAGCATCCTGATTGGTTGTTAATTATCATTGTTTTAATATGTGCTACAAAGAGTTGCAGGAGACATACTAAAGAGCCACTTGCAGCTCCTGAGCCTCAGTCTGAGTATCACTGATCTAGGGCTGTTCCAGGCTGAATCTCTGTGCCCCCAGGCTCTACAGTCTTGGGGCTAGAGGCTGCAGCTTATAGCTTCTTCCCCAAGCAGGGATTTGGCTTAATGGATCTGCATTGTGCATGGACCCAGTGGCCATCCCCCTGCCAAGCCCACATTCCCCGTTTGGCAATGAGATAGATACCTCATTGTGTGCAATGGAGTGTCTGCTGCTTTACTGCCCCATCATAGCTGACACAGAATTTTTAAGATACTTCAGGGCCTTGCATAGCATGCCCTGTAGAATGTTATGTCAAACACTGGATTATTAATAATGCAGTTTGTGCAGTGTAGTAGATCTCTTATGCCTTGTACCTTTGTAGCCTTGGCCTTTTGATGCCTCTTTTCCCGTAAATACTCCCAGATAGCCAAGTTCCCCTGCCTGCACACCTCAACTGGGGGGTCTGTCATAGGGTTCCCATCCAGCAAGACAAGCTGCAACTTCTGAAGATTGTCCAAGTTTTCTGGGAGTTGGAACAACTGATTGTTCTGAACAAGCAACCTTTGCAAACCTAAACAAATAAAATCACAAAACTGCAATGCACAGACTAATAATAATCTGGAGTGTTTCCCTGGGTGTGTTTACAATAAAACAATGTATTGCTGGGGTGTGAAATATTTACTGTGTGTATATAAATATTTCCCAGTACATCAATATATTATTTCATTCTATAGTATAAAGGGCCTAGTTCCCAAACATGGAGAGATTTTTCACAGGACTTCAGTAACACCAATATGTTTGTTCTAATGGTGTGATCAAATTTTTTTTTTCTACAAAAATATCCACAAGAAGGGTGTTACTGCTGTTGTGCCTTTCTACTTCCACAGCCCTGAGTTATGAGTTTTTAGGCTTAGGCTCAAGGTAATTGCAAGAATACAAAATTGTTTTTCCCCCAAAATAAGAACTAGAGTGAAGCACTCAACAGAAAGCTTCATTTTCTAAATGATATGCCACACCCTGAGGCGGGTCACTGGCAATGAGAACTAGACTTGGGAGCTGGGGATCTTAAAGTATGATCCTCTAAGCTTAAAAGACACCTGTCTGTTAGCCAAGGCTGAAATCAGGCTTATTGACCTCTATTTGTGGCCCAACCATCATTAGGGGAGGAGAGAAGGCCACACTGAGTGGGTGTGGGTTACATAAACACCACCTACACACTGCATCTGTGCCTCATACTCAGGGGAGTTTTGTGAGGCAGCAAAATGCTTTCTTGGTAAGAAAGCTGCAAGAATTGTTAATTGTTCTACTTTGTCATCAACCAATTTGAAAAAACAATGCCACTTATATCTGCAGATCATTAACTTTCCCATGGTGTATATTGCATCTAAATCTATTAAATAGGGGAAAGTCTTCAACAGATCATCAGACAATAAGAATTTTTAATAATACAGATTACTCAGCCTAGTCTCTCATTTGGACCAGGAAAGGTGTCTGGATGAGAAGAGGAAGACTTTCGAACTCTGAAATCCCTGCTTAAACTTGTGCCCTTACAGACACAAATGCATAGGATGTTTTTCCACCTTGTACTTGACATATGGAGTCTGGGAGTTCCTTAAGGAGGTTGTTGTGACAGTCAACTATTTCTAGGTTGCTCAGCAAGCCGATGGAAGGTGGCAGGTACTCCAGACAATTGTTCTCTAGGTACAGCTCTTTCAGATTCTGGAAAAAAATGTGCATGATTTTCTATTTAAAAAAGGATTTGTTTCCTTAGGGAGATCATTGAACAATGCACAACTGAACATCGGCAAATGCAAAACATATGACTGGGGAGACAGCATTGTTAGGTGCTCAGATACTATGGTAATGAGTGTGATATAACTGGATAAATGTATCCAGCAGTGTTCTCCGAGTTTGAGCGTCCCTTTAAAGTGCCGCATGACCTATCAAGGCTTGAGAATTTTCTTCCTTTGCCTTGGTTCATAGTCATGTACATGCACTATGTGGTCCTTCTGTCACTCCTGCGTGCTAGCAACCTCTTGAAAGGTATAGCGGCTGCTCTGTAGGCAGGCAAAGAGAAGGGAAAACATGAATTCCATCAGCAATTGGAAAGTGGCTTATTGCCTAGGCCTGGGGGGTGATTGAGCACCCACTAAAACACGGGTTTAACAATGCTACAGCCCTGGTGTAGAGGCCCAACACATTTTATGGGATCAGAAAGATAAACATACATAACCTATTCCACATAAGGAGAAGGAAATAATAGAGAATCTATGTGAAATAGGTTATATATAATATAGATAGATAGAGATACCTAAGTCTTGGGTCCATCAACTTTAACAAGACCTGTTTGTTACAAATGTTTTACCCAAGCCTGCCAGACCTCAATGGGCCCAGTTCTGCAAGGTGCTGTGTCCCATTGAATTAAATGGGACTTTAGTTTGCTCAGCACCTGCTGTTTCCAGGCCCTGTACACCAAATCCCACTGAAGTCCATGGAAGGTGCACTTGTGGAAGGCCTGCGGGATTGGGATTCGTTCTCTTCAAACAGCTTACTTCTTCTGTGCTTCTTTGTGGTACCAGGCAGAGTTATTATTGAGCTCCTCTCCCTCCTCTTTTTCTTACCTGCAGTTTGCTGATGTCTCTTGGAAGAGTCATGAATTTGATCCCTTTATCTTGTCCCAGATATAATTTCTCTAATGACTGAAGGAGAAAAACTTCCTCTGGAAAGACACTGAATCTGTTTCCAGTCAGACCAAGGCATTTTAAGTTAGAGAGTCCCGTCACCTCTGGAGGTATCTAGGCATGTTCCAAAACATACATTTAAAAAAAATACATTTATCTCCGTTAAATAGCTATGTTTTGTTATTTGTTGTTTGCAGTTCTGGGAAATACTCTGTCACATTACTACAGATCAATGAAGAATATCATGCTGGCCACATTCTATTACATTGCCATATTATGGCTGAAATTTTTGCAACATTTCCCTGCTATATTCCGTGACTGAAAGGTGTCTCCATGTAAACTTTATCTGAATTAGGCTATTTCTTAGCATATATGTTCCTTCCAGAAGAGGCTACCTGGAGAATGAAATGTAAGAACAGTTCCTGTGCTTCCCAATTCCTCTGACAGTATCTGTGTATTATAAGATAATTTACGTAAATTAAAATGTTAAATTGGATCATTTGCATATATTACCACTTCCACAAATTTAGCCTTCAAGGGAAAAAAAGTAACACAAATCATGATCTCCTGGCAGAAGATGGGGAGGATTGCATTATATCACAAAAGGGAAATGTGTTTGATGCCCTAAGAGCAAGACACCCATTATTGTTGTTCATTTATTGACAGATTTCAGCTGTATAATTGTCCCCTAGGCTAGAATAAGATAATGGATCTAAAAGCATTAACAACTTGTACATCCATTGTAAACTTGCCTCCTGCTCTGTTTCAAATAGTATGTCACATTTATTGATACTAGGCAAGTGCAATTATCAGACCATTACTTCTGAAAAAGAGAGGAATAAATGGAACCAGGCCCTTTTAGCATCTAATCTCTGCTATTCAAAGCAGGTCACCATGTCACTTTTTAGTGGTTTGGTTTTGGTTCCTTTTTTCCTGGCTGAATATCTGCTTGTCAGTGGCAGTTGGTTACAGGGGGTAGTGAGGCTGTCATGCACATCAGCATTAGGAAAGAAACGTTCTGAACATAATAACTATCAGTAGTTTTATTAACTGCAATTTTAATTAAGCTACTGTCACTCATCTGCTCCAGTGGCTTTAAGAATGGGTTATTCTAGCACCTTGCTGCCTTTGGGTAGTGTATAGCAGTGTCTCATATCACAAACAGCTTGTACATAATGCCTTATAACAGGGGTGGCCAAACCGCGTCTTGCGAGCCGCACGTGGTTCTTTTATAGTTAAAGTGCAGCTCATGGAACCCACCATGTCATCCCTCACATTTTCCACTGGGTGTGGGGAGCTCAGGGTTTCAGCCCCACAGTGCAGTGGTCAGGTTAGGAGCGTCTACCCAGAGGGAAGGGGGGTCTTGGGGCATCAGCCCCACAGGAAGCACCTGCTGGAGCTTCAACAGGAGCAGGGCAGAAGCCCCGAGCCTTGGCAAACGCCTCTCTGGGCAGAAGCCCCAAGTCTTGGCAGGCATCTCCTGCAGGGCAGAAGCCTCGAGAACCCCACCACCCCGCTGCAGGGCAGAAGCCCCAACTCCTGGCAGGCCTGCTAGGTTCTCAAACTTCTGAAGATTATCATCTGCAGCTCCCAGGATCAGTAAATTTGGTCACCCCACCTTATAATGAACACTGCACAAGCATCAAAGAAAATATCCTTCAAGTAAAGCACCGAAGTACAATTCTTCCCTATCATATCATTCTTGGGCAATCTAGGCTCCCATCCTTTATGAAGCTCACGCTTTGCACCCCAGTACCTGCAAGAACCTTATTACAGGATTGGGGCCATCAAGTACTTAGAGGTGAAAGGATTCTTGATGCCTTGGGATATAGTTTCAAGACTCCCGTTAATGTTAAAGGAAAACAATGAATATTTAGAATACCTTAGATAGCTCAATGCCATCCTATAAACATGTGTTAAAGAAGAGTGAGCTGTAGCTATCTGAATAGATTAAAAATTAAGTTGCAGGCCAGCTTTGGTATTGACACTCATTGAATGGGGCTAGCAGGGACAGTGGGAACTGCCAGGTTACTGATACCTAACTCCACTGCGTGGTGGAGGGTAGACTGAATCATGATAAACCGGCTCTGAATTGCAATGGAGGAGAAATGAGAAAGGGAAGGTAAATTATATTGCTTCTACAGCTGCCCTCATCCGGTGACTAACGTGGATGAGACCACCCCAGCAAAAGGCATGTCCCTAAATTGGGAAGAGAGAAGAGAAATTACAGTAGGAAGTCTCACTGTATGGGAAGTTGGAAACATTTTGGCTTCTGCATTGGGTAGACCTCTTCCCTGTAAAATAATATTCAACAGTTATAGTGGTGCTTTCCAGCCAAAGATCTCAGAGCGCTTTGCAAAGGAAAGTAAGTATTATCAGCTCTGTTTTAGAGATTGAGAGACTGAGGCAAAGAGGTGAAGTGACCTGCCCAGGATCACACAGCTGGACAATGGCAGAGCCAGGAACAGAATCTTTTGTTTCCTGTTTCCCCAATTAGTGGCATCTCTATGTGGCTGTGCTGCCTGGCATAAGGATTGCTGGGGTTTGCATACCTTAGAGGCTTACATATTCTTGAGTCTCACGTCCTTGAAGTCAGGCTTGTATTATTATTATTACTATTTATTATTTTAGCATCTAGGAACACCAGTGATGGGCCAAGACCCCATTGTGCCAGGTGCTGTACAAACACAGAACAAAAAGATGGATCCTGCCCCAAAAGACCGTACATATGATTATCTCCCTATGTTGTAGAGTTAAGTGGCTCATACTATTACATTTGAGATGCATATTAGCCTAGTGAATTTGAAGTGTATCTAGAATCCCACACCAAAAATAAAGAAATCAATACCTCACGTATTTGATTGTCATCCAGTGACAATATTTCCAGATTTTCCATAGCACAAATCTCTTTAGGGAATTCATCAAAGAAATTTTCACTAAGATCTAATATCTTGATACAGGTTAATCTGGTAAAGGAAGATGGTAGCATTTGCAAGCCAGTGTTTTTCAAATAAATGAGGCAAAGGGACATCCAATGGCAAATCTGACGTGGAAACTTTTCCAAGTTGTTACCAGACAGACCAAGCTCGTTCATTTCTGTGAGCTGCTTGAAGCTAGGAGGGAGCCTAC
The DNA here is from genome assembly GCF_015237465.2 of Chelonia mydas. Classification (NCBI taxonomy): domain Eukaryota; kingdom Metazoa; phylum Chordata; order Testudines; family Cheloniidae; genus Chelonia; species Chelonia mydas. The sequence goes on from NC_057855.1 coordinate 16,760,337, forward strand.
GCAGGAGGTTATTAGACAAATCAAGCACAGTCAGTCTCCGGCAGTGATGCAATGTATCAGGGACTGATAACAGGTTATTGAAAGCTAAAAATAATTTCACTAAGTTTGTTAAAGATACAATCTCTTCCGGGACAAAACTCACTCGATTTTGTTCCAGATCTAGTATTTCCAGGTTAAGAAGGTGACAAAGCTCCAGGGGAAAGCTTTCAAATCTGTTTTTTTGCAGGTAGATCTCTTTAAGTTGTCTCAGATTCACTACTTCTTTAGGCAGATACCTTAGATTATTGCCAGAGAGTCCAAGCAGCTCAACATGATGGAGGCATTTACAGATCTCCACTGGGAACTCATCCAAGTTTACATCATAGAGCCTGAGCTGACGGAGAGCCTGCAGTTTGCTGATTATATGTAGCGAACTGTAAGAGAGTGGATTGCTACTTAAATCTAAGCTCTGAAGATATTTCAGCTCCCCAAGTTCTTCACATATGTTGTGTATGTAGTTCTTATTCAGATAGAGAACTTTCACCTTCTTAAGACGATGGATATCATCTGGGATGTTTTCAATTAAGTTTTTTTCCAAGTGCAATTCTTCCAGATCTTCCAGTTCAAAGATTTGTAAAGGGATAGTTGTCTGTTGCTTATTGGCTAAATCAATAAAAAATATCCGATCTGTGGCGTGTACAGGTAGAGCAACCTCCTCTAGTTCTTTAGTTTCTTGTGTTTCCTGTGAAATCTGCAAACTGTCATTCTCAAGAATTGTGGTATCTGCTCTGGAGAAATGAACATTCACTGTGATGGCATCAGGGCTCTGCTGAAACTCAACCATCTGTGCTACTTATTTTTAACTCTAAAGAGAAAACAACAAGGAATCAGTAATACTCCAACTTTAACCCACTTAAATAAATAACAATCAAAGGATGAAATAGTTCAATATTTAGGGACAGATTCTGACTTCAGATGCACCCATACCACTGAAGCTGATGTTACTCACTGACATCCAAAGCTTGAAAGAATGAAAATAAAGGCATTTTTTGGCCCTTAGTGTATTGGTAAAGGCACAAAGGGCCAAATTCAGTGGATGAAATGCTACTGAAGTCAACAGAGATGCATCTGCTTACACCATGACTGAATTTAGCCCAATGCGCCAGAAAGTCCTAGGTATAAAATTATTTGGACCAAATTTTGTTCTCAGCTACACCAGTGTAAATTTGGAGTAATGCCATTGAAGCTAAAGCAGTTACTGCAATTTATACCAGTGTAACCAAGAGCAGAATTTGGCCCTATATTGTCAAGTGATTTTAAACTGAATAAACAGTTCTTACATAGATTTCAGAGTAGCAGCCGTGTTAGTCTGTATTCGCAAAAAGAAAAGGAGTACTTGTGGCACCTTAGAGACTAACCAATTTATTTGAGCATAAGCTTTCGTGAGCTCGGCTCACTTCATCGGATGCATTCAGTGTGTTTTGAAATAAATTCAAGACCTTTTTTGAAGTAAGTTTTATGTGGCAGATCCTCATTTGGTGTAAATCAGCATAGCTCCATTGAGCTATAAAAGTTTATACCAGCAGAGATGTGCTCATATTCTTAAAATGTTTTCAGTACAGATCAATTTGGATTTCTCCTCCCAAAATTCAGTGTTTTTTTCAAAGTTTCCAGTTTACTGGAGCACCAAACAGTGATACCTCCTGGAAATTAGATCTTTTCTATCGTTAAAATGTCCCGATTTTCATATTCTAGTATTGCTTTGGAATTTTTGCTCAACTGGGGCATGATCTTGATTTCAGTGGGAGTTGATGAACCTAAGAAGCATCACGCCTTTATAGGCTCAAAGGCAGCAAAACACTTAATTTAAAGCATGTGCCTATGTGCTTGGCCGAATAGGAACAGGATTATCCACATTTAGGCTAAGGATGTGTTTAAATGCTTTGCTGAATCAGGACCAGAGAGTTGTCCTATGGGTTTTGTGCAACAGGCACCATGTTGGATATAGTTTTATGATTATGCTGCCCCTAGCACAATGGCCTCCAGATCTCAGCTCAGGCCTCTGACCACTACTAGATTAAATAATAATTCAATAATAGCAGAGTTTTACAAATGATATCACCATTTTACATGACATTTATTACTTCTATAGTTTCTGACCAATATGGACAAGGTACGTGTCATTTGAATCATATGTATATATGCATTTAAAATCCTAGGATTGCAGAATGTTACTGAATAAAGGAAAACAGGGAATAATAGGAAGAGGAGGTGATTAGCTCACTTGCATCTGATGTCTTAAACCTACTGGGGTGGACGTCATGATCCCACAAGTCAATGTTCAAAGAGTAGCAGCAGCAGCAGAGAAAGCAATGGGAGGAAAAAATCAAGAGGCTGGTGGCTGACTCATTTACCTCTACATCATAATCTCACCTGAAAGGATGTCATAATCCCAAAGATGAGCTGTTTGCAAGCATCAGCAGAAAGGGAGAGAGGAATGAAAAATATACAAAATAACAAGTGGTATAGAGAAATTGGATTCAGAATGTCTGTTGCCCCATCTCATAAAACAAGAACAAGGGAACAACCAATGAAATTGAAAGGCAGCAAATTCAAAGCTGATAAAAGGAAATACTTTTTCACACAAGCCGTAAATTAGACTGCAGAACTCATTGTCACAGGATGCCCTTGAAGCCAAGAAATTAGCAAGATTCAAAAAGAGATTGGACACTTATAACAAGAATATCCAGAATTATAATAGTAAATGCTAAAAAAAAAAAAAAAAGTTTTGGAAGGCATATAAAATCTCATGACTTGGGATTTAAACCAATCTCTGACTATTAGGGGCTAAGAGGAGAATTTTTAGGGAGCAAATTATCCCTCATCTGCCTACTGCAGCATTTCTTGCATGTTCTTCTGAAGAATCCAGTGCTGGCCACTCCCTCAGCAGGATATTGGACGGGATGGACCACATATCTGATCCAGTATGGTGATTCTTGTGTTCCTATGAATGGAAAAAGAGATGGGGAGACAGGGAAAGAAGCTCGGATTTGGAGACAAAGCAGTAGCCATCATAACCATGCAGTTTGGGATTAGTTGGAATAGTTCCAAACATGCAGGTTGGAATAGTTTTCTATTTTTGATGTAGAACCAAAGTTTGTGCACTGTCATACACCCTGCTTCTGCCCTGTGAGAAGCAGCAGCACATGTCCTGTATACAAGGGTAATATTAAGACAGTGACAGACAGCAGAAAAATGTATTAAATGAGAGGGACCGATACAGACCCCTGTGTGAACAGGCTGGTCTGCCCCTTTAAGGATGTCAGGAGGCCTGGGACCAACCTGTCCTGGTCAATCATCAGACACAGTGCAGAAGGGGCAGGAGCTCCCTATAAAGCTCAGTTGGAGGCCTGTAGAGTGTTGGGTGTGCTGGTCATTAGTCCTTCCTAGGTGGGGGAGACAGACCAGTAGCATACATGTGGTGAAGAATACAGGTTGGTGAAGAACATGGTCCAGTGCTTACAGGATCTTGCTACCTGCTGGTTGTGTGAAGACAATTATTGACTGGTGGTTCTGGACCAATTCTTGTAGATTCTGCCTGTGGGAGCCCAAAGTTGGGTCAGGCGGTTTTGGCCATCATCTGGGGAGAGACCTGAGCAGAGTGGGAGTGTCCCGGGGGGAGAGCAAGAATGGGAGGTTGGGGGAAGCTCTCAAGGGGTCAGACTCCTGGCTAGCCCTAGATGTAGGGTTTCAGAATGGTTCAGCTCCACAGTGTTGGAGAATTTCCCTTGAGAGGGAGAAGTCCTGGGGGTAGGTTACTGATCCAGCAAACCTGGCCACATCAAGAGAGATTGCCCAGTAATAACCTGCAATTATGCAGGGTGCTATTTCATCCAAGGGGTAGGGGGTTGGGACTGCCTCCTAACAATTCCTCCATTAAGCAACATGTAAGGCATCCATTAAAGGGACACACAAAGTGGGTCAGAGCACCAGAAAAAGGAGTACTTCCAGTGAAGTCTGTTGGGGCACCCCTATCAACCCTCCAATTTCATGGTTCTGACAAATTGATGCCATCACAGGATGAGACTCAACCAATTCCAAGGCTTGTGTGAGGGGGGGAGGGAGGTAGGCAGTTTGTGGCTTTGCAGGGAGGACCCCAATCAAACATCCTCCTGTGGAGGGAACCCCAAGTTTGTGGCTTTTCAGAATGAACTCCTCTGTATGGAGAGGTATTTTCATGGCTGTGTAGGGGGACTCTGCTCCCATATGTTCTTCATGGGGAGGGATCCCCAGGCTCACGGCATTGCAGAGCACCCCAGTTCAATGCATTCACCGGGCCAGTTTCACCCCGTTGCAGAGCACTCCTGGGAGGGGTCCCCAGTTTCACGGCGCTCCGGGGATACCCCAAGCTAATGCATGGCATGTCTCGCAAGCGAGGGGCTTTGCTGGCACAGGGAAGGCTCCGCGCCAGCAACCGCTGGGTCTCGGAATCAGCCCGCCCTGCGTGGGGGCGTGCGAGGGTGACCCTCGACCAGGGGCAGGCTCGCTCAGCGCCTTCCCTGCAGTGCCCGCGGGGCTCGTTCCTTACCGGAGTGGGACGAGGGGACGCAGGCGCACTGGAGAACCCTCCGGCCGCACGAGAAGCGCGTGCGGTCGCTGTCCCCATGGCAACCACGGCCGGGGACCTGAGCTCGCGGCGGGGGCAGCGCTCGGGAACCCCCAGGGCAGCGGCCGCAGGTAGCCACGGGGAGGGGGCTGCCGCGTGCCGCCGGGGCCCCCGGACTCTGACCCCCCAGCCCCGGGGAGCCCCAGGCGTTCAGGGCGCAGGGGCCCGCCGGCCAGGGAGACCCCAGGCTGGCGTCACGGGGGCAGGCGGCCCGGTGCGCCGCAGGGGTGGGGGGCTCACGCCGCCGCGTTTCGCGGGAGGCCCCGGCGTGGAGGGTGCAGAAGCAAAGGCGGGAGCGGGCGGCGGAGGATATTCTCCACGGCGTCTCTGGGCGTGATCGGATCTGCAGCCCCCCTTGCGTGCAGGGGGAGAGACCGGCCAGGTGGGGCGCGGCTGGGAAGGACCCACAGGCACGTAGCCCAGGGCCCCATTCTGCCGGCCCAGCAGCGCTTCCTCGTGGGCACAATGGGGCTGCCTCCATCCGCCGTGAACGCGATGCACGCTCGGCTGGATCGGGCCCCTACCCGGTGAGCTGTGCTTTGCTGCGCCTGGTTTTAAAAAAAAAAAAAACTTCTTTGAAACTAAAACCCGTGAGGCATATCGTTAATGTTTGAAGCATCCACTTGTAATGGGCAAACAAGCGACTCTTACTAGCCCAACAGAAATAAGGGGAAAGCCTTTAGAAGAGATGGGTGTGTGTGTTTGGCTGTTTGTAGAAGGGGAATTGATTTATTTTTTAATATTAGGCTATTTCCACCCCCCCTGTAGTGTGACATCAGAGTTGTCAGTGAGAGCACCTAGAGAGCAGTGTGATTTTTGTGAAATGACAGCTCACGCCTCTGAAGGTAACTTTATTGCTAGAAAAGTTATGCCATAAGTTAATATGTAATTTGTGTTGAAATTCTCCACTGCTGCATATTGACACACATTATTTATTATTTAAGGAAATATCAGTATAAGATACAGGCCTTTAAGAGTATAGTCTAATTTAAAAGTAGATTAAAGATGATCAAGTATGTTGCAACAGTGAAGTCTCTCTCTTGGTTTTGCTTAGTAAAAAATTCAGTACTCACACCCTTGGGCTTGTTATTTTGCCATGGAGGAAAGAATGTCTGGGTAGTCTACACTGCAGCTGGTCGCAGGCAGACAGACTTGTGCTAGTCAGGCTTGAGCTATCAAACAAAAAATATCAGTGTGGATTTTGTGGCTTGGGCTCTCAGGCACTCCCAACCCCATGGATCTGAGCTAGGGTGGCTAGCCTGCGTCTCCACCAGGGCCAACCATGCTGCTATTTTTACATACTAGTTCAAGCTTAACTAGCATGAGTCTGTCTACCTGCGCTGGGAGGGTAGCTCCCAGCTGCAGCGTAGACATACCCTATATGTACAATCCTATAGTAAACATTGTGGGAAGATTCTCTCAAGCATCCAAGATTTGTTCAGTGCAGTAGAGCAGAGGAGTGGTTCCTGATTCTGTGGGCTTGTCTGCATCAGACCCTGTGTGAGTTAGGGCCTTGTCTTCAAGGTCTGACCCGTAGCCTTTAACAGGCCAATCTGTTAATTTATGTAAAAACTCCAAACTGCCTTGTCTTCACTAGAGTTTTACTTCGAGGTAGGAACATGCCATTTTTTCTCCTAGTGAAGACAAGGGCCTGCGTTGAGTGCTCGGGAATGTATGAATAAACATGTACATATGCAAGGACAAAATATAACTCTAAACTGGACCAGGGATGCTTAAGTGGTTGTTTTGTCTTTCATCTGTATTACGCTGTCATTTGCCTGATGCTGAATATTGATTAAAAGTGCCAAGTCTAGAGTCTTTCTACCAAGGTGGTATTTTTTTTGTTTCCCCCCCCAAGTTTGGAGATGGGATCAATCTTGCTATCAGAACTGCTGACTGTTGAACCTCAGCCCAAAAGGGGAAAATTGCTCTGTTGTTTATTTGTCAGCAGAGTTGCAGTTATTTTTAATTGAGTTATTTTAAAAGTTTGAGTGTGTCTGCAACATTCACATCTCAAGCTCACTACATCGTTTTGAGGAACTTTGATTTCATTTCTCTGAGTATCTGCCTCTCAGGACTGGTCTATACTACAAAGTTAGGTTGATGTAAGTTGCCTTGCATCAACCTAGTTTTGCATGAGATACAAATTGGTCTCCTGTCTATGTAAACACCCTGTTACAGCAACGCAGTAACTCCACCTGCCCAAATGGCATCGAGCCATGGTGGACGTACTGTGGTTGATCGAATACAGTGTAGACACTGTCTGATCTATATTGACCTGAACAGTCCTCCAGCAGCTGTCCCACAATGCTTGAAACTCACTGCTTTGGTCAGAAGTGTGAACTCTGCTGCCCAGGGGTTACAGAGATCCGAAGCTACCCACCCACCCTCACTAAAAACCTCACGTTTTTGAAATGCCTTTTCCTGATTGCCCAGCTTGTGAACACACCATGCACATTGTTGTGTGCAACTGCCAAACCGACCCTGCTGGCTACATGCTCCAGATGCATTCCTGCCTGGAATAGACAAGAGGCATCAGATCTCCTTGGCCTGTGGGGAAAAGAGACTGTGGAGGCATGAAACAGCCACAAAAATGTGACAGATTACATGGGGGATGCAGGTGAAGGGGTATGACAGGAATCAGCAGCGATGACGTGTGAAAGCTAAGGAACTGCAGGAGGCATACCAGAAGGCATGGGGACCCAACAGTTGATCTAGTGCTGAGCTACAGACCTGCTGCTGTTATAATGAGCTGCATGCCATACTTGCTGAGGAGCCTGAGAGACAGACCCCCGCTGTGAACAGTGAGGAGGAGGATGGGGGACATGCGGTCAGGGGTGTCCAAGTATGCTGCGAGCCAGGACCCGTTTGAGGCTCCACCGCTGTCTAGTCAGTCGTAGCAGCAGAGTTCGGGTGAGTGGGGAAAGGAGCCTTGGGTAAATGTGTGAATGCAGTTCCCATGACAGTGATTAAATGTACAGATGGTGCCTGACCCAGTGCAGCAGGAAGCAGGTATTGACTTTTCATTAATTTACTCCTCCTAGAAGAGGTAGTGGTACATCAAACCAGAGGTAGAGTTATCTAGTTTTCATTTCCTTGTAGAGTCAGGCAAGGGAGGCCATGCAGAGCAGTTTGTTTATGTACACAGGGATGTCCCTTGAATCCTCCTGAGAGATCTCGATGAAACTTTCATACTCCGCAATCCTCTCCCAAAGCTTTCTAGGGATGGCAGTCTCATTTCTTCCTCTGCAGTAGGACACTTTCCGATGCCAGTCCGCAATGACTTCAGCAGGCACCATGGCGGTAAATAGGCCAGCAGCATATGGGCCCAAGTGGCTTTGGGATGCCAGCAGCAGCTGTGCTCTCTAGGCCTTGGTTAACCTCAGAAGCAAGAGACCAGCTAAAATCACCACTGCCTGTGGAAAATAGTGCCAGTACTCAGCACCATTGCCCTGCATTCATACCCATGGGGGCCAAAATATTATTGTTTCATCCTACAGAACAATTCCCTCCTCATTTCCCCCATGGCCCTGCTGGGCCATGCTCACCATGGCTGGAGCTGGAGAGCAGTGCTGGGCACAGGCACTCTGGAGCTGAAGTGACAATAAGCATGTCTTGTTTAAAACTTAAGGAGAGCAAGGGAAGGGAGTTCTGAAACTTAACTTTCACTTTATAAATACGATACCGCTGGGTATTTTTTCTGTGTCTGCTGCGGTTGTGGCCTGGAGGCGTCCCCCTCCACACTTGTTGAAAGTCTGACCTGGATAAGGAGGAAAAAGAAGATGACTCAGAAGGATATGTTCTCTGAGATCCTGCAAGACGGTGGCGTTTCAGACTGTGAGCAGAGGGGCTGGTGGGTGAAAGGCCCAGGAGTCCCAGCAGGAAAAGGAGAGGGAGGGAGCTGCACTAGGACATAATGGGGCTTCTCCAGCAGCAAACACAGATGCTGCAGCCTCTTGATCTACAGGTTCAACAAGCATGGGCTCACCTCCCTTTGCAGTCAATGGAGAACTCCATGTTAGCACCTCCCTAGGCCCCCAGCTTTCCATGTGGCATCAGGGGCTGTGTCTCTATGCCTCCCACTCCATGCTGGAGGACAGTAAGAACAGCTTAACATAAACTGACCTGAGAGAGCCCCAGTTGCTGTTTGTGTGGGCAAAATGGACTGAAATGGACATAAACATTCTTTCCCCTTGTAAGTTCTGTTAATTTATTTCAGAATATTTTACTGTATTTGTTTTTTAATTGCACATAGATTGTTTGCACTAGTTTTGGGACACAATAAAATTCTATTTTTTGGCATCTTTATTACTTCACAACATATGCTGCAGAATGTCTAGAACTACTGAAAGCACCCACAACTTCTTATTATACAGGACGACAGAACTCATAGGATCAGTGACAAACATAGTGTAATAATTATAAAGTTACAGCTAGCACTGCATATTAATAGGTGCATTAACAGAGAGTCTTACATTCATAAATGTACATCAACCACCGCACAGGACCCCGCAGTCCCCAAAACTTCAGTACCAGGTAGAGAGCACAATCCACGACACCACATTACAGTACTGTGGCTAACTGTTAAAGGGCTCTTTCAAGGCCTCCTTCAGCTGCATAGCTCCATGTTGAGCTCTTCTAATAGCTCTTGTGTCTGGCATTCAGCATTCATTCTAATAGCTCTTGTGTCTGGCATTCATTCGAATTCAGCAGACAGCCACTCCACCTCCACCCTGGTGGCAACGTTTCTCCCTTTGCCTCACAGATACTATGCAGGATATGACTGGCAGCTACAACCAGTTGGGATGTTTTTCTTACTGAGATCCAATCATGATAATAAACATGGCCAGATTCCCCTCAATCTATCATAAGCACATTCAGCTGTCATTCTGCACCTGCTTTCCTTGGTGCTGTTGAGATGGCTGGCTTCATAACCAAGGGGTAGGCTGGGTCCCCCGGGATCACTACTGGCATTTCAGCATTGCCAATGGTAATCTGCTGGTCAGGAAAGAATGTCCTTGGGTGCAACTTTCTTGAACAGTCCTCTGTTCTTAAAGATGTAAGCGTTGTGCATCATCGCTGACCAGCCAATACTGATAGTGGGGAAGTGTCTCCGGTGAGCCCCCAATGCTTGTATTACCATAGAAAAGCCTTTCTGTTGATGTAGTCTTTGGCAAGATGGTCTGTTGCCAAAATAGAGATATACATGCCATCTGTCACCCCACAACAGTTCGGGAACTGCACTGATGCAAATCCATCCACTACGTCATGCCCATTACTAAGAGTCCAGTCCTGTGTAGCAGGAGACGATTAATGGCCCTGCACACTTGCATGACAGCTGCTTCCACTGTGGATTTTCCAACTCCAAAATAATTTCCCACTGACTGGTAGCAATCTAGTGTTGCAAGTTTCCACAGTGCGATCACTTCTCAACTGTCCATGCAGCTCTAATTCTGGTGTCCCTGTGCTGGAGGGCTGGGGATTCAGCATACAGATCCAGAAATGTGGCCTTTCACATCAGAAAATTCTGCAGCCAAGCCTTGTCTTCCCAAATCTGCATTAAGATATAATCCCCCAGTCAGTGCTTGTTTCTCGGGCTCAGAAGCAGCATTCCACCATCTGCAGCTGCTCCGTGAACTCCACCAACAACATTGAATTGGTTCTCGCTATGTTCCACAATAATCTGTCCTCCAATAAATGTTTATATCCTCTGCTACTGTAGTTCTTCTTGAAGTTCTGCAAATATCAGAGGATCATACATCCTTGCATTTGCAATGCTCGTGACAAGAGTGTAGAGCTTTGTGGGCTCCATGCGTCAGCGATGGCAGACAGTGAGAAATACTGTGCAGTTTTGTAGGATTTTTTTAAAAGGCACCAAAATGATGGGATATGGATGGCATTATGGGATAGAGAAAGTTGCATGATGAGAACTTGACCCTTTGCTCCCAGTCATCCCTGCACAACTTATTCCTGCCCCACCAGGCACTGCTAGAATTTCCCAAAAGACACTGTGCTGGATGATGGTGAGTCGCACACTGGAATACCTATGCACGGTGCACTGCTGTGCATCAGCACAAGCACTCCTGGTGAATATGCAGAGCACTGATGCAAAGAGCCAAAATAATAACTATGGCAGCTTTATGCTTGCGTTGACCAAAGTTTGTAGTGTAGACACGGCCGAAAAGTCAAGATGGCTCATAGTCCCAGATCGTAATACTTGACCTCGATGCTCGAAATGGAGTAGCCTGAAATGCATTATTCCATCCAGAAATGGCTAAGTGATTGAACTATTCCCCTGTGTTATGGCCTTATCACAGAGATTCATGCATGTGAATCCTCCAGACTGCATTATTGCAACACACACTCTTACCTGGTGTTAACACTAAAGATCACTCTGGGCTTGTCTGTATGGAGAGTTAGTGCGCGGGAAATAGTGTAAATCTACAGTGCTCTAGCCTGCCATGTACTAACTGGCCATATGGGAACTCCTGCAGCACACTAAAAGTCTGTAGCGTGCTTTGACTTACTGCTGTCTCTCAATTTTGTAGAGGCCCCAGATTCTATATGATGGGCACATTAGAAATGCATAAAACTGTCTACTAAATTGCTTTTATTTTCAAGCTGTCATGTCAACTCATCTAAGTCTCCATAAACAGTATTTGCAAGCCTGCCAACAGTCGAGCCAACCAGAAAATCCTTTCATTGCACACATGCTTGAAGAAGCTGAGAAAGCAGATATAACGTAAGGAAATAATAAATAGCATTTTTAAAATATTTCTGAAAGCTTTGGACAGTGTAACAGGACCAGGAATGGAATGATGAAAAAGGACAGTTCTCTGGAGTCTCAGGTTTAAATACAAATCACCCTTTTTGGGTTTAGGTTTTATTGCAGGAGTTCTGGTTTAATTCAAGTTGACAACAGCTTGGCAAAAGTCTGTAGCTGCATATTCCTTCCAGGCAGAAAACTTAAAATGTACAAAACATTTAGGGCAGTGGTTTCCAAACTACGGAAGCTCTTGTCAACAGGTACCTGATAAAAATCCTGTAATGGTGGACAACGCATTTTATTTAGTACAGAGGTTCTCAAACTGGAGCATGCCCTGGAGGAATGTTCAGGGTGGGGGGAGTGCGAGCAGTGACGCCAGGTGGCTTGGGCCGGCCCAAAGTGGTGGGGCTCAGGGAGGGACTCCCACCTCCACTGCCTGACTCACCGGGGGCCAGCCCCAGGCAGCGGCGCTTGGTGGGTGGGGGGAGCGCCTCCTCCACCCTGACTCACCTCAGCAGGCCACCCAAATTTGAGCTGAGCCTCCCCTTTGAGTTACAATTTTTGGATGTGCCCCCCAACCCAGACAGGCCTAGCGTTGCCGCTCACCCCTCTGAACGTTCTCCGCGCCCCACGGTTTGAAAACCTTTAGAAGCTGTTGCTAAATGGAAAGCAGAAATCTGGAGGGACACGTGACCCATGTGCCCCTTCTGCCATGCATCATCTCTGATCCCAGATGGGGGACATGGTGGACTACATTATTTGGAAAGGGTATGCAGCCTAAAAAGTTTGAAAACCATTGATTTAGGGTAACACCTCTGTTTTTCCTAGAGCAGTCTCTCCTGGCTTCTGATTAGGACATACCCCTTTTTATCCCTCACTCCATACAGTTTATGCCCTTCTTTGTTGAGCCCAAGGCTATCTCTGCACTAGGACTTTTGGCGGTCAGGGGTGTGAAAAAAACACACCCTGACCGACAAAATTTTCACTGACAAAAGCTACTGCCACTTGTTGGGGTGGTTTAATTATGTTGGCAGGAGAGGTCTCTTCCGCTGGCACTGAGTGGCTACGCGGGTCCATAGTGTAGATATAGCCTTAATAGGTTCAACTGCACCTGATTAGCTACAGTTGGTTCGCTGAGCCATTCCTTTCTGGGAATTAAACACCAAATTCTAGCCCATTGTCTGACTTGATAGAGCTTCCTCCTAGGAACACCACTGGGGCAGGAGATAACTACCCTTTAGGCAGAGAAGCATGCAGTGTAGTTGTAGCCATGTTGGTCCCAGGATATTAGAGAGACAAGGTGGGTGAGGTAATATATTTTATTGGACCAACTTCTGTTGGTGAGAGAGACAAGATTTCGAGTCACGCAGAGCTCTTCAGGTTCTGGTGGGAAAGGTATTTCAAGTAACACAGCTAACTGCAAGGTGGAACCGACTGTTTAACATAAGTACTCAGCACGTGCTCTAAGCGATCATTCAAGGTAGAGTCGCTCGTTAACACCTCTGCAGTCATAGGATAAAAAGAAGGGGTTAGTGGGTTACAGATTGTTGTAATAAGCCATAAATCCACTGTCTCTGATTTTTGGTATCTAACAGAGTAATGAATTTAAGCTCCAAGGCTCATCTTTTGAAAGCAGGTTTTCTTTGAGGATGAGGACTGATATGTCAGATATAGCATGATTGCTTTGTGAAAAGTGTTCACCCACAGGTGATAGGGTGTTTTTGTCCTTTATCATTTCTCTGTGTGAGTTCATTCGAGAGCGTAGTGATTGTCTGGTTTCACACATGTAATTGTTATTTGAGCATTTAGTGCACTGGATGATGTGATAGGCATGTATAGGACCCATGGATCTTGAAAGGTGTGTTGATTATTGTGGCAGTGGAGATATCTCTGCAGGTTTTGCATCTGTTGTTCTGGCAGGATCTGGTACTGCTTTGAGTTGGTGTATCCTGGTCTGTGGAGAGTTTGCTTCTGATGATGAGCTTGGAGAGGTTGGGGGCATAGGCGCCGACTCCGTGGGTGCTCTGGGGCTGGAGCACCCATGGGGAAAAATTGGTGGGTGCTCTGCACCCACCGGCAGCTCCCCGCCCCAGCTCACCTCCGCTCTGCCTCCTCCCCTGAGCGCGCCACCACGTCCTGCTTCTTCCCCCTCCCTCCCAGCGCTTGTGCTATGAAACAGCTGTTTCGTGCGGCAAGCACTGGGGGGGAGGGGGGAGGAGGAGGAACGCGGTGCGCTCGCTTGGGGGAAGAGGCAGGGCCAGCGCACGGATTTGGGGAGGGGTCCAATAGGGAAGGGAGGGGGTGGAGTCGGGGTGGCAAGGGGGTGCGCGAGCCCCCACCGGTGCCAACAAAAGTTGGCGCCTGTGGTTGGGGGGTAGTTTGAAGGCCAGAAGTGGAAGTTCAGGAAAGATTTCTTTCAGGATGCGGGGGTCCCAATTGAGTCTGGGTTGTGGTTGTTTGACGGCACTGTGTATGGGTTCCAGTGTGGGTGCAGGAGGACAAGTAGGGGTGTGTTGTCAGACAGGGTTTTATTTCCGCATTGAAGCAGGTTCTCTTGGGGTATTTGGGTGGTCCGTTCCATGACGTGATCTACTTTGGTGGAGTGTCCCTTGTTTGGTGAAGGCAGTTTTAAGCGTGTTAAGGTGTGTATCCAGGACTTTCTCCTTGGAGCATATTCTGTGTCATCTGAGTGCCTGGCTATAGATAACAGATTTCTTCCGTGTTTGGGGTGGTCTGAGGAAAGATGATGTAGAGAAAATGGAAAGAAGAACTGCTTTCTTCTGTGCTCAATTATTGAGGGTGGAGTGGAATAAAACAAAGGAAAGGGGATAAGGAAAAAGGTGAGAATGAACCTTTCAGAATAAGCTCCTGAATCATTTTGCTGCTAAAATTCTAAGTGGGATCTTGTGGCAGTACAGTGTATGAAGCTGCCAAAATGAACAATTATGAATTACAGCTAGTATAGCATAGTGCTCCATGGATTTTTTTGATCCAGATTTCACAATCCTGATAAATATACTAGTGGAGGGAAAGAACCATTGCATCTCCATCCCGTGATACATATAGAACTAATACTTTTGTATAGTATTTCTTTTTCCTGCCATCCTTATGTTTCAAAGTATTCCTACATTACAACAGATTGACAAAAGGGATCACATTAAAAATAGCTGGAAATAACCGCTTGCTGCCAGTACAGAAAGTTACAGATGAGGATTTTCGAATGCTTGCCTGCATCTTAAGCAATAACACATTTGTTACAGGTAAGTTGTCTCATTACTTCATATCTCTTTATAAATTGGAAACAAGAAACATTTTTGAGTATTGGTTCTTTCTTCTTACCTTTCATGTGGAGATCAATTAGTTATTAATAAGTGTTGTTAGTCTTATTTATTTCTGTATTCTTTGCCTTTCAGGGCTGGACCTTAGATATAATGTATTAACTGATGTTGGAGCAGAGCATGCTGCAAAATTCCTTCAGGTAGTTTTCTCTGTGCCAAAATAATTGATTTTTACCTCAAGTTTGTGGTTTCATTGGCCATGATAACATTTATGTACAATATATTGGTGACAGTATGTGTTGTTTTGGAAAAAATTCCAGAAATCTTGGCTTTTCATATCCAAATCCATCAATTTAGAATATCAGATTGTATTCATCATAACATTTTTGCAGTTGTTTCAATATATGTGGTTTTTACAGTACAGTCTGCAAAAGAGGCATTTGTATAGCATTTTGGTAGCATATTATGCATGACAAAAAATTAACAGAAATGGACAAAAACATAATGTATATCCTTAGTATGTATGGAAACTTAAAACATAGGCTTCTGGTGCCATCTAGAAGCAAGCTATTTATAGGAATCCCTGTAGTCTGCAACTCCACATCTATGGAGTCAGCTCATCGCTGCAGAATCATGCTCCGAACCTAAACTTTCATTTTTAAAAGAAAATGTATGTTTCTAGCTCTAATAGTTGTGTAGAAAATCTTGAAAATGTGATCAGTGTAAACCAATGCAGTATTGCTTTCCTGAGTCTGCTGACTGCTTGAAACAGTACCTCTGAGGCACATACTATCCCAGTCTTTTCCCGGGGCTTTGAACTGAAACCTAAGGATGACAATTTAAATATCAACACTATTAACTTTATTACTGATGGTCATTTTAGTAGTATTTTAGCACCGGTATCCCCCGTCCCAAGCTTCCTCCCACACCTCCCCAGGTATCAAAACAAATACTTCCCCACTTGCCTAAACCTCTGATTTGCCCCTTGTCATTTTCTGTGATGAGGTTATTTGTTGTAGGTACAAAAACCTTTGGCATGTTGAAAACTGAATATGCAAATGATAGCAGTTTGAAGCTGGTCTATTGGTTAATAAGGATGTTTGTTAGTTTTTGGTTAATCACTACTGTGTTCATTTTTGTGTTACAGTTGTTTTTAAAGGTTTATGCTCAGTACATTAATTATGGAGAAAACTGTTTCCAAATAAAATGTCTTTCAAAACGGTGTGAGGCATCAGCTGTTTAAAATGAAAAATTTCTCTGTAAAATGAATTTTTGAGTTTGGCGTTGGTTTCCTGTTTGTGTACTGCAGGAAAACGCAACCCTGTGCTACTTCAATCTGATGTTTAATGATATTGGCACCAATGGAGCCGAATTGATAGCTAAAGCATTGCATGTAAGTATTAATCGATATGCTATAGTAATTTTGACAATAGCATCTGATTTGATATTATATTTTCTGATGGACAAAACTAATTCCCTCATCAGCATCAAAGTTAATCTAAAAAATCTCTTTTTTCCCCTTATATACAGTATTTGTTGTAACAAAGAGATTGCTTGTCTTCTCAAGACAGACTGTTTCTCTGCTACTTTTAGATCATCTTTCAGAAGAAGAGAAAACTGCCCTCTTCAGCCATTGATATTTATTGATTTCAACTATAAAATAGCTGGATATCTCTTTGTGAAAATTATGAAACTGAAAAATAAAACCAAAATGTCATGTATTTCACCAAAATTTGATGGGGCAAAATTTCACACAAATCCATACATAGCCAAGATTTTTTTTATTTTATTTTTCCATTATGTTCTGAAACTTGCTATCGGATTACTATTATTTTCCTGTTTTTGTTTTTAAATTTTCCTTTTTTATGGTCACCTGATTAGCCTTCACATCAGTTTGTTAAGGACATCACTGTGTAACCTCATATATCAGTGTATAAAATGTGTTTTTTGTAATTTCATATTTAAATTGCTCAGAATGGATTTTTCAGCACAATTTCTGTTACAGTGGCACTGAGGAATTAAAAAGTGAAAATTATTGTGTATACACTACAGCTAGGGCCTGATCCAATGCCCACTGAAGTCTTGTCTTCAGTGGACTTTGGATCAAGCCCTTAGTTTGCCAAAAAAGAGGCCAATCTTGCAAAGATCTGCACACAAGCTTAACTGTCTGCACATGAGGAATTCCACTGAAGTCAGTTGACTTCAGTGGGCTTTGATTACTCATGGGATAAAGGCAGATGAAAGACCTGCAAAATTCTAGTTTTCTACATTACAAAATTCAGCTATTAGCTAAATATGTGAAAAGACAGACATTATAATAAAATATAATGATGAATGGATTTAACTTTATTTTTAAGCAGTTTGTGTCTATGCTATCAATTTAGACACAAATACCAGTCTGGAATTCTTTAATAAACATATGAAAATTGGGAGATTATACTGGAAGCACAGATACCCATAAATAATTCAGAGCCCTCCCACCCTTGCAAACCCTTATGCTCTTGGTAGACTTTACTCAGGCAACTAGTCCCAGTGAAAAGATAGGCAGCTAACTTACTGTTAGCAATTGGCTGTGTTCCTTATAGAAGATGACATTTTGTCTGTATGCCACAATTAAAAAATTGGTAGTTAAATGTATAATATCACAGCTTAGATCATTTCAGGAAAATCCTTTTAAATTTTCTTTACTAGAGGAATGAAACG
This sequence comes from Chelonia mydas, assembly GCF_015237465.2. Lineage (NCBI taxonomy): Eukaryota > Metazoa > Chordata > Testudines > Cheloniidae > Chelonia > Chelonia mydas. Next base: position 16,777,729 of record NC_057855.1, read on the forward strand.
CTCCAACACTTGAGAATGACTGGCAACAAAATTGAAAACAAAGGTGGGATGTACTTTGCTTCAATGCTGCAAATTAATTCGACCTTAGAGAAGTTAGATCTTGGAGACTGTGATTTGGTGAGTAAAGTAAAATTATCAACTTAAACTGCAAACTAATAGCCTTTCAAGTGTATTATAAAGGTCCTGTGGTTAAATTAGTGGAAGATGCCATGTGTTGCCCTTGTTTTATATACTGTGATATCTTCAACTATCACAAAATGTCCTGTTGCAACTAACAAGATGCACTTGGAAGGACCTGTAGCATAGTGTGTTTATAGGAATATGTGATGTAGTACATTATAGCCTCTAACGGTCAGTTCCTTTACTCCCAAAGAGAAAAGAGTCTAATATTTTTTGAGATTCAGTTTGTGTTATATATGTCATATCATCTAGAGTTCATCTAATTCATGTAAGAAAGAGATTCCTTATTCTCTAAGGGCTCTTTTCATTCTAAAGAGGCTTCTGCAAGGGTATGAAGCGTTGAAAAGTGCACTCCCTTTCAAGAAGTGCTCTCCTCTCATTATCAGCCACATTGTGTCAAAAGCAATGTTGTGTTAATGTCCATGGGTGCCCCCAGCTTCCCCTAGGTGCACTCACAGACTACCCAGTCTAGTTGTCAGGCCATCCGTATAATGGCAGTGGGTTCTTTCCTGGAGAACAAGGCTGCTAATATAAGTAACGAAAGTTTCTAGTGCAGGGTACTGTCTGAGTGAAGAAACCTATGGAGAATGAGGTTTCATTCTCATAATATTTCTGGTGCTCCCAAACTGGAAGGTGAAAATGCTTTTAAAAATTAAAGGCATTACAAGCATGTATTACTGGGAAGATATAGTCACCAGAGATAAACACAGCTCTTAGAGGCTTTGGATAATTGTACTTCTATGCTTGAGTAAAATCAGTTTAAGGGAGTGTCTCCTGCTTCACTATGTGATTATAAAAACAGGAGCATAACCGGCTTGTCAAAAGACAGTGTTCCTTTGACAGTTCAGCGTGTTACAGAAGTATGACTGAGGGGAAAGGAATAAAAGATCAGAACTGGCATCTACAGTAGAACCTCACTAATTTGACTTCACTGATTCACACACTTCATAATTTTCCTGTGGAAGATAATATATATCCACTTAATATGAAGATAATTAATAGAAGAGTGTTAGCTTTAGTGAGTTCTCATCTACCCTGCCCCTCACCCTTGGCCTGGGGAGCCATGCATATCCACAATCCCCACCTTACCCCAGGGAGCTCTACCCTCCAAAACCCTAGCTAGAGAGGCCAACCCACCTCAATTCCAGCCTTATCTTAGGGACCCCCTACCCATGCTATCCTTGCCCTAAGGGCTATACCTTCCACAAGCCTACCCTAACCCAAGCCGGGGAGCCCCACTCTCTACAACCCTAGTCCGGAGAGGCCTGTTCACTTGAACACTAACCCTGGATCAAGGAGCCCAGTCCTAACGCCAGCCTAGGGAGCCCTACCCACCAGAACCCTACCCCTAGCCTTAGGAGTCCTACACTCTTAATCACTAAACTTAGCTGAGAACCCTACACTCCACAACGCTAACCCTAGCGCAGCGACGGCTACTGACCTGAAAGCTCACCTTAGCTCCACATCCCTAATACTAGCCCATTTTAGACATATGCACCTGAACACTAACTCTAGCTCTGGGAAGCCTACCCTCCACAGTCATAGTCCTAGCTGAAGAAGGCTTACTCACCTGAACCCTAACCCTCACCTGGAGAGCCCTGCCCTCCACAACCCTCACCCTAGCTCAGTGAGGCCCACCTACCTGAATCCTAACCTTAGACCAGATAGCCCTGCATTCCATAACCCTATCCCGAACCCAGGGAGCTCTGCCCCCCTATACCCGTGATATTACTAACAGTTTTACCCCATGCATTGCGAAAAATTCTTCTTCTCTAGTTTATCAGATTCTGTTTGTTTTCAGCAGGTCTCATAGTAATTCGTGCCAATTAGTTCAGTTCCACTCTCTTAACATCCTTTGCCTGCTGGTATTTCCAGGAAATGTTTGTATGTATTGCAATACTGCAGAGGCAGATGACCACTGAATATCTCCAAAACACATGGAGCTAAAAATAATAGTATTTCTAACTCATGTCAATTTGATATTTATGATCTTCTAAAAATACATCCTGTAAGAAGGCATGGTATCTTTGGTATGTTGCTTTATTTATATATTGAACAGGTTTCCCTAAAGAGTTTATCTGTTTTTGTTTTCAGGGTACACAAAGTCTAATAGCAATAGCAACAGTTATGAGCCATAACAAAGCGATGAAAGCCCTAAACCTAAATCGTCCTACACTGTATAGCCAAGAGGTATGTGTATATACTGTAGGGTCAGTTCAATTAAACAGATATATGCATACATAGACTCAATATTGATAGCTTTATGGAGGCCGATAGTGGTCTTGGACAGTGTGACTCTCTGGGGCTTCTTTATATGCTTGTGTGATAGCTGCCAGAGTTGTTTTTTAAGTCTTTCTGCCCAAGGAAGAGAGAACACCAACAAAAAGGATTGTAGACTCAGACTCAGGGGCCAAGATTTTCATACCTCCTTACCTAGAGTTATGCTCCTGAACCATAATTTAGGCACATGAAGAAACAGCCTTCTTTTCAAAGTGCTCAGTTCTTGACCTCAATAGAAGCAGTTGGATGATCAGCACTTATTTAGGGATTGTCTAAATGGGAATTGCAGAGTAAGAATGGCTTTTTTTGTTTAGCTTAAACTCCTTCCTAAGTGACATAAACAGAACCAGAGAAATGTCACTCTTAAAGTGAGATAAGTGTCCATTTGGGGGGTTCTGACAGTATAACTGCATCAGTTTAAATTCACACCTTGGCTTTTACTGAAAAAACTTTCCTGTGTCGACAAGACCAAAGGTGCCTAATCATGGATTTAGGAACCTAATTTTAGGCTCCTGCTTTTGAAAAAATCTGGACCAGAATAAACACCACGCTATATTAAGGGCCCAATCCGACACCAATTGAAGATTATGGGAGTCGTCCCATTTGTCACTCCTCTCTGCTCTGTAGGCTTCTCCATTGTGTCTACCTGACTGAAGCCCCTTATAAATTATTGTTTTAACCACCAGGTGATAACTTTAAAACCAATTCACTGCCTCTTATAGAGGCAGGATATATGTTTTTTTCTATACTTAATCCCTCTTTCAAAGACTTCTGCTCTTCATAAAATAATTGTTGATACGTATTTCTGTCACACCATTGACATCAGTGGGAACTGGATCAAGTCCTAAAACACTGTGTCATGGAAACTTGGAAAAGAAATGATCAAGGTAGATGAGAGAACTAGTAGTTGTTAGAGTATCGACTTGCCTGAGATTTACACTGCAGGGATATACAGTTCTGTAAATCTGCAGCCACATTTTGGTAACTCACTATTTTCCCAGTGATCACAATAAGAAATTGTTTCCTGACTTTTTGTATATCAATTTGTAATACATCAGAAGGAAGATGAGTTAAGGTCATATTCTGCTCTCGGATGTGTGTAAACATCTACCATTGACTGCAGGGAAAGTTGTACTTGTTCCTGGGGCCAAACATCAAAGAATGGTGTTTGGCCCTAAAAACTGATGGGATGTTAAAACGATAGTTTAACTGAGATTTTATTTTTAGGAAGAGTCCACAGTTCACATAGCTCTAATGATGAAAAATAACTCTTGTCTTATGGAACTGCATTTGTGCAAACATGAAATGAAGAACTTCGGTGTGGAGCGACTGTGTGATGCATTGTATGAAAACCACAGCCTGCGATATCTTGACCTCAGTTGGTAAAAGATTCACCCTCTGATTTTGTTTAAACTACACAAACATAGAGTATATTGTTGCTGGTGAAAACTGTGCACCATGCAATATCAGTATAGCAGTATTGTATGGTACTTGCTACCGCTCCCTCCAGAAAAAATGTGATTTTTCTAGGTGAGATGGAGAGTTGAGGTGGAAGCCATAGTTGGAGGGAATGCAACATTACTAAGGGATAAATTAGTATTTAGCCACACCTGTGGGGGTGGTGCAGAGCTATGCCACCACAGAAGGAGCACAGAAGGAGAAAACATTCTGCCTCAGGGAGGTGCAATGCCCCCTGTGTATATGGAGGAGCAACTGACAACACCCCTTTAAGGAGTGCAGCATCTTCCACCCTCCCCAGCCTGGCTGGTCAACTCTGCTATGACTCTGGCCACAGAAGGAGGGGAAGAGAGGTCTCCCTCTCGCCCCTCCCCCCTCTGCTTAAGGGCTATGCCATAGTCTAATCCTCAATTTACAAGCTTCAGCCTACGTGGTCAGCTATACCTCATTAAATCATTTCCCTGCCTTACAGGGGCCTCAGGCCTGAGTGCATTTCAGTCCCTCCTTCTCTTCTACCCATTGTCACGCAATAGTTTAGTCTCCTGAGGGTTTTAATACTTTGGTCTAATTCTTGTTGAGCTTGGTGTGGAGGTAGGGTAGCTGGGTGGTGCTGGTGGCCTGTAATATAGAGGATGTTAGACTAGATAATCTGATGGTCCCTTCTGGCCTTAAATTCTGTAGTACTGTACACTTGAGTGAAGAAAGAGCACTTACTCTCCAGTACATATTAATCAGACAGTGTCAAATTATGCCACTTTACAGAAGATGTAAAAAATCAAAATTGGAAGAATACAAAAAAAGACATTTAGGACCTGAACCTGTTACCCAGCAACTATTGGAAGTGCCTGCACATGAATTGCAAGAATGGGTTCTAAAAATCCCATTAATCTATTAGCTTGTGTTAATAGGTGCTAGTTTGAATAAAAATCCAGTTAAAGTATATGTATTGTAGATTGCTTCAACAGCTGTAAATTTCAGAACAGTTTATTCAGGAGCCTGAGGGGCATTTTCTGCCTCGGAAGTAGTACTGCAGGTTTCTCAATAAGATCCCCCTTTTAAAAAAAATATTTCTCTTTCAGTAATAAAATAACTCGTGATGGTGTGAAATTTTTGGGAGAACTGCTGAAACGGAACCAAATTCTGGAAATCCTAGATCTTAATTCAAACCGGATAGAAGATGATGGAGCCATCTACCTGAGTGAAGCCCTGGCTTTGTACAACAGGACTCTTCAAGCGTTAGTATATATAAAACTCCCCAAAAGAGATTGCAGATGTAACTATTGGAAAATCAGAAAATGTGACACAGCAGTATATGAGTTGGTATTGTAGTACATCACTTTTTTATGCTAGTGATCCAAACTGCAAAGTCAAAGAGTTTCCAAAATCACACATGGATGGGGACAGCTGGGGACACTGATGATGACAGACCCATGGTTTCACCTGGGCTCTGGCAGAACCAGTGAAATGCAAGTCCAAGGAATGCTCCCCACTCAGCAAAGCAAACCTGAGTGTCTGGACTGGCTGGGTTGAACTGCTGGGTCAATCTGTGGGAGGGAAGTCACATGGACTCTCCTCTTTTGGGAGGAGGGATGCTAGGAACAAGAAAGGCTAAGGGCAGAGGGAAGAGAGGGAGAAACATGAAGAGCTTTGGTATGAAACTGCAGAAAAACCTGAGAGTCTCTGGATTAAGTTTAGAAGTGTGAGCAACAAGGGTGATGTCATGGTGGGAGTCTGCTATAGACTACCAGACCAGGGGGATGAGGTGGACAAGGCTTTCTTCCGGCAACTAATGGACGTTACTAGATTGCAGGCCTTGGTTCTCCTGGGAGACTTCAATCACTCTGATATCTGCTGGGAGAGCAATACAGCGGTGCACAGACAATCCAAGAAGTTTCCCGAAAGTGTAGGGGACAATTTCCTGGTGCAAGTGCTGGAGGAACCAACTAGGGGCAGAGCTCTTCTTGACCTGCTGCTCACAAACTGGGAAGAATTTAGTAGGGGAAGCAAAAGTGGATGGGAACCTGGGAGGCAGTGACCATAAGATGGTCGAGTTCAGAATCCTGACAGAAGGAAGAAAGGAGAGCAGCAGAATATGGATCCTGGACTTCAGAAAAGCAGACTTTGACTCCCTCAGGTAACTGATGGGCAGGATCCCGTGGGAGAATAACATGAGGGGGAAAGGGGTCCAGAGAGCTAGCTGTATTTTAAAGAATCCTTATTGAGGTTACAGGAACAAACTATCCCGATGTGTAGAAAGAATAGTAAATATAACAGGCGACCAGCTTGGCTTAACAGTGAAATCCTTGCTGATCTTAAATACAAAAAAGAAGCTTACAAGAAGTGGAAGATTGGACAAATGACCAGGGAGGAGTACAAAAATATTGCTCAGGCATGCAGGAGTGAAATCAGGAAGGCCAAATCACACTTGGACTTGCAGCTAGCAAGAGATGTTAAGAGTAACAAGAAGGGTTTCTTCAGGTATGTTAGCAACAAGAAGAAAGCCAAGGAAAGTATGGGCCCCTTACTGAATAAGGGAGGCAACCTAGTGACAGAGGATGTGGAAAAAGCTAATGTAGTCAATGCTTTTTTTGCCTCTGTCTTCACGAACAAGGTCAACTCCCAGACTACTGCACTGGGCAGCACAGCATGGGGAGGAGGCGACTAGCCCTCTGTGGAGAAAGAAGTGGTTCGGGACAATTTAGGAAAGCTGGACGAGCACAAGTCCATGGGGCCGGATACACTGCATCCGAGGGTGCTAAAGGAATTGGCGGATGTGATTGCAGAGCCATTGGTCATTACCTTTGAAAACTCATGGCAATCGGGGGAGGTCCCGGATGACTGGAAAAAGGCTAATGTAGTGCCCATCTTTAAAAAAGAGAAGGAGGAGGATCCGGGGAACTACAGGCCAGTCAGCCTCACCTCAGTCCCTGGAAAAATCATGGAGCAGGTCCTCAAGGAATCAATTCTGAAGCACTTAAAGGAGAGGAAAGTGATCCGGAACAGTCAGCATGGATTCACCAAGGGCAAGTCATGCCTGACTAATCTAATTGCCTTCTATGACGAGATAACTGGCTCTATGGATGAGGTGAAAGCAGTGGACGTGTTCTTCCTTGACTTTAGCAAAGCTTTTGACACGGTCTCCCACAGTATTCTTGCCAGCAAGTTAAAGAAGTATGGGCTGGATGCATGGACTGTAAGGTGGATAGAAAGCTGGCTAGATCGTTGGGCTCAACGGGTAGCGATCAAAGGTTCCATGTCTAGTTGGCAGCCGGTATCAAGCAGAGTGCCCCAAGGGTCAGTCCTGGGGCCGGTTTTGTTCAATATCTTCATTAATGCTCTGGAGGATGGCATGGACTGCACCCTCAGCAAGTTTGCAGATTACACTAAACTCGGAGGAGTGGAGATACATTAGAGGGTAGGGATGGGATACAGAGGGCCCTAGACAAATTAGAGGATTGGGCCAAAAGAAATCTGATGAAGTTCAACAAAGACAAGTGCAGAGTCCTGCAGTTAGGATGGAAGAATCCCCACGCACTGCTACAGACTAGGGACCGAATGGCTAGGCAGCAGTTCTGCAGAAAAGGACCTAGGGGTTACAGTGGATGAGAAGCTGGATATGAGTCAACAGTGTGCCCTTGTTGCCAAGAAGGCTAAAGGCATTTTGGGCTGTATAAGTAGGGGCACTGCCAGCAGATCGAGGGACGTGATCGTTCCTCTCTATTCGACATTGGTGAGGCCTATTCTGGAGTACTGTGTCCAGTTTTGGGCCCCCCCACTACAGAAAGGATGTGGAAAAATTGGAAAGCGTCCAGCAGAGGGCAACAAAACTGATGAGGGGACTGGAACACATGACTTCTGAGGAGAGGCTGAGGGAACTGGGATTGTTTAAGTCTGCAGAAGAGAAGAAAGAGGGGGGATTTGATAGCTGCTTTCAACTACCTGAAAGGGGGTTCCAAAGAAGATGGATCTAGACTGTTCTCAGTAGTAGCAGATGACAGAACAAAGCGTAATGGTCTCAAGTTGCAGTGGGGGAGGTTTAGGTTGGATATTAGGAAAAACTTTTTCACTAGGAGGGTGGTGAAGCACTGGAATGTGTTACCTAGGGTGGTGGTGGAATCTCCTTCCTTTGAGGTTTTTTAGGTCATGCTTGACAAAGCCCTGGCTGGGATGATTTAGTTGAGGATTGGTCCTGCTCTGAGCAGGTGTTTGGACTAGATGACCTCCTGAGGTCCCTTCCAACCCTGATATTCTATGAAGATGCTCCCTTCCCACCAGTGACAAAGCCCTAGTAGTTTCCCTACTCAGCTTCTGACCCCTAAATTTGATCATCCACCTGACAAAAGGAGGCCAAACTTTACCACCTCAGTGACTAAACCCTGGAACACGACTGCTGCCAAGCCCTTCCCTTTATGGCAAAAGTCCCAAACTCTCCTCCCTCCACCAGGCACACTTCCAAGCTGCTACATTTTCTGGTTTACCCTTCCTACGGCCAATTCTACTAAAAGCCCTTTAAACTTTTTTCCATTTTACTTGTTTTCCCCCCCTTGGATTAAGTTAATTGTTGCTATAGAACAGTAGTTTCTGTTCCAAGTGTTTTTACTGCTTGTTCTCATACTTGTGATATTTTAGCAAGTTCTTCTTTTTCCCTTATGGATGAATCTAAAATTAATTTGATAGTATTTTCCTCTGTATTATATTTGGTTCACAGTACACATCTCGAGTCACTCGAATGAACATACGGCTGTCAGATCTGGTTCTCGATTCATTTTAGTATCTTGACTGTTTAGGCCCTTTCCTGTAAAATGTTTTGCAAACAAAATTCCTAATTGCTGCATGGAGTGCCATTTAAGTCAGCATGACACACTGCAAGAATAAGGGTCTTCTTGTTTCAGGTCTTAAAAATAATTTTTCTTGAAGCCTTTTTATAGTTTATTTCAAGTTCACCAGGAGATTGTCTAATCTCTCCTACAGGATATATTTTATGTCTTGCAGAAAACCATACCTTTGGCTGGAGGTAAGCTCTGATCATAGGTTTTGCCTGAAGCCATTAGTTTTGGGGAGTAAAGATCAAAGGGTCTGCTAGATGCCTCTGAAAAACTCTCAGGTTCACCAATACAAACATACCTCTCCCAGCTCCAGGATCAAAGTTTAACTTGGCTAGAAACCAAGGCCATGCTTTAAAACAGACTAAATATGAGAGCTAGCCACCAAGCATAGGGTCATCTGCTTTGAAGAAATGAATTGTCAAAGTCTTTGGCAACCAAATCAAGGAAGTGCCTTGAGGAATATCAGTATTAATAACAGATTTGAGCTATAAAGATAGTTTTTGTTGCTGATTTGTTCGAAATACTGTACTTAAGTGGTAGGAATCAAATGGCTTGGAATTTACTTATATAATTTGTTTTATTTCTTCTGTTTACTAGGTTAGCAGTAGCAAGCAACAATATAAGTGGAAAAGGACTTGTTGCTCTTTCGGATTCAATGAAAACAAACATGGTGCTTTCCTACATTTATATTTGGGGAAACAAACTGGATGAGGCCACCTGTGTCGTAAGTGTTTTCTTCATCACTGATCTTTTCCACAGTTTATCTTCATTTTATACTAGTGTGCTCATGAAAACTATTTGTAAGACTGATGTGTAGTTCATTATATTTTATTTTATTGTAAAATTATGGTAGTTGTGGCGTAGTCTTCTCATGCCAAACAATTACGGGACAGGAAAAGTATACAAGTGATTAAAATGCCATTTAGTGCTGACCTAGTCTGTATCATCTTCTACTGTTCTGCTTTGCACTTTCTAAGCCTCTGGCAGGTAGAACGTGTTAGAAGAATGTTAAATTTAAATCCTTTGCATTTGTTCATTTCAGGCATTTTCAGACTTAATTAAAACTGGCCGCTTGAAACCAAATTGTACAGACGTGGATCCGTATGAAGTGGATGGGCATGAATATCTTGCAGAACTCTCTCATGGCCTTAAAAGGCATTACTATTGGACACCAAGTTATGGGGAGGCTGATAACAAAGATGCTAATGCCAGTCTTGCAATAGGAGCAGTTGCAGAACATTTGTGAACAAGGTAACAACTTGATGCATTTATATCTATCAGCTTGAGGGTTTTTCTGGCTTATTTCTTTGTAAATCAAAATGATAGTATGTAGTTTCTTGAGGAAGTTATTTTGGAGTGTGCCAATATAAGTTTGAAAAGTACTAGAGATAAAACCAACTCAAACTGAGTCCAACGTGAGCTTTTTAACAAAGTATATATTGTTGCTGTAGGCAGTGGTTCTCAACCTATTTAGCATGGTGGGCCACATATAACACAGAAAGAACTGCATGTGGGCCGCATCCACACAATATACATACTACCTCTATGCCCCTGAGGATGTCATATGGGCCACAGCTGTGTGCTGATTGGGCTGTGGGTTGAGAACCACTGCTGTAGGTAAACAGACTATGATTAAAGGACTCTTATGATGAAAGTGCATAGATTTAATTGCATTCATTTTTTATATAAGGAGACAGGATAGTCTCTGTTACAGACTATTGTCTCAAGCTTCTGTCTTCTTTCTCTGCCCGCTCATTTAGTCAATATGATCCACCCTCTAACAGAGGAAGAGCAACCAACTATGATAGCAATACTTTGCACTAAAATCTTCCCAAAGTTCAGCACAAAGTTGTGGGTTTTTTTAAGTGACAGCTTATAATGCCCTTAAATAGAAAGTGTACATTGGCAAGAAAATCAGGCTTCTAAAATAAAGCAAAATTTGTCAAGTAGCTACAGCAATGCACTTAGAGAGCAACTATGTAAGTATTATTGTTAGTTTGACTCTTAGTGCCACAACGTTGCTCTCCTAGCGCTTTGGGACTACTTGGGGCTCCACTGTATCAGGCAGAAATATCCAAGAGGGTATTGATACTGATTGTGTGTGCTCACTTAGAATTTACTCTTTGAGTTGCTCTCAAAAATAGTTACGCTCATAAGGGGAAGTAACAAAATCTGACTGACGAGATACTAACTAGCCAGTTGCTGTAGAACTATGTGTTACCAAGCAATCGCTAAGCTAATACGGCAAGCTGAGAGGACGGCTTGGGCTTGTCACTCTGTGCTGAGCCAAAACTCCTCCTCCTCTTAAGGGTCTACAAAAAAAGATGAAGGCTAAGATAAAATAGGAAGAATTGGGATGATTTGGTTACATTAGATGGTCATATACTAGCTATGTGGACAAATAACCAGGTTCAAGAATAACCTGGGTTCTCTGTCATTTTAGATGAAGAGAACTGGGGCAGGAGAAACTTATAAATATTCTATCCTGTAAACCAGCTTCTCATTTTCTCTGCAAGACTATAAATAACTTCAGTACACTTCTTCATTGGTTTTCACATTGAAAGGGTTGGGAAAGCTCATTAAAAATATTTAGCACATTTTATTCAACTTTTTCCCTTTCGTAAAACTTAAGTACTTCAGAACAGAGATGGCCCTACTTAAATACCATAAACATACTTGTTGAGGTTGGACCTAATCAGTTTTACTTCATCTTCCAGACAATAACCACGTATTATCTTGCATTTTATAGAAAGGAGAATGCAATGGAACTTAAAGAATAATTATACAAAACTTACCATTATTTAATAGCATGTAAATGATTCTGAAGCAAAGGTGATAAGAGACTGTACTTTAACAGAGAATAGATGCTGTTAGAGTTTGGGACCTGGAAACTGCACCCTCTCTATAATCCCCCAAGATAACAGCTTTACAGGAATAATGCAGCTGGATAGACCTAGGTTCCAACTATCACTCTGAATAGAACACTCAGTGGTGTAGACCCTGGCTGTGGAGTTCCTTGTCAGAGATCAATATGAGCCCAACCAGTTCATGCCAAGGTATAAAATATGCCTTTTCAATACAGCTTTCCTTCAACACAATTAAAAAAAAAAAAGCCATGCACAAAGTTAGCCTTAGCCCTGGAGGTGGAGAGAGAGATGTTGGGCTTTTGTGCCTGTTAGATACCATGCAGCTCAGAATCACTGTAATGACTTAGGCCAGTGATTGATCTGCTCCAGTATCCTGTCTCCCAGTGTCGATGAGAAAGACGCATATTGGCCCATAACAGACAGTTATGGAATAGCCTGCTTCCAGATAACGTTTCTTCCTATTGCTAGGTAGGCCTGGTCTACCCCAGAGTTAGGTTGACATAAAGCACCTTACGTCAACCTAATTATGTCAGTGTCTACCCTACAGCCTTCCTCCCGCCGATGTAAGTGCCCTACTACACAAACATAATAAGTCCACCTCCACAAGAGGTACAGGGCTTATGTTGGTGTAGTTAGGGTGATGCAGTGTCTGTTACTTACATAGGCTGTTGGCTGTCTTGTCAGTTTCATGGCATGGCCATGAAATTGACAAGAAAGCTGGGTAGCTAGAGCCCAGCTGTCACCCATCTCCCTGGAGAGCTGGGCATCTGGACCCCACTTCCAGCTGGGAGCCAGGGCGAGAAGCCTAGGGGGCGGGAGGCAAGCCAGACTCCCAGCAGGGAGCTGCCAGCAGAGTTGAGAGACCGGGCTTCCCACACTGCCCCTCTTAGGTCGGTGGAAGCACTCCTGGTGCACCACCAACACAAGCAGGGTAATGTGGACAGGCACCACCAGAGTAATTACCGTGGTGGCTGTAAGTAGACATAATATAGGTCAACTTAAGTTTCTAGTGTAGACATACCCTTAGTGGTAGGTTTATTTTAGAAGCATGATAGTGTGTTTATATTCTTTGTCAAAATTTAAGGTAGATCATCCTCCCCTTTTGCTGCACATTTATGTTCAAACTACTTCTAATGATTAAATTAACAACTTACGGATTGTTAATTAATGATTAATGCTAATGATGGATAATTTTATTCATAAAAGTAATGTAAGCTTAAAATAGGCTGTGATAAGTAACCATGACTCTGCCAAATGCAGTGTTTTAATTTTAATTGGTTTGATGAGAGCAATAACATCACAAACAAAATGTGAAAGGATAAATGGCACCCACTTTGAAAATAAGTGATGTGTATTTTCAAAGAACACCTTCACTACACCTCATTATTTATTTTAACTTTAAGAGCTTTAGCCTGTGACAGCATTCTGTTCCATTGACATTATCCGCAAAAGTTGTCCACATATCTAACACCACTAATTCCTTCACATACTTTTTCTCAGAGAGTGCTATAAAATGACTACTTCTAAATCTGTTACAGTACTTATTTCAGCAGGTTTCTTCAAATTAAAATAGCCAAAATCACAAATTCTGTCCAAGGACTAAGTTATCTTGTATACTTCTGAATAAAAAAATTACTATAGGCAAGAAACTACTACTTTATTCCTGTGAATAAACTGTAATAGCTAAAATGCTACCTAGTTCTCATCTTCGGCACTCCAAGCACTTTACAAAGGGAAACTGAGGCACGGGGACGGGATATGATTTGCCCAAGGTTACCCAGGAAGTCAGTGGCACAGTGCTTTAGCCAACAGGCTCTACTGTCTCCATAGAAAAAAATACAAGTGATTTTTTAAAAAAAATTAAGATATCCTTTGTAGAAGACATTCACTGCAAAGTAGTTTATATCTGCTTTAAAACATGGGGGTAAACTTACGTTGTTTTGCACACTGCTTTGCATCTTTCAGTGCTCAAAAATAATTATAGTAAGTAGTATTTAGAACAAATTTTTTGTTCCTTTACACCCAAAATATTGCCTTGTAGCAAGGGACTTGGGTGGTTTTTTTTCTGTTGGAAGGAAAATGTAATGAATGATGCTGTTCCCAAATAACCCCTATACAGCTGTATACAGTGCTAAGGGCTGTCTCTGAGCCCTCTCTGCCGCTAGTGTAGTGTGTTGTGATAGTGGTTATGTTAGACTGCTTCCCTCCTCCTTTAATTACTACCCTTTGTAATTACAAACACCAGACACGAGCTGAGGGAAAATTACAAAACAAGTTTATTAAAGCCTAACATAAACACTGCAACCTAAGTATGTACACCCCCCCGCCCATGGGATTATAAAAAAAGAATTGAACTATATACACATAGCAGAAGGAAAAACACTTTGTATATACAGGAAAAATACTTCAAAAATAACTTAACCCAAATCGATTATTAGTTCTTATCTAGACCTATTTCTGTAAGTCTTACCAACGGCGTCTCAAAGTCCAGTCTTGTAATCCTTACTCTGGGCTTTTCTACACTTGGGACTTACCAAAAAAATTATTGCAGAATAGCTATTCTGGTATAACTCCCCATTCTGGAATAGCTAGCTATTTTGGTAAATTTCCAAGAGTAGTCAAGCCCTCAGGCAAAACTTCCATTGAAGTTAGTGGACTTGCTGAGATTTGGATCACACTTGAGATCGTCTTTAGAAGTCTTTTTCAAGATTTTAAAGAAATTTTAATGGTCCCGCTTTCATTTTTCAGAAAGGAGAACTTTGGTTAACTATTAACGGCATTTGACTATTTAAGACGTCCACGTTTTCCCCCATCCACTCTTTACATGGACCATCAATCCTCTTGATATAACTTCCAGCTCCAAATTGAACTTGAGAGCAGTAAGCCGCCACATAAGAGAGGCATGGAAAGTACTCCAGGCATTGCCACAGATATGCAGGACAGCTCTCTCTCTCTCAAAGTTCTTCAGCACCCAGCTGGAACACTCCTACACATTTTTTTAAATTATATGTTATATTAAATTAATATATTTAAGGGAAATCAACTCAGCAGCTGAGTCATTTTCATCAAAGTTGAGGATAAGAATTGGTACTCAAGAGTACAGATCATTAAATTATTGCTGCAAGAGAACAACTTTATCAGAACCTGTGTATTCTGTGAAGAGAGGTTTAAAACCGTTGTCTTGTAAAAATGATGATCTTCCTGTGTATAAAGAAAACTAAATGAGTAATATAAAGCAAATGTCACCTCTATAAATATCTAAACTGGATCCAGTATAAATCTAAGCACTGTTGTTTTTTTTTTAAGTCTGAAATGTAAGAATACTGTAGTAATCTAAAATTTTAGAAATATAAGAACAGTTGAAACAAACATTCTTATGGAATGCATATTCTACACAGGAATGTGTTTTTCAGAGTTAGTTTGCTCTTCTGGTAACATATGCATTACTCAGTAATTCTGAACAAGTTAAACTTTTTTTTTTTTTAAAAGCAATAAGGACATCAGAAGAGATGTACTTTAGTACATTTAAAGATGAACTTGCCAAAGAGCAGTGTAACCATATAAGTTGGCAGAGCACTTAAGATGGCTTTTCTTTTGTGCAATACTAATTACTGAAACTGCATTCATCTTTATACCTTTGCTGTATTTTTGGTAGAAAATGCAGCCTTAGATCTGGTCACAAGGAGTGGACCTTTGTCACTTATATTCAAGGCCCTGCTTTTTGGTGCGATTCTTCAGTCACAGAATTACCAGTTGGACACGGAATCCTTGAAAGATTACGAGGGAAAAAACAAAGATTTCAAAAGAATGAAAAAAGCCACACTGCACCACTGAAAACCCAAAATGATTCATCCAATGTGCTACACCCGTGTGCTGAAGGATAGTAGATGCTGGCAAATGCTGTGTCATAGACATGATGGAGACAAGCAAATACTGCGAAGGTCAGGAAGCAATGACAAGGATTGGCTTTACTGCAGTGAGAAGACTCTTGGGAGACTTGGTTGTACTTCATAATGTCCAGTAACCCTCAACAGCAAATTGACCGCATGTAATTAAGCATTAAACAATCAAAAACAGTATTACACATGTCACATTTAAAATGATAAACAACAAAAGATGAAAGGTCTATTTAATTTAAAAGGTACAGAAAAAGAGGAAAACAAACACATGGATAAAGAAAGCAACAAATAAAAGACAGAGCCATGCCCAGGATTCAGGGTTCCATTTGCAGCGGATAAATCCACTAAGAAATTTTTCACAAAGCCCTTTTAATTAAGGTGAAGATGAGTTATAGGGAGTAGAGTAGGAATTATATTAATAGATATCTTCTATGCTCTTCTGTTTACCAAGGCCTAGACCCTAGGCACCAATGCAGATAAAATGATATCACCAAATAAACAACCGGCAAAGAATGCACTTAAAAATATCACAGATGCTGTTTCTGACTGGAGAAAACATGCCTCTGTGGCTCTTTATTTGATTATTCTTGACAGTTCTAAGATTGGCTTGGTGAGGCATAAAAACACTCCCACTAATCACAATGGAGCTTAAGCAGTGACACTGTCAGACACCAGAAACGCTGCATGTTAAAAAAAAAGCTAATATAAACTCCTTGGGTCCGGCTTACAGACAATGTGGTTCAAGCTGCAGTAGCCACATTTGGATATCAAAGGAAAACTCCTGAATGCTAAAACCAACCAGAGTATTGGAAAAAGCAGAGGAGTGCATGAAAGCAGATAGAGCGGTGAAAAGCAAAACAAGGGCAGATGAATGAAGAAACATTGAAGATCTAGCAGCTGAAGCTGCTGCTATTATGGATGTCAGGGCTATGTACCAAGTGATTAAAATCCTGTGTGTCAATTTCAGAATAGGACATGGGCCAATAAAAAGCAAAGATGGAAAAATGCTTACAACTAAGGTAGAATAGAAAAATAAATGGGCAAAGCATTCACAGAAGTCCTCAACAGACCAAGACCGACTTCAGCACCAGACTTCCATTTAAACATGCAAACCTGACCAACGTGACGTTACCATCAGTCCAAGAGAGATGACAGAAGTACAGGCCACAATCAGGAAACTGAAAAAAATAACAAAGCAGCAGGAGATGATCAAATCACTGCAGAAATGCTAAAAGCATTTGATACTATCACCTTAATGAAACTGACAGAGCTGTCCCATAAAGTTTGGGAAAAAGAGAAGCCTCCTGACGAATGGAAACATGGAATCATTGTCAGAATGTCCAAAAGGGGTGATCTTATTGACTGTAACAACTGGAGAGGAGTTACACTACTCTGTTGCAGGGAAAACCTTCGGTAGTGTGATTCTAAACAGGAAGAAAGAGGCAGTGGATGCAAAGCGTAGAAAACAGACTGGATTCAGGCCCAAGAGATTCTGTGTAGACCAGATATTCAGTTAAGGACCACCACAGAAGAAAGTACAGAATGGCAAGGTCCCCTCAACAATTTCACTGATTTTTTTTTTTTTCAAAGATAGACCTACATTATGGACTATTCATTCTTCACTCCTATGGAATCCCAGCTAAAGTTGTAATCATCATCAAGGCCATGTACAGAGATGTGAAGTGTTCTGCAAAGGTGGACACCCAGACAACTGAATGATTCAGTGTGGACACTAACGTGAAACAGGGCTGCATTTCATTGCTGCTGCTGTTTGGCACTGCCATAGACTGAATATTGAAGAAGTGTATTAGCAATACTAACACTGATATAGTGTGGGGGAGTTGACAAATGTCTAGAAAGCCTAGACTTTGCTGATGATAACATGCTGAATGACACCCATGAAAAGTTACTAATAAAGACAGACAACCTTGCCAAGAACAACCTTTGCCTATCTTTGTTAAGTCCCTCTAGTACGGCAGTTCTCAACTGGGGGTCCATGGCCCCCTGGGGTTCCATGAACCCTTTCAGGGGGGCCGGGGAGCCCTAGCACAAACAAACCTAAAACAAACATCTTTGAAACCTAGATTTCAAGCAGTAATATTAGATAACAAAAATATCAAGAAAGTAAACCCATTCATCTACCTTGGCAGCACCATACTGACCAATACACATCACAAGAAGAAAGTGACATCAAGAATAGGAAAGGCACCCACAGCATTTACTAACCTTAGTATGGAAATCAATGAGAGATAGAGCATCAGACCAAAACTGAGAATTTTCAATTCTAATGTAATCTCAGTGCTAACATATGGCTGTGACAGATGGAGATCTACCAATGGTTAGACAGAAAACTAGACACCATTGAAAATAAGTGCCTATGAAAGATTCTGGACAGTGAGAAAGACTTCATTACCAATGAAGAGATCCATGAAATCATCAATCAGCAACTCATTTCCACCAGACTCAGAAGGAAGCCCTGAACATATCTGGGGAATGTACTCTGGATGTCAACACAAAGACTCCACATGAAAACTGTTCAGTGGAAACCAACTGGTGTGAGGAAATAAGGAGTCCAAGAGAAACCTTAAGAAGAACCCTTAGCAGAGAGGACAGAGTAGTTTGTCTCAGCACCACAGAGCAGACAGAAGCAGCAGCAAAAGACAGAGGAATTGAAGACCCTAATTTCTGCCCTGTGTGCCAACCCTTGCACAAGAATGTTAAAAAAACCAAAACAAACAAAACAGAATAACACCACACATTGTGGTATAAAAAACAAACCTTTTTCACATGGGTCTTGCTACAAACCACAGCAACTGCCTAAAACTGCACTACTGGCATGGGAAATAAAGCAGTAGATAAACACTGCATTTACTTTTTAAGGAAATGTTTTTCAATTATGCCCTCCTGAATTCTGGCATGGAATAGTAAGAGCCTATTGTGGGTAACCCCAAAGTTTAGGGCCTTGGATCAATCTTCTTTACTAAAACACCCCCATCTTTAGCTTTCACTTAATTTTTTTAGAGTAAATTTATTGCTCATTTATTGTAAACTCTTCAGGGCAGGAACTGATGTGTCTGTACAGTGCTTAACCCAAAAGGGCTCTGATCCTGACTGGGAGCTCTAGGTGCTACTGTAATATTAGTAACTATGATGATGAAAGTCAGACATTTGCTAGCCATGTCTCCTCACAGCTAACTCAATACATCTTCTTACTTACAATCATCTTAATCCAATCTGACCTACACCATTCATCATATTCCATCTTTTGACCTCTCCTGAGCAGAAGACTGTCACTTCTGTCAAACTACGAGATGTTTGGGGGATGTGGAGAGATGACAGTTAGGATCAAACTCATGTTTGTCACATCTGAATGTGAATCCAGGCCTTGGAAAGGGAAAGGCTATGTGCTATCTAGCCTCTAAATCATTGCTCAAGGAAAAAGCCTCCCCCACCTGTCATGGCATTTGCCCAAAGCTTTCCATCTAGTCTGACTGGCAAACAGCTGCTTCTGATCAACACCAGTAATGCTTCAAAAACATTTCACCAAAGAACTGGCCCAGTTGCCATCATATACTCCTCTTACGTTGGCCTGGAGTTTGGGAGCCTGTGTTTAATAAATTTGTCATGCAATTTTTTTTTTTTTATACAAGGCTGTGTACAAGGACCACACCTGTGAGTTAAGGTATTTAAAGTAAATTAACTTACAAAAATATGGCTTGAAAGTCTGCTCACAAATGACACTAACATGTTAGCTCTGCATGAGCATTGGAGGAGATCTCCAGAGTACAGTTACGTATCTATTTAGCACACGTTTCTTAAGGCAGGTGCTCTGGAAAAGTATTTCCTCCTAGGAAAAGTCAGTGGTCAATTACAATGATAAATATGATTCCGGATTAGCAAAATTTAACAAGAAATGAGAAACAGCACTGCACAGTGTAGATACATTACCAAATGTCTTCACTTAAAAGAATGAGAAAGAGGAAGTCCAACAGCTTGGATGATTATGTTCACCTTACCAATAATGTGTGTGTTCACTACCAGGATTGTCTTGTTGGTTCCCATATTGCACAGAGTCAGTACAACTGCTGCAGGAAAATAAACTGAGGTTCTGAATATCCAGTCACAGCAGACCTCAGCAACGTGTCTGAGGAAGGAGACTGATTACCAGTTATAGGCAGCAGCATCTGATGGTCTTCAGTCCCAATGGGAAGAGGAAGTGGTAAAGACATCTCAGAAGGCTTCACATCTGCAGACTCTGACAAAGGGCTTTTTTGATTTTGAATGGATTCTTGCTCATTGTAGGAATTATCAACTGTGTTAGAATCAAGGGTGGTTTCAGATCCTCAAAACAAAACAAACAAAATTTATAACACATTCATTCATGAGGAAAAAGTAAAATGCCTGCAATTAATGTAAGGAAAAGTACACTTGTGACAGGAAAAACCATTGAGTGGATGAGGTAAATTAAGAGATTAACCTTTTTTATCCCTCAAAAAACCTCAACAGTCCCCCACCCTCAAATTACAGAATCATAGAAATGCAGGAGTGGAAGGAAACTCGAGAAGTCATCTAGTCCAGTCTCCCTCTCCCCCAACCCTGGAAGCAGGAACAAGTACACCTAGTTCAGTCCCCTTAAAACACTTTGTTACAACTATTCTTTTCTAGGGAACAAAGACTGGATAGAGAATTGCTCAAAATTCATCAAGGGTGCTCTGTAGCACTGCAAAGCTATCCTTTTAATCCAGCTGGCTGGTAGACTTAAAAAAAAGAGTTCTTTAAGTGTAAGCATTTGGGGTGTCTGAGAATGACACTGCCTGAAACTCAGCCACCAAGCCAGTCTGAGCTTAGTCTGAGCTTTAAGTATCAAGTCCCTGGTGCCCGTGTCCAGGTCATGACGGCTCGAGAAATGATACATCACAACAGAGCCTCTGTTATCTGGGCCACAGTAGAGTAACAAATCCTTAAGGTCACAGTTTATGGGGAAAATCAGCAGGGATTCCTTGAAATATTCTAGCAGTGGGCTGTAGAACCATGGGCATGTCAGGCATCATCTCTTTCAATTAACACAGTGCTAGGAAGAACAGAACTTTTGCAGAAGAAGGTTATTTTTACACAGTCACTTTCTAGAGTACAAGTGCACTTGAAAAATCAGTTTTGATCAGGTCTCAGCTGAAATGGGTGACAGTGGACCTTTCATTAAAAACTTTCACGTCTCCCCCGCCCCGAATCCTTGTAGGGCTTTGATTCAGGCCCTGCTGAGGCTAGATAAGGATATTAATTAATCGTGCCATGCTAATACAATATTATGGTAGCATGCAAGGGCCACACACTAAGCAAAGGTTTGCAGTTCTCCTGTTTATGCTACTTTAACTCCCTTCTCTCTCTGCCACCACTTCTGCTTCTTTCTCACCTCATCTTCCATGTCTCCACATTCCAGCTCCCCCAGCCTGGCCCTCCTTTGCTTGGCAGCCTCTACGTCCCTCTCCCAACCTGTCTCTTCACTATTCTTCCAGCTCCACTTCCAACAAACCCTCCCCAGCAACTTACAGCTTGTCTCTCCCTGACACTCCCTTCCGTTATCTTCCTGCTTTACTAGATCCTCCCCACCCATCCTCTACATGCAGTTTCACCAGTCCATGATCCTCAAAGCTGCCACGGCATGTTACTTCTCCTTTCATTCTGCTAGTCTCTCCCCTGCACTGTCTGGGCCAGCCCCCGTGATTTCTTTTTTTATACAACTAGAGGTAAGGGAGTTATGGACTTAATGCACTTAAGTATGGACAGATGTGATCCACTGTAAGAAGGCATGCAGAGCCAGTCTGGAAGGAGGTTGTTTACATTATCATCTTAACTGCCCACATACAACGCCTCCATGCTCAGTACTGTAAGCTATCTGTATACCAAAGTTACTGCCATTCAAACACTTGCATGTAAATCTAGGAAGAACAGGACTAGGTATAAATGAGAAATCTTTTTTAGGATAGAATTCCTAATTGTAAGTGTTGCACCAGCTGTCTATCTGAGCTTGTGTGCCTGTTAATCCAGCTCAGACATGGATTAACTTTGACCATATAAAAAAAACCCGAACAAACCCACCATCTTTAATCATTGCATAAAGGAACATCTGGGCCTACAAAGAATCAGGAAGAGTAATTCCTGGAACTGGTATGAATCATTCACCTCAAATCTATACCTGTGAGAGCCATCAGATGTGGGGTAGAGCCACACTGAATAGGATTCATAAAATTCTTTTGTGACCCAGATGACTTTCACAGCTGTCTCAGAGCAGAAATCTTTCACAGTTTTATTAGATGAGACCAGATTTTTAAACGTTAATAGTCTTGTCAGCAGCCCCCCACTCCCTATTGACAATAGTGGCTTAACACTGTAGTAGTCACTGCATTTTCTTTTTTAACATCTCCCCAGGACCTTCCATTTTAAAGCCTGCTTTTTCCAATCCTTATCTGAAAGATTTGGGTGCCATTAGAGCACATATTCTAGGCATTAAATAGACCTCTTTTCTTATCTAATTTTATGTTACATTTAAAAACACTAAAGCAGAATTGTTATTCTTTGACCCCAAAAATTCATTTTTACAAGACTAATACTTACCTGTGTGAACTTTTGTTTTGTGCTTTTTTAAATTTTTTATATCGGTGTAAGAATTTCCACACAGTTCACAGATAAATGGCCTTTCACCTGAAAAATGGTTTGACAGTTAGAATTGCAGAACAGAGAAAAACTATTTCTTAAGCTGTCTGTAGGACAAAAGGCAAAATAACTGCAATGAAAATTACTTTAACAGCTTTATGAACTAAACCCATC
Source organism: Chelonia mydas (assembly GCF_015237465.2). Lineage (NCBI taxonomy): Eukaryota > Metazoa > Chordata > Testudines > Cheloniidae > Chelonia > Chelonia mydas. The sequence goes on from NC_057855.1 coordinate 16,800,064, forward strand.
TAAAAACAGTATCCAGAAGGAAAACATTCAAAAAAAGACAAGATGAAAATGATGAATACAGGACTGACTGCTTTATTTGAAGCAGATCAGACACCCAACTTGTCTTTGTACAAATGTTTATCTGAAAATTAATACTACAACGTGAATATTTTCTTTAATATTTAAATAATTCCCATGTTACTCTATATTACAATGCTTTACAAATAGACCACACTTTATAATCCAAGGAATGGATAAAAAAGTATAATCTCTATTTTACAGTTGAGAAAACAGAGACACCAAGAGGTTAAGTGACATGCTGACTCACACAGAGAAAGTTTAGCATCGGAGTTCCTGATTCCCTACTCTGCTGAAGTCTTGTTATTTTAGATTTACAACAGTTTAGATTTATTTAAAGAAAAACTATCTAATCAATTTTTAAATGAGTTAACACAGATACATTGTGTCCTCTTAATTTGTCTCAATTATAGCATAGTACATAATTTTAAATGCAAAAGATCATACTGAAAAAAATTTACAACACAGGAAGTGGCCTATCTGGAAACTGACCTGTATGAGACCGAAAATGTTTGTTGAGCTCTCCTGAGGAAATAAAACTTTTGCCACAAATACCACATATATATGGTTTCTCTCCTGAAGGGTACACAAGGCGGTTAGTATTTCAATATACAGATGTGTATGTAAAATACATATTAAACAGAGTCAGTGTACAATGGTGTGAAGAGCTCCCCAAACCCCAATAAAAATTCAGATTTGCACCACTAAGCAACCCTCAAAGAAAAGCCCGAGGAAAGAGCCAACACGACTCTGGTCCTTTCTCCTATACAGATTCCATACCCACTAATGCAGACTCCATTACTCCACTCCCTCCCCAAATCCTGCTCTTTAGACTCCATTATCACTAATTGATCCCTTCACCTCTTCCGCTGCAGCCAACCCTCTCCAAGATGGATCCCCAATTTACACCAGCTCACTCAGCAGCCCACTTATCCTCACCTGTATGTTTTCGTGAATGAGTGATAAGAGAACTGGATACTGCAAATGCTTTCCCACATGTATCACACACATACGGCTTTTCTCCTGTATGGCGACGAACATGGTACGTCAGCGTGCTGGCCTGAGCAAACCTCTGCCCACACCTATCACACACGTAAGGCTTCTCACCACTGTGCTTCCTAGTAAGAAACACACGCCTTAGAGAATCCCACACAAGGGAGAAGAGGACACAAGATGAAAGGAACTTTGTGTTAAACCAGTTAATATCTTATATCTGGCCTCACTATGGTGATATTTTGTGGCCTAACAGGAGTAAGATTAGAGTCTAGTTTTCAGATGGAAGTTTCTCACCCTCAGGGACTGCTCCAATTCCCAAAGTCAACGGAAAGAGTCCCACTGACCTCAGTGGCTGTTGGATCAGGCTAAGGGCATTGCACAGGCAATAGGTCAACCCTGAGAAGTAAGCAAGACTTGTGTCACTCTAGTAATGAAAGCTGACTACCAACAACGCTGACAGCTACTGCAGAGAGACACATTGTACTCTCCCCTGCCAGAGAATATAAATGGACTCATCCCTACACCAAAACAACAATGGCAGAGAAGTTCTCTTCTCTCAGTATGGTTAGAAAGGGAAGAAATTACCAAATGCAACAGGGGTGCTAGGATGAATGTTCCCACATGGACTGCTGTTCCAAATCACTACCGTGGGTGGAAGAAGCAGGCCGAGTACATACATTAGTCTGCAATGAAGACCTGGAGCTGAAAGTAGGGAAGGACTGGGAATGACAAAAACAAGTACAACATTTATTTAGGCCTGATCCTGCAAGTGCACACACACACTGAACTTCCTGAGCAAGTAGTTGTTTAAGTCAACTGTTCTCATACATGAAACTAAGCTTGTGCATAAGTGTTTGCAGGATCAGGGCTTTAGTTAGTACTTTCACTCACCTGGCATGGATCTTCAGATTGCTTGAAGTTGCAAACTGCAGATTACATACATCACATTTATATGGTTTCTCTTCTCCATGATGCATACGACTGTGGAAAACTAGCTGGCATTTCTGGGCAAAGCCTTTGTCGCACAATTCACATTTATATGGCTTCTCCCCTGGGAAAGAGATAAACTGTTACCTTTCCACTGTCTTGGTGTCTATGTAAGAAAGCCTTCAGTTAAGTTAGTTGACCCAAACTCAGGAGTTGACCCTAGTACTTCTTGTTTAGTGATGCCACATAGCACCCAACAATCAAGCAGTTGAGTCTGCACATTATCAGAACTGCAGCAGATAATTTTTTTAAAGCATCACCATTTGAAAATTCTCCGGTAATTAACTATTAGTTTTAATAAAATCTATTCTTCACAATTAATACTAGCACTGCATTGTCAGTAGGCACAGAATCATTTTAACTTATGCAAAATCCTAGATATTAGAGCTGGAGAAGACCTATTAAGTCATCTGGTCTGTCCAACTAGTATGTTCTTCTGCTCTTGCTAATATTTCCTTAGTATCTGCTGCAGCATGCTAACAGCGGTTCCCTGACCATCCACTATTTTTTAATAGATATTATGGTATTCTCTAATAAATATGTGCTCAGTACTATTCCTAGGTCTCATGTGACTGTATCGTAGGAGAACATGAGTTTATATTACTATAGTAGTGCAGAATCTGTTAGTAGGCAGAGGTTTCAGAGATCCTTAAATTTAATACATAATGCCATAGATCAAGGCTTGACAAAAAAATAAATTACCAGACACCTGCTCTCTAGAGGACTAAATCTGCCATCGAGTGGCTGATGCAAATGATAAGGTTTCTCACCCGTCCATGCAAAGTCCAGGTGCAAGAACCAGGAAAGGGAAATGCACTGCTGATGTTTCTACCAAAAACACTGTCCTTGGACCCTTCTCAGGGGCTCCAACTTTCATATTAGACTCTGGCTAGTCAGCATCTGGTAGATTTGACGCCTTCCCCTTTGACTACTGGAAGGGAAAGGAGTTCTTCATCTGCCCATCCTTACACCCTCTTATTTCCTCCTACTCTAACTCCTTTCTGAGATTCCTGGAAATAGCTCCACTGCCTGAATCTGCCCAAATGGGAGCACAATGAAAGTGACATCATTTTTGGAAGTTTCACTCCTCCCCTAGAGTCCTGAATAACAGCAGTAAAAGGCACCTGTGTGTAGACAATTTTACTCTGTCACCTACTGAGAAGGCTATGAGCAGCAGCAGCAAAGGCACTGTGGCTCTCTGCAGACAGCATCAATTCACATTTGGAAAGTTATTCTCATAACCATGTGCTATAAACTTTTTGTAATTAAATTAAAGCTCAGATTCTGTAATAATGTATGGCTTAGCCATGCACTATAACAAAATATCATTGTCGAAGTTTCCTACTTGCCACCGGAGATTGGATTTTTCAACCCCAGATGTTATCAAACTCATTCTGGTACATCAAGACTTGACAGACATAAATAGCTGCACAGATTACTATATTGTGTACATGATGGAAATCTGACAGTGAACTAATAAATTATAAATGCCATTAATGTGACATAGCTTGAAAGGATAGTCTGATCTCTTGTATATCAGTCAGACATTTTCTGCATTGCACTCCACTTATTTACCTTACAAGGATAAAGGACTGAATCAGATCTGCTGGGACTTCAGGAAGTCACGGTATTCCCTACAGGGTGCTTTAACTGCAATGCTATCCTTTCTAGCTCTACTATTTTTCTAGACACATTCATAGTTTCTATTTTAAAATATTGCAGACTGGTGGGATGCAATTAGCACTGACCAGCAGTAACCATCCAAATATACAGAACATCAGCATGAAGATCTGAAGCTTCTGAAACAACATATTAGAAGAAAACAGGGCTCCTTTCTAGTTATTCTTCCCCATGCTATCATTAAAAACAAAAGAAGCCCTTATAAAAAAGACCACAGCTTACCTGTGTGCGTTCTGACATGTGTTTTCAGCTGATTACACTGTGTAAATGCTTTCCCGCAGAGTTGACACACATATGGTTTTACTCCTTTGTGTATTCTCATGTGTCGTCGTAGACTACTGGCTTCTGAAAATATTTTCCCGCAAGTGTTGCATACTGGCTTGGCCTTGGAATATTTCTGATCTAGTTCTTCTCCGGCGCTCTCCAGTTGGTAAGAGTTCTTTTCACTAGCTATATTAGACATACTGTGTTCTTTCAATGCACAGTTCTGCTGTGGCTTCCCCCGTTTTTGTTTCACTGTAATAGTCTGAATCAAAACATCTTGTGCTGCAAAAGTTTCACTTTCCACCACAGCCGCTAGCTGTAGCTCTGAGTTATCGCTGCCTTGGGCAGCTTGTTCCGTTATCTGTGTGGCCAGTTTATTTGCATCTAAAAACATATCGACTGATGAGTTCTCAATTATGTCATTCTGATATTGCACTGGTTTATTCTTCATGTTTTTCTGAGAGTTAAAAGTCTTTTTTCGCTTCCTGGTCTGAGCAGATTTCTTTTCTAAACCCACTTTTTTTGCTTGTGGCTGAACTGAGTCTGCAGAAGGGGCATCTGATTTCTCTCTATTATTATAATCTCGAAGAGTGAGGAGGCAAGTCTGTTGGTTCAGTTCAATGTTTCCCGTAATACTAGAAATCTCTGTAGAGGAGGGATTAGCAATAAAAGCAAAGTCTTCCATTTTTATTTTACATTTAGTGACCACCTCCTCCACTTTGAGATAGTCAGCAGCCTGGTGAATTTCTTTAACATTCCAACTGCAAGGAAACAAGGCTAAATGACAATATTCTGGACAAAGAAAACCTGTGTCACTGAGAATCAATATAAATAAATACTAAGACTTTTACAGGTTTCAGAGTAGCAGCCGTGTTAGTCTGTATTCGCAAAAAGAAAAGGGGACTAAGACTTTTTTTTTCTTTAACACTTTTACATGGCTGTTCTCTTATTTAAAAATAGTTTCATGGTTAAAAATTATAACTGTCAGGAGAATCTAACAAAATCTAACTTTATATCTTTGATATTTTGAGATTATTTAACACTGATATATGATAGGAGACATATAAGCTGACAAAAATAATAATTCTATAGTGGTTTCATTCAAGAATCTCAAAGCATTTCACAGACAATGAATAAAACCTCAACACCTCTGTGAAGTATGTATTAACCCCGTTTTACAGACAAAATTGTTTTCAAATGGTCATTACTGTGGATCAGTGGCAAAGACAGGAGTAAAACCCAGGAAGTATAGCTTTAGGACACTATACTTTTGTTATACCTGAACAGAGGTCAACCTATAATGATTTAAAAAAAACCCCTCTAAAAATACGTGTTATACAGTATTCTAACAAATAACTATCTCTGGAGCTTACAATGCTTGGAAACAAAATCAGTGGTAAACAAAGTGATTTTATTATGGTAATAGGTTCCCCAAAGGACAGTCTTTAAATAACAAAGCTATTCTCCATCAACACAATATACAAAGCAATTACTTTCAGTACAATAAAATGACTAAGAATGATACAGATCACTTTGGTCTGAGCTTATATGGATTCAGTATAAATGCAAAAGGGAAAAAATTATGATTAAAAAAAAGAAAAGTAGTAAAGTTCAGAAAGTCAGCCCAAGTTTTGATATTCTGAATATTCCTTCATGTGAAATAATATCCAATACTAAAGTGAGTAAAACAGAATTTACCACAAGTGTTCTTTCAACCCCTTTTTTCTTTTCTCCTTCCCATTCTCCTTTCTTGTCTTATCTGTCTTTCTTTCCTGCCTTTCTTCTTGTCCATCTATTTTCTCCTCCTCTTCCTCTCTCTTTACCTCTCTTCATTAAGGGCAAGGCCGGCCGTTACAGAAGCATTCTAAGGATGCTGCAGTGGTTTGTAAAAGCACTTTCTTAAAGAAAAACTGCAGTAATTGGTTTTAATAGCTTAGAAAGATAAATATTAACTACAGAATAGTATCTTGAACACAAACCCCGAAGTTAGTTCAGCATTAGGGTTGCACAGTTCAAATCATAACAAGCCAGGAAATACAAAACTAAGGTTCCATCTATTGCATTAACTTGTCTGCACTGCTGATGGAACATTAAATTTTATTATATATAAGGTACATGATTTTACCACAAAAATATATATCTTAAAGATACACAAAGAATAGAAAATACCGTGGAAACTATTAAAAACTAGACATTTATCATGGTACATGAGATATATCCTGGTCTAATAGGGACTACCAAAAATACAACGGTATAAAAAGTAAATACAGTGGTGCTGTAAAAAATCCATATTTTTAATAACGCTCACTGTACTACATATGTACAGTGTGGCAGAACTAATGATGCTCTTACATTGTCTGACTTTTTGTCATTTTATTTGTGCAACCAAGATGCTGTACTAACAGTTTCACATTCAATTTCTGCCAGAGTGGATCCAATTGCAGGATCAGAGCCTAAATAACTAAAACCTGCTATTTTTGGTACTCAGAGGTAGTGATTAGAATACCTTGTATTATATAAATTTTCCTCTCCAGCACTGATTGCAGAGTGAAGTTGTCTGTGGCTCCAATCTTTTAACTACTTCTGCATGGAAGCAATTGTTTTCTTTCCCCACACAAACAACAGGAAAAACTGACTATACACAAAGTGATGTAAAGTGCACAAAGTTAATAACGAAAAAGATGGAGAAATATTTGTTCTCTTACCACTTTTGGGTACAGTAATAAGAGGTGTTACTTGTAACAGTAACAGGTAAAACAAATTCATACAGAAGTCTAATTTTTGAATTAGTTTAGTGTCCCTAAACTATCTATCACAGGGTGAATGGTCCCTTTAAGAGGAAATGGATCCAGTTCACCTGTGACGAGTTAGCTGCCTCCCAACAGGACCTGACAGAAGGCACCTTGCCTCTATACAGACCATGGCAGCAGTTGAGAAAAGGGAGCATGTAAGAATTACTAGGAGAGTGCTACATAAGACAGTGATAGTTGGGAGCTTCTTGTGAAGAGAAAGAAATGCAGAAAACTGTTGGGAGAGTGAAGCAGATGGGAGCTATTGGAAAGAACTGGTCAGATGAGGAAACCCTGAGAAATAGAAGCATCAAGGTAAAGGGGAAGAACTAGCTCAGTCAGCGTAGGCCAATCCCATGAATAGAGAACTGATTCTAGAGGGAGGTTCCCATAAGAAGGGGTAGGACTTGCAAGAAAGGAGGCTGGGGAATGAAACACTGTGGAGAGTCCTCCAGAGATGTGGCAGCCTGGGCATAGGAATTGGAGAAGAGGGACTGTTTACTCTTGGGTGGGCAGCCAAGAGTGTGGAGCTGGAGGATTGCTGTATTTCAACCTGCCTTATTTTGGGGTTTTTGAGAACTGTATTTCTCAGAGGGACTTGCTGAAGGTTGGAATTCTATTAATAAGTTGTACCCAGAAGCAGAGCTTCACTTGGACATAGGAAAGGAATGTTGTCCTTCTGGGTGAGGAAAGGTGACCTTCAGGGTGATCCATGGAGGAAAAGCTGGGCAACTCACTCAGCCCCAGAGATTGTAGGAGAAATTGAGGGAGGACTAGCCCTGACCCATCATGGTTGGCTCACCACCACCAGATGTGAGCCTGTTACATCTTCTCTCAAACTTTGGTATTTGCCTTTCCTGCTTATGCAGCTAGGTCTGTCTATGTATATAAGGAAAAATGGGCTCCTGTACAACCAACATTACTGTGGGGGTTATCCTTCTCCTCCCAGAAATTAAGTAGGATATCTTTTTAATCTCAATCCAGAGAGCCAGAGTCACAAATATGAAAACTCCTACCAGCAAGTCATTTGACCAAATATAGTTTGAAGATTTATATAGACACTATGGAAATTTGATTGTAGTTAGAGAACATATGCCTCTTAATATGGATGTGAATTGTCTGAATTGTCACAGACACACTCTAAATGGCATCTGGATGGCTTACACAAATTAAGTTTTATTTTTTTAAAATATATATACACACACACCCCTAATATAACACATGAGATCAGGGTCGCCAAGGTGAGTCTGGTATGCACATAGAGAAAGGCTGTGGTGTAGAAATTAAGTAGATGACTGGAAGAGGAGACAGAGAACTACAGCAACTCAATCTGAAAAATAATTAGGTGACAGCAATTGTATAGCCTAATAATGGGTTTAGATACCTTAGCAAGAGAAAATAGGAAACAAATTTCAGGTCTAACAGGTTAGACACTATCACACACTTTGAATAGAAAATAATAAAGGAACCCTATTTGGTTCATATGTAGTATTATACATGCATTTTAAAAGCCATGTAGACAGCTGACCTTTATTCTTTGGTATGTACTGTATCTGAAATTAAATGTGTTCTTCCATAATTTATGGCAAAGAAATCAGTACTGAATCTCTTTAACTCATTTTTTTTTTTTTTAAATAAAGGTTATGTTACCTGTCAAGGTTTAAGTTTCCTGTGTATATAAACTCCAGGAGTTTCTGAAATCCATCAGCCTTCACTTGAGTCTGATCCAAAACCACATTATTGTCAGAGGCATCCCTGTAAAATGCACCAAAGTACTCACTGAAGGAGGCAAGCACGTTTCTGTGAGCTTTGAACTGGAATTCACCAATAACTACCGTGCAGTCACAAAGGAAGCCTGCCTCTCGCTGCTTGTTCAGCCTCTCTAGAAGGTGCTCACAGTGATGGGAATACTGCATTTTGGTAGAGGGATGGAGTGTCTTGGCCTAAAGAAGCAAAGAAACTTGTTAACTTACTGTGTTTGAAAGACATGAAATTACAGTTGTAAAGTGGGACACTGTCCAATACTGTTCCCATGATCATTGCAGTGCAACTCTCTTTAATATAGTGTCCTTTGAGCAAAATATAAAAAACAGCGAGAAACAGAGCCCTGGATCCCTCTCAATGTGGGACTGGTTAGTCTTAATGCATATAGAGACAAGATGTGGGAGGAAAAAGGACACATTGTGCATGTGGGGACATATTCTCCCCTGCCCCCAAAATCTGAATACTAGGTGAATTGTTCATTGGTCCAAGTCTATCAGCCTGATGCTTTTATAGAAATGGTCCTGTAAAATGAATGTTGAAGTTTCTAATCGGTGGAGTATCTCCTGACAGAAACAGATTTTTTCCATTGAACAGATCACGGGAGCAGTTACTAGGAAACTACTGAGTTCTAGTGCAACTGTGGGGCAGTTGGCAAGATGCAACCTCTTTGTGCATAACTTTCTCCAGGTATACAAGGGGGATAATGTTTACTTACAGCTATGTCACAGGAGTGCTGTGAAGATCAGGGATCCTATCAACCTTTTTTTTTTTTAAATCACTTTCCCTGGCTATACCTGAGTGCCCTGGCTAGGCACTCTTCGTACTTGGCAGTCAGTAGCCGCTGTCTGTGTGGGTCATTAACACAGCAACGGGGGGGGGGCGGGGGGGGGACATCTGTATAAAGCCAGCACATTTGCCAGGTGGGCTGGGCAGCACTTCGCCCTGGGTTGCACTAGGCACGCCTGCCCCGACCCAGCGGCGGGGAATGAGAGTAAAGTGCCCAGCGTAGACAGGGGCCCAGGGCTGCTGCTATTTGTTTCTGTGTCAGCGGGGAGGAGGAAGGGGGCACCTACCCCCGCTCCTCAGTTAGCTGCCTGGGGCGGTTCCTTTGCCCAATCCCCGGCCCCCCCAGTTACTTGGTTCGGTCCGGTTTCCCCCCCCCCCCGCTAGATGGTTTGGTCGCACCCCCAATTCTCCCATCACGTCAGCCCCCGCCCGACTCCGAGCCGGCTGGCTCGGCCCAGTCAGTCCCCTCCAAGGAGCGGCTAACGCGGCTCTGACTACACCCACGTATACCCCGGGGTGGTGGTTCCGTCCCGTCTGCCGAGGCCACCACCCCTCCGGAGCTGGGCGATTTAGTCCCGTCCGCTCCCACAGCCCCCCAAGACTGGTCGATTCGGTCCCGCCTGCCCAATCCCCAAGCGGCGGAGCCAACTGAGTGAGGCCCAGCTGGGGTGGGGGAAAACTGTACACACACCTGAGGAAGGGGAGACCGAGTCCGTTCACCTCAGGCCGCCATTTTATGATGACAGCACACGCACCGCTTGTCCGCTTCCGGAATATCACTTCCGGTCCCAGCCTGGGAGGTCTCTGCCCCCATCCATCTTGGAGCCAGCCAAGCTCCACGTTACGTCGCTAACAGGACCTGCCTCCCACAGTGGCACGGCGTGATCCTCCGGTCTCGGTCTTGTGGGGCTGCGGGGGACGGTGGAATAGAGGCGGTGGGCAGGGCGTGGACAACAATTCCCATCGTGCACTGCAGCACCGCGGGTGGGAGCCCCGATTCAGCGTGGAGCGGTGCACGATGGGAGATGTAGTCCCGGTAAGGCTGCCCCTCTACTCAGTGCGGTTGGCGGGTCATGTGGCTGCCAGAAATAGGCCTCCAACGCCGAGGTCTGGCAGCTCGTGTTACAAAGTCTGGGCCGCTCTTTCCCATGAGTCCCACGTGTGATTTACAGAGGGGTAGGGGCCCAAGCTGCGGATGACCTTGACTAGGTGGGATAGTTTACCAGTTACACAATATAGTCATACTGGTATAGCCCCCCGCAGGGATACTCTTATTCTGTTGTCCCAGTGGCTTTTTCAGGTTAGCTTAAACTCCTTCCCAAGCAACACAGAAAAGCGGCTGTCTGTAAGTTATGTAACACATTTTTGGGTTGTTGTTGTTTTTCCCAAGACCCACCTATCCCCTTGTACCACTGAAACAAACACTGTGTCGGGCAAAGTTAAGGGCCTGCCTAGCCTACCCGCCTCCTCCCCAGTGCATTACATAATTTATCGACAGCCCCAAAATGGCAGCTTCATAGCAGAATTGGGAAGCCTATATGGGAGGATTAAAATGATATAATTATATTGGTACCAATTATAGGAAAAACTGATGGAAACGATTTAGGTGGTTTGGGTACAGGAAAACAAGATTGTGGAAGAATATATGGGACACAGGGTGTTACCCTCCACTTCCTCAATGTAAGAGAACGTTTGGAAGACTGCAGACTAGGTGGACTGATGTCATACAAAATAATTTGATTAGCTGCAGAATTTCTGAGGAACTGCTTCAAGACAGACTGGAATGGAGAAAAAAGGATTCAAAGAGCTGACCCATATAGATGGTACTAAGACTGGAAGAAGAAAAACTATATTGGTTTAAGTTCACACCTTGCCTTAAACTGGTGTGGGAGCAGGGCCCTTGCTGTGTAGACATGGCCTCTTAAAGCAAGGAGCCAACCTTGAACTTAAGATCCATATCTCAAGCCATGATTCAGCGAGTCTGGTTCCAGGTGGTTGGTTTAACCCTTTTTCCAGCAAAAACATACAGAACTCTTTAAACATAGTTTCTGGATGTAGATTCCAGTGTGAAATATGTACTCTGAGACACACAGTCACATGCATACATATATTCAAACAAGAACATGGAGAGGCACACAGCCATGCACAGAGAACGATGCACATAGAACCATGTGCACGCACTCTCACAGATAACTGTTACAGTTTGATAGTAAGATCTGATTAGTTAGTTAGATCTTCTCAGATGATTGTGCAGCCTTCTTGGCTTCCTTTGCCTCATCTAGAAAGGGAAATTGAAGGTCTTTATTTTTTACTTTATGCTACCTCTCAGCAATCTTATCTGTAAATGATGGGAATGCTGGTTGCTTCTCTCCACACGAGTGTTATGAGGCCATGGTCAATAATTAAGGTTGTGAAGTGTACAGAAATATTAAATGCAGTCAGCTGATGAAGAGACGAGCTTCTGGGTGTCAACCTGGTGCCCGTTCCCCTAAAGAGTACTTTATCAGAAAGATGTGCACTTGTGCTCTCAGATCTCTACCTCTCATCTCTACCTGAGAGTGGTGGGCAGGAATATGGACCAGTCTGTACAGTTGTGAATAACTTCCTATTGACTAGTAGTTTGATCTTGGTACAGACACATTGCATTTAATTGGGGGTATTCAAGTGATATATTTCATGTGGATTTTTAACTCCTTTCCCCCCACCCCACTCACTTTTCCAAATTTGTGCACAAAAATCATTATAGTTATGACTTTTTTTTAAAAAAAATACTGGTTACTGGAGGGAGGGGAAGAGCTGTGTCTTGGAAACCTCTTGATCAAATGAGGTTGAATTTGCACCATAAACTACCCTAGTTCCTTAATTGGTTGGCACTATCATTTTCAAACGGATATGATGATGTATGTGGATTTTAGCAAAGTTCTGCTTTAAACAAAAACTACATTTCAGCTGTCACAGTAACTGCACTAAATGCATATCTGACTCCTCTTAGACTCATTGAGTGCACCCCTCTTAGATCTTGTGCCTCACGCCATCACCTTCCTTGGATTAGAATCATGGGATTCTTCCACTCTACTGCCCTGGCTGCAGTCCCTGGTTATTGTGATTACCTCAGAAGGTCTGACTTATGTTCAGCACTTGCAGTTTTCTTACCTCTCGGAGCAATGACCATGGTAACCAGTGACAAGACAGCCTTCTGAAAGCAAAGTATTATTTAAATATGAATGTTTTCTCTGAAATGCTCTATTAAAACTATAGACTGTATGTATGTCTAGCTAAACAGGTATCTAACAATTTCCTATATGGAGGACCTAGTAATTCTAACTTCCTTCAGACTCTTCTTCAGACCCTCTCTCTGTGTCACCTTGTTTTCCTCGGCAGCTCCTGGAACTGACCCCTTTCCTCTCACCTTTTAACTGTTCAGACCTGGTCTACATAGCAAGTTAGGTCAGTTTAACTACATCAAACAGGAGTATGAAAAATCCTACCTAAGGGCACGTCTTCACTAGCAATGCTAAAGTGCTGCTGCGGCAGCGTTTTAGCGTTGCTTGTGTAGTCATGGCAGAGTGCTGGGAGACAGGTTTCCCAGCGCTCTAAAAAACCGCCTCCACGAGGGGAATAGCTACCAGTGCTGGGAGCACGGCTCCCAGTGCTGGTGCACTGTCTACACTGGTGCTTTACAGCGCTGAAACTTCCTGCCCTCGGGGGTGTTTTTTCCCCCGTGTAGACGGGGGAAGAATTCTTCCATTGACCTAGCTACTGCCTCTCAGGGAAGTGGATTACCTACACCAACGGGAGAACCACTCCCATCATCATAGTTAGTGTCTACACTCAAGTGCTCAGTGGCACCACTATAGCTTTTTAAGTGTAGACAAGCCCTTTGTGTTCTTTTGATCTCTAAGCTCCCGACATTAAAAAACAACTGTATTATATCAAACTGGTGTCTGGAATTACACCATTCTGTTGTGACTGCCCCCCCCCCCATGTTTGCTGGGAAATTATTTATCTGGATCCATTGTATTGCTTTAAGCTTGTTTTTCCCAGAGCCCCTTATTAAGTTAGGATAATACATTCAAACAGGAAATTTGAATAACCCAACATAATTCTACAGTAACTTTATCTTACTGACCAGGTCACATAAAGTGTTTATAAAATTATTACATCTCAGTATCTTTAGCTTATTATAACATAGCATCTTCAAGGCTGTCACAGCAACTATAGCTAAAGTGCATCTGTGGCTGACCCATAAATAGGAAAAAGCTTTCACAGATCCATTAAGGGAATGTTAATTGGTACAGTCTAGAGTTAATGCAGATAATTAAATATTTAATTAAGATAGTAGAATACGCTATTTTAAAGGTTCTGTTTTACTAGATGAACTAAATTAAAATCAGTTTTATTTGCTGTTAAAAATTTTGAGCTGCCTGGTGTGTCTTCTTTGGTTCCGTTGCTTTTGTTACCAATGTCCCTACATTTCAGATATCAATAATATGAATGAAAGTGACAATATTACAGTAGTTATTTATCAGCACTAATGTTGCCTGTCAAAGGTTCAGACAATGCATTTCAGGCTAATTGTCTGACAAAGATAGCAAGATATGTAAGCCCCCATCTACCCTTTAAATATATGCACACAATTATAATTTCTTGTTGAAAATCTAATGGCCAATTGTATTATCACAATATATATGTTTTAACAATTGTTTCCATTATTACCATTGCAAAGTGACCTATTTGCTACATTAGTTTTATTATTGCTTGCTCTATTATTATTTGTTGTTTACTGAGGACCATCAGTATGCTTTGCACCATTTCATTACACATAGGAAAATATGGTCCCTGCCCAAAAGAGCATACATGCTAAGGCCCCAATCCTGCAAGCCTTTATGCACATAAGCAATTTTATTTGAACTCAATGGGACTATTCAGAGGAATAAAGCTACCTGTGTAAATGTTTGCATGGTCAGAGCATGTATTAGAAATACAGTTAAATCAAAGAATGTACCAGCTTTTTCTTTCTTTCTTTCTTTCTTGAACATTGAAAGTCTTTGCAAAAGAAGTGTTTCTTAAGGAATTATTTGAATAATTAATATCAGAATAATAAAAATAACATAATTAATACTGTATGCTAATTTTTATTTTGTTATCCATGGAGATCACAGGATGGTACAGAAGGCGTCAACTTTAATGTTAGACAAATTTCATTGTTAACAAAGAAAGACTAGCAAAATAATAACCTGCTTAATATTATTCACTATTTTCAGGGCTTTGATATTGCCCTTAGGCTCTTCTCATATACGAGATATGATTTCATTACAAAATACACATAACTGAAACCTAAAACGGTGCTCAAAACTTTTAATCAACTTCAAATTGTGTATTTTTGCACTCATTTAAACTGCTGTTTAAAAAGAATCTAACAAAACTATTAATTTGAAACAGATTCTGCTAGTGTACATTCAAGTATGAATTATTAAACAAAAACAAAACCGGACAGCTGGCTGGTCAATGCTATAAAGCACTTTACTTTTTCGAAGATCTCATCCTGAAAAAATGAAAGGATTAAAATGGTACCAGTCAAAGAGATTTTAAACTGCCCCTTTTGGAAATGTACTTTTTTTCCCCCCTAATGCAACAGTATCCAGTATAGTACAATGTATTTAAAAGAAGTCTTAAAACACAGATTTACGGACAAAACTGTTTCCGCCCGGTTTCGAACCGGGGACCTTTCGCGTGTTAGGCGAACGTGATAACCACTACACTACGGAAACTTGCCTGTTAAAGAGCTTTGAAACTGTCTCTTTTATGAATGTGCTGGAGGACCCTGAATGGTCTAATAAGAGTTGCAATGTACAGGACCTTTATTTACAACGTTAGCGCCTAAAACCGGCACATTTTCCGGAGACGCAACCCCTGCCTAGATTCAGGTGGACGACACTTGCATCTGACCAGGTCTCCAGCCACTCAGTGGCGCTCCTAACACAAACATGGGTTAGACTGACGCAAAAATTGCTTGAAACACCACAGTGAAAACAGTTTGGGGGGGGGGGGGGGGAGGAGATCGCTCTCCCCGGGCCACCGCAACGGGGCTCCACGCGACTGCGCTTCCGGAGCATGCACGGCCCCCCGTGACTGTGGACTGGCCCCTCTGCTCCGAGCACCGCATGCCACCCACCCATCAGGCCTGGCACCCTAGCGCCCAGCAGGGACAGCACCCTCTCCTGAGGACTGCAACACATCACTGCGCAGCACCCGCCTCCGAGGATGCAATTAATCGATTCGCCACTTAGTAGGCATCAATTTACGCCTCCTCTCCCCCCACGCGACTTTCCCGAGCGTCACGTGCACAACAGAGCCCCCACTCCAGGCGCCCCCCAGCCCCGGGGCAGGCGCAGCGCACCCCCCTCCCGGGTGGGGGCTGAGTACAGTATGTATCCCCTGCCTCCGCGGCTGTGCGCAGCACCGCCCCGCAGTACGCATGAGCCTGGGGAGCGTGTATAATAATCCCGGGTTCCCTCCCTAAACGGGCCTGCAGTGTGTGCCCCTCCGCAGCCTGCCCGGTGCCCTTGCCCGGAATCCCCACCGGCATACCACCATTTATGTTTAATTTTTCGTTTTATAGATTGGATGGTTGGTGGAAGATATTCCTTCAACAACTAGAGTGTATTAAAATTAATATCTGAGTTCTAATAAACTATTATTCCTGTAGATGAAGTGACTCAATATTCGTTTAGTACTGTAGTATTAAAGGGAGGTCAGTTTTGGACTAAAATTTAAATGTTGTTAAAATAACTTTACAAAACCAAAAATCAGTCAAATATCTAAAATAAATAAATAGATAAATTTGTTAGTCTCTAAGGTGCCACAAGGAGTCCTCGTTATTTTTGTTGATACAGACTAACACAGCTATCACTCTGAAACCTGCCAAATATTTCTGTTAATTTAAAAAACAAGGACAGTAAAAGCAGGATTTTTTGAAATCAGAAAGCAAACAGTCCCCCACTGATATTTGTATCTAAACAATGCAGCATTGTGATAGTAAATAGTGGAAGTTATGGCTCTGATCATACAATTGGATGCACGTGGCTGGACCCCAATAGCCACCTACACAGACCCAGTTACAAAATCCTGGCCTTAATTTGTAGGACCAAGAAAAAAAGAACATTATAGCAACACTGAAGAGGGTAAAATTTCTCATAAAAAGCTGAAAAAAGCTATAAGAAGAAAAGTAAATGTTGTATTTATATTAGCAATAACATATACCTACGGTGTCTTTAATCCCAAAGTATAACAAATCCCTTTACAAATTTAACAAATTGACAGGCAAACTATATATATATATATAGGAATCACTTCATTCACCTCAGAAATGAAACCATCTTTGGAATGAAATTCATCCACTATTTAACAATACCATTCAGTTTAGGGAAAGTAAAGAAGACTGTGCCCAATTAAAACTATTTTGGGAACCTAGACTGCAAAATACAATTGCCTGAGTTGGAATTTGTCTTGGACACAATGGTTAACAGCTTGACTCTTACAAAAAGTGTCTTGCACTCTTTAATGACCTCAAATCATCAAGACCTCATATCCCATATATTAAATTAAGCTGCTAGGACCTGCCTTAGGCAAAAGCAAAATAGGCATCTACTGAGACTTGTGTATTGGAAACCCAGAGAACTAATTCAGTATTCTGTGGATCTGTCCAGCCTCCCTTTCAAGCAACAGAATAAGGAGAGATTCCCCACCATTGTCCAGAGCAAAGCTTGGGTCTGACCACATGATGATGGCAGGCTTGCCAGTCTCAAGGTGCTGCCTGCCCTAAAGGTGTGTTAGAAGATTTCATTACTGACTCAGAGGGAAAAGTCCCACCACCAGAATTAACACCATCAATTCCCAGTGGCAACTTGCAGATCTTGGGCCTCCCTAGCAGATTATTCTAATTATTTTTAAAGTATATTAATCAAATTTAAAAAAGAAAAACCCTACCCCAATCAAATATTTTATCCTAAAAAAAAGGGATCCCCAGGAATGTTGTTATTGCTATTAGTTTTCATATGGAAGGCAATGAGGCACTCAGCTACTACAGTGACAGGTAGCAAGTTAAATCATGGGGCTCCAAGCCAGTTCCTCCAGCAATCAGGGAGTTTCCCATGCAGGTAGTGAACAGGCTGGACTTTTCTTAGCTTGATAAGGGCTGAGGGGGTTTCTTAGCAACGAGGGCACTACTCCTGTATGTGCCTCTGTCATAATAGGAGGGGATTATCACATGAAGGGGAAGTTGCTGGCCCTCACCACTCCCCAGTGGCCTGAGTGGGAAGTGGCAGGTGGAAAGCCACATCCTGGGATGGGGGATCTGTTACCGGCTGTGGTTATAGACAATGGCTCGGGCCTGATCAAGGCAGGCATAGCTGGGGACAAGGAACCACGTTTCACCTACAGCAACATAACAGGCCGGCCTAAAGCCAAGGCTGTGATGTTGGGGGCAGGCCAGAAGGACCTCTATATTGGGGATGAGGCACAAGCCAAGCGTGGGATCCTCTCCATCAGGTAACAGAGAATGGTGGGGGCTAGGCCTGGGGAAATGAGGAGAGCAGGCGAAGGAGTGGGTTCTCTCCACCTGGTCTAAAGAGGGGGACATGGAAAGATGGAAAGTGGGTAGGGAGCAGGCCAAGTCTGGGGGTCCTCTTCATTGGGTACCAGGTAGGAAAGGAGATGACAGGGGCCCCTGCCCAAGGTGGAGAGGCAGGTTGCTTTAATGAAGAATGTGTCCGTCAGGTACTGAGGAGGGAGGAGGAGCTATCCCTGCCCATCAGGTACCATTAGCCTTGTGGGAGGAATGTTGTGAAGCAGCAGTTAGGTGGATGCAGGGTGAACTGGGACAGGAAGGCTGGCATCTGAACAAGGAGGGAGCATTGCCTCAGACAGCAGTCTCTTTTGGAGGCCTCTCCTCATGGAGAGAGTTTGGTACAGGAGGAAGAGTTTTCCTCTGTACTAGTCACTTAAATGTTTGATCATGGAAGGGGCTGCAGAAGGAAACTGTCGAAGAACCTGTAGGGCCTTTTCCAAATGAAAGGCTGTTGCTATTGGCTTTTGCTCTGCACAGACTGATACAAGCATCCCAAAGATAAACACGAGACAAGGCCAAACAAGGTCAAAAAGTGGGAGGGAGAGCAAAACAAGGAAGAAAGAATAGAGACTAACAGAGGAGGCTGGAAGTGTGGAAAAGAAGGGAAGGGGGCCACAGAAACAAAGAAAGAGAGGGTAGAGACAGAGAAAGCTGCATCCAAAAGTCTGTGCAGTTCGACTGCTACAGCTTTATGAACTTTTGCAGCCGGTGTGAAGGTTTCCAAAGGGCATGGGGAGGTGTGCAAAACAATTTCATCTGCCATGTAGCTACGTTAGTGCATTTGGGTATAAAAGAGACATTACAAACACCTTTCAGAGTAACAGCCATGTTAGTCTGTATTCACAAAAAGAAAAGGAATACTTGTGGCACCTTAGCGACTAACCGATTTATTTGAGCATAAGCTTTTGTGAGCTACAGCTCACTTCATCGGATGCATACTGTGGAAAATACAGAAGATGTTTTTATACACAGAGACCATGAAAAAATGGGTGTTTATCACTACAAAAGGTTTTCTCTCCCCCCACCCACTCTCCTGTTGGTAATAGCTTATCTAAAGTGATCACTCTCCTTACAATGTGTATGATAATCAAGGTGGGCCATTTCCAGCACAAATCCAGGTTTTCTCCCCCCCATCCCCCCACCCTACTCTCCTGTTGGTAATAGCTTATCTAAAGTGATCACTCTCCTTACAATGTGTATGATAATCAAGGTGGGCCATTTCCAGCACAAATCCAGGGTTTAACAAGAAAGTCTGAGGAACAGTGGGGGTGGGGGGAATAAACAAGGGGAAATAGGTTACTTTTTATAATGAATCAACCATTCCCAGTCTCTATTCAAGCCTAAGTTAATTGTATCCAATTCGAAGGTAGCTGGGAGTGCTGGTAGCGTAGGGCCTGAGGAGGGCCTATTATCCCTATTATCCTTGAAACACACCTCATGTCGACACACAAAAGCAGTTGCAGGAGTGCACTGCTGCAGTTGTCCTTCCCGAGCACCATTGTATCCTGCATCACCCTGCCCCACTGCAGTGCTAATGTAGACAGAAAATGCTGTAATTGCAGCTGCACCTTTTCATAGGCCTAGACTGCAGCTACACACAATAATACGCTACTGCTCTTGTAATCTCTTTAGCAGTTGCAACGTACAGTGTCTCTTGTATTTCAAACTACATTCCTGTGATAAATTACTGAAGAGTCTATTATTTTTACACATTAGAGTTTTCTGTTTAATAAGGTGTGATGCATGCAGTTTTCGGGGTTTTCTTCTTTAAAAAAAATAGAGAAGCTTCCATAAAGCATGTGCTATTTTGTATATTGAAATACACTGATTTATACAGTTCCAGTTTTCTTTTAAATGGTATAGCACTTCTCCAGTTGTGGATAACTCCTACAAAACGCTGCTTTAGGGACCTGTGCTGGAAGCATTGCACCCATTTTACAGTAGAAGTACAATGATTGGAAAGAGTGGTGTGACATGCTGAACAGTTTTATATTAGCCAAGATGGCTAGTTTGTGGACACACCGCACCATTACAATTTACAGCAGTTCCACAGGAACCACTATAAAATATAATGGTGCTTTTCTTTGATGTAGATAAAGCTATTGATTGACAATGCACCTACAAATAGCTGGGAAGGTTGTGTACGGAGTAGCAGCAGGGAGAGGAATTAGAGGAGGGAATAGGAAAAGCTCTGGGTTAGGAAAAGAAGAATTCAAGGGATCTGGTGGAGAAAAGGAAGCACTAAAAGAAGAAAAAGAAAAATTGGAGAGAATGAAAAGAAGAAGAGACTGGAAAATTGTACACAACAAAGAGTAAAAAAGGAGACAGAAAAAGGGAAAACAAATACATAGATCTCTCAGGGCTTGTCTAGACTAGCTTACCAATTAGTTCAGATTAGCAAATGTGAGTGTAAAGTGCTAAACTAGATACTCCACAGACATTTTTTTCTGGATACAACACCCCCCGAGTCTACACTACAGGGTTATGCTGCTATAGTCTCAGTAATGTAGACATGGTCTGTTTGTTCTCTCACACAACCACATGCAATACACACAATACCCAGTTGAACCCTTTGCCTACATGGTGCTAGTTTCTGGGCAGACACTATTAGGCTTTGTTTTAGGTGTGGCCTCTTAAATGACTCTTACCACTATCTTACGTGAAGGGAGTGTTCACACTTATCAATCTCAATGAGTTTTTAACTCAACCCATAACAAGGCTTCACCCAGGGCATAACATTATTATGAGGCAAATTTCTGCATAGACCAGCCCTTTTTGTGTCTCCAGCTAGCCAGCCTGAAACAACTTTAGAGAGATACAAACTGCTTCCTTTCAGTGTTAACACCAAGCACTGTGTAGGGCCAGATTCTCCATGCACTGCAACTTGTGCCAGTTCAAAAGGAGTGCATAATAGGTGTAAAATTCTACTAAATCAGAATAGTAGCATTTTGTACCCACTTTCTATTCACTAAGCTCTGGTGTAAATGACCGCACAAGATGCAGACCAACAGAGAATCTGGTCTTCAGTTTCTGCCTATCACAGCTAATGCTCCACTGGCATTAGCAATGTTGGGAGAACTACCATAGACCGCTGCCACCAGCGGTGTTTTAAACCCCTAGTTATCTAGCCCTGTCCAGATCAGAATTAATCAACTTGGTGCTTAAAACACTGCCAGCACCCACTGTATGTTAAGGCTCCCAACATTGATGGTGATTTTTTGCAAGATTTCTCTAGTGAAGACAAGGCTAATGTCTGGGACTTCCAAGAGTCTTTAATCATCTTTCTCTACCCTCTACACTGGGGTGGCCAACCTGTGGCTCCGGAGTCACATGCGGCTCTTCAGAAGTTCATATGCGGCTCCTTGTATAGGCATCGACTCCGGGGCTGGAGCTACAGGCGCCAATTTTCAATGTGCGAGGGGGTGCTCACTGCTCAACCCCTGGCTCTGCTACAGGCCCTGCCCCCTCCCCTGAGCCTGCCATGCCCTCACTCCTCCCCTCTGCCCCGCAGAGTCTCCTGCATGCCACGAAACAGCTGATCGGGAGGTGAAGGGAAGGAGGAGGAGGCGTGATTGGCAGGGCTGCTGGTGGGTGAGAGATGCTGGGAGCGGATATGGGGAGCTGCTGACGTATTAATGTGGCTCTTTGGCAATGTATACTGGTAAATTCTGGCTCCTTCTCAGCCTCAGGTTGGCCACCCCTGCTTTACACTCTCTATACTTGTTGAGTGCTATCAGAGAGTAAGGTAAATCTTCTAGCTACTAATCTACTGGATGAATTTTTGAGGTTTGGCAGAAGAAATATTCCCACAATAATGTTTAATAAACATACATTATCAATAATGAAATTAATAAATTGTAAAAGATTCATATTGGACTTTTCAGTAATATTTTAAAAATCATGTTTAAATACTTTTTAAAATGTAGGTCCTAATCCTGCAACGTGCTATATCCCTTCTTAGATGTGCTGAGAGTTAAGGATGTTCAGCAGCTCTAGGAGGCAATCACCAACTTTCTTGAGCACAGGCCATTATTCATTTTATTTTTCAAGTAAACACTTGTGACTTAAGAGTTTTATATACAGTACACTTCATGAAATGCTATACTTGGGAATCACCAGACAAGGTGAACCTGGTAAATGGTGAATGCTGGGGTTATGGGCATGGTGATTTTGTTAGGAAAATGTTGCCTTTGTTTTTCGTCTGTTTGAACCACATGTAGGTACCCAGTGGAACATGGGATTGTCACATCTTGGGCAGACATGGAGGCTGTGTGGAAGAATGTCTATGACCATGACCTGAAGATGAAGGCAAGTGAGCGGCCAGCACTGTTCACCGAGGCACCGCTCAACCCACTGGTCAATCGAGAACATATGACAAAGGTTCTCTTTGAGCGCTTTGAGGTACCAGCCCTTTATGTGGCCATCCAGGCCGTACTGGCACTCTATGCATCAGGCCTTACCACGGGCTGTGTGATGGACTCTGGTGATGGCGTTACCCACACTGTACCTATCTTTGAGGGCTACTGCTTGTCCCATGCCGTTCTCCGGCTTGACCTGGCTGGCCGTGACCTTACAGACTACCTGATGAGGATCCTTAAAGAGAGTGGTGTCTCGCTGGTCAGTACAGCTGAAAGGGAGATTGTACGTGACATGAAGGAGAACATGTGTTATGTGTGTCTGTATCCAGAAGAGGAGATGGCTAAGAATCCAAGTGAAGTAGAGAAATCTTACAGGCTGCCTGATGGGCAGGTTATTAAAGTCCAGAATCAAAGGTTCCGCTGCCCTGAGACCCTTTTCTGCCCATCTAATATTGGCATAGAGGCCCCAGGGATTGACAAGCTCTGCTTCAACACCATCATGAAGTGTGACATTGACCTGAGGACCAACTTTTACTCCAACATAATCCTGTCTGGTGGTTCCAGCCTCTTCCCTGGCTTGGCTGAGCGCGTAACCAAAGAGTTAATCCGCATGGTCCCCAGTGACACTGAGGTGAAGGTCATGGCTCCCCCTGACAGGAAGTTCTCTGTTTGGATGGGGGGCTCCATCCTCTCCTCCCTCTCTGCCTTCCAGCAAATGTGGATTACCATGGCAGAGTACAGGGAAATTGGGCCTAACATAGTGCATAGAAAATGCTTCTGAAATCCAGTTGTTTTTAAAAGGATCTAACTGAAAGTGTTGTGGGAAAGAAAAGAACCTCAAATTATAGTAACCTCAAAACTCTAGGAGGCCTATGCCTGTAGTATTTGTTTGGTGAAAGACTAATAAAAATCATGACTCTGGGTGTGCTTGTTCTAGAATATATCTTTATGAATATGTATAAAATGTTCTGGATTTCTAGCGAGAGAGTTCTTTACACAAGGACAAAACAGTGCGGAAAACAAGTGAAGTAGATGAAAGTGACAATTTTACAACAACGGCTTTTTAAAACTTATCCCATTATTACTGAATGTATGCATAAGTGTAATATCCCCACACTTTCTAACAGACATTTCCATTACTAAAATGTAATACTGAGCAGGAAATAAATGAGGGACACAGGCCATTGCAATGTTATTATGCACATATTTGGTAGATTATTTTTCTAGCGAGACCTAATTGGAAGAGAGATATTTACAGACGAGAAACTCCTTTCTTTTGAGTTATGACCACAAAATAAAGAGATCCACTTTGTTTTCCTTTGGTTGGAACTAAGGTCAGCCGAAGCGCCTGCCTCATTAGGGAAAATTCTCCCTAGAATAGGGTAGAAGAGAGAACTCTGGCCAGGTGGATTTGATGCCTATGTTGAAGAGACAATAGCCTCTCTGGCCCTAGCCGATGGGGGCCATTGGAGTGTGTGGGTTTTGTGGGGGTAATTGGGGGGGAGAACAGAACGGGTTTACTGGCCATGTGACTTTTGTGACTATGGAGCAGGTGAGGTAAGAACACTACAAGCGGGCCACCTTACATAGCACTGCTGCTAGAACTGGGGTAGCGAGAGAAAGAAAAGAGACTCTTAAGCCACGTGGTTTGCTTGTGGGCGGAGTCAGGCATTTCCAGTTTCCCGCGAGCGATACCGTTTCCCCTCCGCGCCCCGCCAAGCCAATGGAAACAGACGAGACTCCCGCTAGCCAATCCATGAGCGGGGGCGGGACGGTGCAGGGTATATAAGATCCGCTGCAAGGCGGGCTCGAACGGCGGCGCGGGGGGGCCCCAGTTTTTCTAACCCTAAGCTTAACGTGGCCCCTTCCCCGCCGCAGCCGGCCGCTGTTTTACTCGCTGACTTTCAGCGGCCGGGGGGAGCGGGCGGAGACACCAACCAAAAAACGTCAGCGAGGGGTCCTCCCCTCCCACGCCGACCTGGGCCGGTGGTGGGACCCGCCAGCGGAGTCCCCGCCGCCCCGCCCTGGTGAGGCCGCGGTCAGCCGGTTCGCGCCACTGCTGCCGCGAAGAGTTCGTCTCTGTCAGCCTCGGGGGCGGCCGGGGTGGAAGGGCGGGTCCCGGGAGGGTCGGCCGGGAGAGCAAACGTGAGCGGCAGCCCCAGCGCAACCGCCGTCCCCTGAGCTGTGGGGCCCGCGGTCGGGGCTGCTCTCAGACACGCCGAGTCGGGGGCGGAGGCGGGCCCGTCTCCTGCAGCCGCGCGAGTCTGCCCCGGGCTCCGTCCGCCGTGAGGAGACTGCTCCGCTGTGCTGCCCAACGACGGGCGAGCGGTTTCCTAAGCCCCCTGCTTTGTTCCCCCCCTCCAAAACATGCGCCCGTGGCCCTGCTCCGTGACCCCCGCCGTCCCCCAGACACTCGCCTCTGGCGCCCTGCTCCGTCACCTTGCCCCCCCAACGTACGCCCGGGGCCCCACTGCGTGACCCCGGCCCCACCCCGTCTGTGAGTCTCCCCCAACATGGTGGGGGCC
Source organism: Chelonia mydas (assembly GCF_015237465.2). NCBI lineage: Eukaryota > Metazoa > Chordata > Testudines > Cheloniidae > Chelonia > Chelonia mydas. The sequence continues at coordinate 16,824,899 of NC_057855.1, forward strand.
CTGCTCTCTGACCCCCCCAGCCTGTCCCTGGGACCCCACCTCTCCCAGGATCCTGCTCTGGGACCCCAACACATGCACAGGGTCCTGCTCCGTGCCGCCCCCCCGACACCCATGATCTGTTACTCTTCCCCCTCTGGCGGCCCCCCGGCACACAGGGCTGTGCTCTGTGACTCTCCATGCTTGGTAGTGCGTGAATATGGAAAGAAGGGCCACAGGTTGGCGCGGTGTGTGTGTGTGGTTGGGGGAGTAGCAGGGTCAAAGCATGGTAAAGAGGTTGTTGGGAGAAGGGCGGCCACAGAGACCCAGTTTCATTATCTGCGGACTTCCTGGATCCAAGAGGAGAGCTGCAGGTGAAAACAAAAGCAGGGCTTCTGGAGCCTTGAATGTTCGGCCTCTCTTAGAGGAGAAGCCTCTTTTTGTCCAGGAATAATAAAAAAAAATCAGGCTGAGAGTTAATTTCCTCTCACTTGCCCATCAGTCTTGCCATGTATAATTAAACAAGATTTTTAATATTTTTTTGAGTGCTGCAACTCAGACATACATGCAGTGATTCAGGCTCGTGATATTAAACTGATTTAATTTATGAAGCAATCTAAGTTATTAATCTATCAGGATGCTTTTACAATGTTGTTAACCAATTGCAGTTGATAAAATACTTGGTCAGTCATTTTCTGTGGAAATATCTCTATCTGTATTTAAAATATGAATATATAGTACTATTGTAAATGAAACAATGAATTCACACTACTGTGGCTCTTTTGATTGCTAATTTGGTTCTTTGAATCACTGAGGTCTAAGTATCACTGACATGGAGGCTAATTGTGGGAGAAATGCAACAGTCCTGACTATACAAGCACAAAAGGAAAACTGTCTATAAATAATGTCCTGTGTTGTGCAATGGGAAGCATGATAAGGAGGGTGTAGAAGGTGTTCAGGCTTGTCTTCTGTTTACCTCTTTCTTACAGAGCCTGGGTTTTCATAGGGTATGTCTCCACTGCAAGCAGCGTGGCAGCTGTGCTGCTGTAGTGTGGATGCTACAGTAACAGGAGTTTTGCTGTTGTAGTAAATCTATCCCCTTGAGAGGGGGTAGCTGAAGGATGAATTCTTTTGTCAGCCTCATGGTGTCTACACTGGGCCTTGGGTTGGCTTAACTGCATCTCTGAGGGCTGTGAATTTTTCACATCCATGTGATTGATATAACCAAGTCAACTAAAGTATTAGGATCATATTTTGGATGAATGTGTATCTTAGGCCATGTTTACACTATGGGGCTATACTGTGTTGGCATAACCCCAAAGTGTAGATGCAGCCTACGCCGATGGAAGGGGTTTTTCTTTTGGTGTGAGAATACCACCTCCCTAAGTGAGTAGCTATCTCAACCTACATTTTAAGTGTGGACCAGGCCTAAAACTCGGTGCAGGGCCTAACTGCATCCTATAGCTGCAGTTTAGTAAATTGATGTTTGACCAGCACCACCTAGTGGCTGTTTTCTTTCTTTAATGTAAAATGAGGGTAGACTAAGGCAGAGTGGAGTGAGTGGGAAAATACATGCTACGTTGCCAAAGGAAAAGTAAGAAAGCTATGTATGTGTCTTGTGGATTGGTAAAAGAAAACACATGTTCCTGTTTTGTATGTATAACAGTTCTAATGAATTTGTTCTTACTAAAAATATAAAGCTCTACAACCCTTTATCATTGTCCTGTGGTCCAGTTTCTTAGTTCAAAGTAACTGCTTTACTCATTTTTACTTGATAAGTTAGGAATATCTTTTGTTTTCTCATCTATAACTTTAGCTTAACATCTATCAAATATTGCTTTTGGGACTTGCAGCTAACCAAAGAGAAGGCAAGTTTACTTCACACTCAACAAAACATCCTAAGGTAAAATATTTTCAAGTGAGGGTTCCTACCCTTCTGTCCTTCAGGGCTCTCCCTCCCTCACCCCTCTTTGACAGTAGTTAAATAGAATTGTATGGGGTTCCTACCTGAAACTACACAAGTGTCAGTCCTTGCTTAACTATGTTCATTGCTATAAGATGCTTACTTCCCAAGAAACTAAACGTGTCTCTCTGCCACGTCTCTGAATAGCTGGAATCCCCTCTGTAAAAAACCTCACTCTTTTTTCTCCTTTCAGTTCTCCTGCAAGTTAAAAGTAAGCTCACGGTACATATGTTCACTCTTATGTTTAACATGCCTTTTTGTCAGACAAATCTAGCACTAGATGAAATAATTACCTCTAGACGTGCCATTAGTCAAGGTAGGGGAAAGGAAGATGGCAAGTGCCAAAATGTAAAACTGGATGGAAAGAAGGGTCCGGATGAAACAAGTGGATCCTGCCAAATGCCCTAGGACCATCTAAGGTGAAATTGGAGAAAAAAGTCCTCAATTAAATATACTTGACTGGAAAAGTCCCAGTCTGGCCAGGACCTAATGCCTAAGAAACAACCCTTGGGTTGATTTATTGGTTGGGCTGGATGTTTTATAAATTAAAATGAATAGGGCAAGAAGTGATTGTTCAAGTATTTGGGGCCTAGGTGATGGTAGGCTTTGTTAGATGTAGCTTGCGGAGGTAGATGTAATTCCTATTCAAAGGAGTGAAAGATCAGCCATGTGCTGCAATGATTGCAGCCTCCAGATCGGGTGCCTGGAAAGCTCAGTTGTGTGTGCATTGCTGTTGGCTAGCCTGGGGATGGCAGTGGCAATGAGTATGGTGAGATCTTTGTATAAGAGAAATGAGTGAGCCTCAAGCATGTGCTGGAGTTGACTGCTTTTGCAGCATCTCTAGAAAGCAGTCAAGAGACCAACCCTTGAATGTTCCTTCTCTCCCTTTCCCCATCTGGCTGACCAGCAGGGGTGTGCTCCCTGAATAATTGGGTACTCTCAAAATCCCTGAAAATACTCCCACTTGGCTCTGAAAATCACTTGGTTTGAGTTTGTCAGCTATCTCACCAACATAAAAATGTTGGCTAGACAATTTAATAGCTAAGAAATGGTCCACATGGACCAGTAAAAAGATCTAGAATTGTGTGTCTGCATATTGATACCACCATCCACCACCACGTGATCTTCTCCTGTGGCATTCTGAACAGCAAGGGAAAGAGAGGAGCCTTGCAGACCACAGAAGGGAAGAGGATAACATTGTTTTCAACAATTTTAAATAAAATTGGAAATTTTACATAGTTCATTATCCACAGTTTTTTTAAAATTCTTAGGCTCCTACTCTTACTATGTTTAATTTGGTTTTCCAGTCCAGCGTATGAAAATAACACTGGGCCAAATCTATTCCTTGTGTACCTCATTTTAGTGGAGTTTACAAATTATTTACAAATTTCAGGGAACTTAGGTCTTTGTGAAACTGGGGAGTATATTACTCCATAGAATCATAGAATATCAGGGTTGGAAGGGACCTCAGGAGGTCATCTAGTCCAACCCCCTGCTCAAAGCAGGACCAATCCCCAATCAAATCATCCCAGCCAGGGCTTTGTCAAGCCTGACCTTAAAAACTTCCAAGGAAGGAGATTCTACCACCTCCCTAGGTAACGCATTCCAGTGTTTCACCTAAGTTTTTCCTAATATCCAACCTAAACCTCCCCCACTGCAACTTGAGACCATTACTCCTTGTCCTGTCCTCTTCTACCACTGAGAATAGTCTAGAACCATCCTCTCTGGAACCACCTCTCAGGTAGTTGAAAGCAGCTATCAAATGCCCCCTCATTCTTCTCTTCTGCAGACTAAACAATCCCAGTTCCCTCAGCCTCTCCTCATAACTCATGTGTTCCAGACCCCTAATCATTTTTGTTGCCCTTCGCTGGACTCTCTCCAATTTATCCACATCCTTCTTGTAGCGTCGGGCCCAAAACTGGACACAGTACTCCAGATGAGGCCTCACCAATGTCGAATAGAGGGGAACGATCAGGTCCCTCGATCTGCTCGCTGTGCCCCTACTTATACATCCCAAAATGCCATTGGCCTTCTTGGCAACAAGGGCACACTGCTGACTCATATCCAGCTTCTCGTCCACTGTAACCTCTAGGTCCTTTTCCGCAGAACTGCTGCCTAGCCATTCGGTCCCTAGTCTGTAGCTGTGCATTGGGTTCTTCTGTCCTAAGTGCATGACCCTGCACTTATCCTTATTGAACCTCATCAGGTTTCTTTTGGCCCAATCCTCCAATTTGTCTAGGTCCCTCTGTATCCTATCCCTGCCCTCCAGCGTATCTACCACTCCTCCCAGTTTAGTATCATCCGCAAATTTGCTGAGAGTGCAATCCACACCATCGTCCAGATCATTTATGAAGATATTGAACAAAACCGGCCCCAGGACCGACCCCTGGGGCACTCCACTTGACACCGGCTGCCAACTAGACATGGACCGTTGATCACTACCCGTTGAGCCCGACAATCTAGCCAACTTTCTACCCACCTTATAGTGCATTCATCCAGCCCATATTTCTTTAACTTGCTGACGAGAATACTGTGTCAAAAGCTTTGCTGAAGTCTAGAAACAATACATCCACTGCTTTCCCTTCATCCACAGAACCAGTAATCTCATCATAGAAGGCGATTAGATTAGTCAGGCATGACCTACCCTTGGTGAATCCATGCTGACTGTTCCTGATCACTTTCCTCTTGTGTAAGTGCTTCAGGATTGATTCCTTGAGGACCTGCTCCATGATTTTTCCGGGGACTGAGGTGAGGCTGACTGGCCTGTAGTTCCCAGGATCCTCCTCCTCCCCTTTTTTAAAGATTGGCACTACATTAGCCTTTTTCCAGTCATCTGGGACTTCCCCCGTTCCCCAATTTTACTTCTATTGGTTTGTACGGCAGCAAGCAAAATCTTGTGCGAGATGGCCGCCTTGGGGCGTTACTACTGATGATTCTACAAAAAAAATAATCAGGGGGAAGATTCAGCTATTGTGGTTGTGCTGCCTTCCCAGATACACTAGTGCTTTACCACAGAAATGATTCGAAAGAGCACTGCTGTGGCTTTTCAGGAATCAAAATAACTCAAGCTCTCAGCAAGTTTTTGCCTTAAGAGCTTAAAACTATTTGTAAGTGGCAGCCACCACAGAAAGTGAAGGAATTCACACTTGATAGTTCTCCCCTTGATGAAATTCAACTGGTACCAAGCAGCAGCCCCTGTGAGAGTGAGCAGCTTGGGGAAGCAGGTCTGCAATCGTGTCATACCTTGCTTCATTACATGTTTCAAATTTTAAATTATTTTTTTAAAGCATAACATGACTTATTTAACACTTGTGTACAGTGCCATATGTACACTTGCTGTGGGTAAAAAGAATAAAGACATGATCCCTGCTTCGAGGACCTCATAATCTAGGATAGGTATGACATGATGTTATACAAGGAGAGAGAACATCACTCAAGGGGGGAAAAGGAGGATTTACATACAATAAGGTTATGAAGTTGCTTTCATAAGGTTTGCATCATGTTAGGATTTAATTTTAAAACATGGCCCCACTGTGCCGGTGATTTATGCATGGAGGTTCCACTTCAGGCAGATGGGTAGCTGCCTTTGGTATTGTGCCTCTTTTTACCTTGGTGTATTCTCCATAGTGGCAGGGAGATGCTGTGGCTAGAGGGCAGGCTATGGGAAATGTTCCCCATCATTCCACCATCCCTGTGGAGCATCTGTAAGAAAATACAGCCTGGGGCTGTTAAATTTCCTTCAGAGACCTTCTATGCGGTGGGACACACCTTTCCAGTTCAGGATAGTGGAAGTGGCAGTGCTGCTGCCAAGGAGCTGGAGGAGGAAAGGGATCAGAGAGTTAGTTTGCAAGTGCAGAGTGCTACACAGATGGCCCTCTCCTCCCATGTATCCCCCAAGAGCTGTGTGGTTCTTGAACGGGCTGCAGGTTCTGAGGCATTGAGACATCAGTTCCCAGTAAAAGAATTTGGAGAAAACTCTGTGATAGGCATCCCATAGCATTTCTTTCCCTCTGTGGGTTTCTGTCACATGCAGGATCAAACTGGGCCTTTGTTGTTTTCAATTTAAAAAATAAAAGAATTTACTATTTAAATAGGTTAGTGTGGGAGGAATGGTTAGAAAGAGGGGAGTTTGGAGGAGACACCGCCCAAAGGTGTCATTGGGTCTGGTAAAAGCATGAATCCAGTTAATTTCTTAGAAGCAGCCTCTCAGCCCACTTGCATAAAAATGGTAAATTTGCTGAAGTGCATCAGGTAGGAGGAATAACAATGCAATAATATAGAAAGAACAGTAAAAACAGCAGGAATGTCTCAAACTGAAGACCTGAAAATGCTACAATAAAATAAATCTTGATGGCCCTGAAGAACGTATATGTGCTGTTTAGTTTGAGACATAAAAGTATGCACATTTCCCCCTCTATTTTTAATATGCTCTTTCGGCTGCATGTTTTGCAATATGTATTTTGGTTTTGTCTGTGGTTCAGTGGATAGAACACTGGACTGGAGACAGGGGACCTACTTTCTATGCCTGGGTCTGCCACTGGCTTTGTGACTTCAGTCAAGTCACATAACTTCAGTTCCCCTATCAGTAAAATATGAATAATAATACATAACCACCTAAGGGCTTATCTGTATGCAGAAGCTGCACAGGTTTAGCTAAAATTCAATTAAACTGCTGTAACTTGTGTGTGTGCATGTGTGAACTCTCCTATTGGTTTAAAATTAGCTATATTGGTTTAGTTTGTGCCTGTAAATTTGGTGACACAAGCTAAACCAATATAAGTCAGGTTTAACTCATATAAAAGTGGTGTCCACACATAAAGTTGTACCAGTTAAGGTAAATCGATATAAAATCACATCCTTAGTAGGTAAACTGGTACAACTTTTTGTGTAGACCATACCTAACAGTGAGATCTATGCTTTAAAAATATTTTATAAGGGCTGCTTATTAATATTATTTATTATAGTTAAAGAAAATTCCAATAAAATATATATATTAAAAAAACCCAAATATTTATGTGGTTGTATAAGAAAATTAAGGTAGAGGTTAAACTGAACTACAGTATTAAGTCTAACAAAACAGTTTGATCTTACTTGTGAAACAAACAAAAAAGTGTCCTGATGAGGAATAATAGTTATCAAAGAATGAAGAATTGTTTTATTTAAAGATTGTTTAACTACTGATGAATCTGGCTAAACATTAAAAGAACTTAACCTAGTCCTGTTCATACACTAATCTAAGGGTACATGGACATTTCTAAAATGTAGATGTGATGTCATATATACAGATATGAATCAGCAATGGGAGAGATGTAGCTTTTTTAACCATTGTATTGATTTTTGGAAATAATCTTTATATGTAAAATGTTGTTAAATCAAATCTGTATAATTAATAAAAATAGGAACTGAAACACATACTGGCTTTTCATATTTATATATCCCTTTTTGCTGTGCAAAGATCTGCATTTTCAAGTTGACATGCTTGATTCAGAAAATTGAAGCCAGAAGGATGGATGTGTCATTCAAAGGCTCAAGAATTCTCTGGTTCCGGTAGGTCCATTATGCTATCAGCTGTGCAGGTTGTTCTCACAGTACAAATTAATCTTTTTTCTGTGGATTGCTGGATTTTTTGTTTGTTTTGTTTTGGTCCTTGAATTACCTAATTACATTGTCTTTCATTAACCCCGTATTTACTGTCTAGATGTTATTTGGACAAATGTGAATTTGTAACAAAAAATAATGAAATGACTTAAATGCTTTTACTCTAGCCGATTGAAATTAAGTAAAATAAAATAAAAATACTATTGTATCTTTATAACACCTTGCAACTTCTGTCTTCAAAGTGCTCTGCAAACATAAGTATTGTCCTTGCTCTACTGAGGAGAAAACTGAAACTCAGTGAAATCCTGGCTCCATTGAATTCAACACAAAACTCCTATTGAATTCAATGGGGCCTGGATGTTGTCCCCAGAGAATTCATAGACTTGCCTGATGCCACATAAGTCAGTCCCAGAGCCAGTATTGGAACTCAGGAGTTCCTATTGCCCAGGCCACTAGACCAAGTTGCCTCTATATGGGTGAAATTCATCCTTGTACAGAGTACCAACCAGGTCTATGCATGTTTGTGAGACTTTAGTACTGTGTAAGCTTTGTACAGACAGCACAGGGATGAATTGTTTCCTATGTGATCATTGTTTGCCGCTAACAAAACATAATAAAAATAAAAGTTCAGGATCAGGACTCAGGTTATCTTAAAATTAATTATCTTTTTCAGTGGGGTTTCAGCTTTTGAAGTCAATGGTAATTAAGAGTACCCAGTTTTATGTGCACAAAAAAAGCAACCATGGACATTCAGCTCTTAGTTGTATCAGCCCCTAATATAATAATGGTTTAGGAGCAGAACTATTTTTTTTCTTCCCTTTTGTCCAGGAGAATGGTACAGTTATGCAGATTTCTATTTAATTAGTTTCTTTCCTATAACTTTGTAAGCCTTTGTTTTTACTTTTAAAATCAGTGCAACGAAGCAGGTTTGTCCTAGCTGTACTGTATAGGTCTTGGCTGATCTATCATATGTTTTTTGAACAGTAGATGGCAACATCTATTCACCTGTAGCAAAAACCCAACACAAATATTCAACACATTACACAACCTAATGTACAAGTCTGAAAATATCAATAGTGTGAAATAGAACCATTCTTAAAATGATCGTTTACAGTTGTAGATTCAAAGTGAAACAATTTATATGAGCCCTGATATGCTATGATTGTGATTGTTTTCCAACTCAAAAAGGGGTTACAGTGAAATTGCAGTCTGCAATTGCAGTTGTTGCAGGTTCCTTGTTTTTATACTGATTAGAAGGATGTTTGTTAAGCTTTGCAGCAGGACACCACTGTGAAACCTCATTCCTGAGCAAGTATGGAATAAGCGTATATTTTAATATATACTTCCGTTAAGCTTTGTAAAAGACTAAGGAGTGTTGTTTGAGCACCTTCACCTGATTGCAAGCAAGATGGTTAATAGTTTTGTCTCAGATATCAGTTACGCTTCATAGTTTGCACTGTGCTTAGAAAATGTGCAAAATGTGCTTACCACTGCAGGTGGAGAATATGATTTCTAGACCTTTAACTTTAGGATTTACCTTGAGACGTAAGAGTTTGAGATCCTGGCTCTGTTGAAATTAATGGCAAAACTCCCATTGACTTCAAAGAGGGCAAGATTTCACTCATTATGATTCATAATTTGTTCGGATACCATGTAGCTAAATAAATAATGGCCAAAATGTTCAAACCTGTGTACCCAAAGTTAAGCTCCTAAATCTCTGTTTAGGAACCAAAATATGAATAACCTGATTTTTAGAAAGTGCTGAGTACCTGCAGCTCTCATTGACTTCAGTGATTTTTTTATTGCTCAACATTTCTGAAAATCAGGTCACTTTATTTAGTACTTAAATATGAAAAAATTGAAAAATTAAGCCAATGCAGATATATAATAATATGTTTCAATTTCTTTTACTGTTTAAATAATTTCACTCTTTGATTCTGTGAAATACCTGGTTTGCTCTGCAAGTGTGAATGTCAGTCATGTCAGGTGTGAGAGTGAGTGGTCTAACTGTCTGTTGCCCAAAGTTACAACCACTTCACAGCATTGATTTTCAGTTATAAAATTTTCAAAAGTTCTCATGAGTTATTGTAATAATTAATGTTCTGAGCAGACAACAGATGTCAAGAATAGCAGTTTTAGTGAGAAGATGACCAGACTCTTGTGTGGTGATAATATACTGAATTATGGATCATTCACAGAAGTGATAATAATGTATTGGTGGCATATTTTTTCTCTAAGATTTTGTTTCTTTTTGACGCATATCTGGGTCAAGTGAATCGTACCGTTGAATGGTTTGCTGTGATTTGTGAGGGGGAAAGTATGGTACAGAGGATAGGACAGGAAATTAGGAGATGTAGGGTTTAGTCCCAGCTATTCTGTTGAGTCCCGTTATGCACTGGGGCACTTAACTTCTTGGTGTCTCCATCCATAGAATGGGGATAATGATAGTTACCTTCTTTTGAGATCTACAGATGAAAAGTGCTAATTATATTATTCTCTTAATACCCCTGACCCAGAGTAAAAACTTGATACACCCATATTATTTTTTGAGGCCAGGCCTTCCATAATGTGAACATACCTTCTAACAGCAAATTCTCAGGATCAGTACAAACCCATCAGGCTACCATATTTGCACTTAATTCTGTTTCCTTCAGCCTAATAGCCTTCTAAAGATCAGAATTGCATCACTCCTTCCATCACACTAATATTCTTTTATATTATTTTAAAGAACTGTATCATGGGATCTACTATGTTTAACTAAGTATGTCTACCATACAGTCCATGTTTTTCATCACAAGAAGCATCTTGAACTGCTTATAACACATAAAGTATACGTTTGTCTTGTTTTAGAATAGCTTTATGCTGTTCAGCTGCTTTTATGTCCTCTTCTGTGTCTAAAGATAAGTATGTTTAAGTATAATTCTGAAGTTTTTATCTTCTGTACCATCAGCTTACATTCTAGTTACAATTTCATATTATGCTTCTCTAGGAAGCTTTGCACAAGCTTAACATGACAATTAAGGGAGTGAACTGGCAAAAGTCTGCTGATTTCTCTCCCTTTCCTTTCACTCTTATCTCAAATTCTCTAAGGTACACCTCTTTATCTACATGTTTCCAAGAAGGTGTTCAGTTAATAACTCAGACGAATTGTGGCTGCTAGGATCTTTTCATGTATTAATTTAACTCTTCCTTTTAAATAGAGTGCCAGAAAATAGCTGTTTTTGTGTGTTCTCCATTTATTCTGGCTGGATTTTTTTATAGTGTTGAAGTCACGTACTGCAGCCCTTTGATTCTGCTCCCAAGAAATTATCAGAGATTACAGTAGGGGCATTACAGGCAAACTGGGATACTCACTGCAGTATTAAATAGCAATTTTGTTGTGTACTTATGTTGATCTTACTGTGTTTTTATTTATAGTTAAAAGGTAAACCTACAGACTAGGACATGTCTGATCTTGATCTGATTAAGCAGAAAAGTTTGTAGTTGTTTTGCTGCCCGGTTTCTAGCGGCTGTTGCAGTTTGTAGAGGACAATGATGCAACACAGCTGACATGCACAACAAAACTCATTTTTCAGTGTAGACAATCATAAGACTCATTAAAGGGCAGAGGTTTATTGGCTTCTATGTGCTAAAATGTTATTTAGTAGTTAAACAAAGCATTGTTTAAACACACTCTGCTCTTTCATTAGATATGACCAAGAATATGTTTAGTTTCCATCTTGTGACAGATACTGCAACCACAAGCAATGCCTTTGGGGACCATATTGTATTAAGTTGATGTATCACTGTGGGCCAGGGATTGTGTGCAGCACCCCCAGGAACCAAAAACAGTGGGGTGTGATTAAGGTAAATCACTTAGGTTGTAAACACCTTTAGAGAGGTACCCCCTAATGGGTAGGCTTGCATATGCTGTTTCAAACTAGGTTTTCCAGAGATCAACAGAGAAAGAAAGGGTTTTTGATATAAAAAAGGCTGAATTTAAACTGGCTCAGGGCCTTCTTTCAGATCCAGCAAATGGACAGGACTTTCTGTTCTAGGGAGCACTCCAGTCCTACCTACTAGTGGTCCAATAAAACTGATGGGTGATCTCTGGCAGCTTTTAGCATGTGTATAGGAACGTTTATTGGTTTTGTGTGTTTTTTCTATGTAGTGCTTTTACCTTAAGAATAAATGTGCTTGCTTAGAAAGGAGTTGTGTGGCAACTTATAACTGGTGGCAACACACTGTTCGTAGTACTTGGAGAGAAAGCAACACACAGGCACTGGCTGTTAGGAGACTAGCTTGCTGCAGATATCACAGTGTATGTCAGGGGGCTGTGAAGTTTTAAAATCCCCAATCAGAAAGGACAAGAGTCCCTGTTTGGAGTCAAGTAATGGCAGGAGACCTGATTGGGAACTCCGGGAATGGTACCTGGAGGAGTACAGGTGCAATTACCCTGGAAGAGTGACACATCTTTGTTGGTGTAGCAGCAAGTTTAAGTTTAAGATGAGAGTTAAGATGAATTGATTGTTATTATAATAAATTATTTTGGCTCTCATCTACAATTTAAATGTAGCTGTCCCCCTGAAGCACGTAGATCACTGTCAGTGTGGATTAGGAGGTGCATAAAAATGTACTCAAAGTTGTCTAGGATTGGAGCTGAAAGGATTCAGCCTCTCACTAGGCTGGACCATTCATTTAATAAATATGAAATGAATATAAGCTTACCATCAATGTTTGGATAATGTTGCAGTGAACCTAGTTAACTGGCAATTTGTGAATAAAGGAAGAAGTTCCCATGTAGTCGAGCTCCCATATAGTCAAGTTTTAGTCTAAAAAGAAAAATCAAGAATATTCAGCTGAAATGAGACTGGTTTTAGGGGTCTGTGTTCTTATAGGTATGTTTAATAATAGTTGGTGAAAGTTAAATCAGCCTGCTTCTGCCAGTTTCATCGTATTATAACTAAGTCCCTGACCATTACCATAAAACAGTCTCCAGCTCTAAATTACAACCAGTTTAGTATTAACTAATTTGGGTGGAACATCAAGCATGTGGCATTGTCAAATATTTGGGCAGTGTCATAGACAGTACTGGAAGATACTTGAAAGATGTGGATGCTTGTGTGTCAGCAGCTGCTGCCATGTTTCAGGTCCTTCAACGGCTTCTGTGGGGATGTCCTTGCTATGGAGCTTGCTGTGAAGCCACAGATCTATAGAACCATGGTTATACCAATTCTGTTGTATGGAACTGAAATCTGGGTGCTGAGAGAGGCTGAAGAACACTGGATTGATGTTTTCAATTCTTGTTATCTTTGTCAGCTGCTCCATGCCAACTTGCAGGACAAGATAAGAAATGTGGATATTTGAAGCCAAACCCAGCAACTTAAGAACCCAGTGTTCTTAGTATGGACATATTAGACTGGAAGACCAATGAATTCTGAAGTGTGTACCAAGGAATGCCACTACATGGCTGCTGACCACATGGGCATCAAAAGCTTCAGTGGTGCAATAAGATTGTGATTGATGGGCATAAATACACTGACCACCTTAGGCACCTTGCCAGAGATCGATCTGGGTGGTACTTGATTTGCAAGGTGGTCATGTCCCTTTGGGATTTGCCATGATGATGGTAAATGTTGAAAATTTTGAAAAGTTGCATTTACATGACTTATTTTCCTTCATCCTAAATTATGGAGTTCAATTCTACAGTTGAGGTCAGTGGCAGAATTCTAATTGACTTAAATGCGAGCAGGATGAGGCCCATAATACAATCAATCTCTGTACATCTGGAGCAATCAGAATGAATGATAAATATCGGGAAATGCAAACTGGGATCCTGCTCGTGCATTCTTTATTCATGCAAACACCTATGGACTTCAGTGAAAAATTAGCCTGAAACTGGCTTACTGAATTGGGATATCTGTTTTATAGAAAGAAACTTAACCAGGACGGCTAAATATTAAAAAAATTTCATGCTTCTAAAAACAGGACATGAACATGTTTTCAGATCTTTGATATGTGTATTGAGGGTGATAATATTGGTGATCTGAAAGTGAATGTATGAGAGAGGTTGTTAGTGTGTTGGGGTGACTGAGTGTCATGATGGTAGTAGGCTAATGCCTGAAGACTGGTGCTGTGCTGCGTGTGAGTGCTGCCTTAACATATGATTTCCTTCCTTTTCAGAGCTTATGTTGTAAGGAAAAATGCTTGGGGAAACCTCAACTCCAAGTTAATGATGTTTTTGTATGGTGGAATTTCCTAGTGTTTAAAATAATACATATTTAGGCTGGGGAACCAGAAGTGGAAACTAGCTGAAGGGCTAGTGAGAGGGTCTAGATGGGTGTGGGGGTGCTGCAGAGTTTGTCAAATTATTGTATCATCTCCCTTTAAAACTTTGCAAGCCTGGTGGAAAGAGCTTTACTGATGCTACAGCTTCTTCAGTCTGGCACTTTCGTATGAAGTTGCAGGAGCCTGGTAGGCTGAAAGCTTTGAGTGCTGAGCAGAGAAAAAATAAATGTCATTTAAAACTTTCTCCAACGGGAGTGAAAAGTTTTAAACAGAGCAGATATTACTGCTTCCCTGGCCCCCTGTTTTCCCTAGCGCTGCTTTCTAGCCAGTTCTGCTTCCAAGACCCTCAGCCAGTTTCCATCCCATGCTTTAAGTTCTAGGCAGATACTTTCTCTTCCCCGTTTACTGACGTATCCAGTGTTCCCCTGGTAGACTATTAAATGCTTAACTTTTATATGTATAGGCTAAGATATTCAGAACCACTTAGGGGATTTAGATGCACAACTCATTTTAATTTCAGTGGGAATTGTACATCCTAAAATCCCTAGATGGTTTTGAAAATTTCAGCCAGAACTACTGCTTGCAAAGATTGTACATATAAAAATTATAATAGAAAATATATAACTATATAAAACGTATATATCAAAAACACATGTGCTTATAATTTACAAGTAGAAAACTTTACACGGTAGTTGAGAGGGTCCAGTAACAGGGATGTGGAAGCAGCAGTAGGGGAGCGTTGGACTCAGTGGTCACTGGTCAGGATGTAATGGGTAAAGAGATGATCTGGTCATGGAGGTCACAGATTCCTTGACTTTAACAGCTCTCTGAGACTGCTTTGGCTTCAGCCCCAGGTGGTGAGACTCAGGCTTGGGCTGTCAGCGCTGGTGGCGGAGCTGGGACTGTCCGCCCTCAGCCCCAGGTGGCGGAGCTTGGGCTGTCAGCCCTGGGCAGGGGGTCTCGGACGGTCAGCCCTGGGCAGTGGGGCTCGGGCTCTGGTGTAAGCCACCTGTGGGGGGCCCAGGCATCAGCCCTGCCATGACTTTATCCTGATTTTGTACATTTTTACCATGGCAGTTGGATGAATTTTGTTTAATTTTACCATGACAAAATTGTATCCAGAGTAATGGGAAAAGGGGCCTTCCCAGGGGCTGCCTGGAGAGAAGATCCTGTTTTGCTTGCATTAGGAGATGCAAAATGTAGGTATTTTGTGCACCTAGAAAGTCTGGAGGAGAACAACACCCCTTGTGCAGCCTTTCTGACATTCAGGGGGCATGTTCTGAGAGAGGATCCTTTCTTATAGCTCAGCCAGTGAAGCACTGGCTACATAATTGGCTGTGGTGTAAGGACAGTCGTTTTGATGAAAATGCTTTTTCTGTTGGCCTTTCTATGCGTGATTCATTGTGCAAAAACACATTGTACAAACCGTTTTTCATTGGAAGTAATTGATGAAAAATTAATGATATGCCTTGCAATTAATCATAAATTACATTTTATGACAAATTAATTTGATGAAAAATATATAGTTAACATCTCTGCTTAAATGGAAATTGTTATTCTAACAAAATGAAATAAATACAATTAAAATACATGAACATTAATAAGCTTTTAAAAATAGCCAATTTCTTTGCCCTCGGGAAAGGCTATTCCTCACGATAGCATAACTGCATCTTATGGACAAAAGTCTCATATGACCTCTATAAAGCCAATGAGCATCATACCCTCTTCAAGAACAGAAACACAAACTAGTGGTCAAATTATTGATTCTATGGTAAATTCTTTTGGGGAAATATTTATTCCATGCATCATGATTGTACATAACACTGAAAATACCAAAGCACACATAGTGCTGGGTATTCCAGGCTCTTAAAAGGACTTCACAACATACTGCAGGACTGGCATATTTCCAGGTGTTTTTCTACCACGCTGAAGTTTATCAGTCAGTGGTACTAACATTGTATATACCATATAATGCCATAGAGTTGTCTGTTGAATTGATGGTCACCCCTACACGATGAAACTCTGTGTTGTAGGACTTGGTTACAAAACTGTAATGGCTAACATGTTTGAAATATGGTTTAGTCTTGCAGCATTGATGGGTGCAAACCGTCTTTTAACCATATTCCTGAATTATACTACAGCCTTGCCCAGAGTATTGCCTGGTTCAGGAATGCGGTTAAAGCAGGATAACTGCAAGATTGAATGATGTAGAGTTGACATTTGTTATAACCTTGCTGTAACCAGCTCTTGCAACACAGCAGATTTTTCAAAATGTAGAGAGGGCCTAAATTTTTTTCCATCTTGATGCTGAGGCAAATGGAAAGACAGGTGCTTAGGAAAAAAAACAAACTACTGTTCTGTTGCTGTTCACATAATCTTTGTCTTTTGCAACTACTTAGCTTGGCTAAACTCTTGTTGGTGCATCAAATCAGTATCAAAATGTAGGACAGACATTGGAGCTGGTTGTGCCATTGAGAAATTATTCTTGAATGACATGTTTGACTGTGAAGAGTAAACACTACTCATTGGAATCTGGTAGTCAACTCAGTGATTTACCAACGGGGTGGTTGTTTTTTTTCCCTTTGGTCATCATTGTTGGAGATCTGTCTTTAAACCAGCTATTTCTAGTTGTTAACAGGTATGTATGCTACTTGGTTGAAGACTTGGGAACCAAATTTGAAATCCAGAGGAGACGTATTACCACTGTCAGAAAGGCATAGTTCTTAAGCTGTTTACAGGTTCCTAACTAAATACCGTGTAATGCTTGACAGGGAAGAATACATGTTGACAGCATTTCTTAAGACATGCTTCAAGGACAAAATTAAAATACTTCCATAGGGTGTAGACATCAATCACCAGAAGGATGTTCTTGTACACCAAGTACTATAAAGTATAGCTTTCCAGTGACCTTAACACACTGGCCAACACAGGAGCTGCTTTAGTAATTACAGATTACATTAAGTATCAATCAAAAGCCACCATCCAACTAGAAGACAAATCTTTTATGCATTATTAAAATAAGATCCTTCCCAGAAGATTTAGGCTAATAAAATTGAATTTAATAATGCAATGAGTGAAACTCAAGTTTAAAAAAAATTTGGTTTCTCCTTTGTTGATAATATCCTAAGAAATCCTATATTTTTTATAATGCATAAAATACATAAATCTTTGAATAATCCCTTGAATGGATTCACAGTTCAGTCACACATTCTCTCAGAGGTTCCCTTTATTTTTATTGTAATTTTTATTGTATATTTTATTGTGAAATAATTGCTATTATATATCAGGTATGCATCATACTTATTGCTACAGATTAAAGACTTGAGGTGAGCTCTACGTAATATTCCAGCTAGTTACAATATGGAACATTTTTCTACAAATATTATGCAATGTTCTACAAATATTAGCAATGTTCCGTACTTGGTAAAAATTAGGCCCTTTGAAGGAATCTCAAAATCACTAGTCATTTATTAAAATCTTGGTCAGTGCATACTAGTATGTTCATATATTACTGATGTTGCAATTGTTAGTGGACTGTAGTACAGGAAAGGGGCCTCTTTCATAAGAGTTCATAATATTCAATATATGATTTCCTATCAGTCTAATCTTTAAAACAATCTACTTCTATAGCATTCACATAAGTTACAGGTATTTTGGAGAAGACAGTTGTAGAATATTTTCTACATTATATTAGTTTTCAATCTTTACCATCCTGAAAGGTTTGGGATTGGGCTATGGGGCCTTCCTGAATGTATCGCTCCGTTAACTCAACACAGAATATTTAGAGCAGGGGTCGGCAACCTTTCAGAAGTGGTGTGCTGAGTCTTCATTTATTCACTCTAAGGTTTCGTGTGCCAGTAATACATTTTAACGTTTTTAGAAGGTCTCTTTCTATAAGTCTATAATATATAATTAAACTATTGTTGTATGTAAAGTAAATAAGGTTTTTAAAATGTTTAAGAAGCTTCATTTAAAATTAAATTAAAATACAGATCTTATCAGTTTAGTGTGATCCTTGCCGTTGCTTTTCCTTGCTGAGTTTTCCAATGTCTGGCACGTATTTGGATACTTTAAGCTGCACACAGGCTTCTGAGTGATCAGTTGTTGACGGGCTCAGAGAGGGACAGAGGAGAGATTTCATGTGTGAAGATACCTGTTCACACAGGTATGTGGATCCAAATGCTGAAAGCATTGCAAACGCAATTTTTTTCAAACAGTTAAATTTCACTGGCAGGGACATCCAGCAGGTCAGAATAGAGGCCCCATGATCTCTCTCGGTAGCTTCAAGTGAACTCTGCAGATCTCCAAACTTTAATGCCCACAATTCTGAGCTTTTTAACTGAATGAGCTGCATTTCGAAATCTTCAACACCCATCCACTGAAATACAGACAAATCCAAGTCTCTTTTGTTGAACTTTTCAGGTTTAATTAGAAAAGAAAGCATTGAGCCAAATTGCTGGAAATCTTGAAATCTGTCAGAAAATTCTGATTCCAGTTCTTGTATGTACATTCTAATCTCAACGTCAAATGCAGAGCGCTGTTCCACGTGGCGTGATAGTGATGTAAGCAGCAAACCAGGACTTAAAAATATCCCAGCACCAGTGGTGCTGAAACAATTTTTAAGGTGGGGGTGCTGAGCTGTGCCCCCTCTTGCCCCTGTCGGCACTCCTCACTGCCCCAGGCTGAGGTGAGTGGGCCACAACTGGGGGCAGCTGCAGAGCCCCGGGCTGGCGGCCGGACCCTGGGCCGGCAGCAGAGCCGCCCTGGACCGGTGGCCGGGACCCAGGGCCGGCAGCAGGTTGAGCGGGGCCAGCGGACGGAACCGCAGCTGGCAGGAGGCCAACAGCTGGTACCCCAGGTCAGCAGTGGAGCCCCCGGGACTGGTGGCCAGGACCCGGGCAGTGTGAATGCCACTGAAAATCAGATTTCGTGCATGCTTTGGCACGCATACCATAGGTTGCCTACCCCTGTTTTAGAGCATGGCTCAAAGCAGAATATTGTATTGATTCACTGGGTAGGTAGTACAAAAACTCTATTTTTTTTATAAGCAAGGACAGGTGACAGATCAGTTTCACAAAGTTTCATTTTAGGAATAGATAAGCAAGGTTGCACAATCTTGCTCTTAATTATTAGCATACTGAAGAGATAGGAAAGTCATATGCAGTGTCCATGTTGAGGGCATGCCTAAATGGGGATATACATGGCTGTCTTTGGTTTCAAAATGGTAGAAAAGGTTATAACTTTATTTATTAGACCACGAATATTTAAGCCAGTGATATCTGTTGATCCAGTCCAGCTCCTATTAAAGTAAATGGAAAGTTCCCCACTGACACCAATGGGAGTTTGTTCAAAATTTGTCATTTATAAATTCAGATGCATAAAATATGTACAATGCTGGTGAACAGGGATGATTCCAGTTCTCTTATGGGTCAATAAGGAAAAAGGTGCTTCTCTATAACACACACCATAGCCTTGGCTTTTTTGTTCAAACACTTTGAGAGAGGATAAGCTGGTGGCTTCCCTCCATACCTTTGCACTGGCCAGAATGGCACTGCCAGTTAATGACACTATCTTGGAGCCTGCCAGGACAGTATGGCATACCCCTCCCACATACACAGCTACCCCCAAAGGGGCCCAAAATGTTTTATGTCCCCACCAAGGGGTTCCTGTTTTCACACCCTCTTCCAAATTCCCTGGTTGTCCAGGCGGCGACTGAATGAGCCAAACACCAGCTCCCTTGATCTACACCAGCCTATAAAGAGGGCAAACACTTGGACCTTTTGGGATGCAAGGTGTTTTCCTCATCTAGCCTTCAATTCAGGATCAAAAAATACCAGGTTTATCAGCCAAATACGATTTTCTGAATTACAGTAAGTTTGAGGATTTTACCAGTAGCCGGCCTCAAAAAGATCAGGCTCATTTTCAGGTGCTTAAAGTTGGTAGCTAGGATAGCCCTCTCATTGGTCGTGGATGCACCAGCTACCTCTTCCAGGGCCATGGCTATAGTTATGCGTAGGGAGTCTTGGCTCCATTCTTCTGGTTTCCTGAGGGAGGTAAAGAACACCAGTGAAGATGTTATTTATGATTAATCTCATCTTTTTAACCAAAAGATGAATGAATCGCTGCATACCCTCAAGGACTCCAGAGCCAGCCTTCGTTCACTGGGCATCTACACTACTGCTGTTGAGAGCAAATTCCACCACCTGCCATCCTCCCAACACTACAGGTTCCCCATTTCCACCCTCAGACCATATGAGCCCCGGAGGAAATGCCAAAAGACTCATAGACCTCACCTTCTTGGGCCGCCTTCGCAGGCTTTGACGTTGCAGACACAATCTCCACCTAAGAGATATTTCTGAGGCAAACCTCAGAGCCACCAACCACTATGCCTACCACCTCACGATCACCCTGTTCCCTTTGGGGGTCGTTTAGCACTCTTTACCCACCCTTGGAGTGTAATAACAATACACAAATGGATGTTGAACATTATTCACCATGGCTTACAATCGAGTTTGTCATGCTATCTCCTCCAAGACCCCCCTCCTCCCTGTCCCTCTTTAGGGACCACTCTCATGACAGCATCCTCACCCAAGAAATAAGCTCCTTACTATGAGGATCTGTAGAATGTGTTCCCCCAGAATACCAGGGAATTGGGTTTTACTCGACTTACTTCCTGATACCGAAGAAGAAAGGCGGATGGAAACAAATCCTCGATCTCTGACATCTCAGTCCTTCCTTCCTTCCCTCCTTCCAGGACAAGATGATCATCACCGATGTATCCCTGGTGGGCTGGGGAGCCCACATGGACAATCACATGACATGTGATTTCCCCGAGAATCCAGGATACCCATAAATATCCTGGAACTCTAAGCCGTAAGGAAGGCATGCCAATCCTTTTGTCTGTACATTCATTCCCATCACATTCTTATCATGTCGGACAACACAACCACTGTTTTCTGTATCAACAAACAGGGATTGACCGCTCTATGTGCAGAAGCAGCCACTCTCTGGAATTGGTGCATCAATCATCACATCCTCTTGTCTGCAGCCTGTCTTCCAGGGACACAGAATGTACTCATGGACTCACTCTGCAGACATTTTGCGATCGACCACGAGTGGGAACTTCACAGTTAAGTTACACGACATCTTCACCTGATGGGGGTCCCAACCTCTCCTGCTGCAGGTACTGTATGAGATCTGACGAGGCAGAGCGATGGTCATTCTGATCGCTCCCTGCTGCCCCAGGTAATTCTGGTTTCCCAGTCTTCTCCACATGTCAGCCTGCCCACTGATTTACCTCCACAACTTCCCTGACCTGCTGACCCAGTACGATGGAGAGATCAAGCATCCCAATCCACATGCACTCCACCTCAGAGCATGGTATTTGGATGGGCTTCTGCTTTAGAATGCATGTGCTCTCCAGCTGTGCAAGACATCTTCTCTAGCAGTGGGAAGGACTCCACTAGGCAATGTTACCAAGCCAAATAGAAATGTTTCTCATCTTGGTTCCACCAGAAAGGAGTTTCACCTGAGTTGGCGGGAATCCCTCTCATCCTGGGTTATGTTCTGTCCTTGAAGTCATCAGCTCTTGCCCTCAACTCTTTGAGAGTTCATTTGGCAGTGATTAGTGCATTCTACCCTCCATTGGAAGGTTGGTCCGTATTTACACAACCACTAACCACTAGCTTTTGGAAAGTCCGCCAAAACCTTCTCACCTGTCCAAACGATCATGCCCCAATGGAACCTGAATCTAGTTCTTTCCATGCTAACAAAACCACTCTTTGAGCTGTTGGCATTGTACTCCATGTCCCTCCTTTCCATGAAAGTTGCCTTTGTTGTTGTTGTCACTTTTATGAGTTGGGTTGGCAAACTTGGCGCTCTGATGGCAGACCCACCTTTCACCGTTTTTTAGAAGGACAGAGTCTCCCTGCATCTACACCCTAAATTTTTACCAAAGGTGGTCTTCCAGTTTCACATCAATTAATCCAGTCACATACCTGTTTTTTTCCCGAAGCCTCACACATCCTCTGAGGAACATTGACTCCATTCCCTAGATGTCCAGCAAGCCCTGGCCTTCTACTTGCAGAGAACAAAATCCATCAGGAAGTCCCCTAGACTGTTTGTTTTGGTAGCAGAAGGACTCAGAGGACAAGCCATCTTCACCCAAAGAATCACCAAGTGGATTTTGGGTTGCATTAAACTCTGCTACCAACTGTCAGGCCTACCTCCCCCATAGAGGGGAGAGGACTCACTGCACGAGAGCTCAAGCCTTGACCACAGGATGTGCCACTTATGGACATATGTAGGATAGCCACATGGAGTTCTGTGCACACCTCTGCAGTGCGCTATGCCCTAGTACAGGACTCAGCAGCAGATGTCTCCTTGAGTATGGCAGTTCTCTGCACGACCATTCCATTCTCATCCTCACATCCTCCTCCAACTTAGATACTGCTTGTTAATTACTTTCAGGGGAATACAATAGGGACCATCACTCGAAGAAGAAGAGGAGGTGTCTTACCTGTAACTGGAGGTTCTTTGAGATGTGCGGTCCCTATTTGTATTCCACTTCCTGCCCTCCTTCTCCTTTGCCACGGATTTGTTTGATTCACAGTGGAGAAGGACCTGGAGATACAGTCGATCTGCCCTGCCCCTTATCACCTTAAATGGAAGTACGAAGCAAGCCAAGGCACATGCATAGACAAATGGGCACTACTTTCAAATTCTCTGACTCCTGGTGCATGGCGCGCATGCGTAACCCTCAGAAGAATATGGATAGGAATCACACATCTCGAAAAACTTCCAGTTACAGGTAAGTAACCTCCTCTTTTAGAGGGAGTTTTGATTTGAAATGGTCACAATGAAAAGCAGGAAGTAGTGCAGTAATGTTCCGGGAGGCAATCTTATCTAGTGGTCTGAGCCAGGTGATTGGACACTTCGATTCTGTTCCTGCTTCTGTGGTTGTGCTTTTTGACTTGGGTAAATTAATTAACCTCCATGTACCTCAGTTTCTGTCTGTGGGATGGAGATAATAGAACTCACATTTGTGAAATGTTTGGAGAGCATGAGATGAAATGTGTTGTGTAATCTAATAGTAGTAGCAAATGTTAATTTAATGACACATGACCGACTAGTGGATTGCAGTCTGTTTTGATGAACTGTTGTGTTATATTCACTTTTCTTTTTCTTTCAACAGATCTGGGAACCTGCAATGTGTCATTTTAAATCATTTTGTCCTCAGTATTCACAGATGAGTGTAGATTCCTGCCTCCAAATGTTTAAAAAATGCCCAGACTCTATTACCAGGACATACCCTTAGCTACATTCTTGGGATCATGGTTCTCAAAAATTGGAGCTTAAAGCCAAGTCAGTGGTCCGGTTTTCAAATATCTGAGCATTTAGCAGTTCAGTTTGATTTTAGTGGAACTGTTGGGTACACGGCACTCTTTAAAAATCAGATTACTTATTTAGGAACCTAACTTTAGGTTCATATTATTAAAAATCTTGACCTGTGTCTTTTCTTGTGTCTCTTTCAGAAAGGGTGCCCAAAGCAGAAAGCAGAGCTATCCTATGCCAAATTCAGCAATCAGTGGAGTTGTGCTTACTTACACCAGAGGTGAATTTGGCCCTCTGTCTTTGTTGTGTGAGCAGAGATTCCATTTTAATACATTACAAGCTCCCAAGAAAACCTTTTAATTGACATTTTCCACACATTTTCTTCTGTTTGTTCTGTCTTTCGGTTGAGTCGCATTTCCCCACCCTCTGCCGTATACTAGAATTCTGGAAAAACTTGCTCTCATGCATAATGAAGGAGGAGAAGTTACAAAGGAGGAATGTATTGGCTTCAGTCTCTACTCCTGGTCTCTATCTTGCTCTACAAGCTCATACAGCAAGTGTGTGGTAGAGCCAAGAATAGAACTTTCTCCTGATGCCAAGCCCATGGCCTTAACCCTTTCCTCCCATGAGAAATCTAGCCTTCTTACTCTATTTCAGTTTCCTAGATGTCGCAAAAAAAAACCAAACAAAAAAACCCTTGTAGTATTTTGGCCTATAAATTGATCCCAGGGCTTGGGGGGAGGAACAATGGGGATGGGAAGCAATGAATGAAGAACAATATAAATATTGATATGAAAATAAGCACTTACAGAGCACTACGTCTTCTCAAACTGCTGTGCATATAGAACTATTTAAACCTTATACTAGATATTTCAGCTTATTCAAGTTGATCCTGAGTGAACTGCCCATTTTAAAGTCACTATAAAAAATCTATCTAAGGCCCAATTCTGTACCCACTGAAGTCAGTGAGTGTTTCCATTCTCTTCAGTGAGTGCAGGAACAGACTTTAAATCAGTAAAACTATTAGTGTGACCACAGTGATCTACAACTCAGAAATCAGATGTTGTGTCCTGGCCTCTCTTCCCTCCACTGCTTTTTTTGGGCCTCAAACAGACAACTATATATTTCCAGACTCTGGCTGTTCGGTCCAAGCCACCCTAGAGAGATGAGCCCTTCCTCCACTTTCTGTTTGGTGAGACCAGCCAGTGGAGATCTTCTCTCCTGCCCTTATTACAAGGATCCTGTTTTCATCTCCCCTGGTAACACCTGCTGTTTTAGTGATCATATTTTGTGTGTAGTGTCTATCTTGGGAAACAAAGGGCATTCAAAGGATAATGAAGGTACAGTGGATTGGTTAGTGTGTGTGTTCAAGTGCAAATCACTGTTCTGTCACGGTCCGAGTCTAGTAATGAGAAGAGTATGTCTGAAGCCTAGTATGAAGATAACACCAGCCAAGTTCCAAATACTCCCCACTTTTCCTGCACTCAGGATTGCAGCAGAAAATTAAAGAGCAACAATGGTCTTTAATAGTGTCTCCTGAATCAGCACCCATGTCTTCAAAAACAGACACTGCCTCAAAGTGTGAAAGGCAAACCCACTCCAAAATAGCTAGCCGCACAGATTTAAAAGGAGCAGAGTATAGGGCTGATATGGGGACTTTTGCTGTGCTTTTCAGCAAACTTTTCATCAGATTCATGGCTGCAGCTGGCCTACATTAGCAGGCTCCTTTTCAGGATTTCTTCCCCAGAAAAGCACATTCACGGCCTTAAGAAACTGCAGAGCAGGGGGAAATGGATGATCTCCTAAAGCTGAAGGATGCCAAGTTGCCCTCACTCCCAGGAATTTGGATAAGTAGCCAGACACTCATGTCTGTTACCGCACATTGGGCAAAAATCTGACTTCTCAGTTTTAGCCAGTTCCATAATATGAACAAGCAGCAGCTGCTAAACTTCACATAAGAAAGTTCATTACCTTGTTAAAAGGAAATCCCTGCTTTGTTTGCTCTCACAGACAACAAGCAGCATAGTTATACATGATGGGCCCAGACTTGCCGTTTTAATGCAAGTAAAACTTCCACTGAAGACAATAGAGAATTTTGCCTATCTAACTGAAATTTTGCCTGTGAGAGCACTGCATGGTCAGGCCTTGTATGTGCTATTGTTAAGTATGAAAATGCAGCCCCACAGGAAGATAAAACACACAATGGATCCTTTATTAACCAATATAAATAGTGTGAATTGATCATTCTTGACCTTAATTATATTTTGTTCCAGGCATACGTGTATATTATTTAGCATGATTTTTAATTATAATGCAACATAGGAACCACAGTCATGGATCGGGCCCCATTGTATTAGGCACTGTACAAACGTAAAAACATAGTGCTTGCCCCAGACAGCTTACAATTTAAATAACAGAACAAAATAGGAGGTCCAATCAGATAAACAGGGTGGGAATATGAGGGAAGAAAATGAACAGTTGAACAGAGAGGCACAATTTGTAGGTCATCAGTTGTGTAATTCTGGTTATTTCCACCCTCTGTCATTGCTTTACTGGCAGATATCAGCTTGGCACCAAAAGTGCCTGCACATTGCATCTATACAAGAAATTCTCAAAAGAGAATATAGGAAGTGATTGTTGGGAAGATGCCCCAGATATCTATATTATCTTTTAGGAGATTATATAGTTAATAAACATCTTTGGCAGAGAAAATTTAGCACCAGTGTCTTCTGACACATCAGTGATATAAAAAATGAAATTGCCATAATAGTAGGAAGGACATGGCATTCCTTCAGTTTTCTCTCTGAATAGTTCTTTATCTCCAGGAATTATTTGTGTATCAGCATTTATGGTAAAACCCACCTAAAAGCCATTTTTGCTTTGAAAATCTCCCCACCTTGCTTTAAGCACATAAGTTTGAAATTTTGGCTTGTATCATTGTAATCCATCTTTGGCAGTGATGTCCTAGACTCAGACTGGTATACCTCATTACTCCATCATGTAGTTTTTGTGCATGTGGTTTTGCTTTTGATGAAAGAGCTCTCAGACATAAAAGTTGCTGTGAAATAGGCTTAATAGGCTTTCCTGAAGAAATAAAACTAAAAGATTAAACCTGAGCTATCTCTGGAAGTGCAAGAGAGAAAGGCAAAGATCTTTGTTCTCCAGCCCATCCGCTGGAATCTTATGGCCAGTTTGGTTATTATCATTTATCCTTCTGAAATGCTGATTCAGGAAGTCACTGATACTGATGATAGCTTGATCCAGGTGCTTTCCATTGATGGAGATCTGCACTTGCTCAAAACTGAAATAAAATGGAACACTGCTGTGGTAACACTGTCTAAGGAACTTACTGAGTTTCTAAACTGCTCCAGACTGCAGAGTCAGCAAAATGTGTGAAAGAGAAGCCTATGTGTTGGCAACATTGTGTTTGATCCACTGATAATTGACAACACTGAAAACTGCTCAGTTTAAGGGAAACCACACATTTACTTGGATCAACAGCCAGGAATACATAAGGTTTATTTAAAAATAACTATTAAAATTCTGATTATTTACATTTTTTAATGAAAATTGCCATCTGCTGTTCTTCCTGCAACCTAGCATTTGTTATGTCATTTACTCACTTTCTGATTTTGGCGCAGCCTTAACTTTTTATAATGCTTAATAATAGATTTATTCAAAGCTTAAGGAAATCTTAAAGCCTTTTAAATCTGTCTGGATGTTGAAACAGAAGGTCTGATTCTAATCTCACACTGGTGTGAATAAACTGACATTTACTGTCCATTTCTTTAGAGAGACCAGTTTCAAGGAGCCTGTCCCCAGAGCTGTATCTGTTTAGTTCTGCTGTCTTTATGCAAAGGGACCAGACTGTGATACCCTTACTCACATCAAATGGTACATTCACTGGGTCACATCAAAATCAAAGTAAACAAACAAAAATCCTACCAAACCAAAATGCTATTCTATCCACACAGTTCTCCACCTGGGAAGAGGATGAGAGAGAGAACCAATCACACATGACAGCTGTTAGTCATGATGCTTAATGCACTACTAGAAGGCATTCATACTGTGGTGATGAGTGCAGTATGAGAAGCTACCAAGAATAGAATATATGTTAGTGGGGCTCCTGGTGGAGAAGACACCACTCAGTATAAGGGTATCATAATATGACCTTTGAGTTGTATCATATTTCATGAGGGGTCCCACTGAAAACAGTGGGCCTTGTGGAATAGGTTGGTGGTCAGTGTGAATAAGGGCAGCAGAATTTAGTCTTATCTTTTGGGATTCCACAAATCCAGAACTGTACTTGTTTCTTCTTGATCACCTACATCTGATGATGTAGACCCAGCTCAATACTGATGGCAGTATTTGGCTCTACAGCTGAATATAACTAGCAGAATATCAGGTCAAAGAAAGTGATTCTCATACTGATGAATGAGGAAATATACACACTTAACTTCCATTAGCATTAATGGAGAGTTATCCGTGTATATTTTCCATGCCTCAGTGGAAGAATAGACTTCAGAATGTGTCTTCATATTAGCCTCAATAGATCTGAAGTAGAAATAGTGATAATACTCAAAAGAAGATACAATTAATTATTCCCTTTTATTTTATCTTAAAAATAGTCCTCTTGCTAAATCAACCATGGGTTCAACTGCTGTGTAAAGATTATTTAATGTCTGTGTGTTTGAGTAGTAATGAATGTTATATGAGTTTGTGGTGTAACTTTTCAAGCAGAAAATAAAAGAAGATGAAGGAGAATGTCTGAAATACTGGTATAGAAATGAGTCCTAAACAAAGCTCTTTTGTTTAAAGCCTACAGAGTGACCTAAAATATTTGCCATGTATTGTAGGGCCTAATCCTGCTTTAGAATGCATGCCTGGAGGTGTGAGCTTTTCTGAATAATTTCTGAAAGTGAATACCTTAAATTGGCCTCTAACATATACTTTAGCTTGTTTTATTCATTTAGTTTTAGTAGATTTATTACTTTATTACGTTGTGACTAATCTGGCAATTCTTACTCAGGCAAAACTTTCACCGAAATAGCTGGAAATTTTTACTGAGTAAGGATTAGAGGATTGGACCATTTGTAATGTTGTTATAAAAATGCCATAACTGGCCTCCATTTTCTACTATTTGTGCTCATAGGTTTTTTTGTTTTATATAGCGTTGTTCGCATGTTAGGTACTGCTGGCATCGAAGAAAAAGTTTAATTAAAAATACTATAAAGAGTCCAATGTAAAGATCAAAGATCCAGTACTTTGATATCATGGTAATAGGTACCTTAGAAATACCATAGATGGATTATATAATAAATTATTCTTCTCTTGTTTCTCTCTTCTTTTGTACTTCAGAGACCATAACGCACAAAGTTTCAAAGGAGAATAAATAGTAATTTTTAAAAATTAAAAACAAATGGTTTCCAGTTTAAACTAATTGATCAAAAATGATGGAAATGATGAAGTGAGACCTCAAGAATAAATATGAACAAAAACATAATAAAAATTGACTAGGAACATAATCCTGAATGCTAACATAAATCCATTTCCATTGTAACAAATGTGGTTTAATTTAATCTCCAGAATGTATTACTGCCAGAAAGAATAGAATTGACAAGCTCTAATGCATTGGTTACTCTTAAAATTCCACTTTAACTATTGACCTGCTGATGGTGTCCACCACTGAAAAGACTATCTTAATTATCAAAGTCATCCATCTCAATAAAGTCTGTGCATGTGTATTATTTACAGATTATTCCTGAAACTGCTAAATGACTCATATACAGACAAGGGATCAGGAGTTCAAATTATGCTATGTTGCTATGTTATCATCAGAGTACAACAGTGTGATCTTGGGTCATGTGTGAATTTGACCTCTTATGAATTAAGTGTGGGCTGGTACTTAGAAGAAAGGAAAAGCTATACTAGTATAGTTATACTGTCTACCTAATGGCCTGATCCTGCAAGGTGCTGATTGCCTCCTGGATGGTGCTGAGAGCTCTCAACTTCCACTGTAGTCAGTGAAAGTTAGTGGTGCTCAGTGCTATGTTTTTACATACACGAAAAGAGCAAACACAGTATTTTCAGCTGAATGACTTTTGTTTTAGATTGAGTATATCAAAACCAAGAAAGGACAAAAGTAAAGTCTTCTGGAGAGCAAAATTTGTGTGTGTCTTTGTTACAGGCTAGAAACCACTCTAACAGCTTAACTGGCCAATAAATTAAGTTCCAGCTAACCTAGTTTCTAATGCATTTTAACCATCAACCAGTGTAAATAGGTGTAAGGAATGTTGGTACTGGTTTCAAAAATGTTTTCTGACTAGCCTGGGTAGAATGGTAGTTTTAAAATGGTTTCTAATTCTATTAAATAGTTGTAAAATGTTGCCATGTTCTCTTAAGTCATTGCTGTGTTGCATCCTAGAGGTGGCTGCATTTCAGCGATGGATGGTGTGATCCTAGTATATCAGGGTGAAATCTGAGAAAAACTTCCATTGACTTCAGTGGGGCCAGAATTTCACCCCAGATTATTATGTAAGTAAAGCACTTTGTGATTCTCGAGGATGAAACATGCAACATAAACATAGATAATATTTATTAACAATTATTTTACTATAATTTGTGAGTCCCTACTCTGTATTACCCAAACCTTGCTTTGGGAATACTGTAGGAATTGAAGAATCAAAGGAAGATTACAGGGAAACAATGTGTTGGGTCATATAGTCAATCCTCTGGCACTTCTTTTAAGCTTAGGAGTAAACTGCAAAGGAGAAACAAACCACAGAAATACAGAGATGCCTTGCTTCATTTTGAAATCTACGTTTGGGGTTATATTTTAAATACTAATAATTTAGATCTAAAATTGTTGTAATTAGGTTTAGTCTAGTAAGTAACCATTATTATTTTTCATGGAGGGAAAAAAACTTTAAGAATCTCTTGTTATCAGTGTAGACAGACATTTTGTACAATTTTGCCGGTGGCCAGAAAGCTATCGGTGCACAATCCACAATAAGACATGGATTGGTGGATAACACAGACACCATAATACACAGAATCTTTTCCATAAAATGTTAATGTTAGGTCTTGTGAATCTGTTTCCAGTGCCCGTTCAAGTGGGTGCTAAAGACATTATATTCTGTAGGGTATTCAATTGGGAAGACCTATATCCATTTCTGGGAAATACCGTTACAGGATCTTACACAGTTATGCCCTGCATACAATTTCATCAGGAAAGGTATTGCCCTGTAAAGGGTTTTGACATGAAGCCTGTGAAAAACGCTGTATAAATGCCAATACAATGTGATGCAATACAAAACGTCACAAAAATACTTTATTCATTAATTCTGACACTGTGTTTTTTGTACTGGAATGAAATAGGAGTGAAATATAAATGTGTTCCTTACATATTAAAGAAAAAAACAGGTTTGTTGGTTTTACAAATGTGCTAGAGTTTGCCTTACTTAGTGGCTCCTTAGCAAGAAAAGCAGAATTCTGTTTGTCTTGTAATGTTACTACAGATAAATGCAAATAAACCACTGACTTAGAGGAACTGGGAACATTCTTGATGATAGAGGCCCCTGTTCTGCTCCCACTAAAGCAAGTGGGAGCTTTGCTCTTGACTTCAGAGAAAGAGGACTAGGCTCAAAGAGGACTTTATCAGTGTAAAGACTTTACCCTATAGGGTAATAGCTCTTGTATTCAGTAATACTAAAATCTTACTTAAATAGCTCAATAACCAAAGAAATAGCTTGCCCAGACTTGCAAACTATTGTACAAGGTTGTTTCAAAGAGTGGCTTTAGTACAAGAAACATGCTTTAAAGCAGGTTTCAGAGTAACAGCCGTGTTAGTCTGTATTCGCAAAAAGAAAAGGAGTACTTGTGGCACCTTAGAGACTAACCAATTTATTTGAGCATGAGCTTTCGTGAGCTACAGCTCACTTCATCGGATGCATCGGACTTCATCCGATGAAGTGAGCTGTAGCTCACGAAAGCTCATGCTCAAATAAATTGGTTAGTCTCTAAGGTGCCACAAGTACTCCTTTTTTTTATGCTTTAAAACAAGTATTTTACTTACCCATTAAAACAGATCAGTTTGGGTTCCTTAGTACTGCTGCTTTTTGTCTCTCCCCTTTTCCCCTCATCCCTCCCCAGGAATACAGTACATTACTTTATGGCTCCAGCACTGGGGACCTCCTCCACTCTACGTTTGCCATGCTTCCCATAGGAAGTCCCCATTTCAGAGGCTGAGGCATAGGCAAGAGGACACCAGGTCTGACCACAGATTTTGCACTTGATGAAACTGAAGTCTGAGCAGACCTCAGCCAATGGTAAAACTCCCATTGACTTCAGTGGAAGCAGGACTGAGTCCATAGTGGGTCATGTACCTATATTATTATAGTGTTAATATGTGAGGGTCATATAATTAGGTTTTCCCCTGCCTTGCTTCTTCTGTTGAAATTATCCTTTACTGTACCCGTTAGTTTGCTGTACCTTGTCCTGTTCCTTTCAGATATAGGGTCCAATCTTGCTATTACTCAGGCAAAACACTCATGGGGTGAAATTCTGGCCACATTGAAGTCAATGATAAAATGCCTATTGACTTCAGTAGGTCCAGGATTTCACCCATTGACTTAAATGGCTATGAAGGAGCTGTAGGATTGGGCCCATACGCAGATTCACATACTCTTTTATTTGCTCTGTTTGTTTTATCTCCCTGTGATAAAATTTTATTCCAATTTCACTTAACATGAAGTTCACATTCTGTTGATCTTTCCACTTACACTTTGAACTGCTGTATTATTCCCATTTGTTTAATGTTTTGTCTACATTCCAAATATTTTTTCTTTTGTTTGCTGTATTTCCCCCACCCCTTCTTTTCAATTTTCCAAAATATTATGTCTGCACTATGCTGTCCCTTTAAGAGCAGGGCAGTCTGGGAATCCTCTCCATGATATAAAACAAAGGTCAGCAGTAGGAAATCAGTCTAGTCTTTGGTAAAGGAAAGAGTTGCAGACCTTGAAAGTTTGAAGGTATTGGTATCTTTTAGTGGCATTTGTTTCTAATAAAAGGGGCTTGGTCTTGAGTTCTACTGCTGTTTAGGCTCTGGGATGCAGATGAGTGTAATATATGTTTGGTGGAGGAGCCAGGAGCACTGGGATTTCCTGCTAACCCTGAAGAGGACATATGCCACTTTCTGAGAGTGAAGGTCTAGCACCAATGTAGTCAATGGCAAACCATCTCACTGACTTGAATGAATCTAGGATTTTGTCTTTAATATTTAGGATGTAGGGCTAGGGCCTCTCTAATATGTCACACTCCTTTTGCTAGACCATACATCTGTAGACTCAGCTCACATTGCAGCATGCACTGAAAGAGATACCACTCTAACCTACACAGGTCAGCTAACAGGAGTGCAAATACTGTTGTAATAAGTGTTGCAAAGTCCACTTTCCAAGATTTCCCTTGAGCTCCACCCTCAATAAATGCTGCATTGTAATATAAAATATATAAATCAAGTGATGGAAGTTAGGAAGCATCTCTCAACATTCAGCCTATTTTTATGGTCATCTGACCATGTACATGACCATCATTATCCTAATGCTCACTGCTACCTGCTGCCCTATAACTGTCACTCTTCACTTGTCTCTTCCTTGTCTCTCCTTTCCCCCACCTCCAGTTCATGCACAGCAGTTTCCTATCAGCTTGTCTCCCCACAAAAACTCCTCAGCATAGTCTGACTATATAATTAATTCACTTTGAAAATGTAACAAGATCTATAATGCTTCTGGGCTATGACCTTGCATTTGTAACTTTAATCCTCATTTGCCCCACCTGTCCCTCTGTTTGACCATCCTTTATCTTGTCAGATCTATTCTTATGCTGTAAATTCTGGCGGGGAAAGACTACGTTCATAGTGTATATCTAAATTCTGACTTATAGGAACTCCGTGAATAAATAATAATGAGCAGGTTATCCATAATTGTGCCTTAGGGGAATCCTTTCATTGAAACACCTGTTACTGGTCAGTTAAAGACAAAAAACCCTACTAGATGAACTAGAATGTTAATTTCTATGGGATAACAACTCAAAGTGAATCCAAGGTCTATCTGAATCCTTCAGATTACTGTGAACCCAACAGTGTCTGGTCCCAGCTTTGGTCAAAGGTTTGCCAGGGTATAAGCTACAGAATGGAGGTTGGGGATAGACTTCTGTGTCATCTTTATTTTATGTACTGTCCGCCTCCCAGCACCCTAACATCAAGCCTTTACTGTATTTATCCTGACAATGCCCCTCTGAGGTAGGGAAGTACTATTATCCCCATTTTACATATGGGGAATAGAGGTGAGAGATTAAATGACTTGTCCAGAGTTATAGAGCAGGGAATTGCAACCAGATCTCTTGGATCCCAGGGAGTGTCCTAACCACCCTCTGATCCTTTCTTCAACCTCCAGTCCTTTTTTCTTGTCTCTTCCAGATAGAAGCCTGGTAATTTTCTCCACTGCCTGTTTTTTCTCTCCCCGTGTGTACTGTGAAATTCACAGTCCTGCTTGTAGCTGTATGTAGTAGGCATACATCCTCCATATCGTTTTGTTCCATATTTTATTCCCCCAGTGCAATATTTTGTATAGCCTACTGGCATCTTGTATTTTGTTCCTCAGTAGGGACCAACTACATCCCGGGTTAATTTCACAGATTTCAGCAAAGGTTATGCCAAGTATGGGTTAGATCTCAGGCTTCTTTGAGACATCATGCAGGTTTTGCTTTTCCTCAAATATCTCAATCTAACATTATATACATCAATTAAATCAGTTTAACATCTATTTTTAGTTAATTGTCTTCATTGATCGCAAGAGGTGTCAGATATTAAATTCGTATGGAATACCATCTTCCCAAGCCAAGCCCAATGCTGCCAGGTAAGGCTTTTTCTTGGAGGAAGAAAACAAACAATCTTTTCCCCATTACCTTGATGGTTTACCTCAGTACTGATCGGTAATACCCAACTCCAGCAATACTAATGTGGATAGCAGAAAGTTCAGACTTTACCCCTAGTTAGCTCTTATCTTTAAAGTGTTCAGAAACTTGTGACTATAAAAATAATAATCACTATGCTTATACTGGACCTGATTCAATGATCATTGAAGTCAGCGTGGAGAGGTCTTTCCTTTGACCTCAATCAGCATTGGATCAGGCCCATTGTGTAATGCCTGATAGTCATAATGGATGAACTTCAAAAGGTTCAGAGCTTGGATGCTTATCTGCACTCTACAGATCTATGAGATCAGGGTGGAAATCTTCTGTGAACCATATATTATAATTTTTCAGATTTCTACGTTTGATCCCAGCTGCAGCATGGACAACTCTCCTGGTGCTTCACTCCCACTGGGACCCAGAAGGGCAAGAGAGAAGGACTGCAAAAATTACAAACATGAAGATCTTTCTGAATCTTAACAGAAAGGTGAAGTTGGAGGTAGGTTTTAGAAATGGATTAGTATTTGGGGCAACGGTTTGGGCGGAGGTGTGTTGGAAGTACTTATTTTACTCTGAACTGGCTGATCTAGTCTTAATAGAAACACACATGCCTAGCTGGGGCATACCTAGGAAGAACAAGGAACATATCTAGAGGGATACAATGGAGGCTAGTGATGTCTGAAAATGGGAAGGTACATTCAAAGACTATTTACAGAAGCTGTTAGGAATCACACTGCATCTAGCCGTGTAAAGAGCAGGCAGTGCCTGGAACCTCCACTGGGTATATAGCTGCATACACTTTACCTTCACGCAAGTAGACCTACGCACGTGGTTTGTTAAGCTACATCCTCAGCCCTGCTCCTGCTGCTTTCCTCCAGCTCCAGCTTTCTGCGGGGATCCCAGAAAGAGAGAAAGGGGGCTCCTCCGGAAAGGTAGCAGCAGGAGCGGAGGGGAAATGAGCAGGAGCATGCTGCTGAGCCGCAGGTTGGGCTGTTTGCATTGCACTGCAGGCGCAGCTGAAGGTGCCTGTGCTAATGTTTGAGCTGCCAGCGTGGCTCGCTCCCTTCTCGCATAGTGCAGGCGTGGGGCGCATTCCACCGCTTTCCTTCCTCTCTCGCGCTATGCGTTTAATGGCCTTAGCTAGGAGTAGGGGGCACGGGCGGAGGGCCGAGAAGGTAATCACTCCCCAGTGCTCGTGCGGCCAATAGTGCTGGCTCGCTGCAGTTCCCCCTTGACACCGGACGGGGGCAGCGCAGACCGATCTGTCTTTGCCCCCCGGTAGCTTGTGAAGCTGAGACTCGCCTGTTTGTGGGAGGCTGGGGAGAAAGGGGCGGTGTTAGCAGAGCAGCATCTGGTGTGAACCTGAGCAGCGCTGGCAACGCACCACATTCCCACACCCCAAGAGGATCGTTGGACTACCTGGGAGGCATCTTAAAACGACCTCTATATTTATGTGTCCATCTAGCAGTGCTGCTTCTCCCGCACAAGCCAGCCGTTTACATGCTCCGTGATTGCGCTCAGCAATCGTGAGCCTCTAACTTCTCTCCGAAGACTAGCAGACTAATAGTAATTCAGTTGCGTGAAGGCCTCCCACATTTTGTGACTCTGATTTAAAGTCATTTAAAGAGAGAGGCGAGCAATCAACATCAAGTAAAATAATAATAATAGTAATCCCCTTCCGGGGTAGCACAGAGCAGGGGGGACGAACACAATGTTAAACAAACAAACAAACAACTAAATAAACAATGAAAGGTTTGCTAAGGAATCCGGTGAGTTATAGGAAGGAAAATTAAATGTCCGGTGCTTTACAAGACGGCATGTTTTACAAGGGTGAAGGAAACTGTGCAGAAAATGCATTTGCTTTTATTGTTGCTTTTCATTGCCTGTGTTGTGGTGGATGCTTTATGCCATGGAGAGCAAGTTTAATTGAACAAGATCGACGATTTCATTTAACATGGGGCATGGTTTGTGTGTGTATGTGTGAGAGTGTGTGTGTGTGTGTGTGTTTTAAATTAACCATTAAAGGTCTGGGACTAAAAGCAGAAAGGATCGCGTTCTCCGATGCAAATTCTTCAATCCCACATTAATAAGCAAACAAATCAAGATACCTTTCTTAACACAGTGCCCAGGTAGAAAAGCCTCACTCCTTTTGTATTATTTTTCTCTCGTGTTTAGATGTTTGTTTTTTTTTTAAATCGCATCTATCATTGCCAGCCTTTCCCACAGTTTTAAGTAGACAGCTTAAAGCGAACACCTAACGGAGGAGGCATTTTCTACTGGGAAACTTCCTAGTGGTTCCCCTTCCTTTCGAGAATGCCAGACAAGGGGGAAAAAGTGCAATCTTCCCATTGATTAAAGTCTACATATTTGTCTTTAGGCACATCGGGTTGATCCAAAGTTTCGTGTGTGTCTCTCTTTCATACCCCCCCCCCCCTTTCTGTGCATTTGTAAAGTAGCCCCATCTAGCAATGATAAATATCCCTGTTGATCACTTGATTGATTACCTCTCTGAAAGGTCACGCGGGCTTGCAGTAATTTCCTTTTGCCTAAGGCTCCCTTTTCACTTTTACTCCAGCACGACAGCTCCAAGTATACAGGATCTTTATTTTTTATTTTAACCCCTAAATAGCCCCCCGAAAACAATGCATTGGAGAAAATCTTAGGAAAATAAACTCTCTCGCAGTCTCCGTTGCGCACTCAGCTCCCCCCCCACCCCATGTATGCTGTGCACTAGTGTTTAATAGATACTGAACTTGCGAGTAAACTCAATGTCTCTTGGGTCTGAATTTCACGTTTGAGAGTCTCCCTCCCCTTTTCTCCTGTGGACTGAGAATTCGGATTTAAACAACCAGACAAGCTATTAATTTACCCATGCTTCCCAGGGTCCTGAACCCAATTAATTTCTAATAATTACAGCCCAAGGGGGCTAGAGAGATCCCTCTGCCTCTTTCTAGCCTTGCCACTTCACGGCATTGAGGCCAGCATATAATAATAAAGTGTATATTTTGAAAGTGATCTGCAGAACAGTGAGTTATTGCAATGAATGAAAATTGTTTCCATTTTGCCTAATTGAGCCCATGGCTGAAAGCTGAATTCTGAGACTAAATAAAGAGGACTGTTTCATTTCAACAAGCACTGGAAGCCCCTGCATAGCTTTTTGGTCACCCAGCAAGAGGTTTAATTTCTTAACAGCAAAGCCGAAATCAAGCGTTGGGTAAACAGTATTAATAATTGCATTACAATGATTAAATTAATCTTACGGGTAGCTAGGAGAATATAGGTTGAGACTGAATAACACGATGTAAAGTTCACTGCACAAAGACAATAGCACAGCAAATAGCTCGATGAAGAATTCCAACTTGCCTCCGAATACACTGCGGGGCTTATTCATTTATAATGTGAGGAAGAGAAAATTTCCTGTTCTATAGAATGCATTGAAACCTGAGGGTTGCTTTCCCCCACACCCCCAGCATGTATTAAAATAGATTTCATCCCCCCTCTTTTAAAATATTTTTTCGTGGCTCTGATTCTACTACAAACACCCCCCCCCCCCAACAATTCCAGTGTTCACTAGTCAGCAATTTCCCCAACTTGAAGGGCTAGAAACGCTTAAAAACGTGACCAACCGAAATTAAACGGATTTCTCGTGGGGTCTAGCAGGGAACTCTTTGGGAGGGTGGCAAACTTTATGAAGGTTCTGTCCGCAACTGATAGATCAGACATCAGAAAAATCTGTTTGATGCAACCGAAATGAAAATCGAGATGTTTGCTGGGTGTTCGGGAAAACAGAAAGACACCTGTTCGGGGTCTTGTGATCGCTTGGGACTTTAAACAGGTGAAACTGTCAAGCTGGAGGAGAAAGCTGGTGTCTTCCAAGGTCAAGAGACCCAAGTGGGCTGCTTAGAGGAATCTATATCTGCACAGATCCCTCTGTTTAACTATATTAGATTGTCGCTTTCCCCTTCTGTCGCAAAAAGGCGTACAAATACAGACGCTTGCTTTTCTGGTGCAGATGTGCTACAAGGGGCCAAGGGGTTGTTTAAATAACCTCAGTAGGTCTGCAAAGCAATCGAAAGTCTTGTGTTTTTGTTGTCTTGGTGGTGTTCTGGATCTCAGAGAAAGGCTAATGAAATATACTTCCCATTGGACAATTACTTTGAGACTGTTGCTAAAAAAAGTTTTGTAAAAGTTCTCAGACATTTTCGATTAGGGTTAGAAAGCTGGCATCACCTGGGTTAGTTCATTCATCTTTATCATTTAAGAAACTCTTTTGAAGAACCCGACAGAAAACAATGTCTGATAGAGAAGGAAGGGGGTTCAGTGCCGGAAAGGTGTAGAGTCCCACTCCTCAAGTTTTCTTCTTTCCCAGAATTAATTTCTTCTTTCTCCCCCCTCCCCTCCAGTTGTGCTGTGCTCCCAGCCTAATGCTTTCCACGGGCACCATTTAGTTGAGCGGGTCAGTTAGTTCACCGCATATCACTTCATAGCCTTTCACCAGGAAACCAAAATGCTTCTAATCATTTCTAAAAGGAGGGCAGACGAGGGAAATAATTGTAGCACCCCCCGGACACTGCGGGTAGGTGGGTGCGTGGCTGTCCCTGCTGGCCAGCTGATAAGAAGTGTCCTAAAAGCCCAGCTTCCCAGTTCGCAGCGCGTCATGGAAGGGCCAGGCTGCGGGGCACAGACCCAAGCTAGGGTGCGCACTGAAGCGGGATTCTTTGGATGTCAGTGTGATGTTGCTTTTGAGTTTGTCTCGGTTACACACAGAATCGGGGGAGGGGGGCATGGAAAGAAACAGGTGATTGCAGAGGGAGGAGGAAAGAAGAAGAGAAGTCGGGTCACTTTACAGCTACTTTTGCTGAAGTTCTGCGTTGGCGCAGCTTGGTGTGTTAACCTAACCCTTCCAAGAAGAAAAGGAGTCCTTGTGGCACCTTAGAGACTATTTGTTAGTCTCTAAGGTGCCACAAGGACTCCTTTTCTTTTTGCGAATACAGACTAACACGGCTGCCACTCTGAAACCTTCCAAGAAGGAGTCCCTCTCTCCTCCACCCCACGCTGGGCTCTGTAATGCAAAGGGGTCGGGCTTTATTAGTACTCCCGCTAGATTGCTGAATTTCCCCCCTACAAAAAACAGCTGCATGGTGGGTTTTTTTTATTATTATTATTCACATATTAAAAATAATGGCGAGGTTCAAGAAGTTCGCTCTCCGGTGGGTTTTCAAATACTTGTGCCTCATTTGGAGAGGCGGGAGGGAAACATGAGAAATTCCCTTTGCTATTCAGTCATTTCAATTTGTTTCGTGTGTGTGCATGTATCATCTAGGTGTTTGCGGAACACGTTTCTGTGGGGTGGACAAAGGCTCGTAGCGTTCGCAAATGTGCTGCCACAATCTAAACTAAGTTCAGCGGTTGCTTCTAAAACAAACACGTCTTCATTAGGTTTACTGTGCTCTGCAATGTTTATGTTCTGCTGGCCATTGTAACCTTATGGCAGGGGTGGCTCTTTTCTGCTGTTTCGCCTTAGAATGGCCATGATTCTGACCGTGAACACCAGCAGGATTTTTGTTTAAAAAGAGCGAGTGATGCTTAAGATTTTATTAAAACCAAAACTTGAGCAGCATGTATGTACTGGCGCAGCACCGAGTCTGAAAGATTGTAATTTTCTTTTATGGTGTCTGGCAGGATTTGCAACAGATATTAATGGGAACATAAATAGCGCATAGAAGGTATTGAACAAAACTGTTTAATGCAAGGAGGTTGTACCAGAGGAAAATCTATATGTAGTTTGGACTGATTCATACCTTGAACAGAGCCATCCCCTGAAGGAATTTCCAGTTTCAGCGGGTCCCCTTGTTGATTGGCAAACCCTGTAATTAAAACAGATTCAAACAATACGGATTATCATCTCTAAAGTGCTTTTTTCTTTTATCCAGCGGGGGGGAACTGAACTCAAGCTGAAGGTGGGAAAGGGAGTGTGTGTGTTTGGAAGAGTATGTAATTTAATTATATGCATACATAAAATGTATAATTTAATTATATCTGTGTGTCTGTTTAAATCCACAGATCTATGATAATTACGAGTGGGTCGGAATAAACTATTAACATGTTGCAAAGATGACAGAGTATCATTAATCTTACATAAACAGCTAGAAAGAAAGTGTCATTTATTCTACTCTAAAACTCTGGGACATCAAGAGCAGGGAGATTTTTTTCTGTTATAAATAATCTGCCTCACTGCCGCCCCTCGAGTCAATGAAAAGAGGCTCAGAATCCATTCCTTCTCCAGCAGATTGGGACAGGAAAAGCTCTAGAGTGTGTTACCCCGATGCCGGTTTATTAATGAATAATAATAACTGTTGGGGGTTGATGGCGGAATAAAGAAGAAGAAGAATTCGGGCATCTGGCTGTTTGCGACTGGTTGGCTCTGTCCAGGTTGTTTTTATTGGAGAGGAAGAGGTGTCCTCGCTCCCTTCCCTGGGCGGCCTCCTCCCCTCCACCGATTGCCAGCTGACAAGATCCTGAAATCGAAGTGATAGATCGCTCCAAACTTTTTTTGGCGGCGCTGAGATGTGGAAGAGTGGGGGGGGGGGGGGGGGGGGAGCCGCCCGTGCGCATGTGCGAAGGTGTCCAAACTGACAATGCTGGAGAGATAGCGAGCCTGGATTGAGAGAAAGAGAGAGTGTGAGAGAGAGTGAGAGAGAGAGAGGGGGGAGAAAAAGGAGCAAAAGATCCGAGAGGGAACCCCCACCCCCACCCACCCACCACAGCAGCGGCGCGGGACTGGCAGCATGAGATCCAAAGGCAGGGCAAGAAAACTGGCCACAAGTAGGTGCAATATCCCTTTCCATTGGCTTTTCACCCGCTCTCTGCCATGTTGCGTGGAATGTCGGATGCGCCGGGGTCTGGGGCGCAGCGCAACCTGCAGCATCCCAGCACCCCTGCGCCGGAGCCCAGCCGGGGAGCGCATCCCGGAGCGCAGCGCAGCGGCTGGGAGAGCGGACGCAGGCTCAGGCTGGGGGTGCTGGCTGGGGGGCGGGGGGGGGGATCAGAGGCGGGGGTGAGGGGAGGATTTCAGGCAGTCCCTCCAGCAGGCAGATCGCTGGGTTGCGGTGGGGGGGGGGGGGTTGTGCTCATCTCGGAGGAGGGGGAGGCTGCGGGGTCGCTGAGGAGGCGCTGCCCGGCCGCTCGGGCTGGCTGCGGGGGCGCTGGGAGGCGGAGAAGGAGTTGAGGAAAAGTTCAGTGGCGAGCGCTGGAAGTTGAGCGGTGGCTGCCGCCGCCGGGGCTGCGAAGAGCAGCTGAGACCATAGTGGGCGCTGTCGGCTCTCGGCAAGCTCGGGAGGGGAGGGGAGGGGTGTGTGGGTCAGGGGAGGGGGAGGGAGTCAGGCTGCAGGTCTCGCTCTGAGCTTCCAGCGGGCAAAGCAGGAGAGTCCAGGCAGGTGGGGGGGGGGGGAGGGGGCAAGGGGAAGCGAGAGCTCCCCCCTCCCTCTAGGTCTCCCAGGAGGGCATCCCAGCTAGTGCTTTGCACAGGTAGCTAGCAGAGCTCTCCGAAGGGGGGCTGGTCAGGGACCTTTAGCCTG
This sequence comes from Chelonia mydas, assembly GCF_015237465.2. Taxonomy (NCBI): domain Eukaryota; kingdom Metazoa; phylum Chordata; order Testudines; family Cheloniidae; genus Chelonia; species Chelonia mydas. The sequence goes on from NC_057855.1 coordinate 16,866,581, forward strand.
GGGCTTTGACTCTCTGTTTTCTCGACACTGGGTTGTGAGGCTGCAATCTCTGCGCCCAGGGAGGCAGCTCCCGGGCTCCCTCCCCTCTTGCATTGGTGGTAATGAGAAGACGCAGAAAGTAAAATCTTAGCTTAATGGATCGGCTGGGAACTCTGCATTAATGGGGACACACACACACACCCGCTGGAAACGCTGCGTTAATGGGGACCCCTCCCGCCCCATTCCTATGCACTCAGGAAACAGAAAGAAATAGTTGTGGAGGAAATGTTCCAGTTTATTTCCTGTGTGCAACATTGCAGACGCTGTCAAACGCAGAGCGTCCCGAGTGACAGTGGACAAGGCTTGTTGACCAGATTTTGATGCATTTGATTTTAGTGTAAGTTAAATTCGTCCTGCGTGGGGCAAAGGCTCAAAAAATCTCCTGCCAGTGCAATCTGAAGGTGCAAGGTAGCAGGGCTTTGGCTGCAAAACGAGGCCAAACGGTTTCGTTCTTCAGTGGCTTCCTGCAACTTTCCACTATGTCTCCTTGGGATCGAGTGCTCTGGTCGGTTTAAAAAACAAACAAACAACAAAATCCCGGAGCCTGCTTCAGACGAATAATACATTCCGTCTCAGCACTAGCCCAGAGTGGCAGCGTTTTGCCGTGACTCCTCGTAAATGGAGTATATGTGAGGAGCTGGGGAGAGGGCAGAAGTGATTGGGCCATCAGCCCAGTTTAAACGCTAGCTCAGCTCTCTGCCCACTGGAGCCACACGATGAAGTTGATCTAAATATTGTAATTTCAGGCGTTTTCTCGCAGTTTATTCAGTTCGGCTGCACTAGGTCTATATTGTGTTAGCTTGGGTCTCAGCAATCGGCATAAATACTGCTCTATTTATTTTTACAGGCACTCCATCTTCTCCTTTTTGACAGCGATAATGATCTTTTAATTGCAACAGTTGCAAAAAAAAGAAAAGTACCCTGCCTTCGTGTCTTATTTTAAATACAACTGATGTCTTTTATTTGTGTGTGTGAGTAGGGATATACTATATGCAAGTTTCATTTGATATGTATCTCAATTGCAACTTTAATTTCCATCTGAAAGTGTGCTGGAAAATGTGTGCTGCATAACATCTTAAATAACTAACAATCGGTTTTTGTCTACTAGTGAAAAAATATGTGACTAGAGAAAAGGGAAAGCAAAAGATCTTTGGATCTTCATCTACTTTTCTGTGAAACTTAACAACAACCTATATTTGATTAGCTGATTTTAAAGTAGATCCATCAGCACAATTTGAAAACAAATAAGCTTCCAGGTCACCATCCCTGCTTTTAGGCTAATTGTGAAAATTGTGTGTTACATTCACTAGCACATATGTATCATAAATTTCCCCTAACGTTTCTGGGCTGCTGCTGCTTTGCAATGCTTAGATTTGATCACTTTCAAACTTTCTTCTTTGGGCTGCATTCATTGGCAGTCACAGCAGCGGCAGCAGCTTTCCCTAGACAGATGCGTTGCATTATATAATCCTTCGGTTACAATACGCTCATAAAGGAAATCGTATTAAAAAGTTGAGATTTTTGTATTTTGAGACCCCTTTAATTTCTCCTTCGAATACCGTGTGAGTTTCATGGCGTGGTGTATGCGCGCCTGTGCTGGTGGGGGAAAATTAGTGGTGACCCCTGTAATTCAATCATTCAACAGGAAAAGTTTTCAGCTTTTGGTTTCATCCTGTGACCCCTTCTCTTCACGATTTAATTGCGGAGCTGTGAAGAAGAAAAAAAAAGAAACGTTTTGTGGCTGTAACTTACTTGGAAAAACACCCCACTCGGGATACAATTGGAATTCTCTTATTATTCCACTTTTGCCTCTCTGTGTGTGAAATAAACTAGAGACAACACCCCCCAAATTGTGACTAACACCAGTAGTCGGGAAAGTTCTGCCCATAATTAACCAAGGGAAATTGGATGCTTATATTTTCCCTCTATATATTGAAATAGCAGTTTAGGGACTTTTGCTAACCTGAAAAATCTCAGACGAAACAAAAGAAGCCACGTTATGAATAGTTAGTGAATATTTTAAACCTCCAGCTGTAAAAATAAAGGAAAGGAAAAGAGGCAAGACATTTTTTTTTCTTTTTGAAGGCATATTCGAAATGAAGTCTGAATATAATATGGGAAAAAGAAGGGTGCAAATTGCAAAGCTCCCGAGCAAAGACAGTGTCTACACCGCTGCACCTTTTTAGAGTTCTAGGATTGCACCTGCATGGCGACAGTAATTTACAGCGACCAGCATTTGTGCTATAAGGGGTGTCACACTGTGGCGGTTTTTTTTTTTTTGTCCGACTGTATCCCTGTCTGAAAATCACTCCTGAAGAGTGACACTTCACAGAACTCAGCCCCGTGCACCGAACAAGCTGTACAGTCTAAACCAGTGGTAGCCATTAGCCACCCAGTAGCCTCGTAAAGAGACAGAAGGTGATCAGATTAGGAGAATGCACGTGAATAAGGGGGCACTTGTTACTTTTACACTTTATCACCGGGTTTTTATTTTTAAACAGGCAATTTAGTGCAGGTCCAGAGCTATCTAACCATCTGAGATAGTAAAATAACACTTTCCCGAGTTCCAGCAGGTTTTCCTGCGCCTGTAACTTGCCTCTCTACTACTTAAAAGCCTGGCAAGTTTATTTGCCTGTTTAAGACTCTGTCCGGGAATTTGTTTTTGAAAAGGGAAATGTTTGCCAGTGTCCAGGCTTTCAGCCCCCTTTAGCAAGGCTGTTTATTTGCCATTACCTCTGGCTTAGTACTTCTTTATTGCACTTGGCACTTTGTGTAAATAGTCTCCTAAAACATTTCAGTATACTTCGTCAAAGAAACCCTCTAAGTTTAGAGGAAGGTTAATAACGCGTCGCTCTATTTTGAAATAGTGGGGTAGGGGAAAGAGACGGTTCATTAAGGAAAAGATGGAGGGAGATACTCTTTCTCTCCATTTATTTTGACGGTAAAAAAATCCCTCCACATCTATATCGCTATGCATTCGGCCAATTCATAGCTAAATGGATTTCTGGATATGTATATTTCACAGATGATACATGATATCTGTAGCTTATGCACTACACACCCATCCAACTCATCCACACCAACCATAACACTTTTTGTATGGCTTGGAAACAGACGGGTTTCCTAGTCGTTCCCCCCCCCCCCCACCTCACAAATTGCGATTCATGTGGAGTAGTTGACAGGAGTCCCGTTTAGCTGAGTGATTTGATGTGGCCTTCCAGAGAAGGAGAGAGGGGTTCTTCAACTCTCAGTCCTGCTTTTTGGGAAAGGGGGCCCGGGTAAAGGGAGGACCTGGACACGTACTACGATCAGCGCTATTGTCTCTAGCATGCCTCTTGTCACTCCCCCACCCTCTTCAAATTTCTGGTGCACAGAAACCAAACGACTCTCCCATCTCGATCTAAGGCACATGAGGAATTGAATGTGTTCTTCCACTTCTAGGCCAATAATTCCCCCAATAATTCCTCCCACCCCCCCCGCTGCAAAGCTAACCAAGCCAATCCCCCAAATAGGGAGGACGGAATACAACCACCATCACCCTCATTCCTACATCTAAACGTCTTGTCAAAACAGCCTCTCTCCAGGAAGGTCTGGGAGATTAGATCCCGCTAAACAGGGCCACCGAGTCCGGGTTCTGGGGGATTCTGGGGGTCTAGACATGGGTCATGTGGCTCTAGACGCTGAATCTGAAGAGATCGGGGGCTGGGGTGAGCTCTGCAATGAATCTGGAGGCAGCTGGGTCTAGCGGGGCATAGGCACGGAATCGGCGTGGATCCCCACAACGTTCACACTGCAGTTTACAATGTGGCAAAGCATCAGCAGGGCGCGTCTTAGTGGGGAAACCACTTTCCCTGCCCGGAACTTTGGAGGTGCAGAGGTTACCATCTGTCTTTCACGTGACACTTATTTGGGATTCGTGTGTGTGCATATCACTATATATAATGTAATATACAAATAGTATGTAGTTTGTTCCCGGATGGCTCTTTCACAGCAAGGGGGGTGGGGAATAGGGGGCGAGACAATCGCATTATATGCCAAGCACATTTTCACAAGGCACTTGATTAACCCTTTTCAGGATGGAAAGCGTGTGTGATTTTTTTTTTCCCAGGGCATCCAGGGACTCACTGGGGTCGATAGACTTCATTGAATTTGAAAACAATTTTCTGCTCCCCCCCCGATGCTGTTTCTAAAATTAGATCATCTTTCACAGCAACCCCCACTCCTTCTCCACCTCGTCTGCCTTCTGTCTGCTTCCACCAGTGAAATGTATGTAGTCTACAAAAGTTTCGAGAAAAAAAGAAGGACCCAAACACAAAGAGAAAGCAGGGCAATCGGAAAGCAGAGATATTATTAATATAGATCTATTTGTACATGAAAAATGTAACCCCAGTTAATTAAGGCTGTTTACATGGGGTACAAGAAAGGTAAGAAATGTCTCTGCAAAGGGGAAGGAACTGTTTACAAAACTCTTTCAAAAGTGTGACATATTGCTGCAGTTCCAGCACTAAAAAGCTAAACACACTTGTACGCCTTTGAAGTACCCTGGCTGAGGCAACATTATTGGACTCCGATTCAGATATTGCTTGTGGGTATAACTAATGACTTTTACCTATTTAGTTCAAGTGGGAGGGGCGAAAGTCCTGGATTCCTTGTCCATTGGGGATCTCTCTAGAGAGTTTGAAGCTGGCTCCCAGCCAGCTCTGTACAATGTCAACACTGAATATTTGAATTCCCAGACTCTATTTAACAAGTTTCTAAATAAATAAACTCGTTGTGTGTCTGTGTTTAAAATTATTTCACCTCTTTCGCAAAAGCTGCAGCATCTTATTACATCGGCCTCGCAGGCTGATTTCCCTTTTCTTTCTAGACACACACCAACACGGGGGGACGCATTTGGTTACAGCCATGGATCTCTCTCTCTCTGGCTAGTGCGAAGTGGAAGCGGGCTGGGGCTGGGCAGCCCCGCAGTAACGCACAGACCTTTGCGGACTGCTCGGCGTGCCATGCTGTCTAATCATAACTAAAAACACAGCTAGGTTCAGAAAGTCAGTTAAATATTAATCATTTCTAAAAGGAGGCCCATGTGTGTGCCATTGCTTTAGCAATGCCCTGTAGATACTCAATCATTTTGGCTGCTGTACCACATGCAGGCTCCAGGGACAGCTTTCATTGTTGTTGCCATAAATGGCTATTAGTGTTCATATTCACCTATTTATTTAAACTCGTTATATGTGTCTCTGTTTATATGCGTGTGTGATGTGATCGCTATATATTTATGCATGTAGCTAGATATAATCTGTATCTGTAGGTAAACATATATGGATACATAGCAGACAGACATGGTTGAGTGTCTATATATGATGGCTGTAAATGTACCTAGGCATGTAAATACAGAATAGCTATAGATGTTTGTGTGCACATATGCATAATCACTGTGTCTACATGTATAGATTGTGTACATGCAAAGACTGTGTGTCAACAATATAGGGAAAGTAGATATAGAGGTGTCTGCACCTGTACATGATTACTATATGTATATGATATCTACATGCATAGGTTAGATATGGGGTGTGTATCTGTTTGAACACACTAATCTAGACCGTTGGGGGGTGTGGAGGGAGAGAAGGAACCCATTTAAAATATTTCCTGACCTCAGTTTGTAAGCAGCCATGTCCTAACTGAGAAAATGTTCTTTGGCCCTCTTCAGGAGTGTAATTCCCCAACAATGCCATCAAAGTTGTTGAGCAGTGAAGTGGAATTTACTCTCTTCTATGATAGGTACACATTATGCAAGAGAACAAACTAAAAAAAGTATCAATGATCATTAAAATCCCCTGCAGTCACAATAGAGGGTAGATGAAGCGAGGGAATGAGGGAAGCAGATGGAGGTTTATAAAAACTCACCTAAGTGTGTCTACACCACACACACAAGTTGACCACTTTAACTTAAATCAGGTTTTAAATATACTTAGTTAAACTCATGCAAAATCCTGTGTAGACTCTCGTATTTCAGATTATTTCAAATCTCTCTTGACTGACCTGAACTAATCGAGATAAACCAGGTTTATATCAATTTAAGGGTGCTCAGTGCACCCTTTTCACCCAGTTTAACAAAATCAATTTTACATTACATCTTTAGTTAAATGGGTGCAACTTTGCATATCGGCAAGGCCTAAGGTTGGGATGATAAGTGTATTTTTAAAAACTAAGCTAGGAATACAGTGACTTTCACTTTTCCATTTAACAAAAGTAATGGTATTTATTAAGAAAAAGTGGGTTCTAGGGTCTTAATGACAGCCACACTACTCTTTTGCGTCCCTATTGTTATTCATTTGGCTCTTTTGCATCATTGCTCTTATTTGTATCCCAGTAGCCCCTAGAGACCCCATTGTGCTAGGTACCATGCATACATATAATGGAAAGATGGTCCCTTCCCCAAATAGCTTACAGTCTGTGTTTGTGGTAGGGGACAACAGGTGGATACTATAAACAGATGGTGAATGAAGGAGGAGTTGCAGAAAGCACAAGGTAAAAGTGATACAATTATGATTAATACTATTATGATAAAATGTTTTGTAGTGGCATTGCAATATTTCCCCCAGAATCTTATTTACTTTCATTTGATTACCACTACAAATATTATTATTATTTTTTAAAAAGCCACACCAGAGTGCATGGGTTAATGTGCTGGCACCGTGGCAGGTGTGTGCATTAGTGAGGTGTTAATCAGGAGGCAGGTGCAAATAATAAGGAGCACTGAGGATGTGAAAGGAGGATTAATGTAGGGGACGAAGCAGTGTGAACACAGAGTGTTATTGCCTAAATAAAGACACATGGCTGTTTGCCTGTTTATATTGCCATCTCTATTATCAAAATTAAAACACCTGATGGATTGAGAGAAACCTGCCCGACTGTTCATGGGCATTATGCCCCTTCCCTGTGCTAGTATGTCAGTTCTTAGAAACCTGCTAGACATGCTTCCAGGGCATAGATATAGAGTCCACCCCTTCTCTCAGATATACATGCACAGCTCCCATTCAACTAAACGGGAGCCACATAAATGTGGAGGGAGAAAATTTAGCCTGCAGTGAATATTGTATTTAATGCCAAGTATTGAATATAATTAATTCAGACTAATATAGCAATAAGGACTGGAGAGTGCAATACAGTTATTTTCTTGTAGGGATTTAATACTCTGGTCTGTTTCACGGAAATATTATCTTTCAAGCTAGGATATACACAGCTACATAAAAAACACAGTACCTTCAGGGAATGTCAAAGTTTGATCTACTAAATAAAGGAAATTCAAAGTTAAGGCTGAAATGTACCACATGGCCTCCAAACCTCAGAAACTACAGGCAGCGAGAAAGTAGCTAAAGGTATGTTCTGTGTTTTGAAAACAACTGGTCCGTTAAGTACTAAGGGCCCAATTCAGATGGCAGATATACAGCACAGTGCAAAACCTGACTTGCTGATTGGAGTAGCTGACTTTGCAGGCCTTGTAATGATTTTGGGAAGTTCTTGAAAATCTCATTTGGACACCATATGCAAAGTTAGGGCCCAGGAGTTTTGCTAGGATGACGATTATATGATCAAGCCCTCTATTTAAAAAAAAAACAACAACTTTATTTGTTGCTAGAAAAGTGCATAATGGAGCCTGAACCCACTAAAACATGTTGATTTTCTTCACAGAGGAGAACAAATTTAATGCTTTAATTATTTTAGATGGGATAGCTCTAGTGTTTGAATTATTTGCTAAGTTTTAGCCTAATGTAAACTCATAATTGAGTCTAAAACCCCAGTGAAATAAAATGTAGAATGAAAACTACCACCGAGCCTGAACTATAGCTCCACGACAAACCTCTGTATTCTATAGCAAAGTGTTTCTAGAGCACAACTCCACTTTTTGACTGTAGTAAGTTAGAAACCAGAAAAGCAAGGCTTCTGCGAATGGGTTGTTTTTGGCAACTGTACCACTGATTATGTACAAAATTTACAAAAATATTAGTTCTGCCAGTTTAATTGTCGAGAGGGTTACAAAAATAGGAAAGCTTGGGGAATATTGTAATATCATACTATTTTGTCTATTAGATATCATTAGATATCCGCTATGCTGAGCATTTCACATCAAACAATCTAACAAAAACTTCCAGATGGTTTAAATTTAAAAATTAGCCATAAATATATTCTGCATAATGCAATTTGCCATGTATGTTTATTGTGTGCTGTGGGAAAATGCTTGGCTTCAGACAGTTTACTATATAACATGTACACTATTGTTGTTGTTTATATTGTGGTGGCATGCAAAGGCCCCAGTCAAATACGAGGCCCCATTTTGTTATGCACTGTACATACCCACAGGAGGACATGATCCCAGCCTCCAAAAAGCCACATAGGCAATAAGATGTAATACAATATATGTGTAATACAGTGCATGCCATACAGCAAATTGATCATGAAATATAAACATCTGGCAATTGTGGAAGAAGTGAATATTAGATGACTTTGTAGGATGTTTCAAAACAACATAAATCAGTAAAAGAAGGGAGGGAATAAATGATACTAGGTCTCCAATGGTTTATATTATGATTTTGTAATCTGGTTTATAAAATGGTTCACCCCAATCTAAAGTGGTTGGGGAAACAGTGTTAGCACTTGAGCTGCCAAAGCTATACTTCTTGCTAATGCGGTTCCAGCATGAATGTAAATAAGGCCCAGTCCTGCCATTCATTTTACTGAGATCTTCACTGATTTCAGTGGGAGATGGAGGGTGCGGAGGGAGTGAAGGAATGAGCGGTGCAAGGGAATACTGGTCGAGGCACAACAGAAGTATGAGTCTTTTTGTTCCTTTATTGGATTCTCCAAATATGTGGGGCTGAATTCTGTGTGAACCATACAAGTTTGAGTCCTTCCTTAGCTTCAGTGGGATTCTTAATGAGAATAAACAGGATAAACATTCAAAAGATTGTGAGGCTCTCAGATGCTACAGTAATGTGGGCCATATGAGTACCTGAATAGAAGTAGGTTTCTCTTTCTTGTGCAAAGCCTTTATGCAGGGAAGTGTGAATTTTACCCTTCAAAGCAGCTACTTTGCTCATGTATGAACACCAGCCTGGCAAAGTGGCAAAAGATTTTGTATCTTGGCAGCAGAATTGGCTTAGTGCATGTTATGGGCCTGATCCCAAATTCATTGAAATCAATGGAAGGATTTCTATTGACTTCAATGGGCTTTGGATCAGGCCCTACAGCAGTAGTAATCCACTTCCATTGTTCTTTAGAAATATTTTTTATTAGCATCTTTTTATTCTATAGTGAGACTTAAATTGTGACAAATACCTGGGTTTACATCAGTGTAAATGAGAGGAGAATTTGGCCCTGTAATCTGGCCTCATCTAAGAGCTATTTTAGTATAATGTGCACAAACCCTCATCAATGAAATATGAACATCGTTGAAGAGGGGGCCATGGAAAACATAAACAAACATTTTTGTTTTTTGCTTTACCTCATCACTTAACTGCCCCTCTGCCTGACAGTATGTGACAGAGTCTCTGTCTCTGCTCAGTAGCAGCTCAGGACTGGGAATAATAGGGTGGTGGAGATCAACACTGAGGTACACTGGCAGAGTGTTGTAGGGAATCTTGCACAATGCCAGCTCCCATTATGCCTGGCTGGTTTTAATCAATGCTATCAGTCTCTTGCTTTCACAAGCACTGCAATCATCTATATAAACCAGTTAGCTAGTGCTGAAGGTACCTGGTACATCCAGTAAACACCTCCTGTGCTGTTGAATGTTCCCAGTACTTCCTAGCATTTCATGATTTACAGTTTAATTCAGCAGAATAAAGAGAAGATGGGACAGGAATCAGAGATGAGGATTAACCCATAGAAAAAAATCACCCAAAATGTATCTAAAACATGTCTGGCTTTGGGGACCTGTAGTGCTTTTATTTTTTAAAAATCATTTAAAATTTTAATTGTATTTTTAAATGATTAACTTTTCCCACTTGAAGTCTCTTTGCAGTTTCACCTTGATGTGGTCACTTTTTAACCACAGTTCACTTAATTGCACCTTTTTGAGGAATTATGCAATCACTTTTGTGTGTTTTAATCTTTCCCCATTCTCTTTGTAGCCAGGTGTTAAGGGACAAAAGGAAATAAATTACTTGAAAGAAGATTGAAGTTGTGTTTTTTGAGCTATTGATGTATTTTTGGATATAAGAACCAGCATGGGATGTCAGACTAGGCATACACAATGAAGAAGAGGATATATAGTTCTAGCCTTACAAGCACTGCTTTATACTACTGATAACCTTGTTGTATTGGGTTACTATAGGATATTATAATAATGTTGATTTATTATTTCTTAGTGAACAATTGTAAAAAACGTAGCATTAATAGAATGGACTAATAGTTCAGGACCAGATTTTGCAACCCCTACTCACAATGAAAAATACATGAGTAGTCCATGGATTATTCACATGAGTAAGTACTACTCAACAACCTGCAGAGTAAGGTGCTACCTGAAATAAGTGAGGGAACTGTATCTTACCCCAAGTAATTGAGGATTGAGCAAAACCAGGTCTGCCATGTCAGGAAGGGCTGGGGGAAGTTTCACGCCTGGTGAATAAAAAGTTTCAAGCCCCCCTAATAAATTATTAATTAATACTAGTGAGCAGATCCAAAGTGAAAGAGCAAGGTGAAATTGTCTGACTTAGCTAGTCAGGGGGCACTGTGTGAATACACCAACCACACGAGTGGCCTAGGATGACCCAGATTAGATCCCCGGTGCGCCCCAAATGGTGATAGTACCAAATCCCTCTTTCGAGGATCAGGTATAAACCAAAACCAGGAGATTTATCTTCAGTTGGACAGTTTTTGACATTTATTTACTATTATTTGAATGAGAGCAGTGACTACAGAATCCATTCAGGGCCCTTTGTGCTCGGCTTGTTATAAACTTACACAGCTCATGCACAGGGTAGAATGTAAGAAAATCGCACCTTCGCCCCATCTCCAGGACCCCGCATGTGCCATTACAGCAGCAGCATCAAGTCCTGAGGCAAGATGGTCACTTTTAGGCAAATCCCCTGGGATGGGGGTGTTTGGTATTGTGCTTTCTGCTTGCTGGCTGGCAGATGTAATGTCAGATTCAGCCGCGTTGGCCCTCTCCCCTTACCAGCAGCCGGTCCCACTCAAACCATCCTCAGATGCCTGTATTATTTTTGACTAGGTCCACCATGGGTAACCCAAACCACTTTAAGCCTTGTGTATTTTTGCAGCACCACCCTTTCTCTTTCAAAGACAAATTTTTTTCACTGGGACTTGCAGAAGAAGAAGCGGGAAATGCAGCCAGATAACCCGGTGTTATAAAATCCACAGGTTGTGGTTCCATCTGTCTGTTTGCTGCAAGGGAGGCTGAAGCAGTGTAGCTGGGAAGTGCCAGCAACCGAAGAATCCTCCAAGTCTACCAGGCCTATTAAAGTTCTTTTAAATCAGTGCCGATAAAAAGGGTGCAGGCAACCTCTGAGTGAGGCTCCATAAGCTCAGTTTTATGTTGGGATATTTTGGAGCCAAACCCTCACAGATTTCATGTAGAGAAATACCCCATGGAGCATAATGTAGTGTGAATGAAATATACTAAGGAACAAGAAGAGTGATATTATGACTTTCCAGGGAGCTAGCTGTAAAATTGGCTTTACGCAGACATTTTCTGAATTTTGATTGCAATTTTGTTAGCAGTGCAATGTTTTTAGATATAATTTCCTGTTCACAAAATAGATATTTGAAAACTGAAGAGATAAGGTTTCTGCAAAATATAGAGAGTTTTGAAGGAAAGGCAGGATGTGGGGTGCAGTCAAATAATTTGCACCCCCATATAAAATGTTTGATTTTGGATCAGCCCGCAAGGCAGGCCTGTCCAGTGCCACATAGATCTGCTGTTGGAGGCTCTCCATTGAACTCAGTGTTGTGGGATTGCCTCATTGGCTTGTAAATAGTTTGCACTATATTTGGTGATGAATCACAAAATTTTCCAAAGTGGCATCATTTTTTGGGTGCCTAACTGGAGTCACCTTACAGAGATCTGATTTTCACAGTGTGGTTGCTGAACACTTTCTGAAATTAGCCCTCAAAAATGGAGACTGTCAAAATCACTAGTCACTTTTTGAAAACCTTTGCCAGAGTGTGTGTGTATCTATATTAATGTATACAACTACTTTCTACACAAGAGTAACCTTACATTTGTTGCTCATTTGATTAGTTTGTTTTACACTGACCTGGCACAGGTTTGAGGCCATCTTGTTCAAACATTTTACAAAGCTATACTCACTACGCTTTTCCTGGGGAAAGTCATTTATAGATGAGTTAAAAGTGGCTGGGTATGGAAATGCACATCTGTGGTGTATGTGACAACTACAAAAAAGTTGATCGGCTTTCAAGAGTTACTAGTGAACAGTGCTCTGCCGTCAAGATCACTGACCAGCCAGTGAGAGTTGATATGGTGATGTCCGAGTTGAGTGTCCCTCAACATTCTGTTGTGAGAGAAGTTTTGACCTTGATTGTTTGAATTTAGCTCTTACTAAGAACAAACAACGCCCTTCCCTCAAATTTTAATTTGGCTAAGGACTCAAATACTTTTATTCCAGATATTCCTGGGTATTTAGACATCCTGGATGAATCTCAGTTGCAGTTTAGTAGACAGTGTAGATCAGGGTAGAGCAGATTGATTCACAGTGTCCAAGTTATTACCTGAAAATGGCTAGTTGGGGTAGAATAGAATTTTATCTCATCAGTGCTGAGCGCTACTTACATAGCATGAAGGAGAAAAGGAACCACTAAGAAATACATGGAAAAAGATTGAGAAGCAGAAACTAGACAAAGGCTTTTTAAAGGGACACTATCATCAACTTGACACTCGTGTTTCCTTCTGAAAATGTTGCACCTGCAATTGTCACAGTGTAACCGCTACAATACTGGAACAGAAAGAAATTCGAAAAATATTTTTATTTCACTCTCTTTTTTTTCCATTAGGTTTGTCTTGTACATTTGACAGCATTTTGAGTTTCACTGTTTTGGAGGTGGGGTTCTCCAGGCTCTGTAAGAGGGTGTTTAGCAGCAAAAGTAGCAGCAGAAATGAAATTGGAGGTGACCAGGCAGTAGGCAGATTATATATATACACAGAGAGAGAGGGGTGTGAAGAGCAGGTATGATGGTATTGCTGTCAGACCTGCTTAAGTATAAAGAGGCAAGGGGAAAAACCTCTCTGGGAATTTTCTAAAAAAGAATTTTAAAGAAATTCAGGGCACACTATGTAAAGATGCTTGGTCTGAGGACTGGATATTTTGAAATTAGTATCCCTTTCAATGTGCTCTAGACTTTTTCTCTTTCACTTTCCACTGTGTCCTCTTCCTAACACACTCTAAATTAGGAACATGTGCAGTGCTTGGCAGACTGACGAGCGCACCTATCTTTATCCTGCCCTCTCTGGTTAGTCTCATCCTTTGACAGGCTGAAAATGTATATAAGCTAGTGTGGCTAAATGCAACTAAATATGCATCACACCAATGCTCTGGACCCTGTGCTGGCTCCCAATTTGCATCTGGTGCCCAATTCAAGGCACTGCGCTCACTCTTTAAACCCTTTAATGGTTTGGCGCTGAGGTACATCAGAAGGTGCCTTCCTATTCATGACCCACGGAGACAGCTGGGCATCTAGAGCTCCAGAATGAAGCTTGCCAGGCTAGAGATAACACAATCTTGTTCAAGGCTCCTACCTGTGGAATGACAAATCAGAAGAGATAAGTCTAAGCCCTGGCTGATGTCTAACTGTCAGAGCATGTTAGAAGACTCATCTTTCTGCAACAGCATTCCCACTCCACCCCCAACTGAAAACAAGGAATTACAACAGCAATGAAACAGAGCGAGGGAAGGAAAAAGGAAGAGGAAGTAAAGCTGTTGATATAGAAGAAGCTACTGTGGACAAACCTAGGCAAATCTTAATCACTGTAACTGATGCTACAGTAATGGGTGCCCTAGAAATACCTTGGATGGATAGATAGTGTAAGATAGAAAGATATGTCTAATCTAGGAAATAGTCTAGATTCATCTTTTTACAGGTGAGGTAATTAACACTGGTTGTGGTAAGACAGATCTGTCTGTTAAAATACACCAGTAATACTGAAGATGCATTTTGAGCACACGCAGGATACTGGGAAACTCAGACAAAGGAAGTATTTGTTGCTGACGGTGGTTTCAGCCATCTTTTCACTTCCGTGTGTGTGTGTGTGCGCGCATGCACGTGTGCTTCTCTTAACCCCTTCATTGAAAACTATCCTTCCACTGAATGACAAATGAGTTTATATGGACAGTCCTTTTCCACTCAGCTGAGGCAAAGTCCAAACCATCCATATAATCTATAGCCCTCAGATTCCGCATAGACAAACTCTGCACCTGATTCTTCTCTCACAGTACTCTAAATCAGGAGTAAATGCACTGAAGTCAATGGAACTGACATGAGATCAGTCAGGCCTGCCAGCTGTTTTCATTGCTGATGCTAGTCTTGGAATTACCAAGATATTGCTTTCTTTTAGGAACCTAGAAACATAGAAAGTGCTAGATTGACATAGATATCAGTGAGCTCAATCTATTTAATTTAACAAAGAGAAAATTAAGGGGTGATTTGATTACAGTCTATGAGTATCTACATGGGGAACAAATATTTAATAATGGACTCTTCAGTCTAGCAGGGAAGGTATCCATTGATTGGAAGCTGAAGCTAGGCAAATTCAAATGGGATATAAGGCAGACATTTAAAACTGTGAGTAATTAACCACTTGAACCATTTATGAGGGGTTGTGGTGGATTCTCCATCACTGATAATTTTAAAATCAAGTTTGGATGTTTTTCTAAAGGGTGTGCTCTAGGAATTATTTTGGGGAAGTTCCATGGCCTGTGTTAGACAGGAGGTCAGACTAGATGATCACAATGGTCCCTACTAGCCTTGGAATCCATGAATCTATGACCCATGGTCCATCTGCTCCAGTATGCTGTCTCTGACAGTGTTTCACCTCAGATGTTTCCGAGGCAGATGCAAGAAACTCCACGGTTGGTAGATGTGGGACAATTTGACTCTCTAGTGAAGGCTCATCCTCAACCATAGTAGTTAGAGATTGGCTTAATCCTTGAAACATGATGTTTTATCTCCCTTTGGGGTGGTCTCAGGGAGCATCGTATTCCATGAGATGTACTGGACTTTAAAGCTTGGGAGAAAGATGAAATAACCCTTAATACTTTACTTATGAGGACATCTTTCCATGGAGCTGTACAGATACAGTATATGTATATTCTATCTATTCTGATCATGATGTGAGGAACAATGACAGTTCTTACCAGACATTCTTCCTTCTCTAATCGTCTGTACAATTTGAGGATAGCTTTTAAGATAGTTTTCCTACCAATACAGCTGCAATAGTCTTGCTTTTGCTTTCTAAATTCTTCTTTTAAAAAATTTGTTCACCAAGATGGGCAGATAAGGTGAAGCAGAAGGCTTATTCTGGTGCTATATCATTGCTGAGTTCCTGAATGGCCTGTTCAAATGAGGAAAAGATGTTGAACTAAGTTAGCAACAAGATTCTAGTGTGTGAAAGAGAGCACCACATCTGCTTTTACAATCGTATGTTGTGTACTCTTTGTGTTGTCCCAGAAACCTTTCAAGCATACAGAATACAGAGTGCCAATGACTTGGAGCATCCTGTTTCAGCTGATTTCTTCCTGAAGTTGGATCTGGATTTTTTATGGTCTTCAGAGAATGGTCAGTGTGTTCACATATCTTATACAGCAGATGGTCAGAGGTATGGTAGGGGTTGCTTTATGACAAGACATACAGAAATGAGGATTAGTAAGTATGGAACAGAGGGAACGGGGGCAAAAAAAAGATTGCAGTGGTGTTCCTCCATCTACTCTGAACAGAATCTACACATGCTGGGCCAGATCCTCAGCTAGTGTAAATCAATGTAGCTACATTGAAGTCAAAGGAACTATGCCTATTTACACCTGCTGAGAACCTGTCCCAGTACATTTAGTCCAGATTTAACCCCTTCCTGGTTTGGGTTTATTGGTAATTAAAATAAGAAACAAACAAAAAATGTACATAGCTCAAGCTTTCTCACTACTCTTGATTTTTCCTGTGGATGCCCTGAAGAGACTTCTCTGTCTCAGAGATCCTTCTGCCCAAACAAGCACCCTTACTTCCCTTTGTGTTCCAGAGCCACACCTGCCACAATGAGTCAGCAGGAATCCATCACCATCTCCCTGCAGGGCTCTAGCACCTACTAACAGGGTGGGTCAACATAAGGAGCCTGTCACAGGAGGCTGCTGTGCAAATTGGTCAGTCCCTCCTTTTCATGTGATCTCATCAGAACAAAGTCACTTGCTGAAAGTAATGGCAGGTAAATTTAGAACCAGCTAAAGGCAATATTTCCTTGAGCAACCCATGGAATTATGTGGGAACCACCGTGAAAGTATCTTGAGCCCCAGGGACGAGTTATCTCTGTGAGGAACAGTCTAGTAGTACCCAGAGAGGGAGTGACTTTGTCAGAGATGGAGCAATGATCCCAGTCATCTCTTTCATCTGGTGGTGGAATTTGAACAAGGGGATCCCGGGTTCTGCCCCTACCCTCCAATATGGGCTTTGGTGAAGGCTGAAGTCTCTTTTTTTCATGGCTTTTAGTCAGTAGGGGGGTAGTTTTCCCTTTTCAGTGATATTTCAGTGTTGAAGTGGCTGGACGTCTAATCCATCCATTTCACCAGGGTATCTAAGCATGAATATCTAACAAATATTCCTTTCACTGGGGTGTCGCAGGTGAGGCAAATGCTCTGATCTTTCGCGGAGAAAGTTTTTTGTTTTTTTTTAAAATGTCAGAGTTTTGACTCATTTGGTCTGGTGGCACCAATGGCTGTTTAGGGAGAGTGACAATATCTGAAAATAATAGAAGCAGGGCTTTTTCTACGTGCTTCTGAGATGAATTGCTCACCCCTTGAATTACTGCTTCTTGGTGTCTTGCTGCCTGCCACAGAATCCCCCACCTGCAGCAAACACACTTCAAGATGCAGACCTATCACTTGCCCCATCTCCCTTCACCTCTCTGCCGCAGGACTGAGTGCCAGAGCTCTTACCCTCATTTTCTTTTCCTGACCTTTTGATTCTGTTAGATTTTCTACACCTCACTGCAAATGGACAATAGATGTATTGATTTAAATTTGGCTGTCATTTAGACTGATACAGGGCAACGGCAAGGACCAAAGCACTCTCCTAGAACATCAGTGGGTCACTTAGTTCTTAATTTTGGTGCTTCCCCAGTTTGACTAGTAAGGGAAAAGGAAGGAGACTAGACCCTGGGTGATGTTCAATAGCTTGGCTGTCTGTCTGAGGCTAGCAGCCAGGGCTGGCATTATGCTGTGCTTTGGGACATGTTGTTTTGATGGATGGTTTTCCATTGCTAGTGGACAGACCACCACTAGCACCAGCAGTGATGGAGTATGACCTTCTAACTCTGCTTTGGTTAATGAACCAGAAAAATGTGCAAAACCTGTTAGAGTGGGACTTGTAAGAATAGTAGCGGGCAGCTTCTTTCTGATAAGGCCTTCTACATTATATAGATTATCTTTGAGTCTTGAGCTTTGTCACAGCCTCGTGGTCAATGAGAGCACCAGAGAACTGTGGCTAATGAAAGGGACCTTGTAGGAGGTAAAAGATTTCACTGAAGTGGAAGACACATGCCGGGAATAAATCTGCAGTAAAATGAAATGGCTTTGCAACTTCTTGCTGTGCTAGCTGCAGTATCTTTGCTGAAGGAGATTTTCCTTTACCCTTCTAGTTTATCCCAGTTTAAGGGGAGCCAGCAGTCACAGGCTTTGCAGGGCCAGGGGCTGACTCTGGTTAGCCGTGATACTGTATAATTAATAACTACATTAACAGTAGAATCCCATTTATCTTATAGAGCAGGGATGTGGAATTTATATACTAAATCATGTTAAGGATACTTTGGGGCCTTTTCAATGTAAATGAGACTCATCAGGGGACATAACCCAATTTTGGATAATGTGTTTAGGTAAAACAATTTTCAGATAAGAAGGGTCCAGGTAAATACGTTTCTTTTGGGTGAAATGCATCTGTCTGAAGAGGGTCCTGATGTAGAATGTGTATCAGGGAAAAGGGGGCCTACCTGGAAAACTGCTGTGCTTTGGTAATCCTGAATAGAGGGTCAATTGCCAGGTAGTAGAATTTACAGCAGCCTTGTGGCTGCTCTAAGTTGCATCAGTGGCTAAAATGTCCCCAGGCTAGTTCCAGGAATAGGGTGTGGGTGCATGTATAAGTGTGCAAAGGTGACATCAAATGATATTTGCATTATGCTCTGCTCAGTTACTGTTGAGCACAGTTTACTTGCAGCTCTGGATTAAGCCAGATGTCCAGTTGCTGTATATGCAAAATATGTTAAAACATGCTACTTAACCTCAGTGTTGTCATTTGAAATTTAAATTGTAAATTATGTGTTTATCTAGTACTTTTGTAATGTAAATTAATTCCTGCGCTCTCTACTAGTTCACAAATGACACTTGTTTGTAAGTGCTTTAAGTTAATAGTTATTTGAAGGCACCCGTTACTTTTCTCTAAGTTAATATTACATAATAAGGTGAATGCTAGCCAAAAGCAATAGTGAAGTGATTTTAAAAAGAAATCCTAATTCTGGGAGAGAAATATTATGGAGCTGTAGTTTAATTGTGCTGGGAGCTTACTTTAATCTAAAGGTTTAAAAATGTTATGTTTCGGTTCTATATAAATTGGGACATTGGTCTCTAATGTCTTGATCTTGCACGGCTTGCATATCCAAATCTCTTAAAAGCCAGTGGCATTTTTGGGTGTAATAGAATGTGGGTTTTGGTGTTAAAATTACAGATCGGCCTGGCCCAAAATACCTCTAGAACTCAGAAGTGTTTGACAGTTGGATTTCGATCTGGATGCATATGTTGTCATTTGAGCCCATCTCTACTGAATATGTAAGGTCTGGTTCTGATCTCACTACATCGTCGTAAATCAGTAGTATGGCTGCAATCTAGCAAAGCCCGTAAGCGTGCTCTTAACTTGACTTTAATGGGACTACTTGCCTGTTTATAGTTAAGTGTGTGCTTAAGGGCTTTGCTGGACTGAAATCTAAATCCACTGAAGTCGATAGAGTTAGAACAGTATAATGCAGGTGTAAATCAGATCCGAAGGTGACCCAAAATATTTGTTTCTACCTGGAAAACCGCAATGCTCACCTTGTACTTAGTGCTTTCTGAACTGCATATAATATAGCATAACAAATTCCTTAAGAGTGGGATTTTTTTAAAGTATAATGCACTTTGTGTTGTTATTCCTTTACATTTAACACATTCTTTATGGTAATCTGTCTGTTAAATAAAGTAAAAATAAATATTCTTTGACTTTCTTGCTGTATTACTCGTATTTCATGAAATGTTTTTTATGCCAAGTGTCTGTTTATATATATTTATAAATGTTTCTTTATTGTTATCGGCAAGATTCAAGAAGAATTATGATACAGTTAAAAGCTTGTGAACAGTTTTATCCCTCTTTTAAAGCATTTCAAAAGAGTTTACCTGACTTGGCCACATTACTTTAAGTCATTTTCAGTTTTGCACCTACCAATATTACCAGTTAGAAAACATAATAATTTGTATATAGCTGTAATTTTGACTATGGTTACATGCACTTTCAAAAATACAAAACATATAAATGGCTTTTGACTCACCCACTACATATCATTTTTGTTTTGTGTTTTTAAACCTACTTTCAGTGGAATCTGCAGCTGCATAAAGCTGTCAGTGAATCATTTCATGAGAATACATTAGCATAGTTTAAAAGGCTATGTATCACTTTTTTGACTGCTGCAACTCATTACAAGCAGAATGTAAAAGGGTTAATTGATTGGACCCTTTAAAAGGTGATATGGGTGCAGACTAGCATCAGCAATTTAAAAAATACATTTAACACAAACAAATACTACATCAAGATAAAAGTTTTTTTTTTCTGTGTGGACCAATACTAGTCAAGCAAATAATAGTACAATACTAATAAAAATATGAACTTGATCTTGCAAACTTTTACCACTGTGAGTAGGTCCATTGAATTATTGGGCTATTTATAGTAATAAATTATCCACTCAGAAGTAAGTTTCTGCAGGTTTGGGCCATTTGTGAATAAAACAGTGGTGTTCTATCTGTAGAACCTTATACAGGAGTCTTATTAAATAGAGATTTGGTGGTCCAGATTAACTCCTTTTTAGTTATGGAAATCAACTCATGCATTTAGCATCACTAATTTTTTCTGCTTGGGGTAACCAGGTGTGAGACTAGACAGAGACTAGGACTGGTAGAAAAATGGGAACATTTTCTCATGAAAAATTTTACAAAAAAAGCATCCTTTTTTTTTTTGGGTGTTGAAATTTCAACTTTTTATGGTTGAAATTCAGAAAATTTTGAATAGCTCTAATGGAGATTTTTCCAGTTTAACTGTATGTGCTTGTCTATCTCTGTCTGCAGACCAATTTTCAGCTCAGTTGTAAACTGGTGGTATGGAAGTGTTTGTACAGTAGCAATGGCAAGCTCTTCAATAAAGCTGGCTTATGAATACATAATAAGAGCATCAGCTTTCCGTGCTGATCATTCTAAAAGCTGCGTGCAGTTGATTTCAGTTTACATACTCTAGATTTAAATTGGCATAAATGAGAGCAAAATTTGGTCCTGAACCTCAAACAACAAGGCCCAATCCTGCTTCTACAGAAGCCAATGGTAAAAGTTCCCCCCACATAAAAGAAATATGAGTTTGACTCATATATGTTGCTACCCAAAGGCATTGTCCATGATTTACATACTGTACTCTGCCATACTCTGTTATGATCTCGATTCTGCTCTCATTGAAGTCAGTGGCAAAACTCCTTTTGACTTTTATTGTACAGAATCAGACCCTAAATGGATAATATATCATTTAAAGAAAAGTCACCAAAGATGATACAGTAAATCTATACAGTATTTATGAAGTGATTCTTGTGTATATAGAGCCAAACCCTGAATTCCTTATTCAAGTAAGCGACTGAATCAGGACTAAGTAAAAATTAAGGGCTAAATTCTTACCAGAGTAACTCCACAGAAGAAAACTGAGTTATTCTGTAAATAGGTTGGATCCTTCTGACTCTGCGTGAGGTTGGATCCTGGAAGGGGCTGAGCACTCTCAGTCCCTCTTAGTTTCAATGGGAGCTGAGGATGCTCAGTACAGCAAGGACAGTGCTTACAACCCTGAATAACGTTGCTGAAATTAATGAGAATACTCACTGTGGTAAATGCTATGTATGGTAGTAAGTATATGCTGGATCTGGCTCTTCAGGCTTTGGCCCACTGAAACCAATGGGGAGCACTGCTTAAAAATCAGTGACATGATATAGCCCCTCATTTATAAAATGCTTTGGGATCCTTCAGGGTGAAAGAAGCCAGATAAATTGAGAATATTACTACTTATGTTATATGCTGGTTGTGTTATATCTCTAATGTATCAAGATAAAGCAAAAACGGTTAGAGAAACAAGTATTCAACAGAAATACCTACTATGTTTTCTGCTGATTTTCTGGCATTTTTAAAAGTCAGGCAAATACAATTTGTTGCCTTCCTTTATTACAAATGAAAAAGGAACTCTGATCCAAAGCCAAGTGTACCTTTAACATTTCCCTAGTCTCCTGCCTTTATATTTAAGGCAGTAGGGAGTTTTCAGGACAGTTTTCTGGATTGTAGAGCCACTTTATAAGAGGCTTAATACAAATACACGAGCATTAGCAAAGTAATGCAGATATAAAATATAGTCAAGTTCAGCTGCCCAGTTAATAGGTCAAAATGTTTGTCCAATCCAGACAGAGTCTAGCTGCATTGGGAGTGTCTCTGACTTTGGCATGGGAAAAATTGTTTTGTTTACCATTAGGGAAGTGATATGTATAAATCACAATGACCAGGCCTAAACACTCCAGTTGTCTTAATGCATTGGGCCATCCTCTAATGGTCATTTCATTATGCAGCGACATTTATATTTCTTCTAAAGAACTTGAGCTCCAGGCTGCAAAATAGCTTCCATGTAGTCAGAGCATTCCTGCGATTTTCCTTCCATTCAGAGGAAGCAATGCACTTGTTGTTGTGTTACCTTGGTGAATCTAAAGTTGTTTTTCACTTTCCTTAATTAAGCCTCCTTTGGAGACTGCCCCTCCAAAGGTGGAGAGCAGAGCGTACTCAGGAGCGTTGCCACTGATTTGAATTCCTAAATTCCTCTCCTTCTAAACATCAAAGGGAAGTATATTGCGCTGTCTAAGAGGCACCAATTATGTAAACCCTAGGCTATTCAGAATGTTCTATAATTATTTATTTCCAAGGAAAGAGGTTTTAACCCAAACTAGACAGAAAACTGGCATTTTTCCAGTTATTAGATTCTATTGAAAAAAGTAATAAACAATGGACAGGGTAACGGTAGATTAGTGTCCTGGCTCTTTATCTTCATGACCTGGGCATATGTCAGATCCATACTGAGCTGACCAAAATTACTTTGATTTGATGGCCATTAAGGGTCATGGGCAGAATGGGATCAGAAGTCTCAGCCGAGGTTGAAGTGCACAACATTACATATTGACAGTAATTAAACAGTCTCATTTAATAAGAGTAACCAGATTTAAAAGCATTGTTAGAGTATCAGGGCTTGCAAGAGGAATGGGAGTGTCTGGATTTAGGTATATATATTTGTGTGTGTGTGTGTGTATGTGTATATATATATATATATATACACATACACACACACACATATATAAAATAAAATACAGAGGGAGAGAGAAAGGGTTCTGGAATGAGTGAAATATGTCCCTGGAGTAATTTTTTATTTTATAAACTGAATGCAAACCTGATGGAGAACTATGGAAATGAGCAGTCATGCTCGATACATACACACACTCTCTCAATATTCCTATACTGGGGATAATGAAAAGTGCCTTCAGGGATAGGGTGGCCTTATCATTCATCAGTGCCATAGCCTTAAGTGGGTAATAACTAAGGGCTCCCATATCTAGTATGTATATAAATTCCAGCTTCTCAGTATATTCACTGCAGACTGCATTTAATTTATACAATTCCTTAGCTTTAAAGCTGTCAATTGATAACATTCAATCTGTGAGCCTGACTGATAAAAGGGAGAGAGGGAGTGCTCTCTAGTGGTTAGAACAGGAGATGGGAGTCAGGGCTAGTGCTGTAGCAATGGTGTCTCAGGTCCTCCCCCTTGCTTTCCCTGTCTTCAGGGGGGCTGTGGCTATCCACACCATCTCCAGTCTCGGGTCAGGTTCTCTTTGTTCTTCAGGAGCACTCGGTGGTCACTTCACTCTATAAGATGTGTCATGGGGCTGTCTGATGAGGCAGCTGAGTTCCCTGGTCCTTCTGGAAGGCAATACGTGGGGTGTATTTGCCACCCCCTTCCCTATGCATTGAGCAGCAGGAGCAAAAAAGTATGCCTGTAGCCACCTGTTTGGGGGCAGCTCTTTACCTATGGTCAATAGCGAGCATTCTGGAAGTGAATGTGGGAGTATTTTCCCTCCCCCTTGAGTCCTATGGAGCTGGCAGCACCCTTCCCCTATGCCCTAAAGACCTGGTAAGGATTGGAAGAGGCAGCAGGTATATTAGGTAACAACCCCTCCCCCACAGAACATGCAGCCACCATATTTGGGGGAGTAACTGAGGGAACAATCTAGCCTTAGGATGAAGTGGGAGTGGGGGAGAAACCCCATTGAAAATAGCAAAGTTAAGGGGAGTCCCAGCATTTAGGAGGCCAGGCAGGGGAAGCTGCTTGAGAAATTAACACCTGCCCAGATTTGTGAACTTGGACGGATGCATGCCAACCTGAAAAATAGTTCACCATGGAATTGTAACCTGAATTCAGTGCTTAAGAATTCAGCTCACAATTTTGTTTTTCAGAGTAACAGCCGTGTTAGTCTGTATTCGCAAAAAGAAAAGGAGGACTTGTGGCACCTTAGAGACTAACCAATTTATTTGAGCATGAGCTTTCGTGAGCTACAGCTCACTTCATCAGATGCATACTGTGGAAATCGCAGGAGACATTATATACACAGACACCATGAAACAATACCTCCTCCCACCCCACTCTCCTGCTGGTAATAGCTTATCTAAAGTGATCATCAAGTTGGGCCATTTCCAGCACAAATCCAGGTTTTCTCACCCTCCGCCCTCCCACACACAAACTCACTCTCTTGCTGGTAATAGCCCATCCAAAGTGACCACTGTCTTCACAATGCGTATGATAATCAAGGTGGGCCATTTCCTGCAGAAATCCAGGTTCTCTCACCCCCCTCCAAAAACCACACACACAAACTCACTCTCCTGCTGGTAATAGCCTATCCAAAGTGACCACTCTCCTTACAACCTGCATGAAAATCAAAGTGGGCCATTTCCAGCACAAATCCAGGTTTTCTCACTCCCCCACCCCCATACTCACATTTGAATGCAAGGAACTCATTATTGTCAGAAATGGGCGCAAGGTGCAAAGCTTGCATCTGGATCCAGATTTGAAATGGCTCAATGTTTGGGGGTGACTGGATCAAGAGTTTTGATTCAGCTTATTACAGTGAAATGGTCCATTTGCAAACCTTAAATCCAGATCCAAGCTTGTATTTCAAATACCCCAAAGTTGAAGGTTGTTCCACTCCAGGTTTTTGGTTTGGGTCCACCTCTAAAAATTACAGCATAATCACAGCTGCATTTCCAAAATTAGCTTCTAACTTTGGGTGCCTCAGTTTTTGGATCCCCAGACTAAGAAACTTACGATGTGATTTTCAAAGTTGCTGAGCCCTTTCTGCTCCCATTGATTTCTCTTGGACTTACGGGTACCCTGCACCCACGCAAAGCTTTCCAGATGGGACCCCCCAACATGGAGGCACCCAAAATCAGCATCCACTTCTGAAGATTTTAGCTAAATACAGTTTTCAAAACATGCACAAAAAGATGCAGTCTCTGCCCCAATGTGCTTACAAGTGAGCGCAGGCATTTAGAGTGCAGAGGGGCAAGAAAGTGCAGAGAGAGGGTTGCTGAGCTAATGACTGCAAAAAAGCTCGATGCTTTTTCCTGCTTTATGGCTAGAGACCTCACTGCTACTTGTCATCACACAGCATGTTTACAGTAGCAAGAAGATTACGCTGGCCTTCAGGTGCTTTGAGTAGTTCTCATTTTTAATTACTCTATCATGGAGATTTAGAAATGGGAGCTCCTGTGTCTGTAAAGTCCTGATCACTAAAGCTTTCGAAATAATTTGCTATATTGATTAGAAGGGAGCAATAGCTTGAGTGAACTGCACATACACTCTGCAGATAAGGGGGCAAACAATTCCTTACCCCTGTGAAAGAGCCAGGCTATATGGAGCTGGTATATGAGTATTTGCTTGTTGATGCTCATGAGAGGAATCCCCACTATACCTAATAATCTTTATCAATCGATTAATCTCTGCGGTGGGTCCCTGTAAGATGGGTAAGTTGGGACACGAAGATTCACTGAAGAACTCCTGATGATATTTTCAAATCTAAGGTTTCCTTTAATTCTGAAAAAAGAAAAGGAGTACTTATGGCACCTTAGAGACTAACCAATTTATTTGAGCGTAAGCTTTCGTGAGCTACAGCTCACTTCATCGGATGCGTATGAAGTGAGCTGTAGCTCACGAAAGCTTATATTCAAATAAATTGGTTAGTCTCTAAAGTGCCACAAGTACTCCTTTTCTTTTTGCGAATACAGACTAACACAGCTGTTACTCTGAAACCTTTAATTCTGAAGCTATTGACATTTGTACAACTGCTGCATTAAAACCAGTCGTTGAGGCAACAGTCTCCTGGTATTACAGTGCACACTGCTACAGGCACTAATAGCAAGGAATATTATTATTATTATTATTAAAAAAATTGTGTAGAATAACCTACATTCACTCAGTGTTTACAAATTCAGACCTGGTGTAAATGGATGCAGCTCCAGTGGCATTATAGCTGTGTACAACAGAACTGAATTTGGATAGTAGAGGGCCTTTTCTCCTGCAGTCCTTACTCATGTGAGTTGTTGTATTGACTTCAGCTAGTATCCGGTAGGCTACCCCTTTGAGTCAGGAAATGGCCCTAAGACTGATAAGACAAGCAGAAGACATGACATAGCATACCATTTCAAGGAAGGGAACGTGAGGAGAAGAAGGTATCAGTAGAATGGATTCATGGAAAGTTGGCTTTAAGGAAACGTTTGAAGTAGCAGAGGGAAGAGACTTGTACAAGAAGTGTGGTATTGTTTCAAGCATAGGAGGCAGCATGATAGATGATGCACAGCTAGAAGAGAATGTGTGTTGATTGGTATTTGGTTTGGTTCATATTGTATTTAGGACCTTAGACCAGGCCCCAGAGTGAAGAGAAACTGCTGGCTTAGTAGGGTCATAGCTCCATAATATCTGTGAGCGTACTTCTCACATAAATCGAGAAAAGTTATATCATCAGTATTCCCTACACACTGGTCCTACTAAACGTTTATTGCTTCTTATGCCTATGACCCAACTCTTAACATACTCAGTTTTTCAATCTCTAGCGAGCACCTTATTTAAGCAAAATAACTCCTTTAGAAGGGTCCCAGCTCAATCAGAGATAAATAAACTTGAAACAGACATAATAATTAACCTACTCCAGTAAGAACAAAATTATTTCATGAAGACTGAATGTTTGGCAAAGATATTTTCAGCTGGCTCCAGCTTTGCACAAACTACTTCAATGGAAGAGGAGTCTTTTGAAAAACCAATTGAAATGACCCAAATTACAGTTAGAGCTTGCGATGTTCAGAGATAGGAAACGGAAAGAGGGAACCTTTGCCAAATAAGGGCTACGACAGGTTTTGGAAGCCGGCAAATTACAATGGAAATAAACCTGTTGAAAGCTAAAAAAGATGCAGTTTGAAGAAGTACAAAAGACGGAAGGAAGATCACAATCACTGTGCATCACTGTGCTATGTGAAAATTCTAAACTCTTCTAAGAATAAGTCTTCCACTATGTGGGTCAGGAAGCTGTGTTGTCTCAGCCTGGATGCCGAGCAAAAACAATAGCTGGTGTTATGTTAATTTAACAGGTGCAGTTCCATTTTACACAAGAGGCAGCTATTGTTTTCTGGAAGTGTGGTGATTTACTGTCTTACAGCATGAAGCCCTGAGCAGCAGCAGGATAAGTGTCAGAGGTTTTTTTTTTTTAACCCTATCAGGATAGCAGCTCTCCTGTCTGTCTGAAAAACATGTCCTGCAGGCCGTCACATAAAAGAAAGGGCCCTGGAAGCCTCAACTCACCAAATCAATTCAGGGGGATTCACTCAATGATACTCAAATGCTCACAGAGCATGAAATACCATTTGTAAATGATTGAAGGTGGGGAAGTAGATTTTGGAATGAAATGCCGAGGTGTTCTTCGGGCCAAATTCTGGCCTCACATGTGACTCCAGTTGATTTTGGTGGGATTTATTCATGAGTATCTCAGGGTAGAATTTGGCCTTACGCGTAATGTTTGCTTGGCATGTCAGCCCATTTGTAGGTAAAGAACAAGAATTATGAAGTATCTTGATTCATGATGCTGACCATCAAAATCCGTTATTTCAACACAGCATCTAATTTGCCGAGTACAGAACTGTCTGAAGTGTAATATTTGATTCATCTATCAACAAAACTAATATTATCCTTCCCCTCTGTCCTCCTCCTCCCCCAGATTCTAGCTTTTCATTGATAATCAGCACTTGTGGGTCAGTTCCAGAGCTGGTATGAATTGGCTGCATTAACTTCAGTAGAGCTATGCTGGGGATATGTCCTACAAATCAATACAGCTAAACCAGTTTACACTAGCCTGGGCTTGACCCATAAATCAATGGAGTTATGCTGATTTATGCCAGATGAGGATCTGTTCCAGTATGTTCTGTCTGATTAGTGGTGGTCTCAAGTAGGCCTGAACTCTAAAGTGAGATCTATATTTGCATAACAACTTGCTTTTTAGAAATAGCAACTCATTCTAAAATAAGTGACGGCAAATTTAATACTGGAAACTGTCTTGTCCTGTTCAGTTTCATTTTGTTTTTCTCATTTTACTTGTACCTATTCTTTTTCTAATTCTCATTGTGTTTGTGTGAGGTGCAGGCCACAGATAAAACCAATAGTACAGGAGCTGATAAATTCCATTATTTTCTTTCAACTGTCTGGATTTCAGCGTCTAGAATTGACAAATTGATTTTAGTTATGGTGTGACTGAGTAGAAAGGTTTTGTACACTAGGTAAAATAGTACATTCTAGCCCTGACAGCCCGCAGTCTTATTCTAACCAAAGGGTGGTGACTTCTAACCATAAAAAAAAGAGAAAGGACTCGATTCATTTCTTACGCTTCCTGGGGTAAATCGGGAGCAACTCCATTCAAGTCAGTGGAGTTACACTGCTATGAATCTGGTTTAAAAAAGATGGGAATCAGGCTCAGATTTATGATTAATTTCCTCCCCCTGATTATATTTAATTGAGAGTTATAGATTCTTATGTTGCTGTATCGTGACTATCTCTTTTTTTCTACTTTTGGGGTTGAATTTGATAAAAGTGAGACAGTAGTAGCACCAGCTTTATTTAACATAGGATTGCGCTCTAAGATACACAGGCACATCGCAATTTGAAATCAGTGGCAGTCATGCCCATGCATCTAATGGAAGAATCGGGTTCATAGCATTGGCTTACTTCTGTACAAACTGCCCCCACTCAGCACAATATAGCACACTTTTTGATGTGGGCACATTTAAAATTAGAAGTGAACTTCTCCCTTGGCTCCCTGCCTGCTGCTCTGCTCCTCTCTCACCCAGCCTGTAGATGGCAGAAGCGTGTGGAGTGGCAATTAATCCTGCAGCAGTTTGTCGCCTAGATTATGGGCCAGTGCTCTGGGTGGGTGGCGTAGAATGTGGATATTTTCTAGCCTCACCCCATCTCTGTACATCCTTTCCCATCAAATACACTTACTTTTGATTGCATTGAGGAACTGCAAGTGGCTGGGGAGTAGGGATATAGAATGTTGTTTAGCCACCCCAGGTCCTCTGGCATGCTTTCGGGCCATATCAAGCATACATTTTTAGCAGGCCAATACAAACCAGTATTGGATGATACTATGAGAGTTGTCCTTTGTTGCTTTCATTAGTTGGCTAGGATATCATGGGCATTTTACTGGATACCTCTGCAACGAACAAGACTTCTTTCACCTAGGGAGGCAGTATTTCCTAATAGGCAGAGCATGGCACCAGAGAGTGGATTCTTGGAGTCTGTTTCTGGATCTGTCACTGACTCACTATGTCACCTTGCGAAAGTCACGTTGCCTCTCTGTGGCCTGAATTCAGCATTGTTCTGTGGATACTTCACACAAGCTCTGCCAGTGTAAAGTGGACAAGACCCTGCCAAAATGTGCCCCCCCCCACGCCTCCCAGGGGCTTCCCCCATGCAGGGGAGTACTCAGCAGGCACAGAACTGGCATAGGTGCTGTGTGCCATCCCCTGCAGGAACCCTCAGTTTAGGGGCATGTCAGGGTATCCCAGGGGATGTGGCTTGGGCTTTCAATGGCCTGGATATTCTGGCTACTGGAACATCCCATAGGGGTCCTTGGAGCTGGGACACAGGTTAGACCAACCCCTCAGATCAAGCCTGCACTGGGCAGTCCCAGCCCAAGGGAGATGTAAACCCACCTTTATGCTTCTCTCTTGGTCCCTGTGCCAAGCTCAGCTCAGGCCCAGGGATGAAATGGCCGCTCTGTGCTTCCCTTTCCCTTTCTGTACTATGAGTATAATAACATTGCCTTGGCTCTCAGGGGTTTTGTGATTACTATTTATTGTTATTTACTATTTGTATTGTGTTTGCTCCTACAGGCCAACCAGGTTGGGACACCATTGTGCTAGGCATTGTGCAGACCTACACAAAATAACAGTCTCTGGCTTAATGAGCTTGCAGTCTAAAATTAATAGTGATTTTCACATGAAAGGTGCTGCATAAGTAAGAGTGGTTATTATTAATTAATAGTTTTTCCAGAGGAACAGAACATTTTATTAGCATAATTGGAGGAATTCATGTTATCAGTTCCTTTTCACGCAACAAAAGGCCCTTCCATTCCTCCTTATGAAACATTACTTAGTTAAGGTTTGTACGGCACTTTGGCTGCAGAAGCACCAAGTATTCTACTTCTTTTTCCTTCTGAGCTTCCAATTCATTTAATATGCCACTCCAAGAACTGTGCTGTGACATATTGACAGGCTTGTGGCTTACATCTTTCCAGGCAATTGTCTTCAAACAGACAGTGCATTTCTTCATGTCAGAGTCACAAAGTTGGAGTCTGGTCTGAGAGAAATGGTCGAGTGTGCCACAGCTGAACTACTGAGGGGCAGCAAACGCTTTTCGGCTTCTGTTGTGTGTGTGTGTGTTTTTTTTTCTGAAGGGTTGGCAGTCTGAGCTAGTCTCAAGGATTTGGAAAAGAGCCACAAACAGGAATTATTGAACAATTGCTCTGTGAAACTTAAGATAACAGTTTGTTCCACCACAGTGGAATTGCTTTGTGGTAGAAGGAAATTATCTTTTTAGCTCTTGATTAACATTATGTGAGAAAAATAAAATTGAAGTTTGATTGTATCTGTCCTAAAATGGAATGTTTGTACATGGGAAGGGGGAAAAAGGACAAATGTTAACCAGTGACATATACGGAGCTAAATATTTATGATTAGGTTCAGATTTTAGAAGATTCAGAGATTTAGAACTGTGTTTAATGTTTGGAAAACATTAGTAGTAGTTTTCTACTACTAGTAAGATCGTTATGATTATTATATTAATTAGTTACTCTGTGATCAGTGTGATTATAATAAACACCAGATAATTAATCAGCATGTGCATAAATTTGTCTTCATATGTAATCACATGCAGATGGGAGAGGAAATGTGTGGTGGTGGTTTTGGTTTTTCGTGTGAATGTGTTTTACTTCTGTTATGTTTTTGGCATTTCTGATTAGTTCACCGTAAAAAACAATGATTATTTATATCTGTTAGGGAAGTCCTTAGTTCATAGTATAAACATCCATAGTTTAGTTACTAATGTTTATTAAAGGTAAACAAAATTGTTGACAGTACAAATATATTTTTTAACATAAGAAGTATGAGGTCAATGGGAGTCTTTTCATTGCCATCAAAGCAAACTGGATAAGACCTTAAAAGAGAGGGTGTCAGACATATAAGACAAGGATATAGCAGGCATGAGGGAATACTAGTGACTGTTAACAATAAATGTAAATATTGCATCTTAATTGGCAACCACTCAGCATTTGGAGCTCTCGTTGACTTCTGTGGGAGTTTTGCAGGTGGAAGACTTGCTGAGTAAGGCCTGTTGTATAATTATTAAACAAATCTTTGTTATAAATAATTTCTTCCCAGTTGCTTCATCTCTTTTCAGATAGCTCAATTGTTCTTCATGGGCCTGATTCTTCCAGCCCTCTGAGCTAGGAATGTTCACTGAATGGGAGTTCTGCATATGACATCCTTGCAGGGCTTTGTAGTTTTGTTGGAGCGATGTGGTTCACAAAAACACTCTTTATGCTGATATCAAAATCAGTTGTATGTTGTTATAAGAATTAGAAAACAAGGAAGTTTTAAAAGGAAACACAGTTAAGATGAAAATGTCAGGGTGGATGAATTAATACGACTGTTTAGCTGATAACATTTGATTTATATGCACAAAAGTTTGGAAGGATTTTACTTTTTTTTTTTTTTTCCCAGTCAGAGAACTCTCATAGGGAGGAGATGGGCGTCCGGATTCTGATCTCAGTTACAGAGCTGTAAATCTAGAGCAACTCCGTTGAAGTTGGTGGAAGTAGTCAGGGTTGACTCTGCTATATCTGAGAGGACTCCCTTTCAGCTCTAAGACAAGGGGGTCGGAAAACTCCCTTAACTGACCTCTTCTCTCCCCATCGTCTCATGTAGTTCATCTCTTTCCTTTCCTGCGGTGCTGCTCAGTTCCATTAATGTGACTCTTGTGCTCTCTCTTCCTTTTGCTCCCCATGAGCTTGAAGTCTCAGTGCAGGGGGGCCAGTCACAATGGAGTTCAAAGCATGCTCAGCAGTCAGCGTAGCAGTAATGGGATGAAATTAAGAGAAGGAAAAATGATCATGAATAGCAAGGAAAAAATTCCTGGCAGGGTTGGGGGATACTTTCCCCAGGAAAGTGGTGGAAGATTCATGGCTTGGAATGTTTTTGTTTTGAACTAGATTGGACAAAACTGTAGAAAAGGGCCTGTAGGGAATAATCTACTGAGAGATGGATTAGGGGAAATAAAAGTATTTATTTATTTATGTTTGTGCCTGGAATCAATCAGGAGCAACTCCAACGAAGTCAATGAAGTTACATCAGTGTTAAAACAGATGTGAGATCAGAATCCAGCTCTCCAGCTCTAATTTCTAGATTTCTGTATACCTGTGCCAATGTATAGCATATTGAGGGCAAAGAGGGCTGCACCTGCAGATCACATCCTTTATATGACCCAAGTTGTTAGTTGGGCAAGAGAAGTCTCTTAAACTGACAACAGTGTAGCCTATTCCTGTAAGAAAAGACCCATGTTAAAACAGATTTTTGGGTGCTCCCAAAGGGCCATGTTCTATTCTGAACTTTTGAACAAAACTCCCATTGAAATTGGTAGTAGCTGCATTTTCATATAGAGGGCTAATGTGTCTGGAAGGGGTGGTTAAAAGGAGTGAAGTTAAAAGGAATATAGGAGGAGCTGAGCAAGTACCTCCTACTTAACTCTGAACACACACATGCAGCATAAATGGCAGCGTTAACATATGCTGACCACATACGTCCCTTGATCTGCATGCAGAACTTCACACATGGATCAAGGTCAGGAGATGGTCCTGGGCAGCTAAGTATATCTGTGTCCTGCCCTGTTTCCGCTCAAAAGACACGAGCTGCTTCTTTTTTTCAAAGACAACACATTCATTAAAGGCACGTCCTGCAAAGTGCTGATCACCTCCTGCAAGGTGAAGCCAATGTGAGTTGAGGGCACTCAGTATCTTGCAGTGTCAGATGCAATCAGAAGGAAAAACCCCATTAAAAACTGAAAGGCACAGGATATCAATCATGTCCATGTCAAAACCAGGAGCCATGTTCATATTCCATCCTGACTTACAGCACATGCAACTCCATTGACTTCACTGAATTTGGCACAAGGCCTTTAAGAGAAAAACATTCTCCTCTTGTGGTTTGACAACATGAGCCCAAACTGAAGCCCACAGGCTCAGTTAGCCTGTTGGTTGCATGTGTGGAGGTTTCATTGGCTTTCCCCTCCATAGGAGCTGCACCTACACCAATCATGGGATGATTTCTACAGCCTGGAAATCTTGGGGATGTTTTGATCCAAACTCTGTTTCTCAGGCAGAATTCTTGTGCTTCTCCAGAGAGGTGTTTGCAACACGTGTTGGGAGATAAGAACATGCCCCAATGAGGCAATAGGAAAGAGACAAGATTCTTCTTTAATCATGTATGATAAATTCTCACTTGTAATGAGAGCCCTAATTAGGGGAAATTACCTATTGGAAAAGAGTTAAAAGGGGCCCCAATACTCCTTCCAACAAACTTAAAGACAAAAGGAAGTTCCTAACAATGGGTCACTGGAGATGCATTTCCGCTCAATTTTTAAAAACAAGGTACTGTCTAGTTGATGAGTGGTGGAGGCAAGCAACGAGACTTTGATGAGCCATCTCCTGCTTCCTGATATTGTGACCCTCTTAACAAACACTGAAAACGAAAATCAGCATGCCTTCAATACACTTTAATGCAGGCAGGCTATCTGAAGAGATGCCTCGCTTGCAGGATATGGTTTAAATCCTGTTTTGAATAAGGTTTACATCCTTGTCACTGAAATAATATTTTTGTACCGTAGAAATCAATGGTAAGAGGCAAATGGACAGGTCATCTAATATGTAAACAACCTATCTTTGATGTCATATTTTGCCCAGCTATTTTGTCCCAAGGAAAGCCCCAGAGTTTTAGTGCTGATTTTTCTTTTATGTCTCTCTTTCTTTGATGCCCATAGGTGTGCACTACTCTTGGTTTCCAAATCCCAGGGATGGGAGTCACATGATCGAGTCTGTGTTTTGCCCTTTTGTGCACTGTGATCTGCTATTTTACTTCCACTGGGGTGGTTTGAGAAGGTCTGGTTTTCTATTCAACTGTGTGATTAGAATAAAAACAAGAGAGATTCTCTTTGGGTTTTGAAAAATGAAAGAGACGCTTGATCCAAGAGTTTTGGTCACTGGGATCATTTGGATTGAGCTTTCCACGTATCATTAATTTCTCCTTGACGGAGCATGCTGGAGTACGTACAGAATGTGGTGCTTCAGACATATTTTACATACTGATTTCTGTTTCAATGAGTTTATATTCTCAGACCTCTTTGTGTCTTACTCGCAACAGGGAACAATATTAAGAAGGAATATAGCTACTTTCCCTCCAGGATTAGACCCATTTAAGGTTCTGGGTCAACAAAAAAGATGCACATGTGTTAAAAATACCAGGGCGTTTCTCACACAATACAGAGGCAAAACTCTGCAACTTCAGTATTAAACACAGAAGCCTGGAATAGATTGAGTAACAATAGCTGTTTGCAGTAGTAGGCCAGATTCACCAGGCTTGCCTGATGGAGGTGTATGTTTTATCCCTGAACATTGGAAAAATTTTGATCAGGATTTGAATTTTCCAGCTCAGACCCATCTCCAGTATATAATGGGGATTTACTTACTGAACCATTAGATTAATTTAACAATAGACTATTTTTTTTTAAGAAAAAGGGGAAAACCATCAGCATTTTGTCCATTGGTCAGGTTTTTGTTTTGCAAAACCAACATCACAACCAGTGCTGATTTGGATCTGGATCCCATTTTATTTCTTTACTTGCAGTCTTAACATTGCATTCATCACTGTAGTATATGAGTGCCTTACCCATAGGAATAAATTAAGCCTCATAACTCCTCTGTGAGGTAGCTGGGTATTATTAGACCCATATTACAGGTGGAAGAGACTGAGGCACACACAGGTGAAGTGATTTGCTTGAGGTTACATGTGATAAACGTCTGTTCACTTGTTGCTGACCTTATTGACATGCAGATTTCTACAGACGCTACAGGAGCTATATCTCTTCTGACTTTTACATCCAGAACCTGATGCACCAGAGTCCCAAACAAATCTTCATGATTATGAAATAGCAACCCCAGCTCAGATTCTGGTCTTGGTGGCCGGCTGTAGACAGAAGATTCTATGAGGCTTGAGCCTGGGGCTTTTACTTTCAATTTGACTTCTGGAGGCAATTTTTGAGGAGTAGAACATAGACCGCCTGATTGCCAGGCCTGTGGCCTAACCACAAGATCATCCTTCCACTCCTAAATGTGACCCCTCAGATTTCTTGGGTGTGGATGTTGGGACGGGTGGGAGATGGAGAAATGGTTCGGGCAGAGCTCTGCTAGAGGAACTCTTTATTTGCACTCCAGCAATTCCATGATTTCAAAACAAACAGAGGCTTCAACCCAATCTATTTATTTGGTTATTGTTGGGTTATCAAGTTATTCATATGATAGTGACCTGGCTAATGTTTAAAAATTTTTAAGACCTAACTGGGTTTGAAAGTGAGTTTATGTTTTAACATGAAGAAAGCCTGGATGGAATGAAATGGTGTGGCAGCCATAATGCTCATGGACATGTAGATGGTGAGTTTGGAGAGCAACAGAGAGTCTGGATGCAGGGGATTGGCATATGCCATGATTACTGAAAACCTAGAGTGCAGCTGTGAGTCGATAACTGCACTGCTCTGCACTGCCTCTGATTGGCTGTCAAGCCATTCCACTTACGCATATTACTGAATGAATTATCACTGGAATGGACATACTATAACAGTTCAGGTATTGGTGACATTAACAAGCCACTCAAGCTTCAGTCCTGTGGGCATGGTGTTACTAGGGACAGTGGATGGTATTTATATCACCATAGCATGGCCTGTTCAGGGCACAGTCTTACAGGTCCCATTTAATTTTACTTCTCTGTTTGGGGGAACATGCCACCACCTGGGAAGCTGAGTTCTTTGTCATCACTGTTGAGCCCCATCAGTGATTCATGTGCCATCTTTTGGCAGACACATGATCACCCAATCGGTATCTTTTCAGATGGACAGCACCATGATCTGGTGCCATTCTGTATGTTTCACAGGTTTGCTGACTTTTGAAACGTGCTGCTGGAAAAGTTGTGACCCCTGCCCCCTTTAAAAATCTCTTATTAGCTCATATTTAACAGGCTGCACACCCAAAGGGGCCTTCCAGGTTCCTATCTGTAGTGAAGGGGCCTAGTACATACATTAGCATGAAAATGTGACATGTATGTGTGCGGGTTGTGTATTTAGATAGACTTGTGGTAGAATTTTGGAAATTGGTTTGTTCTGTACTGGCTTAAAATGAAGAAAGGAATGATTAACCGAAACAGGAGTGCACATTACTCAGGTTTAATTATGTTTGCAATACATCACGGTGATATGGGGGAGCATAAAGCCTTTCAGTTTCCAGCACACGTGCCTCATAGCATATGGTCGTAAGGAAACAGTTTTGATTCAGAGCCCCCAGTAGCATATGGCAAAAAATCGCCCCCGAAGTCAAATTGAAAGTAAAGGCCAGTCTCAGGCCCCATAGGACCCTCCGTCTACTGCCAGCCAGCAAGACCAGAATCTGAATTGGTGTCACTGTTTCACTCATCATGAAGATTTTACATTTGGCTTGGGACTTTGGTGCATGAGGTTCTGGATGTAAAAGTCAGAAGAGATATGGCTCCTGTAATGTCTGCAGAGATTCTTGTGTCGATAAGGTCAGGAGCAAGTTAATAGATTTTTATCTTCTCATCACATGAACTTAATATAGTGCAACTGTTTTGAGGGAAGGAAAACCCTCCTACCATTATTTTCTAATATATTTTAGGCTTTTTAAAGATATTTTATGTCTTTAAAGTGCCTTTTTGCTTAAAGTGAAAATCAATCATTCAAACTTAAATAATAATAAAATACTCAAATATGAACTTAAGGCTA
Organism: Chelonia mydas; assembly: GCF_015237465.2. Classification (NCBI taxonomy): domain Eukaryota; kingdom Metazoa; phylum Chordata; order Testudines; family Cheloniidae; genus Chelonia; species Chelonia mydas. Next base: position 16,903,856 of record NC_057855.1, read on the forward strand.
AACTCTGTACAGCAACCCTGGCTAAAAATAACGATAGCTGTGTGAGGAAGAATGCAGTTTTCCGCTATGGTGGTTAAGGTACATACAAGAAGAAAAATAAAGAGTTTTCGTATTTAGTATGCTTTCAACAAAACGAGAGTGAGTTTACTTAAGTGATGGCAAGGAAATGTTCAGCTCTACCCTCCTGCCACATAGTGTAACACAGAAGCTGAACTGCAGGCTTTATACTACAAAAATAACCATAAATGATATCAGTGCGATTTCCACACACATGTGCATAAGGGAATGGAGGCCCCAGCTGAGAGCTGGCACGTTCACAAAAGCACTGGTAAAGGAGGGAGGAGAGGGGCACCAATGTTGATAAATGTGCAGGCTGCTGCTGGGGTATAAAGACACTTGATTGCCATAAAATGTCGTCTTAAAAAATTTGTGAGAACAGATCATGCTGCAAACCAACATGGCTGCCTTTAACAAGATCGCAAAACAATTTTACTGCAACTAACCACTGTGAATATTGATCAGGAGAGTAGTCTTTCCAAGTTAGTGACAATTGTGGTGGTGCTTTTGAAATGCGGTGCTGAAATACGATGTCTCTGTCATAAGCAAATCCCTGAAGGGACACTGTTGGGTCAGACTGACTAGTAGGCCTCAGCGATCAAACGTGTCACACCTGTCTTGGCCACTAGTGCAGGTGTTCTAGGTCAGCTCTCACTGTGGTTATCAATCGCTGACAGTTGACAGTTTAATTTTACACCACAAGTACCTCATTACTTGTGTAGGCACTTGAAGAACATGTGGGCACTGGATTGGATCAGTGATCAATGACAAAGGTTGCATAGGGTGCAAGTGGTAGCAGTAAAAGTGAAGGTCTCCGTGCATGAGTTGGCAGTGGTAGGGATACATGACAAGGGGAGTTTAACTGACAAACAGTCTGTCAGGTCTAAAAGAATGGAGATTTGCCAGAGAGCTTGATGTACATTATAAAATACAACTCACGATTAAAAAAGTGCCTTGCTTTGAAAAAGTGTTTAAACAAATTTAATGCATGTGGCGGACTGTAAATTTTTATTCTACAAGCATTTATTTCATGACATGAGAGCATCCAGGTGTTTAGGAGTTTTAGTATTAACAGAAAATGGAGATACTATTTTATAAAGATATACACACATACCGTATGAAAACTCTAAACCATTGCCTGATGGCTGCAGATCATGGATGTAAAATATAACAAAATCTTTCCATATGAGATTCCTCTTCTCTCTTTATCAATATGACAATTATGACTAAAACTACTCTAACAGACATATTTTGCTGCAGTAGGAAAATTTCTTTGTTTCAACATACTACAAAGTGGTGCTTTAATCAGTCCCATCCAAACTGGGGGTTTTTTTTGTTTGTTTTTCTCTAAAGGGAGTTTCTAACATTCTTCTCCATATGAAATCTACTAGTCTTAGTTGTGTCACCAGCTCAATGACTGAAAATATAGACATATCGCATTAGTTTAAAGCAGCACATCTTGCATTAGTACATAAACACTGTTTGCTTGAGAAAACACATTGATATATATTTTGCATGAGATATAATATAGCCACGTTACTGAATGCATCTTCTATTAATTTACACGTGGGGAACAATAATGAGTATACCATAAATTTGACCAAACTGTAGTAAACAAGGAAAAGACTACACCTCTTTGCTGCCCTTCAATGAATTGAGCATGTCTTTAAAAACCCCCTTGCAGATTATGTTTTATGAACTCATAGGTGTAGGTTCAATTTGGCCATAGCATCCCACTGAAAGTACAGGTGCTGTATAAATCACTACTATTTTTAGTATTTTTAAGTGACCAAATAAATAGCCTAGAAAACACAAAGTTGCAAGAAATCAGGTGCACAGTCCTTGTTGCTGTTGTTTATTTTGTGGTAGTGCTAAGAGCCCTGAGTGGAATCAAGGTGTTATACAAACAAAGAGGTGGAGAAGGTCCCTGCTTACCATCTGAGAAGATGAAAACATGTGGAAATGAACAGCTTTACTGAAACTAGGAGCACATTTCTTCAGTACTTGTTTAGAGTCTATGTGTGTTTCTGCCTCTTAGAAAATGACATTGTTTTACAATGGAAAGTTTTAGTTGGAGATGGAAAAGAGCTGCATATAAAATGTAGAGAAAGGCTTGAATCAAAACGCTGGATTCAAATACTTGTGAACTTGTCATTAAGCTCAGATCCAAACATCCACAAAGTTCAGGGCTGTTACAGTCTGTAATTTTGATTTAGGCCTATCAGTAATTTGTATATTAATTATAATTGCAAATGACTTCTTATCAAACAGGCACACTAACAATAGTTGAATGGCAAGTTTTTGGGATGTAGCTGTTAATGCATCTACAGTGCAATGAATGCACAATAATTTCAGGAACACAGAATTTGCCATATTTGATCAGATTATCAAATCTAGCAGTGTCCATCTAAGATGCTGAAGAGGAAAGTTATGCTATTTTTTAGTGGACCTAAGTGTCTTAGATGAACTACGTCACCATCTTTGCAAACACTTTCTTAGTGAAAGTGAACCTAGTGTGAACATCTGAACCATTTTACAGAGATATTAAAGTTAATTATATGTAATATTTGGTGTTAAAATTCTATTGATTAAATTTGGCCTGGTATGTATATTCACTGGTAATATTAAAGGTGTGTTAACTGTGAGCAGATTTGTTAAAATGTAAATTTAAATCTGATTGCTTATTTGAAAAGGGACATTTAAAAGGGTCTGAAAAGAAGTCACAGGATTACGAAACAAAGGAATTCTGCATTGACTTCTGATATTTATTTAGAATAGTGCCATTGACTTCAATAGGAGTAGGAGTCGGCCTACAGGGCTCTGTTTGCACTGTGGCTTGCAACCACATTTGAAATATTTTTCAAACACAGCAAAGCCCTTGTCTGGGTCCAAATCTAACACAATTACAAGCCATATTCATAGACTCATAGAATATCAGGGATGGAAAGGACCTCAGTAGGTCATCTAGTCCAACACCCTCATCTAGTCCAACCCCCAGAAACCATAAGAGGAGAGGGCCAGATTTTGATCTCAGTTACACCTTTAAATCTGGAGGAAATCCAGTTAAGTCAGTGGGCTTCCTCTGGGTTGGCAGAGGTGTAAGAGAGAGCAGAGTCTGGGTCAGAGCAGAGTCTGGGCCAATGTCTGTAGCATGCTTTTAAAAAAAATCCTCATCCACCCTAAGTGCGAAAACCCTACTGTAAGAGAGTAAAATGTGCTAGATGCCCTGTTTGGAATATTCTGGCTATTCTCTATGCTGACATGGAAGTTGAAGCTAGACAAATTCCAGACTGGAAATAAGGCGTACATTTTTTACAGTGAGAATAATTAAGCATTGGAACAACTTACTAAGGGTCATGGTGGAGTCTCCATCGCTGACAATTTTTAAATAAAGATTGGATTTTTCTAAAAGATATGCTGTAGGAATTATTTTGGGAAAGTTCTGTGGCCTGTGTTAGGAGGACAGGTGAGGTGATCACAATGGTCCTGTCTGGCCTTGGAATCTATGAATCAGATGCATCCATCTACCAGGGGTCAGACTAATGCCTGGCTCTGCACTCCTCCTCTGTGTACTATACTCCTCATTCTCCTTCTTGCTACTGCCCTCTGTGCTTCAGGCTACCCACTGGAGCAGCAGAACTATGCAATCAGTCTCTCTAGGGACAAGTTTCCCTTAGGGTACAGGAATGTGCAGCATCCTGCCGCCCTCTTCCTTTCCCTTGCTCCTCCCCGCAATGTTAATCTATTCTGGGAGCTTTGAGGTAGGTGACTGGAAAGGCGAGAGGGGACTAGGGAGAGATGGAAGGAGATGGAGGAGTAAAGGAGAGATGGCTGGCATGAAAAAGAGAAAAGGAGGAGCTGCTCAGAGAATCTGGGGAATGAGGGAGAGACTGAGAACACAGGGAGGGAATTAGAGGAAGAGAAGGAAAGGTGGGAAGTGTGGTAGCGTGAGGCAGCCTTTCCATGCCTCAGAGAGAAAATATGGAGTGGACAAATATGACAAGAAATTTGAAGAGCTGGAGATGAGAGAAGAAAAGGAAAAGGTACTGAGGAGAGAAAGAAAGAAATTTGGACCGTGAGAAAAATGAACTGAAATTTGTGTTAAATATTATGGACAAATGAGAGAAAAAGGACCAAGAGAGGTGGAGGGAAGGATGTACCAAGGTGCAAGGCAGGAGGAATGAATAAGGAATGAAGAAAGAGGAAAGGGAAAGAGAAGAATGAAGATAACAGAGAGAGAGAGAGAGAGAGAGAGTGAGTTTTGGACAAATATTTCCCACAATGTTTGATACCCAAGTGTTACAGTAAAATACAAAATGCTTCAGTCTGCATGTGGGTGCTCACATAATAGGGTCAGATTCTTCGCTGGTGTAAATCAGCATAGCTCCATTGACTTCAGTGGGAATACTCCAATTTACATTAGCTGAATATCTGGCCTAACATACATACCCGTTTGTTGCATTGTACTGTAAATGTCACTTTGCTTTGGTCCTGGCCTCAGATATTTGCCTCTGTTTGAACCCAGTGCAGTCACTCCAGAGGGAGGGAGGGAGATTATTTATAGTTGCTGTGAAAGGCCCAGTGGGGAAGTATGGCTGGAAACAAGTAAATAATAGAAGGCAGGTTAGACGATGGAAAGAAACCCTTTAGTAGAACAGACAGTAAGGCAATGGAATGACCTGCCTGGGGAGGTAGTTTAGAGGTGTGTTAGACAAAATACACTCCAGGGAGTGGTAAACAGGAAAGTCCTGCTTATTGCAGAGAATTGGACCAGACGAACCAAGAATGTTGTCTTGTCTTCTGGGATGGTGGTTTCCATTCTGTAGGATGTGTGCTAGTTCTGATATTTCACTCTGTTGTAATTGGTTGGACTCGAAGCAACATCCCCTCCCTTAATGGTCAGATTGAGTGCGGCTATTGACCCCACCCATTCAGTTGTGTGTGCTCTGATCTACAATGGAGGTTTCAGAAATACTATGCAGAATCCTGGTAAATAGTATCCTTCTAATCCAAAGTCTGGGCTCAGTTCTGCCCTCTGTTATACCTCTGAGACTGATGCAGCGTTGCAAGGGTGTTGCAGGAGCCAGAAGTTTGCCCTGTCTGAGTAAGTGTATGTAGTCTGTATTAGCATGTCAGCCAACCCATCAGCTGCATGATTATAGAGTAATTTACATGTAGATTGATGCTCTTTCACCTTGCTCTCTCTGCGGTGTATGTTGTGGGTGCCTTCGTGGGTATGTTCATTGAAGTAGAAGAGAGGAGCCACAGTTTCTGTCAAGGGAACCCACCATCCCTATGATGGAAGGAGGAGAGGAACTGTGGGAAGCCTTTCCTGAAGGAGGGAGGAAGAGAGGAGTAGCTGGTCCCACCTGGGGAGCTCATTCCTCCTTCACTGGAAAGAAGAGAGAAAAGCAACTCACCTATAAGCCAAGCAAACTTCTTACCTCTGAAAAAACATTTCTTGTGCATATGTGAGTTTATATGGGAATAGCGTTGCCATAACAAACCTCTGACTGGTACATCTCAAGATGTAGCATCTCACTGAGATCAGGGACTGTATCCACACGGTGTGTGAATGCTGCCCTCAGTTATACCAGTTCAATCTCATTGACTTTCATGGGGTTGCAGTGGTGTAAATGAGGGCAGATTTTTGCCAAAAATATACATGACCAGAAAATAAGACAAAGCACCAGATTCTGCAGTAAAATGTATAGTTTATACAACTCCACAGACTTCATTGAAACTGTATAGTCAGCAAAAAATTTGTGTATTCAGAAAACCATGGGTCAAATTCTTTCCTCAGCTACACTGATGTAAATCCAAGATGACTGAATTGAAGTCAGTGGCTAACCTAGCTTTATATCAATGTAATCAAAGGTTAGATTTGGTTGACAGATGTCAGTTACATTAGTGTGACCTCACTGAAGTAAATGTTGCTTTACTGGTTGATGTCATTGAAAGAAGAATTTGGCTCAGTGCTACTGAGGAAGCAGAGTGGTCATTTTTCCAGATGAAATATCTCAACTGTTACTTTAAATATCTGGGATTTTCTTTTCATGTTTGTTATTCAGAGACAAAAAGTGACTAGTCTTTTCTAATTACTTGAAAAAAAATTTTTTCCCTAAAATTTAACAATTTCAGCTATGGATCTGTGCAAAATTAATATAAAAATCACCTCAAATCTTCAGAACTTTATGGGTTTTTCACAAAAGCAGCCAAACTGATTAAAGAAGAGAAAAAAACCCCCCTGGTGTCAGACTTAGAACTTGTGTGCTCAGTTTGAACCCATTGGGATTTAAACACACCCAAGTAGTAAACCCCTGAAAAATGTGGTTTAGAACGGAAATGCTGACAGACTCCTAGCTACAGTGGGCCTGCCGAGCACTAATATATTACACATTCTATAGCACTTTCCCCTTTATAGGGAGATGACATGTTAATCATGAACTCTGGGCAATTTATGTTTGCTAATGTTTGAAATCGGAGATGGCCCTCTGGATATTACAAGAATGTGCTTGTGTGTGTGCTCCAGTGATGTGCCAACCCTGAGCGTGAATTATTTTCTACAATCCTAGTTTCCAAATTTCGTGAGGCCGTATTCTCAGCTGGTGTTAATAGGCTGAGCTCCGTTGACTACAGTGGAGCTATGCCAGTTTACACTAACTGAGGAACTGGCCCAGTATTTTTAAATCTTATTGAACATGATGAAAATAAGAGCATAAGAACGGCCATACTGGGTCAGACCAATGGTCCATCTAGCCCAGTATCCTGCCGTCCAGCAATGGCCAATGTCAGATGCTTCAGAGGGAATGATCAGAACAGGGCAATTATCAACTGATCCATCCCCTGCCATTCAGTCCCAGCATCTGGCAGTCAAAGGTTAGTGACACCCAGAGCATGGGGTTGCATCTCTGACCATCTTGGGCAATAGTCAATGATGGACTTATCCTCCATGAACTTATCTAATTCTTTTTTTAAACCAGTAATACTTTTGGCCTTCACAACTTCCCCTGCCAATCAGTTCCACAGGTTGACTGTGTGTTGTGTAAAGAAGTACTTCCTTATGTTTGTTTTAAACGTGTTGCCTATTAATTTCATTAGGTGACCTTTGGTACTTGTGTTATTCGAAGATGTAAATAATACTTCCTTATTCACTTTCTCCACACCAGTCATGATTTTATAGACCTCTATCATAATCCCCTTTAGTCGTCTCTTTTCTAAAAATGAACAATCCCAGTGTTTTTATTTTCTCCTCATATGAAAGCTGTTCCAGACCCCTAATCATTTTTGTTGCCCTTCACTGTACTTTTTCCAATTCTAATATATCTTTTTTGAGATGGGACAACCAGGACCGCGCACACAGTATTCCAGGTGTGGGTGTACCATGGATTTATTTAGTGGCATTATGATGGTTTATGTCTTTTTTTTTCTATCCCTTTCCTAATGGTTCCTAACATTCTGTTAGCTTCTTTGTCTGCCACTGTACACTGAGCGGATGTTTTCAGAGAACTGTCCACAATGACTCCAAGATCTCTTTCTTAAGTGATAACAGCTAATTTAGACTCCATCATTTTATATGTAGAGTTGGGATTATGTTTTCTAATGTGCATTATTTTGCATTTATCAGCACTGAATTTAATTAGCCATTCTGTTGCCCAGTCACCCAGTTTTGTGAGATCCCTTTGTAATTCTTATCAGTCAGCTTTGGATTTAACTGTCTTCAGTAATTTAGTGTCATCTGTAAACTATGCTGCCTCCAGATCATTTATGAATATGTTGAACAGCACAGGGTCCTGTACAGATCCCTGGGGATCTCCACTGTGAGAAGTGACCATTTATTCCTATCCTTTGTTTCCTATCCTTTAACCCATTACTGATCCATGACAAAATCTTCTCTCTTATCCCATGATTTCTTACTTTGCATAAGAGCCTTGTCAAAGGCTTTCTGAAAGTCCAAGTACACGATATCCACTGCATCACTCCTTTCCATATGCTTGTTGATACCCTCAAGGAATTCTAATAGATTGGGGAGGCATGATTTCTCTTTACAAAAGCTGTGTTGATTCTTTCCCAACATATTGTGTTCATCTGTGTGTCTGATAATTCTGTTCTTTACTATAGTTTCAACCAATTTTCCTGGTACTGAAATTAGTTTTACTGTAGTCAGGATCGCCTCTGGATTGGTGTTACATTACAATATGAATTGATGTTACATTAACTATCCTCCAATCATCTGATACAAAAGCTGATTTAAGCGATAGGTTATATGCCACAGTTTGTAGTTTTGCAACTTCATATTTATGTTTCTTCAGAACTCTTGGGTGAATATTTTACTGTTTAATTTATCAATTTGTTCCAAAATCTCCTCTATCCTCCTCTAAAAACACCTGAACCTGGGACAGTTCCTCAGATTTGTCACCTCAGGTGTGGCAATCTCTGCAATGAAGGCTGATGCAAAGAATTCATTTAGCTTCTCTGCAATGGCCTTGTCTTTCTTGAGTTCTCCTTTAGTACCTTGATCATCCAGTGGTCCCTCTGATTGTTTGGCAGGCTTCCTGCTTCTGATGTCCTTTTCTCTCTCTCTTTTTTTTTTTTTGGTTTTACTTTTTGTGTCTTTTGTTAGTTGCTCTTCAAATTCTTCTTTTTGTTTTTGGCCTGCCTAATTATACTTTTACACTTTACTAGTGATGATGATAGTGAGTGAAAAATTACTCCATTGATTTTTTTTTCCCCCCATAGCTTTGCTTTGTTTCGGTTTCTTTTCAGCTGGCTCCCTCTTCTATCATGCAGACATTCTGAGATATCATCCTGATGCAACAATGCCTCCTGGAGCAAAGCTGCCACTTATGTCCATGAAAGTTCTGAGTAACATGTGAGGAACAGGGCATTCTGTGTTAATTTCAAATAGAATTTTCTAGCTTTTAGGGCAAAATTCACTCATCTCTGGACCGAGCTGGAATTAATCAGGCTCTCTATGGGGGAGGGAGGAGCTTAAACCTCCTTTGTGACTATGTAATCATGGAGTCAAACAGAAATATCACAAAGGGGTTCAGGGCCCTTTGTTCCGTGTAATCATGCATTCTTAGTTGCCTCCTCACTGTCTCATCCTCAGTCCAGATTCAGTGGTCCGTTGAGGGCTGGCAAAGAAAGTACAAGGAGCATGAAGGACCCAGGAAGTGGCTGCCTTCCACCCCTGGCGTTTGCAGTGTTCTTGAGCAGAACTTCTGCAATGTGGAGGGCCCTCCATAGGAAGGAAAGAATACATTTCACTCATATTGCTGGATGTTCTGGTGTGCTTTTCTTCAACACCGCGTTGTGTGTGTGTGTGTGCGTCTTTTTTAAAGCACCTATATTTGGGGGAAAACAAAGTGGCACTTATTTACCTCTTCCCATCCCCAAAGTGCTGCAGAGATGCTCATAAATTCATAGAGCTTATCATTCTTTTATGCTACTGGGTTGTGTGCTGGAAAATAGGGGGCCTCAATCATCATCTCACACAATGAAAGCAGTGTAAATCTGAAATAACCCCAGTGAAGTTAATGAGGTAACACTGGGATAAAACCAGTACAAAGGATAGAAGATTCAGGACTTGTATATTTAAGGCCTGCTCCTGCTCCCACTCAGATTAATGGGATTTTTTCCCAGTGCCTTGAATGAAAGCAGGCTCAGGCTCATCGTGCTCTTATTAACATCTTGTATTCAGTCTACCTTACAAATATCATCTTATACTGTCTATTTCACAATGCAAGTTTCTGAAATCATTAGAAACCTCAGAATTTTTGACTGAACGATGGGAATGGATGGGAATTTTATATACCAGTGTAAGACAGAATGAAAAAGAACAGCGTTTACATTTTGTGCACTGATAGTGAAACGAAAACACAGCATGGGAGTCATGGAGGCAAAGGATGTATGTGGTTGTTAATTTTTTAATTTAGAACTACTGTACTTAATCATGCTGGTATTTTACAGTTCTTCATATTTCTACTAGGTCACCTCGAGGCCCCATTGTTCTTAGTGCTGTACAAACACAGAGGGAGAGACAGTCCCAAATAGCTTACAGAGCTTAAACAGAGCAAGAGTGCAAGATGAAACAGAAGTGATGAGAAATGAAGTGACTTGCCCAAGGTCACCAGATGGTCAGGGGTAGAGCTGGGATAAATCCAATGCCCTATCCAATGCCCTATCCTTACTATTTATTATAATTTTATGTGCTAGGCACCTTTCAGGAGGATTAGTGAGATGTGTTGTTCCCTTCCCTGCACTACGTACAGCCTATTTTTGGAGACATGGGGACAGCAAGTAAGGGAAACAGACAGTGGGGAAGGGATGAAGAGAGGAAGGACCAATGTACAAACAAAATTGCACAGTTACTCAGTTGAAGCATCGTGACTGATCAAAGAAAAGTGTCTGGAGTTGCATTAAAAAAAATTACAGATTCCCTCCTTGTGGGCATCATAGATGAATTAGGTTTCAAACAGGGATGACTGGAATAAGGAGAAGGATAATTGGCTTCATCATCCAGAAGAGAGAGGACATTCTATGTGCATGGGGCAATGCAGGAAAAGATCGTATGTTACAAACAAGTTCCATGATTACAATTGTGAAGTTAGGTTTTTTTAAAGGTAAAATGAAATATGTTGCATGTTATGAAATAATAAGAAATAATGGCAGACTACTATCACTGGTAAAGTGAGCATCTGTTTTGGGAAAAAAATGTATGTTTATAACCCTATAGTTTCCAGCACAAAGACTGAATTCATTAGGGGTCTGTGTGGATGCAGGGGATCACCTGAACACCATAAATTGCAGGATCAGGACCCCAATCTACAGGATGTGTTTTAAAACTGCTTATGATTAAGTTAGAATGCAGGGCAAAAGTCTCTGAAAAGTACATTTTAATCTTCACAGTTTAGGGCCAGATCCTCATCTGATATAAATCAGTATAACTTAATTGAGGTCATTAGAGCTATGCTGATTTACACCAATTGGGGATTTGGCCCTTTCTTGGAATTTGTAAGCTGTCGCATTTTAGACAATAAATGTAACTTAAATTTCAGGACACAAAGTTGTCCTAAATGCTGTAAGTACATCTGACCTCGTATTTCTCTGATACTGCCCATATTTGGTGGTCTTTAATTTGGCATTACATACACAGTGCTTGCCTGCAGCTCATATGATTCAAAGTTCTCCATGGGGTCTAATGTACAAGGGTTGGCCTGTTTTCATTAGGTTTCCCGAGCTCTCCTTCATTCTCCCCGGTGTCGCTGCACAAAGACACTTTTGTCAGCCGATGTTGGACTCTCCTCAAAATCCAAGCACTTTCAGGAAAGGACTTGGAAGTCTATCTTCTCAGTTTCCATATCCCTTTGCCCTCTGCTCTGGCATTTGGTTTGATTGGTTGTAGAGTTCCTTTTTTTTAGTTAAGTTGATCTGTCTGCTCCAGAGTCTATCTTTCAAAAAATGTATGTTGAAAATCACCCAGCATCTCTTCCTGAATTACTGCACATTTTAAACCATTTAACTCCTTCAGTCTTCAGCTAGTGTAAGCACCAGGACCAAAATCATGAAAGGAATGTTAAAAGATTATTATTATATTTTATGTTCATTGCCACAAGTTTAGTAAGTAATTTGATCCCTCAAAAGAAAAAAAAAATTGGCACAAAATCTTCCATTTGACTTGGCAACTTTTTCACTAATGTGATTTGATATGCTTTACTAGAATGGGTAACGTGCTAATGTTTTAGAAGAGGCTGATTTTCTATTAATACAAATATGGTATATATAAGATCGGGCCTTGCTATTAAGCTGTTCTATCAATGAATTTATAGCCTATTCTAAATGGTAATGACATAGTGGAATGCAAAAGTTTAATAATGGAAAATATATTTGGTTTGATGTTTCAGCCATGCCAGGAAATACGTGTTATTTATACAGCTACATCTATGTGAAAATTAAAAATAGAAAAATAATGACAGCAATGCAAAAAGAAATCCAGCCAGTTAGTTTAAGATCAGGCTATCTGAAATACTTTTACAATATATCATGTACAAATAATCTGTCTGATATTTTCATTCCTTTATCTGTTTCTGCATGATATGCATTATGATCCATGAACAGATTAATAGTATGAGCAATATACTGCTGGAATATTATTTGGTTGTTCACATTTTTACACCAGTTTATAGATTAGTTTTCTAGGGGGGGAAATAGTCTTTCTGTCTATGGGATATAATTATATTATGATTGCCATGGAAGAGGACACAGTTCAGCCCCAATGTTTCAATTAATAATGTACTGTCAGCTCTGAGGGATGATATTAAACTCCATTGGATCAAGGATCATCAGTGTCAGCCTGCGCTTCTGCTCTCCATTCCTTTCCTCCTTTTTTTTTTACATAACAGATTCACTCTTTACTGTGTACTTAAAAGTAAAATACTGTATTCTTGCAAGCCTGATTATGTTGTTTTTTAAAGGCAGAAGTAGGTAGCTTGCCTTATTTGAGAAGATGTTAAGCTTTTTTCATTATATTTCAATATCTAACATTTTGCATATACCTTTTAATTGTTAATGTGATAAAGCAATAAATTTGGTGTCTTAGGGGAGCTAAGAACAATTTTCCAAATTTCATTCTTTCCAGCCAATAGCTAGGAAATCCAAAATGCTGTATCTAACATGGTATTCAATGCATTTTCAATATATCCGTTTAATACTTGTTCTGTGTTTATATAAAATTCTTATCAAAAGAGAAAGCATAATAAAGATACATGTAATTTTTGGTAGCATTTAGCATCAACCTGAAATATACTACAAAAATTATAGGACCATTTTGGAATTGAATAGGATAATATTATTTGAAATCTATCAAGAGTTATTTGAAATAATGCTTACTTTTAAAAATGACTCCTCTTAGGTCTCTCAGTTCTGCAGTTTTTACTGAAAAATGGTTTCCCAGTAGCATACATATCCTATATCAGAGTAACTAAATTTATATTGTTATAAATTTTTGAGGTTGGATTCTTGAGATTTGAAATTAAATAACTACAGTTAACTGCATTAAATGTAGGGTTGAATTTGATCAAAAATAAGAAAAACATTTATGACAACCTCTGTAAATGCTTAAATACTTTAGTTGTGTTTGTGAGCATTAAATTGTATTATGAGGAGCCAACATTGACTGTATAGGCTCCTGTGGGACAGCTTTAACTTTTCGGAGATTAAAAAATCTTGCATTAATAAAATTCGGCTAGTTTTTGATTTAGTAGATAGTGCTTTCAGAATATGCAAAATAATTGTAAAGTGGAGTGTATATACATCTACACACTCACACATATCTAATGTACATAATTACTTGTAGAAACTGTTTAACTTTAATGGGGCATTTCTTGATCATATAATAGGAAAACTAACAGCTTTAATTAAGATTTATGAAGCAGAGAGGTAATATATTCTGCTAAATTAGGTAACTATTGGTGGGTAGTGTATTTTTTTTTTTTTTTTTAGCAATTAAGGGCCCAATCCTGTGATCCCTTTCTCATTCAACCAATCCTTACGCATGCAAGTAGTTTCATTTACTTCAGTGAGCTACTCACATGAGTAAGGACTGTAATTTTATACACGTTTTTATTATCTCGAGAGGTACAGTTAAAAAGAATTGCATTTATTTGGTGGTTTTGTTGTTCTTAGCTGTTAATTTTTTGGGTCTTCTCTCCCTGCCGCTCTCCCTCCCCACTTTCCTAGCATTTGGTAAGGAATGATTATCAAACATTATACAGGAGATTTTAAATGGATCTCACCTTGTATAATGTATATGATAACAAATGCTTACCCTTACTTTTGATTTAGACAAGCTGCTGAGTCTGCAGTTGCAAGGCACGTAGGTAGGTATGTTACATTCCCTGACCTCAAACCCCCTTTCAAAGTAAATGTACCTTGTGGTGTGCAGGTGAGTATCTCCAGATGCAACCTGACACACAAACGGGCTGCTACACAACCTTTATGTGAGCTTGTAAGCAGAATAAATGCTCTTGGGCCCTGGCAACTGTCCTCCAGCCATGGCCTCCAACTTCTATAGCAAGTAGGTTTGCAAAGGAACTATGGGATGAGGAAACAGCAAGTGGAGTGGCCATTGTTCAACTGGATAACCTACTTGATCGTTAGAAGTGATGTGCAAGGGGCCTGCTCCTGAGGCTACTCAAAAATAGTCCTTTGTGGACAGGATCAGGCCTAATCTGTACACAACAGGTCATCCCAGTACATTATAGGCCCAATATTGCATGTGTTGTTGGATACAAAATGAATCCAGGATAAGGACTGATGTCTTTGTATTGCACTTGTACAGAAATCCCTGAGCCCACGGTCTGTGTATATATTGTACCACGCATTTAGATCCTTTCCTTGAAATCCTTGGACTCCTCTTAGCTCTGTGGTTGTGATTGCTATTTTCATGTCTTTGTATTCCATTCTATTATAAACAGAGAAATTTTGGGCAACAGTACATAATGTTTGCTGGGGCTCCACATCCTCTCCCATTTCACCCCTGTTACAAATGTTTTGAGGGCCCACCTAAGTTTGGGGCCCCAGTACAATTGTCCCTCCCCTCTGCATCAGTCCTGATTACACAGGTGTTTATAGTGTCACAATGCAACTGGTGAGAAGTAATTTGCATAAGTAAACTTGCATGACAGTTCAGCCATACTAGTCCATTTCTTCTAATAATTCTGTGTATTGTGAAATTTTTGTTTTGTTGTAAATTGCTCTGGTACACAAATTTCCCTAAATAATTGCTATCTGTGTTTAAACCTCAGCAGAAGGGCAATGTATTCCCAGACTACAACCGCACATGCTGGCCTCAGACATCAGATGCAGTTCCCACTGAGGTCTATGGGAGTTGCGCATGCTCATCTGACAATATAATTTGTCATATAGGGCTTGACGCTTCCTTGTTCTATACCCTGATGTGCATCTATTTATACCTGTGCAACATGGGTGTGAAATGCTACCACTGGTGTGACTGGGGCAATTCTGAATTGGTAGCATTTTGCACTAATTTAGTAAAGTTGCAAATGGCTGAGTTGCAAGGCCTATAAAACAGGAAAATCACCACAGACTGATACATCTGGTTATTTGTACACTCCAAAGTGCTCTTCAGTATTAGTATAACTATAACTAAAGTTGCCTAACAGTTTCCATTAGAAGGCTCTGTTTTTATTTGCTTATAACTTTGTCAAACTATAACTGTTCAGGCTGATATTTTCCATGTCTGATGTTTGCCTCATCAGTGCACTGAATGTGGCAGGGGTCCTGTGGAAAAAAAATCATATATGATCATATAAATAAAGACTATCTATCATAATGCATACTCACAAGGGGGCCCAAATTAAGCTTGCATAGGCAACAATCTTCCCAGGTGTCTGGTTGGTTCCTGCCTGCATAGAGCTGTTTTGATACAGCAGTCAGGAAAAGCAGTGGGGTAAGGTGCTGAGGGTGTGGGAAAAGGCAAGCATGGGGAGGGCAAGGGCTTTCTAGCAGGCCCGGTTGTTACTTGCTCCAGGCAAGACTCTATCTGGTCCTGCTTCCTAGACTAAGAAATTCTGTTTCCTTCACCATACCCCCTACGGATCCTGAGAGTTTCCTTTAGAATTGGCCAGTCCTTCAGCTGTTTAACAATTCACGATTAGCCAGTATTTTAGGGGGTGAAGGGTTAAGAGATTTGCATTGTTGCCAACTCTCACACTATCAGGTGTTTTTCTTAAAGCCCCAGCTGCTGGAGTCAAATTGTTTCATGAGAAGCTCAGCTTTCTTTCCACCAAAAAAAAAAAAAAAAAAAAAAGTAAAGGCACTTTCTGAATAGCATAGTTTCAGAGTGAGGTTTAGAAATTTGACCTGCCTGTAGCCTAAGGTTCCAAAACCAGAGGGCACATAAAAAGAACCCCAAATTTATTGTCATCATATGATTTTTTTAAGCCAATCTCATGGTATTTTGAGGCCTGACTCATAATTTTGAACTCTTGGGGTTAGCTCTTAACACTAGACCACACTGGCTACCCCTTCCATGCATTTGTTTAATGTGCATGAAGATGTAAGATTGTTGAAAGTTCACATATTAAATCAGCGTGGCACTTATTTTTAATGAATTTGCACTGTGATTCTGAAAAACATACAGACATTATACTGAAAGGAAGGGCCATTGGAAGTGCATTTTGAAAAAACCCCATAAAACCCAAAAACCCTAACCACTGAATAAATAGATTTTTTTTTTTTTTTTGGAGAACCAGAGTAAACAAATACAGAAAAATCACTTAGCTACAGGATGCCAATATTACTTTTACCCCAGGGATGCAATAAGTTATCCACTCTAAACATCAAATCTATATATTTTTTAAAGTCCATATTTTATGTATGATCACAAAGAATGCCCTCTTTAACTTGATCCTTGTCTGCAATCATGCCCTTTCCTGAGAAGGGTCCATATGTCATGTGGAGAAAGTGGGTTTAATTAACTACGGAAAATGTACCTAAGGTGGAAACTGTGAGCTCTGGCAATGTTTCCATATAAAGTACATGAAAAGTAAGTATAGATCAACCCCGACACTTTTTTTCCCATTAAAAAGGACAATTTAAGTCTCTCTCCCCCATCACTCTTCAAAATTGAAAAAAGCCCTTTTATAAAGGATTCCCATCTGTTATAAACAGAAACAAGTTTATAAACAGAATGCCCCTTTTCTCCCACATGAAATATACATTTTTCAAATTCAGTCCTTTTTCTCCCTCCCTCCAGAGCATAAGCAAATATGTCTCAGTTATGCCCTCAAGAGGAGGCAAGGGTTATAATAGGGAGGAGCCACGAAAAAGGATTACTCACAGATTCTGTGCTAAAATTCAATGTAGAAAATTAAAACAAACAAAAGAGAAACAAACCAAAAGGAAATTATCAGTGGAAAGCATTTAAGTTGCTGAAACTCTATGGGAAGCTTTAATTTTCTTGCTAATAATTTACAGTTACATGGACTTTATATTGTATTATTATTTACTCTGTTGTATTTATATTGTATTTTATTATTATTTTACTCTGTCAATAAAATATGAGTGCTAACCATGGAAACTGCAGCAGTGTACAGAGTATATATATTATCTGTAAGACATGGAATATATTCACGAATACAGAATGGACTTTATCGTGTCTTTAGTTAAGTTTTCAAACCAAAGAAAGAAAAGTTTTCCTTTAACCAAATACATTGTTCCTAATTTTACTCTAGGCGTTGGCCCTGCAAATACTTACACACATGGGTGGCTTTGCACTTGTGAATAGTCCCATGGGACTTACTGCTCCTGTGCAAAAAGTTGTGTATTTGCAAAAGTGTTTGCAGGGTTGGACCTTGATTTGTAACAAATATTTAATCTTTTAAAGAATTCATCTGCTATGTATTTATTTGTTTGCCAGTTCAAGATGAACAATTATCATGAAAGAACAATGAAAGTGGGGTAGTTCTGGACAGATTGGCAGAATGGTTGGTGCCAGGAACAGTTGGAAAATATTTGATCTGTTTTGCATTTCAAGGCAAGGCTAGGTGGGTAAGGTGATATCTTTGATTGGACCAACTTATGTGCGTGGACAAGACAAGCTTTTGAGCTTACACAGAGCTCTTTTTCAGATCTGGGAAAGGTACTCAGAGTGTCACAGCTAAATACAAGATGGCGCAGATTGTTTAGAATAACGAGTTAACGTGCTGTAGCATACTCTTGTTTTGACTGAAACAATTTGATAAAAGATGGCAACTTACTCAGCAAGGTGCTGTGATGACTGGGTAATATGTGGCTTTGCAAGAGACCCAGTTATAAGAAGGATCACTTCCCAAACCAATGGAGAGGAACGTATCTCCATGATGGCCTGATCCTGTTTCCACTGAAGTCAATAGCAAAACACCCATTGATCAGTGGGAGCAGAATTGGGCCCTTGTTGTCTTGTGGCAGGCTATGGTCCATGTTCCTTTTAAAGAAGTCTATTCAGGCAGATCCATGGAGTAGAATTGGCCTCATCTTCTTCTGAAGGTTTATATTAGTCTTCTCAAAGTTGGGGCAAGATGCTGTGATGATTTTTTAAATGAGGCAAATTATAGGTCCTATCAAAAAACAAAGCAAATCTCCACATCTTCTTTGTAAGGATGGGGGAGGATTAAAAATAATTTTAAAAGGGGGAGAGGGAGAAAAAATGGCTGGTGATTCTATCATTTATAATCCTCTGCTTAATCTATAAGTTAGCCCTCGTGTGAGCAAAAAGGGAAGTTCTCAAATTTGTGACTGTAATTCCATTTTTTGAGTGCAGATTGTAACCAAAAGAGAGGACACCATCTGAACAGTAACTCTTGATATGTAGAAACTGGTCTATACCAAGCTCCCTATATTCAGATACCCCTGGGGAACAGATGCAGGGGTAAAGATTGCTAACTGTTGTGTCAATTTAGGAGGTGAGAGGAGTGGGGGGCAGCACTGGTGGATCTGCCACTAACTAATATCCCCTGCTCTCCCTGCTAGATGGAGACACAACAGCAGCCAGAAAGGGTTATAAAACTCTTATGACTTCAATATTGGTCTCAAAGCCCCAGTTCGGGAGGATTCCTTGTCTCTGCCCTGTGGAATGTGCCAGTGCCAAGTCCAGCTATTTAGTTTAGCGTAGAGGAAATTTGAGTGGCGGTGGTGTAGATTTATTTTGTTATTCAGAAAAAGGAATGTATAATTGAGGACGACTTCTTTTAATGGATGAAGCTGTAGTTCTATTAAGCTGTAGAAGGTGATCATAAGCAAACTTTCATACAAGGTAACTTTATCTTGTCTCTGAGCAACAACAGCAACAAAACATTGTAACATCCTCACTATAGTGCAACTTCAAAGAATAGTCGCCTTTATCTGAGGCCAAGAACGCTGTTGTCTTGAAGGAACAGTATGTATTTGATAGATAATAGCCTCTGTGTTTGACTAGCACCAATACACAATACTGCTTGCCTTAGAAAGTGACATGTCTTTCTTATTATGTGGGACAGCATTTTGCAAATATGCCCCTGGGTGAGACACTATCAATAAACAGTGAATACACATTATGTTACAATCACAGCTTGTTTTGTATCTTCTCTTGGGTCATGGAGGAGAGGCTACAAACAAAACAGATTGCTCTTATATACTGTCTGTATTTAGTTATTTGGAGTTTTGCATCTATCCATGGGACTAAGGGCCACGTATTCAAACCTGGATGCTTAAAGAACAATACATATTTAGACTTCAATCCTGCAAAGGCTTACACATGTGCTTCACTTACACATTGTGAGTAGTCCCATTGATGCTATTGCATGTTGTTGTCACCATGCATGTTGTTGTTGTTCTGGTTTATTACTTGTATTATCTTAGCTCCTTGGAGCCCCAGTCATGGAATAGGACCTCCATTGTGCTAGGTGCTGTATGAACACAGAACATTAAGACGGTCCCTGCCCCAAAGAGATTACAATCTAAGTATAAGACAAGAGACAACAGATGGATATAGACAGACAGATGGTGGAGTTCAAGAGTATGATATAATATTGATCTGCAAGATAGACAGTGGTCTCAGCATACAAGCAGCCTAACTGCTGTCAAATTTTTTGTAGGCTTCACAGCAAAAGAGAATTTCAAGGATGTGTCTGAAGGAGGATAATGATTTAGTTTTGTGGATGGTGACAGGGAGCTCCTCCCAAGTGTGAGGGCAGCATAGAAGAAAACACAAATGTGCTTGCTTGAAAATGTAACAAGTGGGTGATGGAGTCCGATATCTTTGGCCGATTGGAGATGGGAATTGACTTTTTGATATTGAATGGGAGATGATACGTAGGATGGGATAAGCTGTGAGGAGTCTTGAAAGTGAAGACAAGTAGATGGTGTTTGATACGTTAGAGAAGAGAGCACATGCATAAGTCTGTGCAGCCACCTGAACAAGTAGTTGTTTTTTCCTAAAATATATTTGGTGTATATATACAGTAAATTATTTATACCAAGTAGATTAAAGATTAGTTCTGTGGGGGACTGAAAATCCCTGGTGGATTCCTAATTGAATCAGAAGCCTTTCACTAGAGCTGGCTGAGGAAGGGGAAAAGGAGGGCGGGGAATCATTGAAAATTTCCCCATTTTTTCCCTCCTGTCAACATTTGTACTTTTGATGAAAAATGTAATTGGAATTTTTAAATTGGAAAATTATTGACCTTTCACCTCTCAGGTAGAGTGTGACTGAAACGATGTCCTCTGTGCAATGACTTGGTTGGCTCCATCCGGTTCTTACTGGATGTTATGTCTCTCACACAAAACCACTCCCATTTTGGCACTAACTGGAACCCTGGCTGGCAGTCTCCACAGAGAGCCTGTGGACTGAAGAGTTTTCTGTGCCAGCCTTCTATTCTATATAGGTTGTTCTACTGCTCTCTTCACCAGAGTATCTAAGTACCTTCCAGTAATGCATTAAGCAACATGACTAACGTCTGTCACATGTTTTTTCTCTCCTCCTCTCCTTGGGGGTAGAAGTTGTGTGAAGCATTTTGTTTTGGATTTGTGTGTGTGTGTGAGAGAAATACACTTGTTGCTGTGTGTTCATGTTAGAGAAGGCAAGGGAGTGGAAATTGTCACCCCTTGACAGTTGCCAGGACAGGGCTGAAGCATGTTGGCAGCACAGTGTGGGGGGAAGCTTGCATAGTCACTGCCCCAGTATTGCCAACTCCAGCATTCAAAAATCTTGGGTCTGGCACTCAAAAATCATGAAATTGGTTTAAAAATCATAAGATTAAAAATATGTTGGGGGTTCTTTTTATTTGCCTTTTTGTTGTTGAACCCTTTGGATTATACCTCCAAGCTTTTATCTCCAGTCATAAAGGCTAGAAATTTACTTGTTTCTTAAAGAAAGCTGAGATTCTTCTTTGTTCACATGACTCCAGGGGCTGAGGCTTTAAGAAAAAATGCTAAACATTGCAAGACTCAGGACAAAATTGTGAGAACTGGCAACACTGCTGTTTGCACTGTGGATAAAGTAGAAGGCTTCAGTTTCCAGGACTCTTTCTAAGCATGATATTCACCATGTTTAAAAATGGCAATCCAGGAAATTAAATTTATGTTACCCTGGATTAATTCAAGTTCTTTAATGATGGATGGTGAGCCAAGCTGGTAAGTCTAGGAACCAGGCTTCTTTCATGGGGCTCCAAGTGCTTGCCGGTTTTGGTGTTTCACTACAGTGAAAATGTTCTGCAGAGGAGTGCCCCAGGGGCATGTGAAAGTCCCTACAGCAGTGAATAGGTTAAGCAGGGAAAGTACAGCACCAGGGCAGCCACCCGCCCAACAAAACAGAAGGAGATGGTGAAAACACTTTGTAATTTTTTTGATTACCTAAAACTTGCAGTAGAAACAAACACGCCTGTCTGACTCCCTGGTACTTAACATAAAATTGTTATGCATTCTGAATAGTAGCAGCGTGGGCCTCTTGACCTCACAAGAAGAGCTGTTACTATACATTTAACAAAAACAAGGTATTATGTATTAGCCTACACATTTTGCAATAGCTCCAGCAATTTAGTAACTACAGTCCAATTTAAACTATGCCTGGAGGCAACAAAAATTGAACAAAATGGCAGCTAATTTATAGAAGGTAGAGAGGAAATATTTGGGGGTCTATTCCTTCAAGCCATCTGATTCATATTATTGACTCATTTAGAAAACAGAAAGTGAGCAGAGACAAGTTTTTAAGGAGTTTGGTTTCACACAAATGACTTGCAATTGCAGCCCATTATTTTTATACTAAGACTTCATTAGTCATATCCCCGTCAAACCTGCAACCAGTGTCAAATGTTTTCAGAAAACACACCAGGACAGGTATGGAACTCATCAGCCTGTGTCAAAGGTCAGTCTCATTAAGGAGTCAAAATGAAAACTTTCAGTGTCTCTAACACATTGCACAGACTCGCCCCGACTTCTGAAATCCAGGGCCAGTTAAGCACCTCCTGCTCCCCAGACATTCAAATAAGATCAAGATGACAAGGCAAGAAAATGAATAGGATTCTTAACTGGCTATACTTTATAATATGGTAGTGATTGAAACAACCAGAAAGCTGTTTGCAATGTCTATAGTACCATTTCCTGAGGTTAAATATAACATCTTGAAATGAAGCAATTAGGGTTTTTTTTTTTTAAAGGGATCTACTTGGTATTGTGAAGTGGCAAAAGTAATGTCTAACTAGGTAGGTGCTGACTAGGCAAACTACACAGTATCTGATGCAAAAGAAATGTTTGTGCTAACTTTTTCCCACCTGGGAGGTTGGGGTGAGATAGGAGAACTGCTACATAGGAGTTGTTAGGAGCTGGTTGTCAAGCTGTGCTGTGACAGATGTGTTTTGAGGAATTTTGAGGCGCATAGATAAGAATAACAAAAAGCCATTCACCAAAACCCAGTTACACAGGCTTAACACAAAAGGGGGAAGAGAGAGAAAATGTCAGTACGCTTTTTATTTGTGTAACATTTGCTGTATTGTTGGAGCATGGTTCATTTTGGTCTGTAGATTGTCGCTAACAGAAACAAAGGCTGCTATATTGTCTCTTAAAAGTTACTCAGAACTTCTGGGATTCCCCTCTCTCCCTTTCCTCTGACTGCAGTTAAGGGTACAACTGTGTCGTCATGGGACAGACAGTGTTTTATATCTTGTACAGGACTTGTTCATTTAAAAAATAATGTCCAGAGGGCATTATATAAAGTGTCAACAAATTCTTTTAGGACATTTTTTGCTAATCATTTCTTTCAAGACTTTACTGCTGTTGGACATAAATAGTGCCTTTGTGTCTTTAAGCAGTTTGCAGTGAAAGAATAGATATGGTAGCTGCATTTTGATTCCTAGCTGATACAAGTAATTTTATTTATTACAAGTGTGTTTGTTTCTATTATATTTTGGGTGTGGATTCCCCCACCCCCATCTCCCATCTTGATAGCTTTTGATAATCTTGAATTGGCATATCCTGTATTAACTATTTATCTAGCTGTGTTTTCCATATTGGACCTAACCTCAACACTGTTTGCTACTGTGTGGAGAGGATGTGGATAAACTTAAATACTGTGTACTAAAAAGTGAGGGCTTGAAAGGAGATGTAGAAACCGTGGTACTAGGAACCAAATGGGCTTTAAAAATGGAATATGTGTCCTATATTCCATCCTTTGGTCAATAGACTATTCTTTATGAATATGTTTTCAGAAAGAGATGTGTGATCCAAGTACAGAAATAGGAGCCAGGAACTTCTGAATTCTAATTCTGACTGTGATTTTAACTCCCTCTGATGCCAAATAATTTAATAGATGTGCCTCAGTTTACCCAGCACTAAATGGGGATAATGATGCTAACTGTTGTGAAGTGTTATTAATTAATACTGCAAAGCACTGTGCAGATGTAAGTGCTATTGTAATTGCCAAAAGAAAATTTCAAAATGCAGTGGTTATTTTTTGGTTATTTAGGAACACAATCTATTGATTATTTTACAGGTCAGCTGGTAAATTCTGAGCAATATAACTTTTTGGATTCATGTGTAGACACAAGCAATGCCTATGACTTTCATTTAGTGTAAATAATGAATTACATTTCCATGTTTGCTTCTCACATTAACTTCTCCATTCAGACATATGCATGATAAGTGAATGCTTTCTTTTAAACTAACTGGAGGCAGGTTTCAGAAAGAGGAAATAAACTGAAGTTAGCTTTTTGGAGCTGGTCAAGGCTGCACCACTACCTGGTCTGCTGGTAGCTGACACTTTTTACTGGGAACGTTTACTGAATGTGTGGACATCTCTTAAACACAGAAAACAGATACGATGAGACCAGAAGATGAAATGGTTTTGTTGGGATTCACCCAACCCATTTTCAAATTCCACAGAGGGAAGAGTTAAGAGGTGGGAAGGAGGGTCAGGACTCCGGGGTTCTATTCTTGATTTGGTAGCTGTCTCTCTCTATGATTTTGAACCAGTCTACCTCTCTTCCTCAGTTTCTCTCTCTGTAAACTAGGGATAATGTTATTCACTTCTGCAAGTGCTTTCAGGTCTTCTGGTGAAAGCTGCTGTGTAAGTACAAAGTAGTAGTATTGTGAGTACTAGATGCTGTAACTAGAAATCTTGACATTCTTACCTGATAAGATAACATTCAGTTCTGTGCAGTGAAAAGTACTATTTGACTCTTATTACGTACTCTAGGCTCATACCAGGGAGCTATTTCCCCCTCCCTCCAAACTTACAATAGACAGGGGACACACACAGTTATGAAACTCTCTCCATCATGTTCATGTCTTTATCTATAAAGATAACAATGATTTACTTTGCCAGGGTCATGCTGTCTGTACCCTCACCTGCCAGCCTTTTGGTCAGCAACTGATAAACCAGCACATCCTGATTGTGAATCTGTGATTGATGCACTTGGCCTAGAACTTCCCTCCTACCCATTCAGGAAACAGGAGGGCTGGAGAGATAGTGCTCAGTTTTCTTTCACAGTCCCTGCTTCCTAACTCTAATCACCTTCTGCTGTGGGAAAGAGATGAGATGCGGCCTAAAAAACAGATCATTGTCCGCCTCCTAGATTAATGCAGAGAAAGCAGTATTGTCTGTTGAATGGATAAACCTTCCTGCTGTCACTCAAAACCTAAATTCAACGCTACTTCATTTCTAAGAGGCTTATCTTCCTTGAATAGACCCTTGCAGCTCAAGTAAGAGGCGATGTAATGAAGCGTGTTTTTTTCTTAAGTGAGAAACCTGCTGTAAAGAAGGGGTGAAGACTGTGCAGCTGTTCTAAAGGGCCTTTGCAGACTCTTGAAATACTTGTCATTTATCTGGTCTTGCATGACATCGAATGATAGAAGATCAAGTTCAAAATCTGCCAGTGCAGCTTTAAGGGCTTCTTCATCTGTTAATTAAATAATGGTTGTTAACATACAATGTCGTGTGGCTGGGCTCATATTGTATATAGATGAAAATAACAGTTTGGGATTTATTAATAAGCAGATAGTCTTCAGGAATTTTAGTAGTCTTGCTCCAGATTCAATGGTTATTATTGATGCCTTAATATCTGGTTAGATGAATGAATAGCTAGACAGGTGGGTATTAGGCAGATGAATAAATTCACAGTGGCATGCTGAAATCATTGTAGAATATACCCCTTTTATGCTCTCTAATAATTAATTCAGTGGTTTCCCACAAAACAGATTTTTTGTTTTGAAGATCACATACCCCACTACCACCATCACAAATAATGCCATGTTTACTTTTCTTACATATACAGTATGTTATAGTCAAGATTTAACCTATACTTTGGTGTATTTTGGGACCACATGCAGCAAATCGACACTGATTACTAAATTTCCCAGGATCAAATCCTGAGATTCTTACTCAGCCAAAGCATACATTGATGTCAAAGGGAGCTTTGAGAAATTGCTGAGAAGAAACTTTAGGATTTGGCCCTCAATAGGTAAGGAAAAGTTTGGGGATTTTTCTAGTATTTCTTTTGTGGGTGTAAAATATCAGTTCTATTTCTCTGTATCATAAACATATTCTGTTTCTCTGAGTTCTGCCATCAAAACCTGTCTAAAAATGCTAAGCTCATAAATACCCATCTCTTTCATCACTGTCAGTGTAACCTCTTTAAGGACTCAGCATGCCTGCACTGGATGAGGCCATGCTGTTCATGCTACTAGAGCCAATGAGCTAATTCTTGAAGTTGCTCCTCAGCACTCACTGAGACACTGGAGCCAACGTGAGTTTACCTTTACAGTGGCTGAGTAGAAACTGTGATAGAACCTCAGGGTTCGTCCAGCTGTTTCGCAGCCTTTTTATTTTGGATGTCCTGTTTTCCTTCCAAGGGTCGCCAATAAAAGCAAGGGGCCAAATTCAACCATGGTGTAAGCAGCAGGCTGCACTTACTCCCTTTACATCAGGGCTGAATTTGGCCCAAGCTGTTTGCAATACTACTCAAGCAGGAAAATAAAAAGCTCAAGAAAGCAAAGGCGAGGGTCAGCGGCCTGGTTGATCAGCATGGGCAGACTTGGCAAAGGAAGTGGGTGTTAAGGTAGGATTTAAAGGAGAAGGAGGTTGCTTGTTGGACTTGGATTTAGAGGCTGTTCCGAGCGTAAGAGGCAGCATGAAAGAGGACACGAAAGCAAGCACGAAAGGAGCAGCAAGTATGAGGCCCAACCCTGCTTCCATTGAAGTCCATGGCAAAGCTCCCACAAACTAGTCGGGATTCTCAGGGCTCCCTGCCCAGGTGCAGAGAGCCCCCACTCGCAAACAAAGGTGGTGATGGTGGGAAATGCAAAACAAATAATAATAAATACATTCATGCCACAAATCCAATGAATGAAAACATTAAGCTTGTGACAGAAAACAATAAAAGGAAGGAAATTTGCAGTTAATGGTAAAACATACCATATGTCCACAAACACCTAGGCACAATGAGGCATCCCAATGACTACTTTATTGATGTGCCACATTTTGTCAAGATTTCAAAGGACAAACGGTCCATTTCACCCTGAACTGTGTATTTTCAGGCTGCTACTGTAGTTTTCTGTTCCTCTCTCACACACACATTCCTTCACTGCAGTTTTCAACATGTTAACATGTCTCTATCAATCTGTCGCCACTGTGTGTTGCATATACTATTTTTGAGAAAGGAATGACCTGAAATTTATTTGACAAAGATTGTTTTTCAGATCTCTCAGGGAAAGGAAAACCATACCGACGAGGAATAGTGCTTTTAAATGGAGTGGTCAATGCTATCTCTAGAAGTACCACAACCCTAAAATATGGTTGCATGGGCTGGGGAGAAAAAATGTTGTCAGCACAAATCATAACTGATTTCTTCATCCTTACATGCTGGGGAGTCCTTCACAAATATAATGCTATATTTCTTGGATTAATGGGCACTGACAGCCAAATTCCTTAGAATATGGAAAATTAACAAATGCCTTCATCTTCTCTTTCATTCCAGTAGTTACACATTTTTTATGGGGAAGCCTTTTGGTGGTAGGTGCTTTTTTTGTTAACTGTTTAGGGAGTCTAATGTGTTCTTTGTGTCTACAGATACTGACCTTTCACAGATTTTTTTCCCTTTAGTTGATGTCTCCGTCAGTAAGGAGACACCTGCATCCGTGCAATTCAGCCAAGGAGAGCGACACAGCTCTTCAGTATTTCCCCTTCTTTTCCAGCTGGATAGTACCCATGATACAAAACCTCAAAAATGTGCCAAAAGCCTTCAAGGTTCAGGCCAGAGGTGTTTGTGTAAGATTAAAAATGGGACAATCTAGCATCCACGTACAACTCATCCGTTTACACATGTCACTTGCTTTACAGCCTCTGATTAGCTCATTAGTAAGGATGCAGGAAGAAGTGCAATCAAGTTTTTATGATTCATCATTTCTGTTCCCTGTTTAGGAGACAATGTTAGTGCTCTTTGCCAATCCTAGAAGAGGCTTTTTGAGTACCGTAGGGACATGCTTTATTTAAAGATGCTCTCTGTGTTTTTGAAGGCTGATCCACATTTCTAAATAAAATGGAACTTCTTCAGTTAGTTTCTTTTAATTATATCTATTAACAATAAGTTTCTTTTTGCTGTACATACATTAAAACAGAACTTGCTCCCAGTCTGTCTATATTCTATTTTCACTTAGAAGTTCTTTGTGAAGAAATAAATTGTGGATGGTACCAGGTATATTTTTCATAATATAAAAGCCAAGTGTAAGTTTTAATAAGTTAAAAAGGATGCATTCTCTTCTTGTGACCTTGATTTTTTAGCTATATTCTCTGCTACCCCTGCCTTGGAAGTATTATTCCTCATCCCATCCAATTACCATTTCTATCAGCTCTTCTGAAAGATTATGCTTTTTGGGTGTTCTTCTGTAGATGTCTTTCCAGTGGCTTCACTTGATGAATGTGACAAGTTTTGTGTTTTCTCCCTCCCCTCATTGAATTGAAAAGTTTTTTTGATAAAAACAGGCCAATAAGTGCCCAAAGGCAGTGTTTCAATGGCTGCTAAATCTTTCAAGGTTAGGACTTAACCTCCGTTCTCCCTAATTCAACTGCAACCTTCAGTCTGGAGCCAATCAAGAATATCAGATGATACTTAAACAATGAAGGATTTCTGATATTCAGGTACAGCCTCTGTTCAATAGGATTGCAAATTCTTTGTGTGAAGAAAGTCGGTTTTGCTCTAAAGTACTGTCACAAAAAGTGAAATTACCATTTGCTTGGAATGATGCCATTCATCATTGTCAGAATACTAAGCATTGTAAGTAGCTAGGCCTCTCCAAATTAATGCCTTGTTTTGCATCGGCTAAATTTCCCAAATCCTCGAGGATGGGTCATACAAAACTCATCTCACCATTTTAATTTATCAATCCAATATGAGTGTGGTGAAAGGGAGCTTCATTCAGTCTTAGCTCTTTTATTTACAGTCTAATTCTAAAAGAAAAGGAAATAAGATATGAAAATAAGTTGGAAAATAAGATAAATCTCTCAGTGAAATCACAAGATCTACTCAGTCCTGTAGCAAAACCTCCATAATTCATTTGTAGGTCAGCTCAAGGGATTAGCTATGACGTATTTGGAAATTCATTTATTTTTATTTTATTTTGCTGTTTCTTATGCATAAGGGTAATGCTGTCCCCAAGGCTTTTCAGGTAGCCCTCAAATCTTGACAACATTTGCTGTCTCTGAGGCCTAAGCCAAAATTAATTTTCAAATAAACAGCATAAAAATGTATGGACTTGTATAAATTTGAATACAAAATGCATTTGTTTTCTTTCCTTCCATACATACATACATACTGTCAGTTCAGCCAAAAAAACATAATATGACATTGAAATTAATGACCATAGGTACATCATGAAAGTCAAAAAAGTTTTCCTCTTAGTTTAATAAAATAATGTATTTTTTTTAAATTTGCACTTTTTATGTACTCTATAAAATGTATGTAAGGGGAAAATACATGTTAATTGTACTGCTTTTGGTAGGTACATTACAAACCAGTATCCCTTCTTCAGGAGTATGAAAATGGACCAAATACGAGGTTCTGGATTGCTCTTCTTCATTTCAAGTGCATCTTGAAAAATGTAATGACACTTTCAGTGGAAATGAAATAATAAGCAACTTCATACCCGGCAGTCTCTTTTACCGGGTGAGTGAAAATAGTGCTTGCACAGACAAGAACAGTACAGTGCATTCAATGACTGCTGAATCCAGCAGAAAATTAGATCAAAGGGGAAAAAAAGAATCATTCAAAAGGAATTCTAGTTTTTTCTAAAATAAAACAAAACAAAAATTATGAAAACCAACAAAGGGGTCATGCTAGCCTATCTCAAGAACTTAGGCACCAACATTTTGCTAATGTTTAAATATGGTACACAACTACATTCTTCCCTTGGTAATCAGTCAATCTGGGTGCAATCCTGCAAGCTGCTGAGTGCCTTCAGTTCCTATTGACTTCACTGGGAGTTTAAGGCCTTCAGTATCCCACATGGTCAGGCCCCTAAAGAACTAAAAAATAAGTCCCTAGTACAGTGAAATTAAAACAATGTCTCTCTTCAGAATAGTTTTAAAACATCATTCCACAAGGGGGCTTCAGGCACACTTGTAATTTTTGTTGTCGTTCATGCATTCCTGAGTGCTGAGCCATATCCAAGAGCTGACAGTCATTTGCACACCTGATCTCCATTTCTCTGCAAAATAGTGATTTCAAAATGTGAAGGGGTCAAGGTAAAGAGATTGCCCATCAAAGAGTAAGGTCAGTGCAGATGGCACTGTTACTCTGACATTGTGCTGTACCACAGTGCTAGTGTATGCTTTGTCAGGATAGTTTTCTCCTACTTTTGTTACATGGTTGAAAGGAACCAACACTGATCTGTAATATCAGCTTGCCTTTCTGTATGTACTGTGAGGTAAAGGAGAAATATTAGGCCAGATTCTCCTCTGTTTTGTAGGTGAATAGATCCAGAGTAATTCCTTTGAAGTCCGTGGAGTTACACTGGTGTAAATCTGAGGAGATTCGTGCCCATTGTCAAGTCCCAATTTGTCTTTTGTGACTAATTTAAATGCCCCCCCCATATTGTCCTGAACTATTTGAATATGTTAAGTTTTGATTTTGCCTATTGACCAGCATTCTCAGCTATTGCAAATGTATTATTGTTATTTATTATTATTAAATATTTATAGGCTTGAAAGGATTCAGTTTTTATCAGTAAATGTCAATTTCACCATACACACTCAAGCCAGCAAAAATATTGCCATTTATAATACTCAGAATTTACCGATAGGCAAAATAAGGAAACCTGTGCTTGAGAACTTATTGGAGTGTGATTTAAGGGTGTTTACTTTGTACATTTTGCCATGTGATGTTGACAATTTATGTGTTAATGGTTAAAAAGTTTTAACTTTTTGGATCTGAATCTCTACTGTCATTAATGATTATTGTCCGAGCCCCACATAATTTCCCGCGATTGTGAAAATTTAACAAATAAAAAATGCTTGAAAATAACCAGCAATATTTGTTGAAATTATAAAAAATTGAATTCTGCTAAGGCTAAATATTTATATTACTGTAGCTCCCAAAGACACTCTAATCAGGAGTAGTCCCATAGTGTTGTCTACATGCTTAGTAAGACATAGTAAGTCTCTGCCCCAGAGATCTTGTGGTCTAATGGGTTTGGGTGAAATATTCTTATACCTGTGTGGGATAACTTAATCCTCAACTAACTGAGAAGTGCATCAATGCGGTAGTTCCTCAGTCATACATTTGTGCAATGTTCGTGTCTTCTTAACCTGAACCAGTATCAATTCATTAATAAATAGCTTGGTAACTATTAGATTAATTAGTTAAAATTTGTATAGCACTTTGAAAGCGTAAGTTGCCATGAATTTTAATTATTATTATTATTTATTTAACATGCTAAGTGAAATATTTTGATTAATAAAATATTACAATAATAGCAATAAGTGGGTTTTTTTGAGGGGGAGGAAAGGATAAAGGGGGCTGCTGAACTGCTGGGTTCCCCCACTTCTGCTGACATCCCCATTAAGAGTCCAGCATTGCAGTGACTCTTTACCCAGCCAAGGAGGGATGAATGCAAATTATTTCAGAACCATTTAAGGCTGCATTGAATATTGGCTACATGAGGTTGCTTCAGGGCACCTTTGCAGTGCTCCGATTGTTTGCTGACCTGGGAATTCAAGAGGACCTGGGTACTCAAACTCAGGTCCTCTGTATGACAGCTAGATAATCTACTGGGCCAGCTTAAAATTAACTTTTATAAAGCAGTCCTATTAAAATAGCACTTTAATATTTTTACACATGTTCTAGTAATAATAGCTTATGTTATAGCGCTAGTATAGGGTCTTTTGTCCCCAGAGATTCCCTCTTACAGGCTATATGCAAGTTTCATTTAATCCACCAGTGAAATGCAGCTATGTTGAGTCTTGGAGGTGAAATCCGCAGCTGTTGGGGAGAACACAACAGGGGAATTCATCCCTGTCCCAGAGCCCCTTTGCACTGGCCTAAAGGGACTCTAAAGGCTCCCCATAAGACCATAAGGCTCCCCAGGGAATACTTTCGTCTCCCCAGCAGATGCTAAACTCCCGTGTAGCGAGTAGGACCAGGACTTTCGTATACCTTGACTATTCCTATAGGGGCTGCTATCAGTCAGGCATGAAAGCTATTCTAACTGTGCTGGGAGTTATCCCAGGACTGGGGAGGCACAGTGGACACCTCAGTCCCTATGCCATGCTCAGCACTGGCACACGGGTAAATTCTCCCCAACAGCTTGCAAAAGGCTCTTTTTGGCCTTGTATTATGCCAGACCTCCTAACTTCAGCTCTCTCTCCATTACCCTGCTAATTTTAGTGACCACTTACCACTAAATATAAGCCAATCTTTACTCACCTTACTCACCCGAGCAGTCCCACAGAGGGCAATGGGACTAGTTACATGAGTAAGGCATGCAGGTATTGGCTCATTCTGTGGGCCTGTTTGGAGGAGTCATGGTCTCATCTTGGTTCCTTGTGGGAAGATAGCAAAGAAAATAAGGCCTGAAAGAGGAGAGATACTGAAACTATGCTCTCACCCTTAGAAGCAATCTCTCCAGACCAGACTTGAGGACGTTGATGCTGTAACCTTTTGTTTATGTGTTTCCAATGAGTAATTTAAAAATAAGGAATAAAACCAAATTGAATTCTTTAAGGTTTGAGGCTCCAGGAAGGTTACAGATAATTAATTTAGTGGAGGACTGTGAATGGTGATAAATTTAAAAACTTTATTTCATATAAAATAATTAGTTAAGCAACCAGGCATTACAGTATAGCCCTACACTGCATTTATACTCACATTCAACGATGAAATGATGCATTTAGGGGTGATCAGTCCCTAAATGAGAAAAATGGTGATAATCCTTTCTTTAACAGGGCCTTGATGGTGGATGGGCATGCCTAATCTAAAATTAGTGTGCCATCCTTATTATAATCAATTATTATAATGCTCCTTAATTAATTAACATTAAATCTGCCTTTTACCATATCTATCTTTCTGCTACTATCGTTAAATATTTTCTACTTTGTCTTTGGCTATTTAAAATTAAACATTGTCTTAATTAACATCTACGTAAATGCCATACCAATAACTACCAATACTGTTAGCATTTTCCAAAACATTAACATTTTATCTAAAACATTCATAAAAACCTATAAGGACCAAAGCATGTTCACAACGTGATGTAGGGTTATGCCCTAACTTATCTTTAACTTGCCTATGAGCTGTCTTTACTTCACTCACATTTTATCAGGCCTTGCTTGATGATTGTCAAGCTTATTTTTAGGAAATAGATTTTTGGGCTTACTTACATTTTAACACATTTCTATATAAACATAAGCAAGCATCACCTCTATAGGCTACAGTGGGGGTAGGCAAGTGGAGAGAAGCTTGAACAGTGCTATGCCTGGTTTGTGGAGAGCAGACTTTAGTTTCCAGGGCTGGCCATCTAGCTGTCATTGAAGTCAATTCACTGAGGGCCTGCTCTCCCTCATGAAGTTGGTGGAAAGCTCCCCATTGACTTCAATGGCAGGAGTAGGACCTTAGACAAATGGGAGGAAGGGACAAAAATCACATCTACATTTGCAAATAAGGCATCTCCCTTCTGTTCTCAGTCCCCTCCTCACTGACTTGCACGGACCTGCAAAGCTGCGTAGAATAGAGCTTTAAAAGCTTAGTAACAAAAGTTGTTTATTTAAGAAAAGCCTCTTTAAGTAGCATAACATACAGCCTAAGTTCTGGAGCACAGAAAGTTTCAGGATTGAATGTCCCAACTTAGTGCCAGCTCCATTTTTAAAATAAGCATCTGTGAAATATTTCTAACCAAAAAAATACTCATTTAATCATTGCATTTTTTTTCTTATTGTCACCGTTAAGATAATTTATGTGCAGTAGAGAAAGACATCTCAAGTAGTTTGCCATAATATATATTGGCTGGGACTTCTGAAAGAACTTAAGGTAACGAGGGCCCCAACAATGTCACTGGCTATCTGTATCATGAAAATTACACATATTTTATGTAATTTCTTCATCTCTGTGAAATAACAAAAGGATCCTGGGTGTCTGTCAAACATTCCTTTTTTCAGCCTGGGCCTTTCTGTTGTGTATATCCAAATTGTCAGTGTATTGAAGGCATGCTCTTACCTTTTTGTGGAAATTTTCTCTTAAAAGGACATGGTAGTTTAACCCTTTCAAAGCTGTTTGTCTTTTTCTTTTAGAAACTATTCTTAAGTCTTTGAGGGGAAAATTGTGGGGCAGATCCTCAGGTGATGTAAATTGACATAGATCCACTGATTTCAATGCTATGCTGATTTATACCAGATGAGGATCTAGTCTCTTCTCTTGAAGGAAATCATGTTCAATTTAGTGCAGCCACTGATTCAAACTAACGTGATGTGTTCTCCATTCCTGTCAGAAGCAGAGGGGAAAAAAACAGCAAAGCATATTTGAAATTTTAGAAGCTCTCTGACTTACATATATGAGAGCGATTTTCATAATTCAGAATTATTCATGTTAATCTTTTGACAGGAAGACAGTCTGAGAATTGACCCAACCTCCTTTCCTTTCATTCTATCCTAAAAACACCTGCAACTCTCAGCAGAGTAATCTATGAGTTGCTGTGTCTGTTGTCCACTTATTGTCCTGTCTAGTGCACTCCACAGTGGAACTAATCAACTGCCTTGAATGAAGCATTGCTTGCAAGCTGAATTCCTTAAAGCTCCTGAAGTATTCAGCAATGAGGAGAAATCTTTTAGTATGATTTGCTCCACATTCCAAACTCACTTATAGAAAGAAAGTAGATGATTAACAGGTTGAGAGAGACAGATTTAGAACTGATTTGGCCTGCCCTGAGTTCCTTCTCCTGTCCCCCATGCTAATAAGATGAGTTAAAGGAGTAGTATGGTAATAACTGTTTGAATCCCCTGCACCCAGCCATCTTCCATTTGGTTTATTAACTTTAATGAACAAATCTGCTACTTTAATCATAGTTGAACAGAAAAGGTCACTTGCCACTCTGACAAATTGCTGATGCATTTGTACTACAACATTTGTGATGTGATCACAAATAGCACCGTTGACCTTTTTTTCCCCTTCAGTGAAGTGCCAGTGTGTTTTGTGGCACCTCCTATTGTGACCATTACCTGTGGAGTCTGGGCTGTCTGCCAAGGAGCACCCTCTGTAGTAACAAAAGGATAATCATTTCCATTTGGAAAAGATTTAGCTGTTGTAATTTTGCCCTGTTTCAAGGTACAAAAGCAGGGCTCTCTCTAAGCAGTCAACAGTTTGGTCCTGGGGCATAATGCAGAGGTGTAAAACATAACCATCCATTTTAGCCATTTAAGAATATTACAAGAACCAAACAAATGCATTCTCCACCATAAAGAACAATCAGAGTGAAGCTCGCCTTCACAAGGAGAGGACTGTATGTGTATGTATTGCTTGTAAATATCACACTAGAAAGTTACATTTTTGGCCAGTAATGGGATGTAGATATTAACAAAAAGGGTACAAAATGAATACGTATCTTCAGAATTAAAGACTAGGCCACAAAAGAAGATACTTAAGAAGAATCAATGACAAAATGATGCTGCAATGATGGAGCTCGGAATCCAGTCGATCCAAGTGATGGTACAACCCTCTGCAATCCACAGTGAAGTTTGAATATGGTTCTCTGTTGACTGTTCAGGATATTCTGTGGCACAGTTTGAAGGCCAAATTTCAGCCCTTTTGGTAACCAACGTCAAACTCCCTTTGACTTCACTGGGACTAGGTTTTTGCCTTTACTGGTAAATATACCATTACCATCCGAATGAGGTGCAGTAAAACACTGCACTAGTCAGCAGACACAATGAGCGCTTTACAGTCCCTTACATTTATAATGTGAATGAAACTCCAGACACTTAGAACCAGATTTGCAAAGGGGCCTCAAATCATATTAATAAGGGCCATTTTGCTCCTGCAGTTACTTGTATGCTCAGGTTCCATGTGCACGCTCAAAGTTTTTGTTGGTTTTGTTGTTAGGTTTTTTTTTTTTTTTTTTTGCATGCAGAAAAATGGGCACGCACAGTTTTGGAAGCTGCTCTTATGATTTTGACCGTGAAACATTTCTCAAGTTTTCTGCTTTTTTTGTTGTATGCAGGTAGCTCTGATACATACTTAGGCACATGTGGACTAGAAGCAGGTTAAAGGGCACTGTACCCGCCACAGTATTCCCATCTCCAGCTGTGAGCTTTATGGATACTTGTCTTATGGAAAATATATAACTTTGAAAATTGAATCAGAATGATGTGGGCCTGATTTTCAGAAGTGCTGAGCCCCCAAAACTCCATGTCAAGTCAGTTGGAGCTGTGGATGCTCAGTGTTCCTGCACACCAGACTTTGTGCAGATACAGACAGCCTATCTGTCTTCCTCCTTGTTTAGTCTAAACCATGAGTTTGGGTCACATCCCAGAGGTAACTAGTGTTGAGATACCTACTGGAAGGATTCTATGGTAGGAGTTTAATAAACTGGGGAGATGTCAGACTGATTTTCTTTATGCTACAACAACAGATGAAATCTCTTATATTTCACACACTCCTGTTTTGACAAGAGTTCAGAATTTGTCAGAAGAAACCCTTCCAGAAACTTTTTCAAAGTCCTTGATTAGGCCTTTGATGCCTACTGAGTTTGGCTAATAGCTGGAAAGGTAGAGCGCCATGTTACAGGAGTCTACTTGAATTTGGAAAAAGCATAGATGACAGACGACTGGCAGGAAGTGAGTTATGACTGCTCCAACACAAATGTGAAAGACTAAATAAGTTTTGAGATCATCAGCCCATTCATTTTTTCCCTTTTATTCTTCATATTTGTTTTATGTGGTGAACTAATAAGAAACAAAGAAAAATCTGTTGAATGACTAGTCATGGTTTATTGAAGCAGGAAAATAAGCCATTCACATCCACTTCCCGATTTGCTGTGAGTGGCAGAATCATTCACTGTGGTGAATCATAGCAGGTAGAACTGCCTGAAATTACTATTTTCTGAAGTTTAAATTACCACCAGCATGCATGGAATAAACAAAAATATTTGTTCAGTTGTTTTAAAAATACACATTTTCTTTATTTGTTATTTAAAATGTGCCCTAGTAGGACCAACTTATGACTTTACTTCATGACATCTGAGACTTAAGAATGTTTCTGCATTTTCTTTGACTAACTGTTTGATTTCTAGGTTAAAATGATGTCAGCGCAGATGAAGAGAAGCATTTGCTTTCATCTTTAACAATCAAAATAGTGAGGTTTGAGCCATAACTTTTCAATGATTGAAGTATTCTTTCCTTTTATTTTTTCCTGTTTTTTCCATCTGACCTACCTTTTGATGAGTCCTTAACGCTTGTGTTCACCACAGCAATATTGGTTAATGGTAAAAATGTGTCTGGTTCTGGTTTCTGTCGTCTGGGCATGTACCACTGCATGTATCTTGAAAACTGTACTCCTACTGACTCCTTATCTGAGAGAGGAATTAGACAAAATTATTAATCTGAGGGCCACATTACTGTAGATCTTTCTAAGTCTACTCATTACCCTACAACACAAACTATGGTTTGGAGGGCAGTGAAGCAGGAGGTGACACCCCTATCATGTATTTGTCAGCCAGTCTTGTTCCTCTCTGAGGCTTGGTAGTAGGAGATAGGTGGCTCTTTACAACAAAAATATAGCTCCTGAAAGTCAGCTAGTTGGGCTGGCATAGGAGTGGGAAGGTGGGAATAAAACTTGGGGTAGCGGAGATTTAACAGCAAATCATTACATTTGTTCAGCACAGCAGTAGGTTGCAACTGTTCTTGCTCCAGTATGTTACAAATGTATCCTGTCATTTCATATCATTCTCTAGGTCCCCAAGTGCAGCAGTGTAGCATATATTCTCTTCTAGAGTAAAGCATTCATGCTTTCACTGTCTGCCAAGTTCAGCCCTGGCATAAGCAGGTGCCACCTCTGATGAAGCCAGTGTTCTGTGGTGGCTCATGTAAGTGCTCAATTTGGCTTTCCTTTTCTTTCACCAGACAGACCATCTAATTGGATATAGGCAGCAGGGGATGTTGAATTTATTTTTTCCATTCAAAGGGCCACATCCTCTAAGTCTATAGAATCATTATCCTTTCATAAAATTCAAAAATTAATCTGCTTGTATTTTAATTGCTGAAAATATAGACGCCAAACAAGTACTTAGAGAGAGGAGACATGAAACTCAAGTTTAAGGGATACTATCAGCTTCAGAAATCACATTTGTGTTTCAAAATCTGTGCCTAAAATAGTTGCAAGTAAAACCTAAGATTAATGTTAAGGACAGAAATAAAACAATTTTTTTTTCAATTATTTTTTCCACTCAGATTCTCCCTTGCTGAAAATATCCTTATAAATATCTGCCAGGAAGCTGAAAAATATTTAGACTTCTTTATTTAAAAAAGTAAAGAAAAAATTTGCTGTGTCTCCCACTCAGTGTTGCTTTAAAAGTCAAAGTGACCAGATCCTCAGCTGATATCACTCCATTGTAGCCAGTAAAACTGACTTATGTTAGCTGACGATCTGGCCCTGAACCTCTAATCTGATAGACCAGGTGAGAGGAAAGGCATTCATAATCAATGCCAATTGGAGACTCGAAATGAACACAATTTATTTTTTTTTCTTCATGGAATTTTACCAGCATTATGAGGGGAATTTTGCTTTGTTCAGAACTATGGAGTTTATTATAGTGTCTTTAAATGATCAGTCCAGAGTTTGAAATAATACATAGTACTTTTATAGTTTTTTGTATTTTCAAAGTGCTTCTCATGTGTTCAGGAATCTTTGCTATAGCCCCATCTCTAACTCTGTTCATTCTACTGTCTTTGTTCATTTGTTCTGCTTGTAAATTCTCTGGCAAAGACTGTCTCTTTCTCTGTGTTAGTACAAGCACCCATCAAAATAAGGACCCAGTTCTGGTTGGCACTTTGGGTGCCAGTGTAACATAAATGTTTATTACTTAATCAGTGGGTAAGGTAAGTATATCAGGACAGATTCTCAGATCATGTAAATTGGTATGGTTCCATTAAAGTCAATGGAGCGTCACCGATTTTAGCCACTTGAGAATCTAGCGCATTATTTCCATTTGGCAGATTGGCAAGCTGAGACACTGACAGGTTGGCTCGGCAAGGCTTGTGGGTACTTGACACTTCTGAAAAACAGTCTTCATATTTAGGTGCCTGGGTTGCATACCCAAGTTCAAAAGTTTTGGCTTATGTGTATTGCTCAAGGCCACACAGTAAGTCAGTCTAAGAGCTAGGCTTAGAACTTTGGAGTGCCTGGCTCGTAGCCCAGGGCTTACTCCCTTAAACCACCCTGTCTCTCTCTCTCTTTCTCTCTCTCTAACTCTTGGACTGCTCAGAAATGGCAAGGTTTAGACTGACGTCTAATGTTGGTTCCGTTACCCAGTGAGTTTGTATGCCAAGGGTACCAAGCTCAAGGGTATCAAGTTGACAGATGTCTTATTTTTGGACTATCCCATTCACCTGGGACTGCTGCTATGAAGAATGACCTCCCTTACCTCATTCACCTTGTTTATTGTTCCTGCCTTAGTGTCATGGCTCATGCAAGGGTCAATCATGCTGTGGAGCAGTGGTCTCACTGTGATGTTTTTGTTAGCATTTGAACCACAGCAGTGGCTGGCACCTGTATGATGTTTCAGACCAACATTCAAAAGTCTGCATTTTAGTAATGGTAAACTATGACCCAGGCTAACAAAAGTCAGGAAATTCAAATGGAAGATTGGCATGTTGTCCTGGGATCACCCCTACCACGTCTTGGTGTGGTAACATGTGGTATGAAATACCATGCGTCAGCGGGTGATTTGTGCAATGCCTGGGCACAGTGTGATGCACTAAGAATGGAATGTTTCAGAGTAACAGCCGTGTTAGTCTGTATTCGCAAAAAGAAAAGGAGTACTTGTGGCACCTTAGAGACTAACCAATTTATTTGAGCATGAGCTTTCGTGAGCTGTAGCTCACAAAAGCTCATGCTCAAATAAATTGGTTAGTCTCTAAGGTGCCACAAGTACTCCTTTTCTTTTTAAGAATGGAATATGAGCCATAAATCTTTCTGGTGTTCTTACTCATTCCTTTTGTCCCTACCTTAATATTAGGTCACACAAGTTTTGGGTGTTAATTGCCTTTAAGTTGGAAATCTCTAATAAAAATGTGTAATATGGACACACTGACATTCAGTAGGTTCTTTTGAGCCTTTGCAATGTACCAGAGAGCAATCAGTGGTCTGGTCATAGGAATAGGAGTTCCTGAGCTTCGTTTCTGGCTCTGACACTTTCGCTTTCTGGCCGTTGGAAAGTCCCTTAGCCTCTCTGCTTCAGTTCCCCTATATGTAAAAGATAGGTAATATTTATTTACATATCTCACAGCAGTGTGTCAGGATGAATTATTCAGGCTTAAATCCTCCTTCCAAAGTAGGGGCCATCGAAGGCCCTGCATGCATGAGATCTGTCACAGCAGGAAGGTGCATGCCCTCTGTGTCATGAAGCACAACTCTGCTGCAGCCTCTGTAGCAGCATGTAAGTATGTGGGTTTTGACCTATGGATCTCTTACT
Source organism: Chelonia mydas (assembly GCF_015237465.2). NCBI lineage: Eukaryota > Metazoa > Chordata > Testudines > Cheloniidae > Chelonia > Chelonia mydas. The sequence goes on from NC_057855.1 coordinate 16,944,113, forward strand.
ATATTGATCCACGGGTCAAATAGAACTGTGTGCTGAGTCCATTCATACTCATTGCATAATGAATCCATGTGCTGCATGAGAGGAGGGACTAAGGAAGTTACATCTTCCAGGGAGATATGGCAACTGTGAATTGGCTCTACACTTCCTTGCACCAGCGCAGATGGCAGTGTACTAGGAGAAGGGCACATGATAGGAATGCTGTTTTTCTTCTCTTGGGAGTTCTGCTAGTTGAGGGCAGCTTTAGTGTATGGCCTGTTGTAATGTAGCATGCATGTGTGAGAGAACTGCTCTCTAATTACTGGTCCACAGAGAAGATAAGGGACCTGCTATTACTACCTGCTAAGGGAGAACTCCTTTAGCTTAAGTAGTAGAGGCCTGTGTTTTTGGAGCTGAAAGACCGCGGTTCTTTTTCCAGCTCCCCAAGGAGTGTTCGTGTGTTTGTCTTACCCAGGGATATGCAGAAGTGCTGGCAGCACTGGAGGGTGCAATGGGGATGTATTATTTCCTGGCTGCCCTTGCCACTTCTTCTCTTTTGTGAGCTCCACCCATTTTTTCCCCTGCATTCCTTCTGTATGATTTTATACGTGAGAAGTTTTTCTTTGAAAATGTATCAAAAGAGAGTCTGAAATCATTCCTTCCACACCAAAGTTGTGTTTAAAATTCCAAGACAGATTATAAAGGGAAATCTTGAAATTAGAGTCCTATGTTAAATTAAAATATTCACGGCTACGTTAAGAAAAATCCCATGTATGTACTTTTTGGTTAAAAATTGTAACATTATTCAAATCAAATTAAGGTTTAAATCTTCTAAATTTGTAATTGTGTTCCAACACCTAAGGCTTTTAAATCTCTTTTGTCCTCTTATCAATGTAGACTTTTTTTTTGTTTGGCAAAGTCTACACATGCTACGTCTAATATTTATAAGCTTTAATTAAGCACGTTACTCCAGATTTAGGGTTAAAATGGCTTGGCAGTTTGATGTGAAAAGAATGATGTCACAAACAATCTAGAGTCTGTGCAAACCCTTACTCGGTGCAAACAGTCCTCACTCAGGAGAACAGTCTCTTTGCTTTCAAAAGTGTTTGCAGGCTTGGTCCCTGGCTGGGGTTAGACCTTGATTTTAGGCATGTCCCTGAACAAGGGCTGGTGTAATAAAATGCATTGCCCCAGGAACAGTCCTAGGAGGCATTATGACTCTGCCATATTACTGAATCATAACTGCCCTGCTACTTGCTCCTGCGGGGGGTAGGGGGGAAGGGGAGGGAGAGTAATTTATTGTTGGCCTATTTCAGCTACAGGCAAGTTAGCTACTCTGGTCAGTGAGGTGAGTCAAAACTTCATCCATTCCCTTCCCACTCACTGACCACCTGCTCCAGGAAGGGAGTAAGTGGGTAAGTAGCCCTGTTTACTCCCCAGGTCCCAGAAAGTTCACAGAGAGGAATGAAGTGTGTGGTATCCAGAGATTATTCAGTGCTTAAGATGCTTGCAAGAAATCTACATTATTCTGTGTCTGGTTCTACCTGGCTGTAGAAATAAGGAGAGCCTCACAGTGCCTTGCCCAGATTGTCAAGGAATCTCAGCCAGCACTGTCCCCAGTAACACAAAGGGAGTTCTTACCCGCATTGCGCAGGTACATAGATCATGTCACAGTCTAACCCTTGGACTGTATTAAAAGGCACTATGGAGCTAAAGGTTCAATCAGTCCAATAGAACTGGCTGAGAATTCAGCCAGTTGTGTGAGATGCCTTCTTCAGGATAAATATGATGCTGACTCAGGATCTTGAGATGGAATTGGAACCAAGCATCCTTGGTGATTCCTCTTAGTTATTTTTCCATGTTGTTTCTATAAGCTGCAAGAGCTTCTTTTATGTCTAAAAGGGTTAATTCTAATGGAATGTGGGGAAGGGGAAATTTGTACTCCTGATACACAGAATTGAATAATAATAGTTTATTAGAAATTGCTAAATAAGAAAGACATGTATAAGATGCCAGACTAACAATGGGCACAACTGAGAACCTCTCCATCTCACTGGAGAACAATTACTGACATGAGTAGGGCTATTCAAGTCAATGGGAGCTATGCGTGTAATTGAGAACAGAACTTGACCCATTGCCATACATTACAAGCTCTTTGGACAGGAATTTTTCATTTTGTGGGTATAGCACCTAGTGTGATGGGGGATTCTGGATACTACCACAGTGTAATAATAAGATAATTGTGGTCTTTTAACCTTTCTTGACAACTGTTCTGTAATGTATATGGTTGGTAGAATGAAAACTGACCTCAGTGGTACTACTCATGTGAGTAAGTGCTCTTCAGTGGGAGTAAGTGCTGGCAATCTTACCCCCATATTTGTTTGTAATGTAGATCTTGATTTATATTTTTTAAATAAAGGTAATTTTTTCAAAGCAACATAATGGCTGAAATCTTGGCCTCATTTAAGTCAATGAGAGTTTTGCTACTGATTTCACTACTGCCAGGATTTTTGTTTGAGCAAAGATCCAGCTGTAATTATTAGGTCAAACTTCCTCTGCTGTATAAAGCCCTACAGGTAACAAAGCCATTGTACCATGTGGCACGATACACATTTATGGATTATATACACCCACGTTATCTTACGTCCCAAGTAACCCAGACAGTTATGGTTTTTGCTTGGTTTATTTTGATTGGTCTGGTCTCAGCTTTCCATAGTGCTACTGTGTTTGTAAAAACAGATAATTAATGATAACAACAGATGACATGAGTCTGAAATATTGGGTGGATGAGCGAGTTAGAATTTTTTTTCCCGCCTGAATGTCTGCCCTGTGACAGCACGTTTGCCAGGCTTTCACTAGGTTGAGAGAGCTGCAAGATTACAACCGCATTGTGGGAATGTTTGCACAACACTTGTTGCAATAAAGCATCGTCACACTTTAGCAGATGAAATCTGGACTCCTAGACACAAACTGTTAAGAAATAATCATAACAATTAGCTAATGTGTCAACAATTAGCACTTTCCATCAACCTGCATTGAATGGAGCCTCTTCTTATCCACATGCAGACAAAAATGCAGTGATGTAGTAAAGAAAAGCACTAAAGTTGGCTGCCCCAATCCCTTGCTGTAGCCAACAAAATCCCATGGGTATTGTTTATAATGATTATTCTTCCATTATGATGTTATTGCATAGGCCAGGGGTGGTAGCTAGACTGAAAATAAGCTTCTTTTTCTTTTTTCTTTTTTTTTCAAAAACACTTGGCTGCTCTTACAAAAGTACAACAGAAACAACTGCTGTGAACAGGTCAGCCAGTAACAGTACTTTAGTGTTTAACGGGTGAATATTTCAAAAAAGTATTTCTCATATTTTACCATTTGGAAGTTTTTCAGTTCATCTCAGGTCCAGCACGACTCAATCATTGTAAGATTTCCCTGGTCTCCGGTGGGAATTCTTTACAATGGATGTATTATAGTCTGTTACCATATTTACCACACGTTGGGCAACATTTGTTTTAATGTCCTTTTATATGGTATTATACTGCCAGTTACAAAAAAACCAAAAACTATTTTTGTAAAGTATTTTACATATATCCATAGGTAAATACCAAAGTAAACTGAAATATATCTTCAAAACTGTGTTGTGACTACTCTTAGATCTACAGTAGATTTTCAGAGACAGAGAATTCCACTTATTAGGAGGATAGATTCTTCTCCAAGGAAATTTCTTTCTGGAATGTTTAATGTAATACATAGGGTCTCTAAAAGGCTAGTGTCAGACAAACATAAAGTACACTAGGTTTGGTGACGGTTTCTCTGGTTAACTATGTAGCTGGAGCCAAAGAGAAACAAGCTTAAAAACAAGCAGTGCAGTTTTAAAAGTAACGCATTGCCTGACTGGAAGCCAACACAGTTGATTTAAAACAAGATTTTGAGCACCGTCTAATCTGGTTCAGAACCTTGGTAGCAGAGTTTGGACCATGTGTTCATGTTTACAGATGATCTGGAGGGCCCATAAACAAGGGATTATAATAATAAAAACAGAAAGGGACAGGTACGTGTATGAACATGTCTACACAAGTAAAGGACAGAAATGAACAGATTTTAGCAATTTTTCTAAATTAAAATACACACTATTTTTACATATGATATGGGAGGGGAGAAAGGACAATCTTGTAGTTCAGTCATGCAAGTGGATTCTCTTCTCAGCTCTTCTAAAATCTTCCTCTGGGACCTAGTGCAAGCCAACAAACCTGAATGTGCCTCAGTTTCCTCTTCCTTAAAAAGGGTTATAATAATGCCTACCCTCCTAACCCTTCCTCCTCCTCCCATAGTGTTGTGAAGATCATATTAATTAATGTTTGTGAAGTGCTTTGAGATCCTTGGATGGAAGGTGTTATAAATGTTCTAAGTATGATTAATATTGGGAAATGTAGTCATTAAAGGTATGAGAGATACGGGCGTATTGGGCTGCATTAGTAGGAGCATTGCCAGCGGATGGAGGGAAGTGATTATTCCCCTCTATTTGGCACTGGTGAGGCCACATCTGGAGTATTACATCCAGTTTTGGGCTCCCTGCTACAGAAAGGATGTGGACAAATTGGAAAGAGTCCAGCAGAGGGCAACAAAAATGATTAGGGGGCTGGGGAACATGACTTATGAGGAGAGGCTGAGGAAACTGGGCTTAGTCTGCAGAAGAGAAGAGTGAGAGGGGGATTTGATAGCAGCCTTCAACTACCTGAAGGGGGTTCCAAAGAGGATGGAGCTTGGCTGTTCTCAGTGGTGTCAGATGACAGAACAAGGAGCAATGGTCTCAAGTTGCAGTGGGGGAGGTCTAGGTTGGATATTAGGAAAAACTATTTCACTAGGAGGGTGGTGAAGCACTGGAATGGGTTACCTAGGACGGTGGTGGAATCTCCATACTTAGAGGTTTTTAAGGCCTGGCTTGACAAAGCCCTGGCTGGGATGATTTAATTGGGGTTGGTCCTGCTTTGAGCCGGGGGTTGGACTAGATGACCTCCTGAGGTCTCTTTCAACCCTAATCTTTTACGATTCTATGAGAGAGATCTAATAAAAAAAATTCTGTACAAATAAATGAGTAAGCAGAATGTCATTGCCAAAGAAAATGAACAGAACTACAACTGCATTCTTGTGATTGTTGCCACGTTAGCAGATCAGCATTAAGGCCCTGATTTAGCAAAACACTTAAGCATGTGCTTACATCACATGAACATGTGAAAGAACTGTTGTTGACTTTATTGGGACGCAAGCACCTGCTTAAAGTTAATTATATACTTAAAGGCGTTGCTGAAAAGGTACGGGCTTAAACATGTGCTTAAAGTTAAACAGGTGCTTAAGTGCTTTGCTGAATCAGGTCGTAAAACTCAATCCAACACCCACTGAAGTCAATGGAAAAACTCCCACTGGGAGTTAGCTTAGGTCCTAAGAGAGAACCAAGGCTTGGATACCAGTTGTTTATGTCTATGAAACAATTACATGATGCAGAAGCATCTGAAGGAGTTTTGCGAATTGTTTATTAAATACATTAGTGTATCAGCAGCAGCATAGACTCAGACAATGCTAGCTCCCTACATTGGAATTATAAAATGGTTAGAGTATATGTCAAAAACAAAATGGACCAAATCAGAAGCCTGTGGGGCACAACAGGTAACAACTGTGGGCCTGATCCATCCCTGGGTAACTCTGTTTTACACTCGTGTAACTCTTTTCTCCCAGCAGACAAGTGGAATTACTCAAAGGCAAATCAGGCCTTGTAATCCAGAGCTAAAGGTTGCAAGTCTAATACAAATAGTATATGATTTAAAATGACATATGTGAACTATAGTAATTCATCTCGTCAGCGCCATGTACGGGCAGAAAGAATACTGTTGTCAAATGTAAGACGCTGCCCCAAAATATCCAAAGAATTAAGATTGGTGTCGTTTTCGGGTCATATAATAGTGACAACAGTTTAGGCTGCTTCACTGCTGTCCACCCTGAACCCTAAATGCTACTTTTGTAATGGGGATGTTTTGGATAAACTAACCAATAGTTGCTCAGCAACAACAAGCCTACTCAAAATGCTTCACTCACCCCCTTCAGTGTTACATGTAACTAAAATTAGAAACACCACTAGAACACAAAGATGACTTCTTCAAACTTTGTATGAAAATACCACTGAGGAGCCCTGGGTTCCGTTCCTGGCTCTGTCACAAGCTTCCTGTCTGATTTTTGGTAAATCATTTAATCTCCCTGTGCCTCAGATCCACTTCTGTTAAATGGGGTAATAACATTCCTTTTTGTCACCCTTTCTCTGTCTTCTCTATGTAGATTGTAAGCTCTTTGGGGCAGGGACTGTCATGTACTATGTCACGTACAATGCCCAAATGGTGCCCTGATCTCACATGTGACTCTAGGTGCTATTTTAACACATGTAATGGGTTTTTTTTTAAATAGGGAGAGTCCCAAAAGGCATTACCACAATTAATAATAAGAGCAGCACTAAACACCAACTCCAGATAACTACAGTTAACAAATATAATGTCCCTGGTACCTAATAGTCCAGCAGCAGAGCCCATAATGCCAGTAAAATCCTACATTTCCATGGAAGCCAGTTAAGAGAAACAGTTTCCCCAAAATAAGGTTAAAATCTGACTTGGGGATCATAATGTCAGGATGCTGAAGATAGGCAGTTGAAGGCTGTTTCTCAAGGTCACAGTTTTAAATTTAAAATGTAGTACTTCATTCTTTTTCCTGTCTGTCCAATAGCCTAATTAGGGCACTGTGTGAAATAGAGCTCATAGTTTCATATAGAAATGGGGCTGTGTAGTCATGAATATGCTGGCTCAAAGGGTCATTGAGATACTTGTGTTCTACACCCCTCTCAAAGCCCTTCAAGGTCTTGAACCGCTGTCACTGTCTTCCGAGATAAGTACAACCTGGAGAACCTCCGATGCTCAGGCCAGATGTTGTCCTGAAAAGCACATATGGGTTAAAGAAAACTGATAATTTTTGGTGATAATTTGTTCTGTGATCAAGAGAATCTATGCACCATTGCCAGTTCTTCCGACTTTCTCATGGGTCTTGCTATATTTGGTGGTTTTCTTAAAATCCCCACTCTAAGAATCATGTGATTAGGTGATAATCTCATCTTGCACTTTAATGAAAAAGTACGTTTCTAGCCCTCATGGTTGCAAAGAAAACCTGAAAAATGTGAACTCCAAAGGCTCCAATACCAGAAGGCAAATAAAAAGAACCCCAAATGTATTATGTTTTAAAAATCTCATTATTTTTGAGCTAGTTTTATAGTGGAACCTGACTCATGGTTTTGGAATGCCTGGGGTTGGCAATAGTGCCTTTATTCAAGAGAGATGTTCATCCCTGCAGCATAGCCAATCTCTGGGCATCCTAACAAGTGCAGCTGGCCTGTAGTAGATTGCCTTATTGGTCGGAAGAGTAAGCAGACTGGCTCGTAAGCCCAGCAGCATCAGCAGTTCAGTGGCTGCTCAAAGCATTTGCCCATGCTTATGATTGCACCTGTGCTTCATTGTTCCTAGCTGTGTTCTTGCCTTGGAACCGGCCTTGCTCTTGCCTTGTCTCGCTCCAGGTAACCTGGTCCTGACCCTGGGCTCCAATTCCTGACTTCTGCTCTGGCTGTTGGCTCTGGCTTCTAGCCCTGGTTCTGACCCTTGGCTGTGACTGCTGACGCCTGACTCCTGCTCTAACCACTAGGTATGACTGCCCCAGTCCAGGTCTTTGACACTGCCCATTGCTCTTTGAGCTACTTAACCCCCTCAACATGGGACTGTGATGTGCTACAGCGGTTCAAAGGGCATTGTGCGGGCCCTTTGCAGCAGGCTGAATTTCACCCCAGGTCATAAAGGTGGTTAAGGAGGATGTGTATGTTTATATTGTTCAGATATAGTTAAATCGTTTGCTAGGAGTCCAGAGAATATCGTGAAAGATCTCACTTGTACATAGATGAACTAACAATTCCTGACAGACAAAGATGATCAACAGAAACTGAAATCTACCCCATATATATTTGTATCATAAATCAGTATGAAGACAGAAAAATAAAAATTCACAGAAATATAGATATTCGATGCAGCCACACAAAAATAAACTGGTGTGATTCAGGGAATGGCAAATAAATGCTCAAAATGCAGAAACTAGAGCTAAAATAACACAAACCAAGTGTTCAGAATAAGCAAACTCAGAAAGGGTCGACATTTTCATAGAGCAGTCTGCACTATAAATTGTAGCAATGCCACCATTGTGACGTGAAGCCTGAGGGAAGAGAATGTTATAAAAATGATAAATCACAGCCACTATGCCAGATCTCAGTCAGACAAAGAAAGTTGATTCCATTATCAGACAGATATATAATCACTTACTAATATAGTTGCATCCATGTCCCAGTCGCTTTTAAACACTGGATAAGGCCCATAATCAAATCTTTTTCTTTGATAGCATTTTAGGGGTCACATGAATAGGTTAATAGATTACAAGGCCATCACAGGGCCTAATAACATCAGCCACACTATCAGAGGCTCGTTCACCTGCACATCCACCAATGTGATATATGCTATCATGTGCCAGCAATGCCCCTCTGCCATGTACATTGGTCAGACTGGACAGTCTCTACGTAAAAGAATAAATGGACACAAATCAGATGTCAAGAATTATAACATTCATAAACCAGTTGGAGAACACTTCAATCTCTCTGGTCATGCGATTACAGACATGAAAGTTGCGATATTACAACAGAAAAACTTCAAATCCAGACTCCAGCGAGAGACTGCTGAATTGGAATTAATTTGCAAACTGGATACAATTAACTTAGGCTTGAATAGAGACTGGGAGTGGCTAAGTCATTATGCAAGGTAACCTATTTCCCCTTGTTTTCCAACCCCCCCCCCTTCCTCAGACGTTCTTGTTAAACCCTGGATTTGTGCTGGAAATGGCCCACCTTGATTATCATACACATTGTAAGGAGAGTGGTCACTTTAGATAAGCTATTACCAGCAGGAGAGTGGGTTTGTGTGTGTGTGTGTGTGTGGGGGGGAAATCTGGATTTGTGCTGGAAATGGCCCAACTTGATTATCATACACATTGTAAGGAGAGTGATCACTTTAGATAAGCTATTACCAGCAGGAGCGTGGGGTGGGGGGAGGTATTTTTTCATGCTTTGTGTGTATATAAAAAGATCTTCTACACTTTCCACAGTATGCATCCAATGAAGTGAGCTGTAGCTCACAAAAGCTTATGCTAAAATAAATTGGTTAGTCTCTAAGGTGCCACAAGTACTCCTTTTCTTAAGGCCAGAAGGGACCACTGTTAACATCTAGTCTGCTCTCCTACATAGCAGTGGTCATGGGACTTTCCTGAATTAATTCCAGTTTGAACTAGAGCATGTCTTTTAGAAAAACATCCATTCTGGATTTAAAGATTTCCAGTGATGGAGAATCCACCACAGCTCTTGGTAAATTGTTCTAATGGTCAATTACCTTCACTATTAAACAACTGAACCTTCTTTCTAGTCTAAATTTGCCTTGCTTCAACTTCCAGCTATTGGATCTTGCTGTACCTTTATCTGCTAGATTGAAGAGCCCCCCTACTATCAAATTTCTGTTCCCCAGTCACCCCTTAACCTTCTCTTTGATAAGCTAAATTGACTGAGGTCCTTGAGTCTTTCACTATAAGGTATGTTTTTTCAATCCTTTAATCATTCTTTTGGCTCTTCTCTAAATCCTTTCCAATTTTTCAACCTCCTTCTTGAGGTGTGGACACCAGAACTGGACACAGTATTCCAGTAGCATGCACACCAGTGCCAAATACAGAGGTGATATAACCTCTCTACTCCTTCTTGAGAGTCCCCTATTTATATATCTGAGGATTATCTTAGCCCTTTTGGCCACAGTGTGTACTTGAAGCTCATGTTCAGCTCCTTATCTGCCATGACCCCAAAATCGTTTTCAGTCACTGCTTCTCAGGATAGAGTCCCACACCCTGTAAGTATGGCCTATATTCTCTGTTCCTAGATGTATGACTTAACATTTGGCTGTACTGAAACACATATTTGCTTGAGCCCAGCTTATCAAGCAATACAGATTGTTCTGTATCAGTGACCTGTCCCCTTCATACTTTACCACTCCCTCATCTTTTTGACCCATAATTAATTTATGTTTTCTTCCAGGTCATGAATAAAAATGTTAACTAGTGAAGGAATGAATTCCTAGAGGACCCCACTAGAAACACTCCTGCTCGACGACCATTCCCCATTTACAATTACATTTTGAGACCTATCTGTTAGCCAGTTTTTAATCCATTTAATGTGTGGCAAGTTTTTTTTTTGTTGTTCTAATGTCTGAATTAAAATGTTGTGCAGTACCAAGTTAAATGCCTTACAGAAAAACTAAAGATATTACATCAACAGTATTATCTTTATTAACCAAACTTGTAATCTCATAAGTTAGTTTGCCATGTTCTATTTTCCTAGGTTAATCCTTTCCCCCCATCCTGGAGCAACATTAGCTTTCTTCTATAAACTTCTTTACTGTTCCAAGACTTATTGAAAATCAACATTAACTGTCCAGGGAGCATCTTGCCAGTTCTTTTAAAACTCTTGTATGCTGATTTAAAAATGTCTAACTTTAGAAGATACTGTTTAATGTCATCCTGAATTACAGTTGGAATGGAAAGTATTTCATGGTCATCCTATGATATAAATAAATCCTCTGGCTTTTTCCCAAATACAGAACAGAAATATTTATTGAACACTTCTGTCTTTTCTGCATTGTTACTGTTAATTCAACTATTTTTATCTAGAAATAGATCAATACCATTGCCAGAATTCCTTTTTGTTTCTAATACACTCAACCCCCCCCTCCTTCTTATTGTCCTGGATTCTTGTGGCCACAGATTACTCATGGTGTCCTTTTGCTCCCCTTATCAATTCTCTACAATTCCTAGTGTCTATTTTATATTCATTGCTATTAGCTTCCTCTTCTCCCCATCCATGTTGGCATGCATTTTTGTTTTGTTTGTTTATTTATTTACAGCTGCTTTCACCTCCCCTCTGAGCCAAGTTGTTTTTTTAACCAGTGTAGCCTTCTCTCTCAATTGTGGGATTGTGGCTTTTTGGTCATCGGGTAAAATGCTCTTAAATAGTTCCCAATTATCATTCACATTTTTTTGTTTAAATTCATTCTCCCATCTGATTTGACTCATAATTGTTTTCAGCTTTGTGAAATTGGCCCTTTGAAAGCACCGTGTGTGTGTGTGTGTGTGTGTGTGTGTGTGTATACATATAATTATTAGTTGGGACTTTATTCTGTTTGCAAATAACAAATGTAAACAAATCATCATCACATGAAATTGAGACAGAGAGCTGGAAATCATCAGCATACTGGAAAAAACATAGCCCATGTCTTCTTATTAAACCTCCCAGTGGTCCCATATATGTGTAACTATAGCTATAGATGGATGAATGTAATTATGAATGGTTGTATAGATGGATGTGGCTAGATTATGGTTATTGGTTCCAAATCTTGCTGCTAGTCTCACATTCTCAGTCCTTTTCTCTCTGCCAGTAGGTAGATCCAGGGTGAATCCTGGTTAGAATTTCTTCTTTTTGGATCATTATGTTGTCTTGTAAGTAACTTAGATGTTTGCTGGGTAACAGATATGGCAGAACATGCATCAGAGTGATTCCTGCATAATTAAAGTCTGTATTCAGTAAGCTCCCCTCCAGTACTGATGGTCTGCATCCCTTGTGACCTTACCCCCAAAATATCACTGCCACATTCTTTGTCAAATTTTAACTTGATGGCATTGAAAATACTTCATGACAAATTGTGCCACTCTTCCACCATTGGATCACATGGTGCTGATTAAAATATATGCCCTGATTCTGCTCTCACTTATACTGGCATAAATCAGGAGTAATTATGCTGAAGTTAATGAAGAGACACTGGAGTAAAATGACTGTATCCAAGAGCAGAATCTGGCTCTTTCTTTCTTTCTTTTTCTTTTTCTTTTTCTTTTTCTGGATAGTTGGTTGCTGAACTTGTGCCATGTTATATATGAGAGGGTGGCTGTTGTCATTTAAGGCGCCCTTGCAATCCTTGATCAAAGCTTAACTGTGTGATGCTCTTACACGCCATTATGGTTTCCACAGCTGAGCTCGCCATTTGGAGTAGGGCTGGGGGAAAATTTTCAGCCAAAACTTTTTTGGATGAAAAATGTAGATTTGGTTCGATTGAAATATTTTGTGAATTTATGTCAAATTTGGTGAATTGCTTTGGTCAAAAAGTAAAAAAGTTAAATCTGAACAAATTGAAACTTTTCATTAAAATATTTTCAAAATTAAATACTTTTTAATTCAAAATGACTTCTCATTTAGGAACTTCCTTTATTTTTTTTTCAAGGCTTAAAATTAAAACAATGTTTTTGTTAAAACAATTTTGTTCAATGTTAAACAATGTTTTTGGTTGTTTTTTTTACTTCTTGGGTCACCAACAATTTTGAAAAAATTTCCATTCAGGTTGACCCAAAACTAGTTTCTAAAAATTTTTTCCGAACTGCCATGGACCTGAAAAATCAGTTTTTTGCACAGCTCTCATTTGCACATATGTAAATAACATGGAGTTAAATGGGGAAATAGCATAAGGAAACAGTTTGTGTTAATATTTCCATTCTAACTGCCCACATCGTCGAATTTCAGGGTAACAAATATCAAAATGTATATGAAAGTCCTTTTTTTACCATGCATTTTGGAAACCTGAATCTGCTTTCAAATAGTCAATCTAAAGGAGCATATGATTAGGCAGTGAGTTATTTGTCAATATGAAATATTTTTAAATGTTACTTTAGTACCAAATTTGAATAGACATTGGGAAACAGTATTGAGAAATTTGCTGATTCTGTTCTGTGATGGGCTGTTTTCTGGTAATTAAACAGTTCTCTGTTTTATAAGAATTAATGAAAATGAGCATGGTAGGAAGGGTTAGTTCTGTCTGTTTCTATTAGTTTCTTAAGATTTGCTGACCCTGAATAATTAAATGTTTTTGATCACTCCATTTATATTGCTTGAAATTGAAGTGATTCTGATCCTTCAGCAAACTTGAATCGCAGCATGGAACATAATGAAAGGCGCCAAAAGATGAAACATTTCAATTTTGTGGTTCACATCTGTCTGTCCTGGGACCAGATGACCATTATAATATATTTAGAGCACTTGAAAGCTACTAAAGATTCAAAGCCAAAATTATAGCAATATCCAGTCACATGGGAGAGAAATATGTGGTCTATTGGTCTGAGCACAAGACTGGGAGCAAGGACTCCCAAGTCCCTTTTGCGGTCTAAAGAGATTTTAACGTATTGTTGAATTGGGGGACACCAGATCATTAGACACACTTTTAATATGAAATGAACGAGTTAAGTTTGGAGGTGCTGTAACACATGGTAGTGTCTGGAGGTGGTCAAAAAAAATTTCCCTGAAAAAATTTTGATTGGGAGAGAATCATTTTCATCTAAAATTTCCATGGAAAATTTCAGTTTTTTCAGCAGAAATTCAAATATTAAAACATTTTGGCCCCAAACCAAAAAATGACCAAAATATTTTGATTTTTGGACCCAATATTGCCAAAAAATGAATATTTTCCATGGAAAGCAGACACTTTTCCTGAAATTATTTTTTTAGTAGAAAATCCAGCTTTTAATCAAGAAACAGTTTTGGCAGAAATTTTTCAGCCAGCCCTATATTGGCTTTATGTGTATGAGGGAGTGATGTTGCCCTCCATTGGCAAGACCCACACAGAGGATATGGGACCCATTGCTCCAGTTAAAGGAATTCACCTTCATCTCAAGTGTTAAAAAACTGGTTTTGTAGCTGAAGGTCAAGGGTTGTAGACCAAACCCCCTCTGTGTGCATGTGAGTGTGATTTCTATAATAATTATTTCAGTTTCTGTAGCAAATAGATTTATTATTATCCCTCAAAATATTTTCTTTAAGCAAATAGCTTTCACAACATAAAGATCTTTAAGCATAGAAAGGGGAAAGCTACTGTCTAAAATTTATCCCCATGAGTCACCAATGAATCATGAGCATGAAATGAGTCGGTAGGTTTGGGTAGTGAGGAGTATTGTTAAACCCTCCATTTTTGCATTCTAGGTGCTCAAATGCCCTTGTTCTCTTTTGATTTTCCTTAAAATTCTTGCACTGTCCACAAGTACTTTCTTCTGGAGGTTACTGATTATGATGTCCTGCGCTTCTATTCTGAAGCTGCTCATTCATGCTATTAGGGAGGCTAATAATCACTGGGATCGTCTTTGCTCTAGTTTACCATAATCATTCTACTTCATAGCAGAGTTCTTCATACTTTGCTATCTTCTCTTGTTTCTTTTTTTACGTTTCTCTCTGCTGGTATGGCAATATCAATTAACATGGTCTTGTTTGTCTTCTTTTCTACAACTAGTTTCAGAGTAACAGCCGTGTTAGTCTGTATTCGCAAAAAGAAAAGGAGTACTTGTGGCACCTTAGAGACTAACCAATTTATTTGAGCATGAGCTTTCGTGATGCATCCGATGAAGTGAGCTGTAGCTCACGAAAGCTCATGCTCAAATAAATCGGTTAGTCTCTAAGGTGCCACAAGTACTCCTTTTCTTTTTTCTACAGCTGTATCTGGCCTCTTTGCCTGCACCATTCCATCTGTGACAACTACCAGATCCCATAAACTCTTAGCCACTACAGAGCTTTCAGTTCAGTGGCTGTAATGCCACATGGTTAGTTTAAATCCATACTTGGCACAGAGGTTCCAATGCAGACATTTGGTGATCTCATTGTTCCTGTTCATATATTCTCTACCAGCCAGGCTCCTACAGATGCTTAGCATATATTCCACCACTTCTTCCTTTTGGGAACACATTCTGCTGTTCAGGGAGCAATTCTATTGGTCAGTTTTGTTTCTAACATAATTAAGCCTTAAGAACTGCTCTCGTGCACTCATAATGAGACTCTCCATCTATCTTTTGAAGTATCCTTCTACAAGCCATGAGTTTGTTAAGCTTCAGTCGCCAGTGGGTTTGATCTCTCTCCACCACTGTCCGTGCATTGATTTCTGTATAAATCTTTCAAGTCTTTCTTTGGTGATTTGCTTTCTCCTTTCTTCTATGCTTTCTTGGGCTGGGATGCATGCTCGGCCATTGCTTGTTATCACGACCAGATGATCTTTTACTCTGGCTGACTCCTCATATAGTCTGATGTTATGTTCTTCATTATCAGCTGCTTCCTCCACAGATAGCAAATCTTTTTCTTCATCATATTGTCAGATGTAAATGCGGTCCATGTCTTGATTGATATTCATTACTCTGTGTATTACCGGGAGATTTCTTGTTTCAGCGTCAAATTCTTTCTTCTCCTATTGATTCTACGTGATCACTCTGCAGCGAACTGTACTCCTGGTGTCACCCACATGGCTCGGGTGAGATTCTTCAAGTTGAGTTTGGTCCTTAGAGTAGTTCTTATTCTGCTCTAATATTCTTGCCTCGCTTCTTCTTTTGTTTGCTTATACTGTAATTCTGACAGTTCCCTGCCTCCAGAGTAACTATAGAGGCCACGCTGAAAGAGATCTTGGGTAGTACCTTTAACTTGTGTGCCATCTGATTGTACCAATTCACCCTTCTTTAAAATGCTGATGCTTATTTAGCCAAACCAACTCATAACTATATCTTCACCAAACTTTTCTACAGGTGTCATCAGTCGCCGTATCTCCTTTTGTGACTGTCCATATAGTTTCACATTATCCATGTATAACACATTGTTAACTGGGTATTTATGTATTTATTTATTTATTTATGTATATTGTGGTAACACCTAGAAGCCAAGGTCCCATTGTGCTAGGTGCTGTCCCAAGGTACAACAAAGAGACACTCCATGCCCCAAAGAGCTTACAATCCAAGTTTAAGATGAGAGATAACTGGTAGATATGACAGACAGGGAGACAATTACGAACAATGGAATAAATAGTAGTCACAGCACACCAACTGCTCAGCCAAATACTGATGTTTCCTTTAACTGCTTCTCCTTAACATAGAAAAACATACATCTGAGTATAGTGGGAGGCATTTTTGATTATTTAGAGTGGAATTCTGTTCAGGAAAATGACTTTAAAAATGATATTGGGAGCTTCGGTGTTTACTGTCAATTTGTTACAGTGCCTCAGATAATCCTCTTGCTAACCTGTCTCCCCCAAATCCTCACACCAGCCTTGTTTTTAGTGGTATGATCATAGCTGTCAGGAATTGCTTATGTGTGCAGGGTGGTAAATACCTCTTTTGTAGACCCACCCAAACATCTTAAAGCTGCCGTAACTACTAATAACATCACACATGCAAACTGAAAGTCCAAACCGCCTTGTTCCTCCCTGGAATGCTACGAAAGAAAGCAATACACATCATAACTATAGGTTTCCAAAACCTTCATTCAGCTTTGGCACAATACAACCACTATAGAAGAAGACATTAGGAACAAAAAATAAAGCTTGAAGCTTCAAGAACAGGCTGCCAGAATTAGTAAGAAAAACATAAAAATCATGCCATTAAAAACAGATGGGGATTCTATAAAGCATTGCAAAGAAAATGTTTAATTATGAGCCTTATGCAAAACCCATCAAAGTTGGATTAATATTATAGTGCTGTTGCTGTGTAGGGTTTAAGTAGTCCATGGTGAAACATTAATCTTTCATGCCTTTAAAAATAATGTTTTCCTTTTGTTGATGACAAATTCCATCTTTTCACTGTTGAAATCCTATGTCCAGATTAATAGCATCTAACATAATGAAATCAAAAAGTAGAGGCAACATGGTTCAGTTTTAAAAAAAACCCAAAACTTCACAGGTTGACTTTTTTGTTCTGTGTCTGTACAATGGGATCCTGGTCCTGGACTGGGGCTCCCTACAAGTTGCAATAATATAAATAATGAAAAATAATGATGATAGTCAACATTGCTGTATTTTTCTGATATTTAAGGGTTCGGGGATTCTCTCTACTCACAATAGTTCTGGTCTTTCTTGGAAAAAGTATCGGTGCTATATTTTCACAGTATTCCTGTGATGAGGTGCCTACCCCACACAGATGGTGGAAGGGTTAATGTGGGCCTGAGAAGAGTTAACCAGCCTGGTTGCGCCAGGCTGGACCAGGCCTAACTAATGAAGAAACCCAGTTGGGGAGGGTTGGGTGGTGCTATAAACAGACGAAGTTTGAAGCAGAACAGGACTACAGGGAGAAATTCTGCAGTCACTCTCCTGATAGCAGGGAGTGAAGAGAGACTGGTAGGGAACAGGAAAGCTCTTGCAGGGTGAGGAGAAAGCCCAGGGAAAGTCTTGGTAGGAGGACGTCTAGGGAGATGGCAGCAAATCATCTAGTGGAGTGAACCCTGACTGCCTGTGCTAGGGTCCCTGGACTGGAACCCAGTGTACAGGGTGGGCCTAAATTGTCCTGCCAGCCACTGCCAAGGTGGCGAGAAGCTCCTGGGAAGGGGACGTGGGCTACTGGAAACCTTGAGCAAAGGGGTAATAACCATTGGGCCCAGAATTGAAGGCGGCAAACTGAATGGAGGGATTGGACACTTGTTTTTGCTAGGTTTCAGAGTAACAGCCATGTTAGTCATGCATCCGATGAAGTGAGCTGTAGCTCACGAAAGCTTATGCTCAAATAAATTGGTTAGTCTCTAAGGTGCCACAAGCACTCCTTTTCTTTTTGTTTTTGCTAGCTTTTCTATTATCCCAGAAGGGGTGTGACTATAGTGTGACTGGCTGGAGGGCTGAGTCATGAGAAACCACTGCAGGGTCAGAGGAGCTGTTGGCAGGGGGCCCTAGATGATGAGAGATTAGTGAAGGGGTGGATGGAAGCCTGATTATCTTACACTTGCCTGTTGGTGGCCCTTTCGGCTACAGCCCCACCTTTTGTCCCTTGTGTGTCACTTTCATTCTCTAGGCATATTTACCAGTGTGCAGCTTTCCGCCATCATTTGTACCACCTCTGAATTTGGCTTGTGGCTTACAATTCTGTGGACAGATTTGTTGTTCAAAGCGGTGAATGGCAAAATATTTCCTGTCGTGTCAGGCTGAACATCAGTGAAAAGAGTAAATTCTTCACCAGGGCTGTGACCCTTTCATGTTTATCCTTTGGGATATGATCCTGGCCACACTGAGCTCAATGGGAATTTTGCCACTGGCTTCAGTAGCATTAAGGTTGGGCCCTCGAGTTAAGTGTACCCATGATTGAAAACCACTGATTTATATGAATGGATACCCCAAAGTGAAATCTCCCTTCCTCAGCTTTAGGATGATGGCTTAAAGCAGATTGTTGACTTATTCCCAGTTGACTTGACTGGGAATAAGGCAAGAAGGATTTTTTTTTCCCATCACCAGCTTCTCCTTGACATCCAGTGATGGTACCACTCTTCCTACTGTGCTATCATGCTTACTGTCATATCTATGGAGTTGCATATCATTTCAATTATTTGCAGCCCACTCATTTATTACTCTTCATTAAAGTTTGCCCACATTGATAAAAATCGGCTATTTATACAATGAACCACTTGTTCATGAAGTGACAGTCTATGCTGCATTCTGGTAATACACTAGGATCCATTTTAATTACCAGTACTTATTTTTATCTTAAAGAACTCTGTTACCTTGAATCACTGGAAACACCAAATGCAGGTTTTTACTTTAAAGAAAATATCAGCAGTGACTGCTAAGGTAGATTTAAGACATTTATTACAAAAATTTTGTCCTGGGCTTTACGAATAATGCACTCTCAGTACAGAGAAATGGTTGTTCTGAAAACTGGACTTTTTTTTTTTGTTATTTACAATATGTTTCAAGATTTAGAATTACCATGAAAGATTTACTTATATTGCAGTTCATGTAAAATTTAAAATCAATAAAGTAAATAAATTTAGCTTGTCTGCTTGAATCGATTTCCCACTGTGCTAACATAGTCCTGTAATATTGTACATCCTTATCGCCAATGTCATCCTTCAGTGATAATTTTCAGGGCTGCATTTCTGCTATGTTATCATGTCCTCTGCAACATACTGTACCTCTGAGTCGTTTATGATTTCAATATTTCAAGCCCAGTTCATGAATATAATATTCCTTCTGAATGAAGCTAGCTCTTTCATACAGAATTTCCTTCCTTTTCACCCTGTGGAAACACAGCATCCCCATTTGACTGAGACACCATCCCTGCTGATAGATCGGTGTTGTCCTGGAGCTAGGAGATGACATTGTGACGTGGGAAGACAAAGTGATGTTTTCAGAAGGGCATGCAATCAGGGAGGATGGAGGGAAGGAACAGAAAAAAGGGAGTGTGGGCTTTGATGAAGGAGGGGGCAGACAACTGGACACTAGTCTCTCTACATTATGGAGACATATATCAAAAGGAATTTCACAAAAAGATGGAATCCTTTGCAGGGACCTCCTCTCTGGAGTCAGACAGAGAGTTGGAAGGGAAAATCCATATTTTTTCTCCTTGAAGACTCCACTCCCTGGCTTGTGAATAAGCAGAGGGCTTCATTTCTGGAGCTATTCAACTTGGCAAACATAAACACTGATGACAAATAAATATAACTGAGAAACCACCATTTTCATTGCATTTGGGATCTGAGCTCATTTCTTTAGTGTGATACACAGGTAGGTTGAACACATGGAATGAAAAATGAGTGGGAAGTGCTACATTTTGTTCCCTGCAACACTTTTGTCATTTAGTGTTTCCTTTAAAAAAAACAACCAACTAGAGGAGGCTAGTGTGCAGCCACAGGGGAGTAGCCAGTGGGGGTTTGGCTCCTAAAAAAAACATGGTGGATGAGGGAAGGGGGACCCAGGAGAAGAACAGAGGGGCAGACCCTCTTGGTGAATGGCCGAGGGTCTGCAGGGATGCACTTTACATCCCCTGTAGATATTCACAGTCCATGGAGTTTGTAGGCAAAGCCTTCCACCTCCTCCATAAGGCTACAAACCACTCCCATCTTTGAGAGGGCCAAGATTTATGCCACATGCTTCAGTGAGGGTGAGCTAATGCTTTTTTCACCCTGGTTGTGCAAGAGTTGCTTTGTCTCTTTTGATCTATTTTGTATGCTCTTGGGTCTGAGCTCTTGCTTGGGGGCCGCTGAGCAAAAGGAAGGAGTCTCGGAGGGCTTAGAAAAATAGAAAAATGGATCATGGTTGATGGACAATGGGGCTAGAGAGGTTCCAGTATATAACTTACTGATGCCTATTAGAAGTTCAGTTCTCAAAGACTTGCAAGCAAAGGTGTAAAATGTCAGAAGCCTGTACTTCACCGTCAGTTGTGGATGCTAATTAAGGTGTTACACAAAATATCACTGAGAGCTACCAGTATCCTCCAGTGGGAGAATAGGCCCCCATACTTCGGTCCATTTTGTAATTCAAAGATACATTCTTTAAATTTTATGCAACGCCAGCACGATTAGCCAAGCAATGGTCGCGTCATCGTGTCTGCTTTTTTGATTAAAAAGGGATTAATTAGAGCTGGCCAGAGCATGAAAATGCTGTTTTGTGACAACTTTTGTGGTTTTGACATTTGTTTCTGGTCCCACACTGGAATGAAAGCAAAACCTCTGAATGTTTTCATGAAACAGAATTTTGTTGAAACATCCATTTTTGGATAGAAAATGTCAGGTTTTCAATTTGGGTCTCTATCTCTGGTCATAAATGATCAGAGAGCCCAGACCTCAGAAACCTTTCCATTGAAAACTTTCTTGAAATTGATGATGTTTCCATGCAATGTCTCTGGCTTTGAAGAAAGAGCATCAATGAAAATACATTTTGTTGAAAATGTTCTGACTAGCTGTAGGATTAACCCTTCGAAGACCTACATATGTTCATCGTGTGACTATTGAAGTGACGTCTATGGCCATAAAAACTGTAGCCATTTTGAGTTCTTTAGAAATTTTGCTCAGAAGAATGGGCACCATAAAGAAATGAATGGGCCCTGAGTGCACACCAGTAGCGGCATTCAAAGGGTTATGGGGGGAACAAAGCACCCTGCAATGAAAATAATCAAAAAGTGATCACTGAAAATATTTTTTTATTTTTTTAAAGGAATATGTTAAAACAGTGACTGTTTTTATAGCTAGACAAACATTCCTGTATTCTTCTTTTAAGATAGTCCCCTGATTTCACATTGAGTAAAATGCTCCCTTTTTTTAAGTTGTGAAAGAAAATATATGAAAGCTGTAGCTGTCTGTCACTGTTGCTGTGGTGTTTAAAATGGAACACCCTTCCTTTGGCTGCGAAGAGGATGTCTATAAAATGTAAGGCAGACTGAAGGAAAAAGGAACAGTGGTGTAATAAAGCTAAATTCTGCTCTCAGTTACACTAGTGAAGTGTGGATTAATTTCATTGACTTCACTGAGTTACTCTGCATTTACACTGATGCAGAAGAGCAAGATTTGTTTGTGTGTGCATGTATGCAATGTGATTTTTTTCTGGAAGTTGTAATGTTATTATATAGTAGAAATTTGCATTTTTGAGACAATAAATAATTAATATATAATCAGCTTTATTCCTTCAGTGTATCCTGTATGCTATGTGGAGTTGCAGAGATTGTAATTTTAGGATTATAATGGTCATTAAGGCCCCATTTTCATAAAGCTCTTTAGCACATGCTTAACTTTAAACAGATCCTTAAGTGCTTTGCTGAATGGGGGCCTAAATCATTAAGTAATAGAGCTCCCGGGGGGCCCGGTGGTCTAGTGGGTAGCACACCCAGTAGCCTTTCAGATGGAAGTCCTTTCAATCCAGTTCCTCACCTGAGGACATAGGTGCTGGAACTAGTGGTGCTGGGGGTGCTGCAGCACCTCCTGGCTTGAAGCGGTTTCCATTATATACCGGGTTTACAGTTTGGTTCAACGGCTCTCAGCACCCCCACTATAAAAATTCCAGCACCCCTGCCTGAGGATGGGCTTAGCTTCCCATCGGGGCTGCAATGTCCTTGCCCTCTTCTTATCAGAGGGGGAGTGAGATTGGAGTCTAGGGGAGCCTGGACTCTCCCACTCCATTGGGCTCTGACCCCGGCCCCTGTTTGGGTTAAGAATGTCTGGCTGTGCCCTTGGAGTTACCCTCCCTGGGTCACTTCCTGCCATCTGCCTGTCCCCATGGTTATGAGTCCAATATAAGATAACAAAAGAAAAAGGAAAGGGCTAAAGCTTCAGCCCCAACTGGGCTTCAGCATGCAGTCTTATTCCTCACAGGGAGGCTTTTTTGGCACCCTTGTCCAGGAGCCCTGCAGGAAGATCTATCTTCCTCCCTCTTCTGAGCTGAACTTCTCCCTTTTAAATTTCATCTGCAGTTGGTGCATACTTTGCAGGCCTGGAGGGGCAGGGGCTTCCTGGGCCAAGTATTGTCCTTTAACCCCTTCAGGCCCAGTGTGGGCTTTGTACATCCCATCACGAAGGTCAGAGTTAAGGCTGTGCTTTGCAACTGATTTTCTGTGCTTTGTGTACACTGAAGGTGCTATTATTAAATTGCAAATGAATGTGTTAGGAGGGTATGAATCTAAGAGTATGTACAGTAAGATTCAGGAAGACGTACAGTATTATTATTACACAACAGTGATGCTTGGCATGAAAATGTAAATACAGTTTTAACTGTAGGGACTATGGCACTTACAAACTGTGGTGATGGGTGCTATAGGAAACACTAACATGATCTAATACAGCATATGCAGGCTTTATAAAACAGTCTGTAGTCTTTAAACTGAAGTCATCTATTTATTCAAAGTTAATACAAGTTCCCCACAGAGCCTCAATCAGGAACCAGTTCAGCTTTCATTATTTACAGCAAATATAACTATAGCTCTCACCAACAACAAATGGAGAGATACCACTTGAAATACCCACATAAAACACTAAGAAGGTGATTCTACTCTTGCTTGGAAGTTGTCAGTCAATGGGCACAGCTGTATTTATTAGTTATATAGTATCTGTTTTAAAGTGACTGTTAACTCTCTGGCACCTGCTCTGTTCTGATGGGCCTTAGTTTGGTGGATAGGCCTGTGGGAAAGGTCTGTCAGCACAGTTTCCCTAAGGTCTGATTTTCACGTGGTCAAAATAGACAACATTGAATTTGGACAAATGAATTTGGAGGGAAGCAGGGGACATACCTTCTTAATTCTATGGACATATATTGGCCTAAGTGAGCTTTTTGGAGGGATACTGTGGAAAAACAAGGGGTTTTTTTGGCTAAAAACATGTAAGGACTAACTGTCCTCAATAAGGACAGTTAGCAAGGGTGTCCCAAGGATCACATTTTTAAAGGTATTTAGGTGCTTCATGCTTTTGAAAATCCCTCTCTGTACTTATCTGTATTTTTACCTTTACAAATCTGGTCCCAGTGCTAAAGTTTTCAAACCTGACAGCATCAAATTAGCCACCTATCTCCATATAAAGGCACCTAAATAACTGGCATGATTTTCAAAGGTGCATAGTGCTTGAAGTTTTCACTGGGCTTGTTTTCATTAGAAAATTAGGTTGAGTTGAGGAGTCATGTTAACTAACACAATGTCAAAGACAGCGTTGCAGTTAGTGTAGTTAAACATGTCAGCTGGTCATGGATAAATCCTGCTGGAACCAGAGTCCATGGAAGCTGCTGACTGCTCCAAGTTTGAAAACATCAGAAGACTTTTAGGTGTTCTGCATCTTCCTTATTTTACTGAATAAGTAGCTCAGAATGGGTGCCTTGTTTTCTTGTTATCTGCTGACATCTCATTGAAGATTGATGTATGTGTGAGGACTAGGCAGATGCATTGGTTTTGCATCTTCAGGTAGTCTATGTTCTGTGCTGTAGTACAGCAAAGCTCAGGGCATGCAAAATGAAAGTCCAGGACTGGCCATGAGTATTTATAAGTTTGGGCAGTGAGTTTTAAAATTTCAGATTTCATTTAAGCACCTTGAACTTTTGTACACCCAAAAATGTCAAATATATGCCAGGCATCCTGCCAAGGTATTGTCAAGAGTCATCTCCTCTCCTTCTTTTCTTGTTTGGGTTAGTAAAGTGTGGTGTTACAGCCTTTTTGTAGAACTGTTGTGAAAATAGTTTTGAGCTTCTATCGTCTTCAGCCACTGCCTATAAGCTATTTCAGATGGGAAAGTGAGTTGTGCCTATGATTGATATCACTTGTGAAGCAAATGAGAAATAGTCCTCTCTCATAGTTTCTACAATTTTTCTTTAGTCAAACACCTAAATTGTAATGGAGAATGAGGGACGGTCTGTTATCTTCAAATCTTATGGTATGTTCCTATTCTCACTGAAGCCAGAGGTTGAAGTCCTGTCTGCATGGAAGTCAACAGAAATGTTGCCATTGAATTTAGCATGTCCAGGATTCCACCCATTAGGGATTTTGCTATTGGCTGTCAGTGGGACAAGAATCAGATCCCAGCTCTGTATAGAGTTGCAGAAAGAGTAGATTTCAGGTGACACAATCTTGTCATAGCCCCTCTTCTCTTGGGCTCATGGGAAGATATCCTTTAGCTTGCCTCATAGAGATGTCATATTCAAACTATGAAGGTCCAGGTTTGATTCCTTGCTGTGGTGACATGCATTGAACTCAGCTACCAGATGTTTGGGTTTCTGGCCACCAGCACTAGAATACAACAGAAATATAAAGTAGAAGCCATTATAAAAGTCAATATTTGCCAACTGCTACAACACAGTTACCACAGTTATACCTTAAGAGAAAGGAGAACTACAGCATACTGAATTTTTTAGTGATAACCGTTCTAGTTTCTTCTTTTGCAGTAGACTGTAGGAGAAATAACAATTTTAAAAAGTTTTCTCAGGGGAATTTATTGGTCAAAACTGAGGGCTGCTATTTCAATTTGTTATCGGTTATTATTTCTCTCTATCACCTGTCTTTCTATTTGTCTCTAAATATCGATGTAAGTGTGTATACATATACTCACACTCAGTTTCCTCCATACAAGTGCACACACATACACAAAGAATTCCCACAATATGTGCAGTCAAACAATAGAAAACATGATTTGTGAATAAATTATTTGCTGGCTGACAAAAAATGTGAATAATTTATTTGGGGGTATATTGTTCACCCATCTGCAGAACCAAGAAAAAAGTGGAAAAATTATTTGAGTAATTTATTAGACCATGGGAAAAAATCAAACTGTTCTCAGATATTATTCAACCGACTGTATTCATAATGTATCTAAACCCCAAAATTTTGGTTGGGTAAAAATGTGCACAGATGAACAGGACAATTGTTTCCTGTTTAAAGCAGCTGCATGGACATATTCTTGAGGCTTATGATCATAGTCGCTGAAGAGCACGAACCCCTTGTAAAATGTCCCACTAGCTCAGGCTAAACCTGAGTAACTCTGTAGCCTTCATTTCTGTACAGTGACTCTTAGGCAAAAGTACAGGCACACAGATTAGATATTTCAAATGACCGTAGTACGTTTTTGTGTTATGAAAGCTATCTCCTAAATCAGCTACGAGCCTACTCCTAGTTTATCAGTAGGAGCACACAGACAGATAACATCCTTGTGACGTGACCCTGACCTTTGTCAACCTTTGTTAAGACTTCATCTGAAGTCAGGCCTAATGTTTGTAAACAGGATGTAATTAAGGCTGGGAACTGACAGGGCCTGACAGTAAGACAATGTGGAGCTGGCAGAGAATAGTCTGTCAGATGTCAGCTTTCATTGTGTTCTAAGTGCCTTCATAATAATTAGTGTCCTCTGTCTGAAGGAAGTTCACTCAACTTGGATTAATCTGTCACAGTGTGGAGGCCATCCTTGTGAGTGCAAGTGTTTCCTCTGATAAACCTTAGAACAAGTCTGAGAAAAAAGCAAAGTGAGCCAAAAGAAAACTGTGAAAGTCAAGACTGCACTGACAGGTGCTGACTGAAAATTAGAAACAGGAAGGAGGGGAAAAAAAAACTTCTTCACAGTCTGCTTTATCACAAAGTGAATGTAAGAGGTCACAGAGTTATCACATTTTGGTACAGGCATACTGAGCTATCAGGCTGACATGAATGAATACAGGAAGATGAGTGTGCAGAAAAGTCTACAGATAAACACATTGTTGGATTTCAATGTTATCTAGTGGTATGCATGTGTAGGAGGTTGCAATACAGATTCCTGTCTGAGCATTGAAGGGACACGAAGTCAAATTTGGTCCCAAATTTTGGTTATGTGAAAATAAACTTTGAAGTAAACCTAAGATCAATAGAAATATTTTCATAAAGTAGAAAACAAATTCCACTGGAAACTGTTTTTTAATATAGTCCCGACAGCATTTACAGCCCAAAGAATACAGCCTGGAGCTAGTGCATGAGAAACTGAGAGTGAAATAGACTAAGAGTGAAAATGAAACTGGTGGCTGGATTTTCTTTGTCCAAGTGAAGTGCATAAAAAGACTGAAAAAGCAGCACAACAGAAGGAAACTTAATTGGGTTTTAAAACACTTTCATTTTTAACTATCTAAGATGGTGTTTGTTACAGAGAAATACATTTCAAAACACTTTTTAAACAAATGGTGGACTAGCAGAGGGTGCCCATGTTAACCCTACAGTTAGGTGAGCCTTTACATGTTAATGACAGTGACTGAGCAAAACACATGGCATGGGTGGCACACACATCTGAAGGCAGAACTTGGCCTACATTTGTTCTTTGTCTCTAGCAATCTTACAGATGTTTTTCTCTTGTAGCTGTTTTAGGTATGGATATAGGTACGCCAATAGAGATAAATAGGGATAATATGTTTAAGGATTATATTGACCAAGATAATAAATTAGGTTTATTCAGTTAGAGTTTAATTTTGTATATTGAATTCTACATCATGTTTCATTAGTAATTTCAAAATATCCAAATTTAGGTGAGAAATAAAGGAATTCACATGAATCTAAATGAAGGAATTAGGTGAAAAGGCACGTAACACTGAGTATTTTAATGTTACAAAGAAGATGTCCTACCAATCCAAATAACTCCACAGCAATTTACAAAGCTAACATCTTGTATTGAACCCAAATCCAGATGATTTATTAGAGAGGAAAAATAAAGCAAAGTATAATTTTGGATTTAAAGGGCCCAATCATGCTTCCATTGAAGTCAATGGTCAAATTCTCATTCTACTCCACTCCAAAATGAAGTGAGTAACAGCAGATAAATTCCCTGATATTCCTAGCCAAGGAGTTCCATCATTTGGAAGAACTGAAAGAGTAGCTTGCTGAGGTGGTACATTTTCAAATGAAGGTGACCTTTAGTGGTACCTGGAGAAACAAGGGCTCAGTAAATGAAAACAATAACTTTGATCTGGTTTTAAGGGCAAGCACAACAGGCAAACTTTATCACTTAAGGAAAATTTAACTAAAGCCAATGTAACCACAGAAAACCTTAAAAAGAAAAGGAGTACTTTGGCAAACACGTTCAAACAACTTTCTGCCACACTGAATCCCAGTAGCCTATCAGGTACATGATCTTCCATTCAGTACAATTGTCTAGTGAGAGGAGATAAAGGAGTGAATAAGTCCTTGATCATAAGAAGGTACGTAGAGACACATCCTCTGGCAATCTCTGGCAACGGAGGAAATAATAGTTTCTTCAAAGAAGAAACACAAAACTCAAAGTTGAGACCAAAGTTGCACAACTCTCTGATCTTCTTATAACGGTAGGTAGCTACACATATCATATGTTAATGGAAGTAAGATAGAAAAGTGATGCCTGGAGCCCACTGAATGGAAATATCTTTTCCTTACCGTATATTGTATATAGTTGTCACACATTCATATTCTAATGTTAGCAAGACAGGCAGAAAGCATATTGATGTCAGAAGGTTTGAAAGCTTGGTTTATATACATATGTGTCTTGTCTCCGTAACACTCAAAATGAAGCAGAACCCTTCGCTCAACAAAAGCACGTGAATATGAAGAAGCAGAGGTCCAAGTATAATGCCTTAGGGAACCCTGAGGGCCATAAAAGAAGAACAGGATAAACTAAAGCTATTAAAAGAAGCATAAAGTTCAGGGCTGGAAAGATATGAGGCAAGCCAAGGCAAAATGGTTCCACTTAACCCAGCTAACCTACTTACCTAAATAAAATGTTACCCCACCCCACAGTGTTACTCTCCTTAAAGATAGCTGTCATTAGATGAAAGAGATAAAGATAGAAGCCTCTTAAAGAATTAACTTTGATGCCTGAATACATTTTTTTTGGCATGTAAATGTTACCGCTGAAGGAAGTAGGGTGGGAGGAGCCCAAAAACACACAGACCCCAAAGCAGTGAGTGTAAGGCTTTTTAAAGATAGGTAAATCATTTTCCTCTTAAATGAAATTCTGTTTGACTGCATGAAATATGAACAGTAATTAAATGCACAGTCTGTGGGCCTTCCATACTTTAAAGCTCTTTCTTTAAAAAAAAAAAATGCTCACCTCAGACAGGCCAATTACCCAAGAAGGATGGAGTCAAGAGGAAAGTAGCTAAATTTCTTTACTTGAATGATCACAACCACAAGCAAGTGATTAGTCCCTGCAGCACCAGCGGGGATGTGGTGGGGACATTCACATTGGAAGACTTCAAATAGTCATTTCCTTGGTTAAAATAAAATCTGACTTCACTAAATAGACAGTTTTTAATCTCAATTGGACATCTGAAGATTACTCAAGCTGTTGTTGGCTGCGGCAGAAACAAATTTTTCGGCTTTGTTGATTAAACCAGTGGTCTCCACCATTGCTTATCGGCCTGCGACGAGCTGTTCTTTTTAATTAAAAGTGAGCCACCACGAGAGAGCAATTAACAGCTAGTAATTACTGTGCTCTTCAGAACTGCAACATTTTGCCTTTCATTCCAATTATATAATGGACAAGTGGCTTTTTGATCTTCAAATTAGTGAGCTCTTGTACTATTTGTTTTGAGGCAGATTTGGAAGGTTAATGATGGCCTGTGGTGGCACTGTTTCCACTGACTGATGTAAGACAAGAAAAAAAGGGTAAGAAAACAGGAATAGTCTATCAAGAAATGCAAATGCAGCCTTCATGATAATGAACAGGAAAAAACAGGTCCCTTAATATGCAGGTTGTTTAATAGGAGCCAAACAAGCACTCATTTTGGTTCTAGCCCACGCTGAGGAATTCTTTTTAAAAAAAGTGCAATTAAGTGTTTTAATATAGATTCTTTAGAGAGTGACACATAACATTTAACTGTTTGATACTTAATTGTGTTTGCCTTTGATTGTGGCCCCTATAGTTAAATCTTATACAGCAGTACAGAGACATTGAACTCTCCCTTAGGACAAACTATGCATTGACTTTGCCTAAAATCTTTTAAGTAATAAGTCTTTAAATATATTTAATGGCCACTACGTCCTTTGAGTACAAGGACCCCTTACATCACAAACAGTTGTCTAATTTTAATTAATATTGATTTGCATCTCTTAAATAGAAAACATAATTGTTGCCTTTGCTTATAGCTCTATAATCATCTTAGAGGATGGACAAGTTGAATATGTTTTTCTTTTTCTTTTTATAAAAATTAATAACATGGCATTAGGGCCAGATTCTCAGCTGGTGTAAGTCGGAGTAACATAAATTGTCTTCCATTTTGACCATCTGAGGACTTTGTACTTAATCTTTTGAGTTGCTGCCCTATTGTTATTTTTTGTTTAAAAACATAGAGATTGGGCTGGTTCTGATCTGTTACACCAATCTTTTGCAAGAAGCTGTAGGGCTTTTATGTGAACTCAGCAGAATTACTCTGGATTTACACCTTTCAGCTGAGCTAAGAATTTGTCCCACACACATTTGCTGTGCATATCTGGATTGTGAACTTTCTTCTTCTTCTAATGGAAAATACAAAATTCCATTAGCAGAATAAAAACCGTGCATATAACAGACAAATCAGAGACATTCTGAAAAAAGTAGTTTCTTGATCTGAGTATAACACATAAGCCTCATTAAATAGAGTGAGCTGTAGCTCACAAAAGCTTATGCTCAAATAAATTGGTTAGTCTCTAAGGTGCCACTAGTCCTCCTGTTCTTTTTGCGAATACAGACTAACACGGCTGCTACTCTGAAACCTGTAATAAGACTGCGTGTATTTAAATTCCTCCACCGTATCCACCGACTCCCAGCACCGTGAAACCCACCACTGTTTTGCTAAGTACCATACGTGATGATTCATGATAAATGAAAGCATATAGTTGTCTCTTGCCTTCTTGGCGGCTAAAGTCTTGAAATATACCCCCCCTCTTATTCTTGCAATTGTTGTTCATACTGTAAGAGTGAGGCTTATGTTGTTTGCTTCCTCAGAGATGGAGTTCTGTTCTGTAGTGCATTATGTACACTAAGGAGAGATCCCTAAAAGAACTCAGGGCCAGATTTTCAAGAGCTCAGCACCCATATTTAGGGCCAAAGAACTCAACCCTGGTTTAGGCATCTAACTAAGGGCCAGATTTTCAGAAGGACTCTGTACCCAGAAGCTCCCGTTATGACACCTGTGGCCAGATTTTCAAAAGAGCTCAACAACCAATGTGCTGATTCTTTTGGAAATTAGAGCCACATATTTTGGTGCCTAAATGAAAGCCAAGAGCTTTCGAAATTCAGCACCATCATCATCCTGCCCTCTTAATGGAGCCGCCCACCCCCGCCCATTGACTTTAATAGTTTATCCCAAGTAAGGAGTACAGGATTGGATCTATAAGCAGTAACTTTTGGTGAAAGGAGGTTAGGATTCTGGGTGAAAAATGAATGTTGGTAAGGAAAAATATTTAAAGCAGAAAATTCAGAGCACTGTTTTGGAAACCATGTACAGATAAATTTTTAAAAGCTATTTAGGGCACTTCAGCATCTAAGTCCTTTTAGGAGCTATTTCATTATATAGGGCAGATGTTGACTCTTCAATTATAGTTGGGTTAAGGATCATGGAATGTTTTGGTTCACTGTCTAAAATATTCCTCCCAAGTGGTTCCAAGTTTGAAGATAAATGCATGCTCTTTGTTTCTGAGCAGTATGCAATCCATAGCACTAATACTTTCCACAGACTGAGACATCATCAGTGCATTTGTATTGAAGCAATGTGGAAAAGGTACTGGGGTTGTATTTCATAGTATCTCTTACTTAAATGTTCATTTTAAACAATCCACTCTAGATCCTTCTTGTTTTCTTAATGTGCAACTTCCTGTTTTCTCTTTAGACCCTGTATTAAATTATTCCTTTTTGAGGTGCACGTGAAATGTTTCTGCTTAAATGAATATAGCATCTAAGACCCAAAAGTCTTAATTTACCACTCTGTTACACCAGTGTTATGCCACTGAAGTTGACTAGAGCAGTGCTGGAGAAAAGTGGTACAGTATAATGAAGTGGAGAATCAAACCCTGAGAATGTAAGGTGGTGTTGTTGGCACTCTAGTATACAGTAGAACTCCACTCCATTTGTACAGAATGGAGATGTATGGCAAAATCCGGACCCAGTTCAAGTTGAAGGGAGTTTAGCCATTGACTTCAATGGGGCCAGGCTTTCACCCATAGCTTTTATTTGGATAAACAGGACACTTCTCAATGCAAACGAAACACTTTGTGTGATACAATCCAAACTTTTTAATATGGGGCTGTTTAGGGTAAGAATGTTTTTTTGGATAAGGTGTCTGCATCTACAATGATCTCAATCTGAAAAAATAATCAACAGTTACCACAAAATGAGCTACCACTCTTGTTTTGGATTCTAGACATTGGGATATATTATAAGATGTAAATTTTTAACCGTGAGAGTAAATAACCATTGGAACAACTTACCAAAGGTTGTGGTGGATTCTCCATCACTGATAATTTTAAAATCAAGAATGGACGTTTCTCTAAAAGATATGCTCTAGGAATTATTTTGGGGAACTTCTATGGTCTGTGTTATAGAGGGGGTCAGACTGGATGGTCACAATGGTCCCTTCTGGCATTGGAATATATGAATCTATATTTAAATGTATGTATATATGAAGAGTAGGTAATTGTTGGCAAATATTGACCTTTTAGATGGCGACCACTCTATAACACAGAGATCTGTAGTATGACCACATTCCTTGTGTTATTAATTTGTTGGCTGCAACATGCTGTGGATTGAATACACTAATAAATTGCCCCTCTTCCCCATGTACTTTGATGGTATTTGGGGGAAAAAAAGCAGGTAGAGGGAATTGGGGGAAGGGGATCTAAAAATAATTCCTGTGACTTGGCCTTGCAAATCTGTAATTACTAATTCAATATGAAAATGAACTTGAATGTAGCCATTTGCACCTTGCAAAGCTAGTGAAAAGTGTGTGTTAAATGCTGCCAGATCAGAGTAGTAGCATTTGACATCCAATTTGCACAGGTATAAATGACTCCATCAGGCACAAGGCAGAGGAGAATCAGACCTGAAGTTTTGTAAAATTTACTTTGTGCTTAGGTGGGATATCAGGTAGGAAATACAGGATGAAGTTTTCATCAATACAGTGCTGCTGTTTCATACAAGGAAACTTTCTTGTGGATTGCTGAATCTTGGGGCTTTGCTTCAATGCAATTGTAGCTTTGAATAAGAAAGAACCATCCTAAAAATGAGCACAAGTGGCTTTGTACCTGATTCTCCACTCATTTACATCAGTTTTACACCAGTGCAACTCCATTTGTTTTCAGTGAAGTTACTCTTGGTCAGGGATGCAACCTGGTCTGGGTGTCCCTAGCCTCTGACTGCCAGGAGCTGGGACTGGACGACAGGGGATGGATCACTAGATGATTGCCCTCTTCTGTTAATTCCCTCTGAAGCACCTGGCATTGGCCACTGTCGGAAGACAGATTCGCAGGCTAGATTCTGGGTCTGACCCAGTATGGCCATTCGTATGTTCTAAGAGAATCAGGTTTTTTTAAAACACTTTTTATTATTGCAAGAGCTGTACCATATTTCTACCTCTTGGAAGTTGAAAGTAAGTCCAGTTATAGGAATTCTGGTGTGGTTCTCCTAGGTAAGGAATATGTTCCCTTGATCTGCACATATATTGTCACTTTCATTGATGTTAATGGGAGCTAAACATGCTCATTAAGAGGAGAATAAACCTTTTTAAAAATAAAACACTGGAAATAGGATGAGTATAGCCAAGTGGGTTGTGAGGTGTTCTGCCAAAAGTATGATTAGGAATTTGTTTCCATGTAGCTAATATAGTAACAGACTCTTGAATGAGAGAAGAATAATGGTTAATATCTAGAAATGGCAAAGTTGTTCTTTGAGATGTTTAAATGAGAATTCCATAGCAAGATGAAAATTCGCTTTTCTATTTTTTAAGTGAGGATAACACTTTCAAATAGATCACCAAAATGTATATTAAGTGTAGATCACATTCCTATGATATCGCTGGAAAATTTGGTAGTCAAGTATTTTTCATTTTTGATTTTTTTCTTCCTACGATTTTTTTCTGGGATTTTTGCCATAATGTAATAAAAAAAAACCATGAGATACAGGAAATTTAAAGTCTGTTGGTGTTGGTTATGTTACACAGAGTCATACAGAATTTAAGTTCCCATACATTAGTCTGCCTCTGAATCAACACAGGCAAGTATATCCAAGGTAGAAGTGAAACCCAGAATGACTCAGATGTAGCTGGAAATATGAGAATAAGTCTTCTGAATGAGTGTTTATTTTGGAATCTCTGAAGAAACCAATGGTAGCAAAACTGCTTTATGTGAGGCTTGGAGCGGAAGAAAATATATATTCGTGAAGAAATGTGATCAGATTACTTTCATCCATAACACCTTGTCTTGTGTTCTTATATCACAAACTAAGCAGGATAAGGCCGAGTAAGTAGTTGGACAGGAGACCTCCAAGAAATACCTAGGTATAAATCAGTATTTTGATAAAGAAGAAAATAATAGAATGGTACACATTAAAGTGAGAGAAGTTCTGTTTGATCTGCTAGTCTATTCTGCCTGTGCAAGACTTTTCCCTATGTTATTCTTTTCAGTGTTTTGTTTAGTCCACTTTTAAAGGAATCAAGCATTGAAGGTTTTGCTGCTTCTCATGGCATACTGCTGTACAGGATCATTGATCTAACCATTAGGATATTGTTCATTGTTTAATATATTAATTAAAAATGGTTGAAAAATGCCAGTTATGGTTTGTGGGAAATTTTGAAAAAAAAAACCCTTAAAAATTTCTGTGAATTTTTTTCAGTGAAGAACAGAAGCTGGAAAAAAAAAATCAGTTTTTGAAAATAATTTTTTTTGGGGGGGGGGGTGTTTCTGGTATTTCAGTGATAACTTTTCCCAAAATGAAAATTTTCCATGAAAAAGATTTTATGCCCTTCATATGCCTGTAGAAAGTCATTTCCCCCTAAGTCATATTTGGCCAAACTCTATATATTTAACTTAATTCCTCATGACTTAGTCCTTCTAATTCTTTATTTATTTTTACTGCTTTTACCTGACTTTCCTTCAACTTGTTGATACTTTTCTGTTAGTCATCTGTCCAGTCTACACACTGATTATAGTTGAAGTCTCCAAAGTGCCATATAGAGAGGGACTAACGACTTTCTGATCCATAAAATATTGCTTTTATGCAGCCCCAAATTTCATTGTTTTCTTTTGTTTTGGTCACATTACTTTATTCAAAGCTCCTATCTAATTTTCTAGTTTCCTCTTTCACCCCAGTCTCATTTAGCATTATTGCTTTCCAAATACCTCTCAGCCACTGAGGATCTGTGTTCTAGATTATTGTTCTTCTAATTTATGCATCCATATTTATCTAATTTTGATAAATTCTTCACCAGCTCATAACATTTGTTTTCTTCTCTCCGTTCTCCAGCACAGTCAGAAACAGGGTTAATCAATGGCTGAAAATACAGCAACTTAATGTTCAGACTCATTAATGCAACATGAATGTTCTCCAAGGTGAAGGTGATAGCTACAGCACTCAGGCAAGAAGGACTCTCTACCACCTTCCCAGCTCTAGATCACCTAGGTATGCACTTCAACACAGTGAAAGGAATGCTTTGTCCCTCACTGGGGAAGTTAGTAACACCAGGTCAAGAATAATCAAATCAAAGACCTCAGAAATTCTCTCTTCAGCAAGATCTAGCTCAGTTAGGTTTTTTAAATATCCTGCACTTAGGTGTTTACCAGGGCAAGACTTAATGCCAGTTTA
Organism: Chelonia mydas; assembly: GCF_015237465.2. Classification (NCBI taxonomy): domain Eukaryota; kingdom Metazoa; phylum Chordata; order Testudines; family Cheloniidae; genus Chelonia; species Chelonia mydas. Next base: position 16,979,283 of record NC_057855.1, read on the forward strand.
TATTCCCTCTAACACAGGAAATCATTTCCCAGGAAAACTGGATTACATCCTCAAAAAGTCCTTTGCTCAAGCAGATGCCAAACTATCAATTCCATCAGCTTACTTAGATTTCCAGCCCATGAAAGTTGGCCACACTCAGAAACCTTGGAGGTGATCTGCACAAGCTCAATCCCTCAGTCCTAGTGAAGGAAATCTTGATCAGGTCAAACAACTTCGCAGTAATATCTCTTGTCAAGCATGGATGAATTTGGCTGAGCCCCCTATGAGCTGACTGACTACTGCTACTGGTCTGGGTAGGGAAGTTCCTTGTCTTCCTGAAAGAGGAGCTGGAGAAGGGGTTAGCCTTCACCTCTTTAAAAGTTCAGGTCTCAGCAGTCTGAGGCTTGAATAGTTGATTGTTTCCTGGATCACCATCCCTGTTTTTCTGAATTCTTCAGAGTGACCTTTCTCTAGAAACCTCCTGAGAAAAATCTTTTACTTCATACTCTAAAAGTGATGTTCTTGGTTGCACCTACCTTGGTCCAAGGGAAGCCTCATTGAGAAATTTCTTTGACCTAAATATCCAGAAAGACACATTTTGCTTTAGGACAGGACCATCCTTCCATCCTCCTTCCTAAATTTCTTCCCTAATCTTAAAAATCCTTCCAAATGGAAGCCCTTTCAGAATGCAAAATGGCCAAGACCTTTACAATTTGGTTCAATGATCCAAGCACAAAATGGCTAACACTCTTCTCAGATGTGAGTATTTTAAAAAATAAACCACCAGGGACATTTTGTAATCTCCAAAAATAAATAAATAAAATTCGGAGAGGGTCAGCTTCAGTGTTAAGTAAAGATTTAGGGCAGTCCTTACTTTATCTGAACTGGGTGGCTCAGTTCAAAAACCAAATCCTTCCTTGTCTTGTGGGATATACTAGTCTAACCTTTTCAAACCCTGCCTAGTAGCAAATGATCAACAGAGTGCTGTGGATGGCACCTGTTACAGTGATGGCTGGTACACCGTGGCCCTAATGAAGTCAGATATCCTAGCCCCGGGTTATGGTCAGCTCCCCAGCTGACTGATGTGCATGCTGATACCTGCACACTATGTCTATCTACCTCTTCCCCTGGAAACTTGTCCTGTCAAAAGATCTTGAGGGCAACGGTTGCACCAGAAAGTGTCCCTACACCCTCTCTGAGCTCTGGGCAGGGCAAATTTTGGCTGTTATTACTCTCTGTACCTAAGCAAATGGAAAGACTCGTCCTTTGCCATTTTAATTATAGAAGAAGAGTGCAGACTGCAAAAAAGTAGAAACAGTATTTTGAATTTTGTTCATTCATGCACAATTTAAAATGCTGATGGCTTTAAAAAAAACATATTTACCCTTCCACCCCCAAAAAGACCTCAGATTGAGAATGGGTTTGAACTGTGTTGCAGTATTCTCATTTCCATTTCACCAGGAGGGGCAGCAGAATGATAAAGGGGCAGTTCTGTTTAGAAAACAGTGCGTTTGACCTATTTGTATTAACTGTGTGGACAGCTATTGTGGTCTGTGCCAGGATGCGAGTATAGAAATATGAAGATCATGCAGCGAACTCTCTCTATCTCTCTAATAACTTCTTGTGTACGGTGTCACTTGTTTGTTGCAAATTTGGAAGCCACCCAATATGGTGGCTTTTTTGTGCTATGATGTACTGGAGTTTAAGTATGTACTGGTTTTCTCTGTTTCTGACTTTTTGCAGAGGGGCAAATAATATCCCAGTTCAATACACCCCCTCCAGTAAACAAATAAAGACTTTGATGTAGCTTTGGTACTAATAAATTTAGTTTTGATTGTTCAGTTAGGATATACTATGCACACTCCATAAAGGGAATATGTATGCTAGGCAGAGTCACTTTTCTCTTTCTGTCTCCTAAGTCCACTTGCAAGCAAACGAGCCATACAGATCTTCTTGGTGGCTTAATGCTAATCTTGAGTTTGATTATTCCCTATTCCATATCATATTTGACTAAAATATGCACCTATGAGAGCCAAGGGGGAAAAACTGACCAGTCCTTTCATAGCAACATGGGGAGGTGAAAGTAAGCGTTGTTTATAAATTTGGTTTCTGATACCAGAGCTGGTCCCCCCACAGTGACTGTCCTTGAAATCTGATCCCTTGCATTCAGAAAAGTCAATGTCAGCTTCTCATAGTACTTAAAAGAAAAAAAAAACCAGCTGAGAATTCCAGACTGTAATCTCTGTCACCTTCCGTTGAGGGGGCCGGGTTGGATATTTATGTGGAAGAGATGCCCTGCTCTCTTTTTCATTTGGAACAAAAAACCTATCCTCCCTGCCCCCCAAAGGTAAAACAAAAACCAGGAATACATTGGCCATCAAGACAACAGCTGGTATAAGGAAAACAGCAGAAACTGTAGCTTGTGCCTCGCACTAATACTGACTAGCCACCTGGGGAAATCCCACATAGACTTTATTGTCTAAACAACAGAGTAGATTTCTGCAAATAAACATTAATATGAGATGAAACCAGAGAGGTCAGACCATGCAGAAGTATCTACAGCATTCCAAACGGTAGGGTTTATTTAAAGAGAAATTGAAGATAACCCATCAAGGATGCAGGGGGTATCAAGAATCCCATAATAAATATACCATCAGTCAGTTGTTAGCCACAGAGATGCTCCTTCTCCCTGAGTTTTCCCTCTCTCTGCCTCTTATTATCATGCTCACAATGTTCCTTGTCCAGTTTTTCAGACATGCATGACGTTTGAATACTTGGGGCCATATTCTGCTCTCAGCCACTAATGACAATGAAGTTACTCTGTATTTACAACAGTGTAAATGAGATCAGGATCCGGCCTTAAGTACTCAATATGAATTTGATTAATCTGCACCGGCTGCTCTCATCACCTGCAGAGGTTACCTTCTTTCTAACCAATGCAACCACTGGTTCCACTCCATGTCATGGCAGACAGTTACCCAATTTTTTCCTCAGGCCTGTTGTGTCCAGCAGTAAGACTGGCAACCACAGCAGAGAAGGCAAAAGAATGAAGTAGCCTCTGACGCCTGCAGATGTTTCCTGCTCCAGTACTAGGATGCCAAAACACAGTGGTGAGGCAGTGTGGGGGAAGCTTGCTAACCATACTATACCTACCTCTTCTGAGGATAAGCAGAGGGCTCATCAAAGACTGTAAATCCAGCATGCATCACAAATACTGAATTCACTTAAAATTATACATCCATCGTGAAATAATAGTAGTTTTAACTGTTGGTTTTTGTCACACTGTTACAGGCAGGTATGATTTTAGAAATCTTTTCATGGCAATTCAGCTTCAAAATATATTGCAAGGGCAGTGGTGTCTTTAATTGTATCCCATAACAATTTGCTTTCTGAGGGCTGTGCTTGTTGAATGCTGAAGCGCACAGCACGCATCTAAAATGTAAAAGGGAGATAGTGTTTTCAGCGACATAAACTTCTGTGACATACAATTCAAATACTCTGAAAATACTGCAAATTAGTTTAGATTAAAAAAGAAACACCCCTTTGTGGAATACTAATCTCCAGATCTGCTATCAAAATCTTACTGGGACTTCTGCATAAATCTGTATGTATTGGTGCTTCTTCGTGCTCTTGGTACTTTGATTAATTTAGCTACATGTTACTGTCATGTTGGGCACATTCATCTTCTGTCTTGAAGCGTGTACTCCTCAATCTCGCTATCATTCCGCCCCTTCAGGCCTTATTTTCATCACATTTAAGGGAACTTTCCCCTGCCTGTCTTTATCTTGTTAGGCTTTCAAAAGCTTAAGTTGAATCTTCATTCTTTCACTCTTACTGTCAAACCTCCTTTACTGTGTTGTCTCATATTCCTATTCATAAAATCTAACCCATTATATTTAATACACAGACACAATTACATCTAAGCATTATACAGCACCAGCAAGCACAAGTAATGCAAATTAAATCAGACCATCCATTGAAAGATCTGTGGTTGGCTCACATTATCAGTATATTTTAAATTAAGAAATGAACAGCAGTGAAATCAGCCCTGGAGTAAGTGGTTGCAACTCTGGTGAAGCAAGTGGAGCTGCACCTGCTTATGTAGGCTGAATTAGGCTTTTAATGTTGAAAGCTTGAATGTCACTAATTCAGATACTGATACAAGATATAGTTAATGACATTCCAGCATTTTCATCCAGTGGTGTCAAAGTGCAGTACAGAGGTGCATAAGTATTATTATTCATTTGTTTATTTATTTGTGTTAACTTAGCTCCTAGGTGCCTTAATCAGGGACCAGGCACCCCATTATGCTAGGTCCCGCTTTACAGATTGGGAAACTGAGGCAGAGAAGTCAAGTGGGTTGCCTAAAGTCAAACGATAAGTCAGTGGCAGACTAGGCCCCGTTGGTATCCCTGAAAATTGTATTATGTGGGTCCCAGGATGTTTGTCTCGCTCATCATTCCTGTTCAGGAGTGAGTCTAGAGGGCAACTTCTAGGTTCTTTAACCCAGGATGATAGGGGCAGATCCCTAGTCAAATAACACAGTGCTTGTTCTGGTCCCAGACCTTTCTCAACTCACCTAGGATAGTTCATTACAGTAGAAGTATAGTAGACTGTATGGCAATAAGGCTTTGCAAAAAGAAACTTATAGGGCTGACAACTAGTCTAAACATATGTTTGTGCAATATTATATTCTTGCCCCATTTTTTAAAGCCCAAGTTTCTACTGTGTGTGCTATAGATGATATGTGTATACTACAAGTGAAGAGGTGATATCCATATGATAAGTGGCAGAGCTACGTGATGGATTCATTTATGGTGCATTTATTGACCACCTCACCTGTACTCTGCCCACTATCTATCCCTTGGCATTTATTTTAACGTTTCAAATCCATGCGTAGCTTCAAAGAGCTGCCTTTTTCTCTATTAAGTGAACTTGCCAGAGAAATATTTCCTTCTTTTCTTCTCAAATGTGGAATTTCCTCCTCAGAAGTCACTCTGGCCCAAGACCCTGGATGACCCAGAAGATTCAGTTGTAGACCAGAAACAGCTCATTTATACAGGATAATATCCTGATTTTGGCATTCTATTATGGGCGTGTAGTTTACAGTTTGGAACTTCATACTATTAGGAAGTGGAGATTCCCATCCTCCCAATGGAGCTGACCTAGGACTTGTTGCTGGCCCAGGAAGAACTAGAAAGATATGAATTAAACACCATGATATTTAGGTAAAGGAAAAACTATTGTAGGCATTTTAAAAGGGTTTTTCATGAGCCCTCTACGGTTAGTTGGACTCATGGTAATTAAGGCATCTGGCTTTAAAGGTGGAAGGATTATGCAAAATAATGCATAAACTAAAATTTAAAAAAAAAGTCTAAAAAATTAAAATAGCTTTTTCTGTGAAATAGGTGACATGGTATAAAGGGTTTATGAACACTGCCTAACTCATTCACTGTGAGCAGTGTACCCATCCCAAACTCCTGAGGATAAATCCACTCAGTCATGTATTCCCTGTTTGTGAATACATAAAAAAAAAATCACATGATAATGTATTATATTCAGTTACCCTTGGTGAAATTACAAAGTCCTTACATAGTTTTTATTCAGTTCACATTTAGATTCACATGGGAATTTGCTTGGATAGGAACTGGGTAAAGACCTATATATAAGGAATCTACCAGCTGGGATCATTGTATTGGATTCACAATGCAATTAGCCACTTTCCCTCTACCACTGTCAAAGTGGTGTTTGATGTTTTAACAACACACTTCCCATTAAAACCAATAAGATCTAGGCCAGCAAAACCAAGCATTCCTCCTTAAAAATATCGGGGTTTTTCTTTTGTGTGGGAGCTATAAAAGTAATATGAACTGAATAGGCTTATGATGAGAGGGGAAGTGAATTACTATCCGTACCATTAAAGGACACGTCGCGTTTAAACAAAAGTGTAAAAATAGTAAGGATGAGGCAGTGAGGAAAGAAAAAAAATGTAGATCACTTTCTGAGCCAGAAAAATAAACTGCTTCTTGCAGTCCAGGACAGATTGCTGTGGCTGTTTGCCTGTAGTTATCCCAGACTGAACATTCAGTCCTATCCAGCATCTGTGCTGTCAGTTTTAACATGGAGCTGGAAAAAATGACGTTGATGATGGTACATATGGCCAGCAATGCACTCTGGAATATATTTGTATTTTCTCTATAATAGAAACAAATACGGATTTAATAATGTCAGATATACATCTAAATTGAATAATCTTTTAAATAATTTCATTAACATGTTGTTGTGCATACAGTACAACCAGTCTAACACCCGGGGGTTCTTTTGTTAAACTTGCCATTAGACAAATCTACATTTATTCATAATATTTCTGGAACTATTTCTATTGTTCACTCAAGAGGCCCAATATAGCTTAGTGCCTTTTGGTCAGGGTGCCTTAACTATTAAAATGTATTATTACGTATTTTTATTAGCTTCCAGTGACAGAAGATTAATCATATTTTAGTTTTTATTAAGTCCTTGTGGTTGTTAGAACTGATAGTAATTGTTGCTGGGCAAATCTCAAAAAAAGAGGTTTGGTTGGTTTAGGTTTGATAAACTCTCAGAAGTTTGGGCATTTATCCAAAGTATCTGAACCTCTTGAATTTGCAAAACTGGCCTGCATATCTCATGAAAATAGGCTTGTTTTCAATTTTTTTGTGAAGATTCCAGACCTCCTTTGTGTATAGCTGGGCCAGACATAATGCAGTAGCAGCCCTTCTTATGGTAGTTTTGCACTTCTTCTTTTGGCCAGAACAAGCAAAAGTGGAAAAGAAGGAAATAATGTCATTCTTTAAAAACGTAAAACTGAAAAGTTAATTGATTTTTTTCTAAATCAAAAAAATGCTCAATTTGCATTTTGGACTAAGGCTTGCATTGATCTAGCTATCTACAAATCTAGAATCTCTCTCTCTTAAATCTTGGTAATTATATGGCCGGCAACAGTGTGGTATCTGAGCACATCTCAAGTATTTAAAAATCAGAATAAAAATGGCAATCTCTGACTTCTTTTCCAGCCTGTAAGAGAAATAGCTTGATTAGTTTATAACGGTGGGTGCGAGGGAAAGAAGGTGTTGGTTTATATGTTGCCAACTCTTCCAGTTTTATCACAAACCTCATGTGATTTAACGTATGTCTTAGAGCAACAGCTCCTGGAGTCATATGATTACAAGTCTCTCAACATTCATTAAAAAAGAGTAAGTTTCTAGCCTTCCTGGTTGCTGAAGAATGTTTCAACATGACTCAAGTGCACCCTAAAAGCTCAAAAATCAGAAGGCAAAGAAAAAGAACCCAATATATTATTATTTAAAACCTTATGATTTTGGGGGGGATTAACTCATGATATTTGAATACTTGGGCTTGGCCATACTGAGTGAGTGTCCTTACTGAGGGAAAGGTACACTGAGGAAAAAAGTTTTACTTTTTTTGGCTTGGATTCATGAAAGCATCCCCATTCTGGAAATCATTTGAAGTCAATGGGACCTAGGTACTTGTTTAAAGTTAAGCATATTATTATTATTATCATTTATTTTATTTGAATTATCATAGTGCCTATGCACCCAAGTCATAGTTCAGGACCTTATTGTGCTAGGTACCATACAAACACAGAACAAGAAGACAGCCCCCGCCATGCTTAATTGTTTTCCTGAGCAGGGATGGATTTAGGCATATGCTTTCTTGCTGTATTGAATTCCTAAAGGTGGTGATCTCAATGGTCATTCTTATTAACTGAGGGAATGAGTTCCATAGTATACTTTCAGCTCCTGTGAAGTTCTGTCTCTGGCCTCACATGCCTTCTCATTGACAGTTTAAGTGTTCCAGGGGAACACAGTGGTTGTAGAAAGCCTTGAACACAGAAGAAAAGGTGTTCTCACACCAGTCCCAAGGTAGGTGTTGAACATCAGCAGATGAGTATGAGCATCAGCAGATGAGTTGTATTCTTTATTCAGTGGGGAGCCAGCGAAGAAAGCAGAGCACTGGACTGATGTTTTCACAGCAAACTGTGTTTCTCAGAAGACAGGCTGCTGTGATTTCTACCAATGAGAGCTTTTTCAGGACGTGTGGCTTCATTTGTAGATATGAATTGCACTCCTATGGATCCCAGGTGCTCTTTACTCTCCCTTTTCATCCACGACGAAATACAGGGTCCAGAGTTGGTGGCCAGTAGTGTTCCCAGGACTTCCACTTGTGTGAATTGCCTGAATTATTGGAAGGGAAAGTGTTGTGTTTCTGGTCCTGCTTTTGGCTTGTTCTTGGTAGCCTCTGAAGCTGTCCTGGATGCAGGAGATCTTCTTTGTGAAATGAGAGTGAGATGCCGTGATTCTGGCAGGTTGGTATAGGCATTATGGGTTTATGCAGTGATTTACAGTCTGAAAATGTGGGGTGCAGAATAGAAGAATAGAAGTAGGCTTCTATAGCAGAATAGAAGTAGGCTTTTTTGGCCTTTTTTCCCTTCTACATCAAAAATCCATTGAGTTCTAATTAATTTTTCGAGCTTTGCTGCTAGAGTTGTGCCACTCCCAGTATCTGCATTGGTGTGCAACATGAGATTCTTGTGAGCACTGAGCAGACATTCATTCCTTTATTCAATGGTGACATATTTCCTCACTTCCTCCAGTACACACAGTTTTTTGCTGTGATAATGATGAGATTCCACCTGGTTTAAAACAGAAAAGTGTTTCTAATTGGAGCCAGACTAATATTGGTCTAGCAAACAGTGAGGTTTTCCAGCAAAATGGTGACATTTCAGCCTCTGCCAAGCAAAAAGGCACTTTTTTGCCTAAAAAAATCCAATGATTTTCAGTTGGAAAAATGAACTTTATATATATATTATATTATACGTAAATATTTTAATGGAAAGCTGCTATTTGATGGTTTCTGACCATCTCTATTCACTGGGCAATTTCTGGTCTCAGTTACACTCTGCTAGTCTCATTTGAATGCTAACAGCTCTATTCAAATGTAGACAAATCCTTCAGTCTTTCAACCCAAAACTGCTCTGCAAGTCAGTGGAAATTTTTACGGAGTAAGGACTGCTGGATTGGCTCTTAATAGATACTGAACGAGGGGATAAGTCATTCTGGGACTCTTAAGAATCCAGTTCTGAGTGTTTCCTGAGAGGAACCCTCTGTGTTCAACTCCCATTGACTTCTCGAATTGATGGTGTTTGTTACCTCACAAGATGAGCCTTCTAATTGTCTCTCTGACAGGCATCCTGTTGAAGGAACAGAGAAAACACAGAAAAATTTTGGCTACACCAAACCCCATTCCTATGGAACTCTAGAAGGGTGTTTCTAATTGGTTTTTGAGCCAAGTGCAATGGCTAGCACAATGGAATCCCGACTAGGGCCTCTAAGTACAAGTGTGAATCTAAATCAATAATAATAAATCAACTGAAATCTGTGATTTGGGCCAAATATTCATCCAGGTTCCAATATTCCACAGTCAGTTTTGCAGCCACAGTAGTGAATGTGCTGACATTTGTATGTACAAATCCCTCATTTCCATGTGCAGTTTGAGTAGCTGAGCACTTGACTGCCCGCTTTGCATATGTAAATGTCCATTGACATATGTAAACAAGTGCATATCCACGAATGCAAGTGCAGACAGTTGCATGCACAAAAACGGCATGTGAAACTAGAGGATGGGGATGAAAATTTGGCTTTAGATATGCCCAGTGAATCCAAAAGCCTCCACCAAGGAAGTGTTCAATAAGCATAAAATATTCCAGAAAATGTAATCAAGAATCTCTATGGAGAAAATAATGTGTTGATGAATGTGGACTGTATAACCTCTGAGCACCTTCGCCTTTACAATATTGTTTTTCACAACCTTCAGCACTATGGGATACTGGTATTAACTACTAGTTGAGAGCGGTCTACCTTGCAGGGAGACATGACTACCAGCATTTGCACCTGAGATGCATTTGGTCACCTTCTTCAAGCCCTGAGCTCTAAGTGTTGCAGCATTTTGTAGTTTTATTATTTTAATAGGTGAGAGGTCTGTGTTTAACAAAGGGGATGTTTTTATCTTAATCATCCAGCCCTCATTCATAAATATGGACATTTTCAGCCTCCTATTAATATTGCTTATGATTATTCATTGTCTGGAAAAGAAATGGAATGTAGAAATTTCAACTCCCTTTAAAACACTGTAAAACTGGTAGACAGGTTATAGTTACATCACAAGAACACCTTATTGCTTGTCTATTTAAAAGTTATGGAAGTGCTATATTGGGAATGCATGTAGGATGTGGTCACTTTTCCTACATCAGTACTTTGTCCCTAACACTCTAATATCAGCCCAAGATTGAATATGCAGTGTGCAACATATATCCGCCAAAGAGCAAATTCTTAGTTTCTTAGCCCAATAAACATCTGTATAGATATTTTCTTGGCTAAAATAGAAACAGTGACCTTAAAAGACTTTAATTTGTCCAAATTGAAGGCCTTAGACCCAACATGACTGGTTCAGAGAATAAACATTAATGTAATTTGTAAATGCTCTCCCCAGCTATGATATAAGGACATTTCAGTGTTTGGAAGTCTGATAAAAACAGCTGATGACCTTTTGGTAACCTACATTGGAAAAGTCAGATTTAAAAATTGGTATTTTTTTCTGTACTCATTGACCCATAACAAATGAGTGTAAAACATTTCAAGATATTGGCTCCATGGGAATGAGGGATTTAATTATATCAGTCA